>NC_068410.1:9893283-11120783 GCF_023724105.1 Carassius gibelio
CACAACCTTTCGATTGGGAGTTAAACTCTCTAACGATTAGGCCATGACTTCCCCCACATTAAAGACCAGGTAACACTGAACAAATGTTCTGTTAACATTACTTCTAGTATGTTCATTCATAACTTTGAGAAAACCTTGCTAGAAAGTTAGCCAAAGTTTGAACAAAGAATGTACCCTGTTAGCTGAGTTCTTGCTGCATGCATTTCAATGGACGAGACACTGAATCAGCAACAAAAGCACTGTTATTTGTGAGATGCTTTTAGCTTAACAGGAGAGCTGAACTCTAGACACTTTCAGGTTCTCATTTTAAACGCTGTCAGCATTTAAGATAAAGCCGGTCTCTAACACCTTATCTTCTGAGTCTCGTTCATTTGTATCCATGGTTAAATCTCAGTGCTCTTGTCACTTTCTTTTAGTGAGCTGCTTTTGTTTGTAGTGCCATTAAATCTGTGGTTAAACATCCAACTATGGACAGCATGTGCATCATGTTCTTGATTACCACTAAATTAACTAAGCTAAGATTAGATATAGCATTTAGACTAGTAGCTACACTAAAAATATATGGGAAAAGTAACTTATTTATAAATAAATATGAAATGTGACCTGGCTGAACCACAAAAGCAGTCTTAAGTTGCTGGGGTATATTTGTGGCAATAGGCAAAAATACATTCTTTGAGTCAAAATGATAGATTTTTCTATTATGCCAAAAATTATTATGATATTAAGTTAAGATCATGTTCCATGAGGATAGTTTGTGAATTTCCTACTGTAAATATATTAAAACCTAATTTTTTATTTGTAACATGGATTGCTAAGAACTTCATTTGGAAGGTGATGTTCTCAATATTTCGATTTGTTTGCACCCTCAGAATCCAGATTTCCAAGTAGTTATATCTTGGAAAAATATTACATCTATCTACAAACCATGCATCTATGGAAAGCTTATTTATTCAGCTTTCAGATGATGAATAAATCTTAATTTTGAAAAATTTACCCATATGACTGGTTTTGTGGTCCAGGGTTACAAATATCAAAATTTGTGTTTTCAAAACAAAGTTCAACTGGAAGAAAAAACGTAAGAATTAAACCTCATCACGGACAAGCAATTTTCTTTTCTGTTTTCTTGCTGTGAGAAACCTCAGAAACTGTTGAATCAATCATTCGGACTGAATTGCAACCTGAATCACACTCTTTCACTTACCAAATCAACTTTCCGTGTCTCATTTTATTTATTTTTTTCTTTGGAGGTCACAGTTATCAGTTGCAGACATCATATGCTCTGATTTCACACAACCAACCATTGTAAAGTTCTAAAGTTAGAAATAAATTACAGTAATTAATTCCTCATGAGGAATAACAGTCAATTTTATAATAGTTGGTTTCTGAAATAAGACGATGATGCATTTGGCCGACAAATGCAACCTAAAGCCTTCAAAAGTAAACACTGAGGACACTGTACATATATAGAGTACAGTATATAGCTTTGTCACCGGAAGTCTACATCATTTCTTTGGAGAATACTGTTTGTAAACATTAAATGAGAATTGCTTTGAGATATTGAGATCAGTGTAGTACAAGTGGTTTAAAAGTGAGATTTGAGATGGTACCTTTAGGTCTGTGCTGAACTGCAAATATTAATGCATAATGTATATTTAATGCAGCTTCGATTTGGTTCACTAAAAAGAACGATTCTGTTGACATTTTCTTTTAAGTCAATGACTGATACAAAACATTTATTGATGCAGTTTTTGATACTTCAGTACTGCACATAAGAGTAAATGGCAATCTGTGTCTTGTTTATTTCTTTATATTGTACCATTTATTTATAAATTACATTTCTGACACCTAAATATCAAATATGTAAGGGCATTAATCAGTACATAATGTTCATTTGTATTTCTGGAAACTCCATGGCTTGTTTTGAAGAACAAAATTCATAGCTTCCCCATATTCATTACCTCTTGTGCCTCTGCCTGCTAAGTAGAGACATCTCTGTATTATTCTGTCCTCAGTGGAGGACTTTATCGTCCTGAAATATGCAGAGCCATATGGCTCCACATCACTGCAAGTCTGTGGTGAATTTTTCTTTCCCTCTTCCCTCCCGTTTTTTCAGCTTTTCCCACAAGACTACCCAAATTCTTCACAACTGTTGCCTGGGTTATTAATGGAGCTTGCGGTGTCTATAATGTGAAGGATTTGTTTTGAAGCGGAGAGGAGGGTACATCACATCTTCCGCCTCCATGCTGCAATATTTCACTTTAATTACTTGGAGCATCCTACGTGACTCAAGGATACAGCATGCTAATTAGCCGGTGCCCTTGTGACTATGTGCAAAATGAATGGGAAGTTGGGTCTAGGCATGGATGGGTTCGGAAGTTTTACAGAATCTCCGGACCATTAAAAATAGAGCTGTTTGCATGTATTACATCTCATGCAAAACGACTTCCACGGCAATCAAACACTTCCCCGTGACACCGAGCCAAGTTAATGGAAAACTAGAGTCACAAGCCATAAATTTTCATCTTTACATGGCAGTGTCGTGCTGAACAAGTCTTCAGGCGAACCTCTTGAAGGACTCAGTGCTTCAAGAGCAACGTTCACGTTTGATGATTGCTCATTAGCATTCAAGCCCTTCACGGCAATCCAGAGCTCCAATGTACGGAAGAAGGAGGTGACAGCGCAGAAGGAGAGGTTTCATTTTCTGCCTGACGAGCTGAGAAGCGCGTATTCATGGCTCAGGAGAAAGTGCTCCATGTATGTATTATTCAGACTCTGTTCTCATGGCCCACTCACAGAGTGAGGGCAGAGCCGAGAAGAAGCAGCAGTGAATTACACAGAGCGGAGAGCGATGTCATCTGTAATGGAACATTGTGGATCTCCACGGATACGGAACAGGGGAAACAGAGGGCCACGCTGCACATTGTGTGGTCTTTGGCGTAAATGAATCTGCTTTATTATCTTGCCATTACTAGCTGCAGTGGAAGAAAGGAGGGTTTCAAATGCAACTGGAAGATTGGTTCAGCACAGTCACAATCACTTTTCGCATAGAATCTCAACCAGAACATACAGCTCAAACTAATTGGAAATCAAAATCTGTATACTGAGGGTAAAAAGTAACATACACTTAAGTCACACTTACAAAGGTTGGACTGTCATTGCATTAGATAAAATTTGAAATCAAGTGTCATCTGAAAACAAATAATGCTATCTTTTCTTATAAATAATAGAATTGAACTCATGTTAAACCACCCAATTTTATATTAAGCAGCAAAACTAAACAAGCACCAATTTGCTAACATTTTGTTCCATTTTAATTGTTGTCAACCAGAACAACGCTTACAAATGCATGAATGACATTGCATTAGAGAAAATATCGAATCAAGTGTCATCTGAAAACCAAGGATCATGAAAGCTTTTTTAAAATTTATTTTTTATGCATTCAATTAAACTTACTACTGTTTAACTTAAAGTTTTTTGAATGCAGAATGTACAGCCAGTAAGTAGCTACTAACTACAGTCTAATAGATTACCGTGGTTTGAAAGCTAAATGTATTTCACAAACTTTGTGCTAAATGTTTCTGATTTATTTAAAGCTGCAGTGTGTAAGTTTTGCTTCTTTGTCACCATCTCTGTTTGAGATCCTGGAATTGCAGTTACTTGCAGAATTATCTTCATTGCGTGGGTTGTTCTCTGGCACAGCTCCAGCGTGGATGAATCCTAATGTTTTGAGGAGTATGTTTGCCAGCAAGTCACCTCACCGGTGTGAACCCTATACTTAGTAATCACAGACTCTAACCTACGTCTTGGAATATATGACCCAAATAAAACTTTTCACCTTATATTGGGATCTGAATGAGTAAATATCACGTCTGCCACGTTTGTTCTGACCGAGGAACAAATATATTGCAGGCTATCTGTAAACAGAAGCACTTTTAAAACTGGAATATGATTTAATTTAATTCACGTGTTTCATATCATCCTTTCTGAATTACAATCCGCCATCAAAATAATTTTTTGACACCTAATTATTCTAGCAGCTGTGAGAAAAGTCTATATATTATCCACCATCTGCAGGATCCTCACATGCGATAGCCTACTAGCCGCTATGCTATATATCG
Source organism: Carassius gibelio (assembly GCF_023724105.1). Classification (NCBI taxonomy): domain Eukaryota; kingdom Metazoa; phylum Chordata; class Actinopteri; order Cypriniformes; family Cyprinidae; genus Carassius; species Carassius gibelio. Next base: position 9,897,402 of record NC_068410.1, read on the forward strand.
GGCTAAAGTAAGGCGATAGTTTTAAACACTGGCTGGTTACTTGCTCAAATATTGATTTTGGATAATATGAACAAAAAAAGTTACAGACTGCAGCTTTAAAATAAATGCTTTGTAAGAATCATTATATTTAGGGAATTGGAATACAATAATCATGCTGTATATTTAACAGGGGTTGCACTTTATGTTTCTGATTCACTAAAAAGAACCGACTAATGAGGGTCATCGTAAAGGAATCAGATTACAATTATTACGCTGTATGTTTCAGATTCACTTGAAATAACTGGCTCCTAAGAGCCCTTAAAGGGGATACTCCACCCCATAATGAACATTTTGTAATTATTTCACTTATTGCCATGTCGTTACAAACTTGTAAAAGCTGGAAAACACTTCTTCTCATACAAAAAGTATTCACGTCGCTTCATAACGTTATAGTTAAACCACTGATGGCAGGTGGAGTATTCTGACGATGCTTTTCATACTTTTCTGGACCTTGACATTGTCTCATAAAAGTACTTCGTTAAGAAATCAGACTTTGGTGGCGCTAACTGTTCAGTAATCAGTAGCGATAATGTAGTTTACTGTCAGTATTTTAGTAGGTCTGCAGAATTCTATTCACGTTGGCGTAGGGATGCATGTGCGAGAGCCGTTAACAGTACTGAACCACATTCATTCATTTATTTATTTGTATTTTTTATGTTTTATTATTTTATTTAACTTGTTCTCGATTATTAGTACTATATAGTGGGAAAATGGTTCTTTAGATTAATAAAATGTTTTCACACTAATGAAAATGGTTCTTTTTAGATGTGTTCATTGAAAGGATGTTTGTGGAACCAAATGTTTTTCTTGTATGTCATCACTCTGAATACCCTGTCTTAAAACCTTTATTAGAATGCATTTCCTGTAGCAAACATAGGGAGAAATACAAACACACACACACACACATACACACATTAGCATGGTATAATAGACATGCAGATACTGAATTTGCTGTGCTAAAGCAGTGCAGGGAGGAAAATTTTATCTAGTTATACAAAGCTTGTCTAATAAGCCTTACAAATGATACCCTAAGGCTGGTACTGAACCAAGCTCAACGGAGCATTGCACTGAGAGAACAAGCACTTCCTGTGAAGCTGTGGGCAACACTGGCTAACAATAAAAGCTTTTAGTACTGTTTGTTGTGAGGTATTATAGTATGTAAGGTCCAAATTATGTCAAAAGATCTCTTGACATTCTGTTTAAGCAGATAACTGTTTTGTCAGCTTAGAAAACTGTATAAATGTTTAAAACATCTGCTTATCGATTTTAGAAACACATATTACACATATGAAAGCTTATGTCTGAAAATAGCCAGAAGTCACTTCTTCACTAAACTGAGCTGTCATGGGAATATCCAGAACATAAAAGACTTACTACAACTCCCACAAGTCTAGACTGAAAAAAAGTGGGTCAAGTTCAGGAGGAATAGCTAAAAATCATATTGCTCCTTTATGATTTATAGATGAAGGAGCTACAGGATTAAGATACCATTAAATGGTCCATATTACACAGCAATTGGACATATCACATCAGTACTCAGAGCAGTATGGGCTATTAATATATAGTATTTCAAATGAAATAGAAAGAAATTAAGAAACAAACTCATAACTGAGAAAAAAAAATGCATTTAGTTCATGATTCTGTTTTTAAAATATGATTTAAGGAGTCTACAGATCACTGTAAGGTAATTAATGTAAAGCCAGGCTTATTATGGATTATGCAGGAGAACAACAGAAGCAGATAATGGAACAGATCGGGGAACAATGACATGCTAATCCTTGTGTGACTGCTGCCAGTCTAAACACAATAGGTTTAGGGATTAAATTAGTCAGCCTTTGATATGTTGTGCTACTGGCAGGCTTTGGCTTTTCTCTGGTTGGATGCAGTTGTTCTGTTGACAGAGATGGCTCCTGAGGGTACAATACCCCACGAAAAAAATAGAGTGGAATTGATTTTATGCATTTTTTAAAGAAAATGGTGCTTGTCTGGGCAAAACTTGCAAACACACAAGGGTTTTCTGGGTGGTAGCTGACTAGCCCAAGACAACAGAATATGTCCGTAATGCCACGTAAGTCTACATTGATTATGCTCACCAAAGCTGAATACACTTGGTACAGTTTAAATAAAGGGGCTTTTATTTTAATATATTTTAGAATTTAAATATTAAAATGATGGCAAAACTGAATTTTAAGTAGCATTAACTCCAATCTCAGACTCACATAATATATCTAATATGCTACTGATTTGGTGCTCAGTTATTATCGATTATTATCGGTGCTTAAATATTAATAATGGTTCTCATTATTTTCAGTGTTGAAAACTTTTTTCAGGATGAAGGATAAAATAATAAATTGGATAAAGTTTGTAAAAAAAAAATCAATAATAAAAGCTATTTTGTAAATAAATAAGAGCACAAAAATAATGAAAGTTATGTGTTATAATTAAAAATTTATAACAATGATAATAATAATGTTAATAATGTTTTATTTAAAAAGTGGTTTAAGGTCCTCTACATTGAATCCTGTTTCTTGCAGAGTAGAACAGAATATTTACTTCAGCGTGATTGCAGTTGTATTTTCCAGAAGACATATTCTCTTTCTAAAGGCAGAACTTCCTACAGTGAAGGCCACGATATTCTGTCAGCAGGTCAGAGAGATCTTTCTGATTGGATGCATTCAGAGGGGAAAGCGTGCTGGGGAACAGTAATTTGATGGGTGAGAAATCCTCTTTCAGAAATGGGATTACAGTCGAACCGTGACATCTGCGGCACAAGGACTGGGATGGTGTGACTACAATCTTGGTACATTGATCGCAGATGGAAAACAAAGGCGCCAGCTTTGTGGACGGCCTCTTAATATCTTCTCACTCTTGGGTAGTACATTTCTTTTCTCTGCATGGACAAATGCAGAACAGAATAGCAAAATGTCCTTGATCAAAATCTGTCATGTTTTTTAGGAAACTTTTTTTTGATGCTCCTCATGCTGTACAGTATTATAGTATTTGAAAACATGACCGACTAAAGTATTCCGGGTAATGAAAAGAGATGTTCTTATAACTGTGCAAGGAACTTGAAAATGTTGCAGTAAAGAACAACTGGATTCAATTTGAAGAGCAACAGGTATCATTTTCAAAGGGCTGCCAATGTATCATGTTAGCTTTGTTAATTAACGTTAAACAAGTTCTTTGTGAATGGCTTTCCAGACAGAGATAGCCTTTTTCTTCAAATATGTGAAAATAAACAATATACTCACTTATAAAGCCTTTTTTTCTTATGTGATGTTTTTTTTTTTTTTAACCAGGCTATCATCCACATAATATTCACTGATGTATATGGCAACAATGTATATTGGCCTGCTAATCTAAAACTGCCATTATTTTAACATTTTGTATTTCATGTAAAGGCAATTTGTGCAATCAGTTGCCATTTTACCCCAATTATCGATGGTGGAAAAAAAAAAAAATTCAGTATTAAAGGATTAGGTCACTTCCAGAATAAAAAAGAAATCCTGATAATTTACTCATCCCCATGTCATCCAAGATGTTTTTGTCTGTCTGTCTTCTGTCGAAAAGAAATGAAGGTTTTTGAGGAAAACATTCCAGGATTTTTCTCCATATAGTGGACTTTAATGGGGAAATAATCATTTAAAATTGCTGTTATATTGTTGCAGTATTCCGTTTGTTATGCTGACTATTTTGTATATGTGTACTTTTTTGTGGAAATCTTTAAGAAAATATACAATAAAAATAAAACACTAAAGTATTTATTTTTGAGTAGCCACATAATGTACAGTCATGCAATCAGCAAGTCTTTGCCGCCAAAATAAACTTTGAGTGATTCAATATTTCACTTGATTGATAGCCCTGTGGCCAAACAAATCGAATGCTATCTTTCATCAGGTTTGCAGTTATCATCAAGCATATGTATATTGGTTGGTTTGTTGTTTTGTAATCTACAATGATTTATGCAGTTGCTTTAACCTTGACTGCTTTTGTTCTCAGGTGTGTAATGCAAAGTGGTTATATAAGCGATATAAGTCTAAAAAAACGTTCTCCTTTGATTTATGTATATATACTGGTAAATTGTTAGACTTGAATGAAAATAGCTTTTGCTGTATTGCAAAGGTTCAAAAGACACATGACTCAATTTTTCAGGGTTTTGTTCTGCAAACAGGCATTTCAAATAGGCATTGATTGTCCTTTTAAAATTCACCCCAGCACATCCACCACATGTAGGTCTATCATTCTGAAAAATAGATTTTTCCAAATCTGAATAAACCTCAGACTCCTGCACCTCTTTGGTAAACATGAAAATGCGGTTCGGTCTGAATAAAATCACAGTTCCTGCTGGTCTGTGAGGCAAAACCCTTCAGACAGGACTGCAGTCCTTCACCGGATGTACTTTCAAACACAAACTTCATTAACATTGCTAATGCAGCTTTTCATCTTCACTAATTAGAGGCTCTGTGAAGTGAGTCTCGCTTTTCAGAGGAGAAAAAAAATGAGACGGGGGCACTGGGGTCCCTGCTCTTGATCACTGCTGCGTGAGGCTCAGTACACCAATCACAACTGCAGCATTAGAGTCAGTGACACTGAAGCAAAATCTGCATCATCTCCTGGGCTTACAGCTCCTGAAATAAGGACAGAGCTACTAGCAGAACATGACCAGATTTACACTGGTGGAGAGTCGCTGACTGCATGCGCATGAGTTCATGTGTATTTATGTAACCTTGTGAAAACAGTCGCGCCAAAAATCAGGCAAATGCAGAGGAGCTGATGCGACGTTAGTGTATGAGAGGGATTTAAGGGAAGGTAAACAAGTTGGTGGGAGTTGCTATGAGAAAACTAATATAGCTGCAGGACATTCACATGGGTTAAAATGAGACACAACCAGCTAGTCCTGAAAAACCTACAGAGAGAATTTATAAATATAGATCACAGACGTTTCTCCTGGACCGTTATCATGAGTCTTTTACTTAAAAACTAATATATACACACTACTGGGCAAAAGTTTGGATCAGTAAGACTTTTAATGTTTTATTTTTTATGCTCACCAAGGCTGCATTTATTTGATGAAAAAAAAAAACAGTAATCTTCCAAAATGTTATTACTATATAAACTAATGTTTAAATATATAATTTTTTCTTTTTGTTTTGAAAATGCTTTTTTAAGGATTCTTTCATGAATAAAAAGTTTTCATGTTTTTTCCTTTTTTTCTAAACCGTGACAAACGCCAGTCTCCTTTTTTTTCCTGAATTCGATATATCTGCTCAACCAATCACAGCGCACCATTCCACACACTCTAGACAGTAATTGCGGTGCTTTGCATAAACCCGGGATCCTAGTTTTCCTCATCTACTTTGTACTTTCTGTTCAACAAACAAGGGCTGCTCGATAAATCGCATGTGATTGCCATGTGCATCTAGACAGTAAAGCCGGTTCTGTGATTAATAGTACCGGTACATTTCGATCATGTGCTTTCAGATAGAAATTATTCAGATGCATTTAATACACAGAGCTGTAGATCACTGACAAGCTCCACTATATCGCGTTCATTAGATGAATCGCATTCGATTATGAACGCAACATTGCGTAGCTTGTCTTTGTTAGTGTTTTTATTAATCCCATTTATGATTTTGTCAATACAGCACATAGCACTAGTCGACTAAATGAACATAACATGACAAAGATGAATGCACTTTTGGAAGTTGAATTTAAGGAAAATATAATGGAATTGGAATTTCTGTGGTCTAATGGGATATTGTTCATGTTCTTGTCCATGATGACATGTTATTTAGTTGTTGTAATTCATCTATAGCATTTACAAGATGACCTGTTGAATTCATTTAGGAAGCGATGACCAATGGATGTAGTCCAGTGCCTGTATATAAGTAATAATTATGATATAATATGATTGGTGCTGACCAAGTTCCATAAGTGGATCAACTTACTATGTTATGTATTTTCATCCATTTTAATAATAATAAAAAAAAACTTTGATATAAATCCTTGAAAATCTAAACCTGGATTTGAATTTTTAATGTTATTATAACCTAAATATGCTATGTGAAAGTTTGAAACTAATATTGGAAAATATTGGTTATCAACTAGCCACTTTATTGGTAAAGAAAGCACATTTTTACTCAAAATGTAATTATATATACGTATATATATATATATATATATATATATATATATATATATACACACACACACACACACACACACACACACACACACACGCACGCACGCACGCACACACACACACACACACACACACACGCACAGACATATATATCACCAGCCATTGTCCAAACCCTTTAATTTAGAATAGCAAACTGCAAGAACAGCTTACATTATTAAAAGCCTGCAGTACTCTGACAAGAAAAGGTAAAAAGCTTAGCACTGACATGACGCTAAGCACTTTCCACGTCAAAGGCAGTTTTTAAAAGTAGGAGTGTTGGTGAGGATTTAAGCGTACACACACTTTAAGATCCAATCTGAACGTACACAACACACTTTATAAGCGAGGCCCTTGCTCTTTACTTCATGTTGATGTGTCTTCTCCTTTGTGTGCTGTTTATTTTATTTATTAAGCTGCCGTAGGAGAAGCATCTGAGAAAAAGTTAATACTTAAAATATAAGAACTCATTGAAGCTATAAAAGGGCAAATTCTTTGTAATGTGGGTAAAAAATTTAAATCATATTTGCTGTACTTTCCTGCCAGTTTGAATTATTGTACTTTTTGGCATGTCTTCAGTAAGCTCGGTCACAAGTGTCAAGACTAGTTGCGTGTGTATATGTTGAGTTTGTATTGGTATGAATAGAAAAGTGTGCTCTCTGAACTCACGTTCATTCATCCATGCAGAGGTCACTGTGTGTCTTCATCTTTATGTCTCTCTCTGATATGTTTTTCACCAGCTCCAGTATCCTCAGGGCCCAAAACACATTTCAACCACAAAAACACAGACCGAAGTCCATGGGAGCTAGAAGCCAGCAGCGTCTCAGTCCTGCCCCGCATCTTTTATTCATCAAGGGGAAAGTCTGTAAAGACGGTGTCTGTGCTGATTATAGCCAATACGCCATTAGAGTCAAAACACCTGAATTATTCATAACTTTTGGTATTCCTCTTAACTTAACATAAATGATAGTTTGAAACAGCATTTAGTATTGATTAAAGCCCAGCTGTAGCTGAGAACACTTCAGGACTGCTCAGATATTAAACTGCATAAAAGGCTGAAACAATGAAAGCATCCCAATGGAAGAAATAAAGAAGAAGAAATATTGGAAAAGTGCATTTGTTTTGATAAAATGTGTACATACTGTTGGGGAATGAGGGTAAGAGCTGAATTAGTCTTTTGTAAGCAAAATGTAAATGATCTCCTTGCATATCAAAACCACAATGCAGAATTAAAATGTTATTATTACGTAGTCCAGATGGTGTGAAAATCTATTTGTTTACAATGCAACTCTAAAAGTAGTCTTTTAAGGTCTTATCATACTGAAGATGATTCAAACCCAAAAAGAGTTTTGAGCAGTGTCTAGTGCTACTTGTTTGTCCTTTCTCCGATCACAAAAGTAAAATGCATCCTTTAAAAAGCCCCACCTACCTGTATTTCTACTAGTTACTCAAACTATACTTTTGCCAGTAAATACAGTGTAATCCTTAGAAATGAAACCTATGATTATTTTCTGCTGTTGTTTTAAACGATGCAATGGATGACAGCAGAAAATGCATTTTATACGCGTCATATTTCACTTTTAGCATCAATGCAGAAATCCATTTATGGAATTGTGAACAGAAAGATTGTTTTCGGGTTGTTTCTTTTATTAAAAGTTTGGGAGATGCTTGAAAAAAGTTAGGAAACTGGTAAGTTTTTTATTCCACTGCTCGTTGTGCATCTATATTCTTATTCATGTTGCACATTCACTGAGTGAAAATCAGACTGACAACTTGCATACCAGCACAATGTGATCCAGACGCCTGAAAAATGCAGTGACTGATGTGTGAACAAAGGAAGGTCCAAGCAGTCCCAAATCCCAAAATGCTAAGAAAACAACAGCTGTCAGATCTTGGTCAGCAGAGAGGGATGGAGATGCTTGCGCCGCATTTGAAGGACGAGCTGGAGTTGTGGGTCAGCTGTTTGAGGTGATGCCACGTGGTACATTTGATCATCTGGTTGCCCCGGGATGTTTTGGAGGAAATCTAGGCCATGTCATCTGTGCACACACGCTCCCCTGGTGCAATGCTCGATGATTACCAAGTCAAACACACACTTGCTTTGGCTTAGAAATGAGGACTGCATCTGCACTAAAATGATTGCACAAACACTCGCAATCAAAAAAGTTGAGAAAACATCAAGCAGACATCCTTGCCTACGAGTTGTCCTCTGCGTTGCATCATTGTCTCTTGGGCTCTTCACTGAATTCTGAACACTGACATCTGAAGCGCTCAAGATACACAAACATCAAAGCTCAGCAGATGGCAACCAATCCTAACTGCAGTTAAAAACAATTAAAGAGACATTTCACCACGTGAACAATAAGAATGGGGTTAAATAATAAATTAAAAGTAAAAAAAAACAAAAAAAACATGACTAAAAATACTTTCAAAGGAAGAGTTGTAATGATCTGTTTCACTTGGTTGGAATATATAGCAAGTTATGAAACAGTTTTTAGGATTTTCTTCTGGTGCTTTTGTGTCCTTTCGTCTTCATTGATTGTAATTGCATGGAAAATAACAAGTACCATAGTTTTGTTTGTTTGTTTGTTTGTTTTATTTTATTTTTTATTTCAGTTTTGTTTTCCAAAGAAGGTGGAATATATTCAATATTCATAAATATATTAAACTATATGTAAATATATAAGTAATAATTTAATTTAATTGTATATTTTTGTATATTTAAATATATTAATATTAACTACATAAAAAAAATCTTTTTTTTGTTGCTAAAATGTTTAAAAATATATGTATGCAAACATATTTTCTACCTATTTATGTATGTATGTATTTAAAAAAAACATCCAAAATGTATATTTGCCCTACACATATTTCAATCTAACATAAAACATTCGTCACATAATCGTTTGTTGTCTATAACACATTTCAACCAAAATCAGCAAGAAACATATACATTACAATAATCCCCAAAATTGTAATATTTAAAAAAATTTTTATCATTATTAAATCAGTATAAATAAATTGTTGTAAATTTAGTTTGAGTATCCCATTCAATCCACATTTGCATGTATCCAAACTGTAGGCTATGGTAAGACTGGAAATATTTTCTTGCCCTTGAAATACATTCTGAAATATAACTCGGTTTATGGAGGTTGAAACAAGCTTCACATCTTCCAACATACAGTATATTTAAAATATGTTTTGGCTAGGAAAAAATAAATAGATTTGCTTTATGGGATGATACGAGAGTTGGTCAAATTGATGACAGAAATTTTGTTTCTGGTGAACTAATCTTTAACTTCCCTTTTAACCTTGAACAGCAATAAAACTGAATGACGCAATGAACTGACAGCCTGCAAAATAAACCTTGTAATTTGAAGCTGGAAAAGACATAATGCATTCAGATTATATCACTTCATGATGTACGCAAGGAGAGCAGTTGTGGGAGCAGTGGTTTCTTTCTTTTCCGTTGATGGATTGCTCAGAAAATGCTTGTTGATACTGTGAGCACAAAAGCGCCTACCACCATCTGAGTGCTTTCAGTCTGAGAAGGTGTGCTTTTGGACACTTGGTTTTAAGACTAAAGAAGCTTAAGCAAGCAGGAGCTGACACAGACACTCGTTATTGTTGGGGCTCATTTAGAGACGCATCAATCAGCCTTGGGCTGCAGATGCAGGCTGTGATTCTGACCACTGGTCTGCTACATCTGCGATTCACCCTCTTCCACATGCAGTGTTGGGGAACTGACGGATGATGAACACACAATTGTACTCACAAAAATACGTGCACACACCTGTATAATGTGTATGTCCATAACCACAGACACACACAGTAAAATAAGCTGATTTTCAGTTATTTCCTCATTTTATGCTTTCATTGTAATTAAAGCTGGTAACTGATGTGCATGCATATGTATATGCATTTTGAACACATACATACCATGCATAGCTTTTGAATTCCACCTTTTATGGTATATAAAGTACTTATTTGTTAATAAGTTTAACATAACGTAAAGGTGTTAAGTTGTGCTTTTAGATTAGGGGAAGTCGTGGCCTAATGGTTAGAGGGTTGGACTCCCAATCGAAGGGTTGTGAGTTCTAGTCTCTGGCCGGACGGAATTGTGGGTGGGGGGAGTGCGCGAACAGCTCTCTCTCCACCTTCAATACCACGACTTAGGTGGCCTTGAGCAAGGCATCAAACCCCCAACTGCCCCCCGGGCGCCGCAGCATAAATGGCTGCCCACTGCTCTGGGTGTGTGCTCACAGTGTGTGTGTGTGTGTGCATTTCGGATGGGTTAAATGCAGAGCACAAATTCTGAGTATGGGTCACCATACTTGGCTGAATGTCACTTCACTTCACTTAGATGACATTATTTTAATAAAAAATAAAATAAAATAAAAAAAAAAATAATAGTGTGTGTGTGTGTTTGTGTGTGTGTGTATGAGTAAAAGTTAGAAACATTTTATATAAATATATAAACATTCTAACAATTATTATAATTATATAAATATATTTATAATTTAAATATATTGTATTTTAATTTAAAATTAAAATATACAAAATTAAATATCTTTGTAAAATATTATATATATAACATTTTATGAATATTTTATATGCATTTTTATTATAAAATATGGTAAATATCACAATAATAACTCCAGTCGAATAATAATTTCAATTATTATTTAAATATGAATATAAATTTTGTAGAATGTAGAATTTGCCTTGTGCATAGGCTCATAATAAGATTAAACATGCATTTCATTCACACAATTAAACAAAGACAAATGCAGTATTTATACACTTTAAATCAACACAGTTTAATGAACATATGGTCCATGATTTGGCTAATTAATTTTATGCTGATCTTCAGTGCCTCTGTAAGGTGATTTTACTTGAAAATGCTGAGAGGTCTAAATGTACCGGCCCAAGTTATTCTGACAAAACAAAAGAGGGAAATAATTACAATTCATTTGCTCAAATTGCATATTAAATGCAATTAATTTCATCTGATTAGTGTGTAATTAACTTGAATCCGTAGACTGCATGAATAACCATAGGTCTCATGGCAATGGGGTTTTTCAGCATAATCTTCAGAAAAGCACCATTTTAGGAGGTGCCGTTGAAATAATTGGTATTGCTAAGCAATGCATGTCTTTTTGCTGAAGATGCAATCTGAATTTGTAAGACATAACTGGCATGTTTCCATTCTTCCTTTGTGTGGGCAGTTATCAGGAGTGGAATCTGGGTTGTTCATACCATATAGAGTTGACATTTAGTCTCAGGAGATGTTAAAGGTTACAGGTACTCTGCAATACCAGAAAAACAGGATAGACATGAAATTCTGAACTGAACCAGTGTGTTGGATATTTGTGCTCTAATACCTGAGAGCCCAGGGCCAGCAGACCCATGGATGATGTGCTTCATGAGAAAAATAGTGTCTATTACAAACCAAAATATAAACAGCAGTCATAACCAACAAACATCTACAGCCTTTGGCTGGAATGTCATTTCCAACAATGATTACAGGAAATGATTCTCTTAACAACATATCCGTGTGCAAAAGTTAAAGTACACGGATAATAGGGGGGACCAACAATGCTACAGACGGATCAAATAGACAACTTTTCATAAAAACTGCAATAAAAAACTATAGATGCACATTCTGAGCCTAAAGATACTTGGTTCTCAGGTGAGTTCTGCATATGTGAACTTCATCATTACTGATGATGTCTGCAATTGGGTCACAGCTCTCCTCACCTGAGGTCCGATCTCATGCATATGCATAAGACCCATTTTCCCATAGTCAAGAGCGGGCTGGGACTCTGCCATGATCACTAGCGTTTACTGCTCCACTATTCACCTTCTTTGAGGGTCAACAGATTCAACTTCAGTCACATCGAACAGTTTTTTTGACTTCAAAATAATATCCAATGGCTAATTTGGACATTAATTGTTTCTTATGGGGATGTAAGGTAAGTTCAACATTTACAGGGGTAAGTCTCTGCTGCCTGAATCCAGGGCTAGTCACTGAGAAAAACCAAGGCTATGTGGTAATTGAATTGCTGCCTGAATCCACATCTCTCTTAACAAAAAGGAATCAATTCAAATGTTGTTTTGTAAGTCCGTTTTGTCCACTGCAAGCACTGTATGTGCATGCATTTAAAATATGGAAATTTACTGAAATGGTGAAAATTGTTTACAATATTACATCACCATTCCACTACAGCAAGTAGAAGCTGTTAAGATGAAATAAAAGAGAGAATAAAATAATGTAAACTTTAGAAATGGACCATTACATTTCTATAATATTAAAAATATTATAATATTGCGCGTAAATAAAAAGAAATGTAATTGCCAATGTTGGCGATTCTATTACCAAGGTGTGCATAGACAGTTGACATGAAAACTGAGCAAACCTGAATGGGTGAATAATATTATTTTCATATTTCTGAATTAAATATTAATTTTTAACATGACCGACCATGTGAGAGATGCATTTCCTAGCTCCTAGGATCACAGGACTCACCCCTTCACTGTGAATAAAACCTAACACTTTTTTATCACTGCAAACGTATTTTTGCAGACCCTATGCATTGCTGGTTGCTGTTTTGGGTGTTTGCCAAGCCGTTGCTATGCAGCTGCTAAGCTGTGCTGAGTAGTTTTTAGTGTCACTGTTTAGTTGCTTGGTTGTTCTGGAGTTTTTTTTTATTTGGTTGCCACAAGCGTCTGTGATATTCTGATAAGCAAGCAATTCTAGGAGACTTTCTGTCATCTGTTTCTCTCGCCCAGCATGTCTGAGCAATTAGAAGACTAATACAGTCATCTTATCAACAGGCCAGAAGATTTATGGCATAGTTCATACATGTTCAGGACGAGATGTGAGCCAAAATGAAGACAAACAGTACTTGTGATTGTTGCCTTGCCAAGCAGCAGTAATCATGTCCTGCAGCATCCTGTTACAGACACAGTGCATTGAAGACAGGCTCAAGTTTTATTTCCACGTTCAAAATTTCTTCTTTCGCTTTGACTTGAGCTTATTAGCATCTATTGAGAGGAGGTTTCCATAACAACACCGAGACCCTCTTTTCAAAGAAAGTCATTAATTTCTCCAGCAGAGTATGGATCCTTTGTCTCGTAAAACATTCTATCTGCAGCCACTAACAAGGATAATGCTGGCAGTCTCTGTGTTCCTTTCATTCTTGCTTTCCTGGCAGCAGTTTAAAAGAAACGCATAAAAGCATTCTTTATATTTAAGGCCTTGTTTTATTTCAAGTCGTATCAGCCTTTTACACAGCTCTGTCTCTCACTGGCCAGCATCTCTTTACAAACTCCCAAAAATAATGAAGCGGATGGATTTTGCGATGAAAGAACTCTCTAACCTTGTCAGATGACAAAAATACTGCACTTATTATTGCCTGAGTTCACTGCTCCCTAATGTTAGTTTCTCACTCTGGCAAAACAGCAGTTCAAAAATCAACATTCAGCCCTGGGAGGCTGCCAAGTTTAACACTGTCAATATGCAGTTAATTCTCTGTTCCTGGAGTCTGTGTGGCCATTTTACCTCAACGGTCCAATTACTCCATCCAGGCATGGACATGCAGGGGGGACGGTCCTTATCGGCAGAACCTGTGGAGGCACCGAGCAGTGGCGTAATGAGACACACTCAATACCTCATGACTGAGCAATGCTCTCTGTGTCATTTTTGCTCTACCTGACTGGACTAATGCTCGGACATATACCTACTGGTGCATAGGCTGAGGGACTGATGGGAGAATAAGATGTTGTGAGATTGTATTGGTGTAAGATTTGACTGAGCACAATGAAACTGGTATTTACTGACTGGGCATCAGCCATTAGGCTCAGCTAGTCATGCTTAAGCTTGAGTTCTTCGTTTAGCTCTGTAGTTCACATATATGATCAAACAATGGTAAATATCACAGATATTTAAAGGGGGGGTGAAATGCTATTTCATGCATACAGAGTTTTTTACACTGTTAAAGAGTTGGATCCCCATGCTAAACATGGACAAAGTTTAAAAAATTAAGTTGTACATTTGAAGGAGTATTTCTGTTCCAAAAATACTCCTTCCGGTTTGTCACAAGTTTCACAAGGCTCTGTGTGACGTTAGATGGAGCGGAATTTCCTTATATGGGTCCTAGGGCACGTCTGCCGGAAGAGCGCGCGCTCCCGTAGAGCAGAGCACTGAGAGCGCTACAGACTTCACTGATCAGAGCGAGAGCGTCACGAAATGTCACAAAAGAAGTGTATTTTTGGTTGCCAGGGCAACCAATAGAGAAACAGCATTAAGGGACCAGTGGATGGAATTTATTTTTACAGAGCATCAACAGAGTTGTGCAAGTGTTTGTGTTTGTTCCCTGCATTTTCGAAGATGCTTGTTTTACAAACGAGACCCAGTTTGATGACGGATTTGCGTATCGTTTATTTCTTAAGGATGATGCAATCCCAATGAAAAAGGGTCACGATCGTGTGTTGGAACTGCAGGCGGTGAGTAAAACTGCTTCAAATATCTCTGCATCTCTGCGTCCTTGTGCGTCCGCCTCCCATGCTGAGACCCGGGTTCGAGCCCCGCTCGGAGCGAGTCGTTGCTGCTGCTGCTCTCGTTCAGTTTCAGCCTCGGGATCTGATTCTGGATCATAAATAAACGGCTGAATCTGACTGTTAGCCATGGTTTGTTTTGGATGTTTTTTTTACTCATGGTAATGTCACAGCTTCCAAATGCTTTCAATGCAAAAGCCTACTGGCGCTCGTGATTCTTTAGCTCCGCCCACACGTCACGCCTCCAGCCGGTCGTGTTTTTCTGGGAAAAATCGGTACACACTATCTTTCTCTTATGAATATAATAAAACTAAAGACTTTTTGGAGTTATGAAGGATGCAGTACTACTCTATAGATACTCAAGATTAACAGGATATTGAGTGAAAACGAGCATTTCACCCCCCTTTAATCAGCGCTAGGCACACATAGCAGAGTCCATGCGGAGATGGGAATCCATACCTCGCAGATGCTGAGAGAAAGAAGATCACAAGGAAAGCAATATTGATTTTTTGCAGGCTGTGAGACTCCCACAGGTCGCTCCATTTTCGCACTTCATCTTCCATCTCCAGCCTGATGTAATCACATATGCTCATCAACAGACCTCTGACTCCTCGACTGAAACGAAGAGAGGAAATCAACCTCAACCACTGACCTTGCAAAACGTATCATCATACTGTATAGAGAAATGCAGTGTCTTGATAATTTTCCTGAATCTGAGTATTTTATGTGAGAAATCATGTTTATGCATGCAGATGATGAGTCTACAGTTTATATAGTACATAAAAGAGCCTTTGTAGATTGCAAAAAGGCACATTTGATTTTACAACCTTTTTTATCATAAGTTAATATTCTCTAAATGTTTAGGGTCTTGAAACTGGTTAAGCTGAGGGGTGAGAATAAGCTGTTTTCATATTAAGAAAGTGAGGTTCAGAAGTACAATGCAGTGATTCTTAAAACGCTTCTGCAGCGATGAATATTCCGTGGCAGCACCATGGCAAAATAAATCAGATTTGACCTGAGGAGAGAATGTGAGTTCTTATTAACTCTGATGCACTAAAATACAGTGAACCGCAAAATAATTCAAGGAAATGTTTTTATACAGAACTAAACTCACAGAGTGCATGCAACCACAACAAAATCCAATGCAAGTGTAGACCAATTCACATGAATCATGTTGTTTTATTTAATCACACGTATATCTTACACATTTCAATAAATAGTTCAAAAAGACGAGCTACCAGTTTCAATCAGTTTGAAGAACCCTTCAGTGAACTGCTTCATTACTGAATTATTATAGTGAACTTAAAGATTTCAGTGAGGGTAGCATTGAAAGGAAGTGTAATTTCTATCTGACTTTTCATATTAGAACAAAGATTGTTGAGGTGGTTGATCATTTTAAATATCTTGGCACATATATAGATAATAAATTGAGTTTTGTGGATAACACTAATAATAATTTGAAAAAATGCATGCAACTTCTATTCCTAATACAGAGAATCAGTGGGTTTGGAGTAAGTCAAAACATATTGGAGATTGCCTACAAATCGTTGGTGGAGAGTGTGCTGACCTATCATTTAGCGTCATGGTATGGACATCTAAATTGTAAGCAGAAAGATAATCTGGCAAGAGTCACTTATACAGCTAGTCAAATCATTGGCAGACCACAGAGTAAGTTGGGTGAGGTTTACACCTTAAGATGTGTATCTTCTGTGATCGGATTTATTAATCAAAAAGGTATGTGATTCAGTATAATGGTATTTATGTGTTTTGTAGTATGTGTTTGTAACTGCTTTTTTTGCTGGTGTGGTCAAAGACAAATTTCAATCATGGTTGACAATGAAGATGTATTGTATTGTATTGTATTATAATGTTACATCCCAAGTTTAAAGGCTAATCCCCATATAGGCTATATGGCAAAATGGTAAAATATTAAGTAAATTACACTTCAGACACAAAGTGACCAGTTGTCTTTGATCCACCAGCAAAAATGGTTGAGAGATAATTCATGTGAGACATTCATATAAACTATGAACTGTTTAGTTCCTGAGTGATTTAAATTCCTTAACGTACTCTTTTTTTTTGTCCTACTATATAGTAGGTAAGTACGCATATTAGAACGCAAAGTAAGTACATGTTCGTCTGAATCTCGCGAATTAGTTAGAATTAGAATTAGAGAATTAGTGCACTCTTATACTAATTGTTGCCCATTCTTTTATGAATACTGAAGATTCGAATGCAGCCTGTCAGCTGTTTAGTTCCTGAATTAATAAACTTTTTGAACGAATTGGTTGAGTAAAAGATTTCAGTGATTAATTTATGAAGGCAGTTACTTGTCAACCATCTAATTACGTAATCATTGAACCTGCAAAAAGAGGAAAAAACACAAAGAAAAGCGAAGTATCATGAAATAATACCAACACTGTGTCTGTTAGATCAGTTATGTATTTTTAAGATGAAAAAACTTAATATATATAGTTAAGAAAGTAGATGAAGTACACATATAAACAGAAGGCTTACACTTCTAAAAGCATTCCCGTTATGTCCATTTGAAAGATTGTCCATATCATCTGTGACACCGTTCATAGAAGCATATGTGAGTCACTGATGCCCACTTGCTCTCAAACTCAATGAAGAAAATGTCATAGTATCAAGGTAGTAGGATACTAATAAAATGTCAAAAAAAGACACACGCTCAAGGCTTTCTTCTATTCTCTTTTTGATCCTGTTGAATCTCTCATCTCAGAGATATGTCCTGAGAGTGCTTTTACTAAAGTAGCATTAAATATTATTGCCCATTAGTGACAATGAGTCTTATCAGACACACAGCACTTGTGTATGTGTGTATTGGAGAATGACTGTATTTGCATGCATGGAAGTAAAATTCTGCGTAGGTGTGTCTGTGGGCACACAAGTATGTTGTAGTGTTTTTGGCACTCTGTTCTCATCATTTTGAGCCCCGGGGTCCACTTCACTCAAGAGCAGGATTCCGCAAAAACAACCTTGCTTAAGAGCAAAGTACATCTTGCATAAAAACATGGACCTCCAAATAAAGGCACTTGAGAACAGCAAAACATTACAACACATTATGCACACATTATAATAAATTAAACAGGACCAGAAAAATCTACATTTACATTTTAGATGGTTATATTATTTCAAGCTGTTATACACTGAATTTTCTGTACACTCCAGTGAGCTGAGCTCAAGAACCTTTGCAGTGAGTTAGTGAAGTAAACTCGATTTTAAACTCGATACAGAATTTGATAAAAAAAAATTCTTTACAGTAAACACGATTTTAATTTTAAATACTTTTTTCTACATTTAAAAAAAAATTGAATTTAGGCAGCTATTACTTCATTCTTCAGTGTATGCTGACTTGCTGGTCAAGAAACATTTCTTATTATTATCAATGTTAGTGTTGCCTAATACATGTTGTGAAATACTGAGGATTATTTAAAGACCAGACTATGTACAAAATAACAGCATTTATTCAAAATATATATGATACCTTTTTTAAAACTGTAGGCCCTATTTCAACGATCTAAGTGTAAAGTGTAAAGCGCACCGGCACAGGTGCACTCAGGGCGTGTCCAAATCCACAAATAAACTTGAATTGAATTTTGCTATTTTACTGACGGAAAAACGGTTGGCACGCCCAGCCGCAAGGTCTAAACTGGTTGTCCCTATTCTCTTATTGAGTAATTGGTGTTTTTGGGCGTAACGTGCAATAAACCAATCAGAGTCTCATCTTCCATTCCCTTTTAAAAAGCAGTTGAGATCGTGGCATGACGGATTTGCTATTTACTCAGCGTAATTTGGCAAGCGCAAAGACAGAACGCGTCTCAGAGATGAAACGGAGCTGTTCGTGTGCGAGCAAATAGATAGCCTAATTCTGATACCTGCGATGACTATCCATTATATCATGTAGGCATATATATATATATATATATATATATATATATATATATATATATATATATATATATATATATATATATATATATATATATATATATATATATATATTAGCCTACAAAAAATGTATGCATTGCAATTCTTAAATTTTTTATATTTTGCATGTTTGTGTGCTGCTGTACGTCCCTCTGTTTAATAAGCAGCGTGTGCCTTGCGTCGCATTGCGCCTGGTGTATGATAGGGCCCTATACCTTTTAATTATTTTCCCTTTATTATGTCACCTTCTTATGTGATAAATGAAATAGAAGACGATTACAAACACAGAACAAAGACCTTGATGTTTTGGAGACTTAATAGGAAGAGACAGAAATTGTAGAGCAGAAACTGTCCCTTCCAACCAGTGTTCACACAAACAGTCTCCAGGCTTATGTTGTTTGCAGTAATCAAAGGAGAGCGAGTTCATGGCAGCCCAGATAACAGGTTCTAAACATCCTTCTCATCTGATACTCCGATAGAAACAAGCTCAGAGCCTGCTGGCTACATTTCATCTCTCACACAAGAGCCATCATCGAATAAGATATGCTGTGTCCAGTCATGCAAAATGCATAGTGAGTGCACCATAATACTCTCTGCTCTCCTGCGCCGCCGAGTCAGCCTGAAGAGCTTTGAACCCTGAATGAAGACTGACTGAATTAATACTGAAATCTTAAAGCCAAATGGGTCCAAGAAGCATATGGATATGAACTCTGTTTATGGCTGCGGATGAAGAGGTGGGATGGTCTTAAACCATATGGAGCCAATGAGGAGTTTTATGATATTTGAGCACCCATAACTTTTGATTTTTAATACAGTTTTTCCTCACTTTCCATTAAAGATGAACAGTTGTGTGTGTGTGTGTGTGTGTGTGTGTGTTCGTGTGTCTACTTTCTCCTATAACAAAGAGGTTGGTAAGGGGGAAACATATAAAATATATACACATATAGTTGATGTGTGTGTGTGTGGTACACGTTAGGGTATATATATATATATATATATATATATATATATATATATATATATATACACACACACACACACACACACACACACACATTGACTTTATTTTTTTTTTTCTGAATTAGGCAATATGTGGGGGGAGGGCTGTATATATACACATATGATAATATAATATCTGCAATATATAATGATATTAAAATATACTGTTTGAAAAAAGTATAATATATCCATTATATAAATGTAGAGATAATCCACTTGGCTCAAAAATCATACTCAGTTAGAGTGGGCATGAAGCCTAATAGTGGTGCAGAAATTACACTCTTCACCTTTAAGGAAGGTCACAGAAAATACTGCATTATTATTCTATGATGAAAACTTGAAGGAGGAATGGAGTCTGAAACTCCCAACTAGATAGCTCTTTGGCCATTATGTTAGCCCTCATGGACAGGAAAAACCTCATGACCTTCCTTGTCTTTGCAAGTCATAAATATCCAGCTGAAATATGAGTCAATGAATTGTTCATAACCAATGAAGGCCATAAAAACACAACTGAAATATTCATCACTGAAGTAGAACTGGTATAGAAAAAAAGAGAGTGTGTTCTTTCTGAAATTTCAACATTTCTCTGCACATTAACCATCACACCTGAACTTCTGTAAAATCAGTAATACAAGATGTGTTTTAATCATGTTTTGTTTCAGATTCAAGTGAACATTAGAATATCAGTAAACAAAGCACATGTGACATCTTTTGTTATGAGGCAAAAGAAGCCCATTCCCTTCCTCTCAGTGCCTCTGTTTAAGGTGCCAATTTCATTCAGAGGGTCTTGTTTTGTGACATTTACAAATCTATTCCAAAAAGGTCACCTTCTTATTAGAGCCTTTTATTAACACTGGAGAAGAATGGCACGGGAAATGTCACACCTTTTATCTATAATTTTATCTTTTATTCCAAGCTGCTTTTTGCTTCTGGCACTCAAGGGTCGTGTGGATGTGTGTGTAGGTTTGAGTTTATTTGCACTGGCTATTCTTTGAGGATATTTTGCCGCCAGTAGTAAGCTGAATCTGATAAAAGCCTCCTTATTTTAAAAGCCTCCTTATTTGGGGAAACACACACACACACACAAATTCTTAATAAAAATCGAAAAATTGCAAAAATCTGAGTGTAAGGTTTAGGAGCAGGAGACAGAAAGTAGCATTTTGTTATTTAATAATTTATATTACACAGAGCTCTGAAATACAAATGTCTGGTCAGTCATATAGTGGACTGATGTTTATTAATATTATATAACATTTTTGTTATCTTTTTACTCACAATTGTGAATTCACTATATTTTTTCCCCCAAGTGTATATATTTTTTTTAAATTCTTCTTCTTCTTGTTGCAGTTCAGAGCTTTCATTATATCTTTATCGGCAAGTTACAGTATAAGCTTGTTATCGTAAATTTACATTTCACAATTTCAAAATCACTTTTTTCAATTTATTTTTATTTTTTCTTTCTTTCTTTTTTTCTCTTTTATTTGAGAAATAGAATTTATTTCCCCTTAAAAATCTCAGTTTACATCTCACAATTATAACATATTTTCTTGCAGTGAATTTCAAAAATTTGACATTTTTGTTTTTCTCAGAAATCTCTCTGGCTCGAACAGAGTACCGCCGGCTGGCTGGGAGGTCAGAGGGTCACAATAAGAGCATTTTTCCGGGCCAGCCCCCATGGCCCTCTTACTCTTCACGCAGCGATTGTCTTATTTTGCTGGTCCGTCTCATGAGGCTGCCAGCATTTCGTTTGGTGCGCCGCAAGAAGATCAGATGTTGATCGCATCATCAAGGGATGGGCTATCATCCTCAGAGGATAATGTTTCGATGGGGCAGCCCCCCTCGGGGTGCTGTGGCAGCTGCCGAATCGGACCTGAAGAGTACCAAGATGGGCATGACACCACGAGACATATCGGTTGACCATTACACTGATGTGTCACCGCTCATTCAGCCCCTGGTCAGACCTTGCTTTTCTATAGGCCAGGATGCCCTTAGAACAAGTGTCACAGCATGTTGTTGTCACATATAACTCCAGTGTGGGCACTACATGCAATGGGCAGGCATCCTCGGGGTCCTAGACAGCTACAAGGCAAGCATGTGTTGGTCCACACAGACAACACTGCAAATGTGTCAGACATCTACCATCAGGGAGGTCTACTTTCATGTCGCATTTCACTACTCACCAGCCATCTCCTCCTCTGGAGTTAAAAGCTGCTCAAGTTGCTGCGTGCCGTTCACATCCCAGGGGAGCTCAAACGTGCAGCCGATGCGCTTTCACGACAGCTCAAGTTTCCGGGGAATAGCGACTCCATCCTGAGACAGTCCGGCTGATCTGGAGTCGATTCAGGGAAGCCAAGGTAAAACTGTTAGCTTCCTACTAGTCCTCCCACTGCCAGCTGTCTTACTTCCTAACCGAGGCCCCTCTCGGCACAGATGCACTGGCAAACAGCTGGCCTCGGGTTCTACACAAATATGTGTTTCCCCCAGTGAGCCTCCTCGCACAGAAACTGTGCAAGGTCAGGGAGGACGAGGAACAGGTTCTGCTGGTTGCACCATACTAACCCACCCAGACCTGTGTCAGTCCATATCAGTATCTCCACGAAACCTCCCTACGGGTAGTGGACTCCTTAGCGCCCAGAAGGCTTGCTTTCCTGTCGTTACTGCCAAGCTCTAATAACAAATAGGAAAGACTTGAAGCAGGTTTTCTTGAAGACTGAAATCCCTTCTCTTACAAAATTTCTGTGGTGAAAGGAAAAGCGGCTTGGCTATCACCAGCAGCAGTAGACTCCCCTCTAGGTCCCTGCAGGTACCAAGGACAGCGAATTTGCGCTGGGGCGGTGGGAAGGTTACAACCTTTGTGTAGCATTTGTCTGATACGCGGCTGCTTGTCAACGCAATAGGGTTGTGATGGGGTTCAGGTTGTGGCGCTTTCCGTGAACCCCTAATGGCATCACAACATAACTCGTTGTGACCAACAGATAGGGAACGTCTCAGTTACATATTTAACCCTCGTTATGTCCTCATACCGCAATCTCAAACCATTGCTGGTTGCCAGGGACAAGTTCTCAGCTCCAGAGCGTAAAACCTGATGAGTGGATGCACCTGTTGCCTATTTATAACCGTATGCACAGGGAGTGGGTCATGTATGCAAAATCCACAAGCCAAAATTCATTGAAACGAATGGGGCTCCCAAGTAAATTCCTAATGTCATCACAGCATAAAGTCTCTGTTCCCTACATTGAGGAAAGAGGGTTACATACGTAACCGAGATATAAATGGCCCAAAATTTGGATTCATGTGTTTTTTTTTTTGTTTTTTTTTTTTTGTTTTCCGTAACAACGTACTATGTAATAATTTAAACTCAAATCAATATATTAATTACGTATTTTTATTATTTTGTTCAGATGATCTAAGTTGGTAAAAACACGTTATTAATTTTCTAATGAATTATAATAAACATTAAATTATAAATGAACAGATGTCAATGGAAAGTCACCACCATGATGGTAAAGAAAAATATATAGGCAATTGACAACCATAAAAAAATTTATTTGTCTGTTTGGTCTATACATGCTTCCTGTCATGGTTTTAAAAACTTCACAAAGAACAATTAAAGTGCATAGTGGATTGTCTGATCTAGGCTTGTAGAAGCGTTGACACATTCTGTAATGTCCCTAATTGCTTGCTGTCGCTGCCATTGGGTGTTGGGGAATGTGCTGGGAGGGTGTTAGCAGTTTTAAGCAAAACTCTCCACTACTGTGTCTCAACATGCAGCTTTCCCATTAACATTTCATCTGCATGCATTAAGCAATCAGTTACAGGTCCCCTGCCATGACTGTCAGCCTCATTATGTCGAAATCTTCCCAAGAAGTTCTTCATCCCTGCTCCCAAGAGAGCCTCCAACACTGGAGCAGTAATAATGATTAAACTGCCATCAAATGCCTGGCTGGACTCTCAAGCCCTACACCAGTAAAGCTCATCGAGTGTTCAGTGTTGAGCACTTTTTAGGTGTACTCATGGAAACAAGAAGAGATAGAGAGAGTATAAGCAGTGAGGAAATATGAATTTAATTTATGTTTCTGTAATAAATGGGTATTTCATGGTTCAAGGAAGGGCTGCTAATGCTGGGATGGGGTCTACTTGAAGAGTGACATTATTTTAATTGCAGAAAAAAAATCCTCTCCAGGACACATTCGAGAGTGTGCTGCAGACAGAAAACCATACAAATAAGGGGGTGAGCAAAGAGGGTGCTTGGGCTCAGTCATGAATGCTTTATGTAGAAGAACTAATGTTCACTTTGCAAGAAATTTCTAGCTGCTGGGTTTGGAGGGATAATCCTGACAGAAATGAACTTTCCTTTGAAGCTCTTTCTGCCGGAGACAAATACTATATCAATAAAGACCTTTCGGGTCATTCTCAAAGAATGTTGACTTTTTGACTCAATAAATGTTTATTGAGTTCATTTTCATTCTTTATTTTATTTCACAAATTAAACAATGTTTCTAACATCAAAAACACCAGGAAATTCATACTGTGTACAATACCTGTATATTAAAAAATACACACACACACACACATAGTACATTTTTAAAAAAAAAAGTATATATTTAGTATAAAAAAGAGAAATATATTTTTGACCGGGTTGTGGTTTTCCACTCAAAATGAACACTGCTCCTCCATGTAGGAGAGTAGACCATACATGGCAGCATTAAAGTACATTGTATATACTTATAGATTAAAACAAAATACTGAAAAATATTCACTTTCAATTAATGTTCTGTAACAGGGTTGAATTGTTAATCTTGACAGTACCTTCACTGATTATAATACACCTATGACGCAACTAGCCATTTTCTGCACCACTATTAAAGGGATCTGAATGATGTCACTTCTGGTAAATGATGTCACATACCTTTATGAGCGGAGTCTAAATTATTATGAGCGTAGAATGGAAAGTGTGACAGAGTTGAGTTCAGACTGAGGAACATAACTTTAAAGTTTGTTAATATATATATATATATATATAAAATCTAAAAAAAATTTTTAGAAAAACATTTTTCACAAGAAAGGAACACAAATAAATGCTTACATTATTGCCAAAAATAACGGACACTATGCACTAATTTATAAATATACATACAAGATTTCAGTTATTTTATGTCAAATTAAGAGTCAGCATAGATGTTATCTCATGGATTTGTTGGTGAGGATTGGGGTATTGTTGAATATGATTTGTACTTGAAAACCAAAACACTTGTTCTTCTGCATTCATAAGCTTTAGTTCACGTACAGTAAATGTAGTGTACCTTTGGCCTCTTTTGTCCAACGAATAGCCGAGAGATATACATATACATATACATATACAGAAGGAGATATGGAGAAAAGAAAATAATCATTGTCATTTTTCCAATAGCATGGCAGCATTATCTTTTGCAGACAAACCCTTGGTGTAATCCAGTTTATCCAGCAGAGCAGTTATGCTGGAATGGTTTTCCAGCCGTGGACATGGACATCAGCAGGCTGGATTCATTGTTTGTGTAAGGTTTTGTTATGATTGCCTCTGGGCTGACACTGGTGAGGTCCAGATCCAGGCACCTGTCAAAGCATGTCTCAACTGAACTAACTGTTTGGAGGAAGTGGCCTGTCAAAAAACCAAGACGAAACTGCCCTGAAAATGCACTATGAATTTCTCTGTTGTCATCATTATTGCACAGAGTCAGTTATGACCTTAATCTTGAGCTCAATTTATAATCAATAATTTTTCTTATTAACAATTCATATTTGTCATTTTTTGTTGTTTTAGCGCATATTTCTATTTTATTTCATCTTCATTCAGTTAACTAAAACAATTTTCAATAGTTTTATTGAAAATTATAAAAACAACATTATTTTAATTTTCAAAAAGTTTTTATTTAGTTTTTGTTGTTTAATATTTATATATTATTTTAACTTTATTTCAATAATAATAAAAAAATAAATTTGTATTATTTTTATTTAACTATAATAACACTATTTGGAATCTTTTTGGAGATATTGTTTTTGGGATGATTGATCAGAATGGCATTTAGCCAATTTTACCCAATTCAGAAAAAGTAAATGAAATATAATGAAAGCAAATTATGTAAATAAAATATTTTTGACGGGTCTCTCACAATTTGAGAACAAAATGTTTTGATCTTGGTATTGTCAAAAGGGTGTGACATTTTTAGAATAAACTGCAGCCCCTTGACAACGTTGAGATAATAAAGTCTTGTTTTGATGGCTCAGATACATCTCAAAAGCAGACAACACAACACTGGGAATTAGGAAGAAGAGCTGCTTCCCTGCATAACATGTCAATCTGTATAACCGGAGGACAGGAAGCCACGCTGGGCGCTCAGAGGAGGGTAGAACGAGTGATGTTTAGGATTCATTAGTCACAGCTTCAGTAATAATCACACTAGAATTCTGTCAATTGCGCGCATCGTCCAGACCCGGTGTCATCGGCCCCATCACACGGGCTATTTTCAGCTCTGGGGTTCACAGTAAGGAGGACGTCTCTCTCTCTCTCTCTCTCTGTAGTCCAGCTTTTTCTGTTCCAAAGCATAGGTAGCCAATCTGAGATTCACAACCACAAATAAGCCATTAGGTTGCTTGAATCTTCAGTAAACAGTACATACTGCAACATTGTCTCAATCAATGTTTTGAACGGAACTGCTTTTCTAATAAATAACAGGAAGTGTTCAGGAACTGGTTGAAAACACATTTTCATATAATAGCAACTGACATGTACAGTACTAATAAATTGACAGCATCTACAATGTAAACATTTATGAACTTCAGAGACATAAATGAATTGGGTAAAAACATTATATGAAATTAAAGGAACGAATATGTTGATTTAATTGTATGTAATCTAAATGTCATGAACTTTGTATACTTTTCCCTAATTTAACATTAATGGTTTCATTTTATTCTGGGTGATTTCTGCCATATTAATCATCAGCATATATTTTACTTTCTACTTTCAAGTAGTTAAGTTTAGGACAAGGATTTGTGTTATGAGCTCAAAAATATCTATATAACAGTAGCATATAATTATATAAGTATTCTCTATTCCATTTTTTTTTTTAAAGATTTGTTTTTAAAGATGTGTTTTCTTGGTGTTTGTATATGTATCCAATAAAAAAAATTATGCATGATACTGAATGATAATTTACTGTATTGCGATTCATTGAAATTTTAACATTTTAAATTGATTCTTGCCCGAAATAAACAATACTCGATTCAAAATTAATGTCTCAAGAATAATGCATATGCATGAAACAAGTGAATCGTTAAACCCCAAATAAGTGTTTTAGAAGCTGTTAATATATCCATATAGTTAATTTTAGCATATATTCAAACCTATAAAAAAAAAAAAAAAAAAGCTGCTTTAACAGACCTTGGCTGTTTGATAAAAACATGTCAAAAAAAGAATAAAAACATTCACGGAGAAGCCTGCAGTTTCACAGATCAGATTTTATATGCTTTATCATATTAATTCAGTATTTATGGGACCACTTATGAATTATATTCGACCCATATCAGCCTTTCTTTAAGTGCTAACATTCAGCAGAAAGACAATGCACATTATTTCTTAATACCAGGGGACAATCATCTGTAATTCTGCAATTGCTCCTATGAAGTTCAAAGCTATTCTGACATCACTTGAAGAATAAAGAGAGAAAAGATGTCCATGCAGATGATACAGGCAACAGAACGCGTTCATGTTTTCTGACACCTCCCACTTCTGATCCGCAGCTGTCAGTCTCGAACCCAGCTCTCTTATCCTATATCTGCTGATGTGTGTTTGATGTTTGTGCGTAAAGGAGTGGGTGTGTTCCTCCATCTTTATTGTAGCGGAAAACATAGCTCTTTGTACATCAAAAGCCCTGTTCCACTGTTAGCCCACACTCTGTTGACACCGAAAAGCACACAGGAGGAGATGAGAGGAAGAGAAGGAGGAGAGGGGGAAGAACAGGGCCATCAGAACGGATGTGAGGAGCGAGACTGGAGAAGCACCTGAGGGAGGGTGTGCATCATTAGAACAATTTACAGTCAGCATCTGATTTCAAAGGGGACACTCAAATAAGAGGCGTGCTAAAGCCGGATATACACTTCACCGCTGCAAGAACTACACTGGAAGAGAATTTGCATAAGAAGTAAATATATAAATAAAACAATATATAATTAACTGAAAATGTCAAGTAAATAGAATTAAATATAATATCATTTCATGAGTAAAAGAGCTATATATATATATATATATATATATATATATATATATATATATATATATATATATATATATATATATATATATATATATATATATATATATATATATATATATATATATATATAGGAAAGGAAAACATATGCTATGTTTATATATAAAATATATAAATATATTTATATATAACATTAAATATAATTATATATATAAAAATATACAGTCATGGCCAAAAATAGCAGCACCCTTGCTAAATATGATCAAAGACGGCTGTGAAAATCAATCTGCATTGTTAATCCTTTTGATCTTTTATTTAAAAAATTCACAAAAATGTATCCTTTCATTAGATGGGGAGAAATATCATAATGGAATAAAGTTTTTTCTCAAATACTCGTTGGACACAATTATTGGCCCCCCTAGAAATTCTTATGAGTAAAATATCTCGGAAGTATTCACAATTTTGAGCACTCCAGCATGATTATAAACATGAAATTATCCAGCCATGGCTACCTGTTTCACAGCAATATAAAGAGGAGGGAAAACAAAGCCCAAATTCCCTTAATCATCCATCAAAATGAGAAAAACCAAAGATTATATTTCTGATGTGCAGAAAAAGATAATTGAGCTTCACAAATTAGTGAAGTGGCTTTAAGAAAAGAGCTAGAGCAGTAAAATTTCCCATTTTCACCATCAGGGCAATAATTAAGAACTTCCAATCAACATAAAATGTTACGAATCTGCCTGGAAGAGGATGTGTGTCTATATCTTACTAATGTGCAGTGAGGAGGTAAGTTTGAGTGGCTAAAGACTCTCCAAGGATCACAGCTGGAGAATCACAGAAAATAGTTGAAACTCGGGTTCAGAAAACCTTTAAAAAAAAATAGTCAAACAGCACCTACATCACCACATGTTGTTTGGGAGGATTTCAAGAAAAATTCCTCATCCAAAAACAAACAAAGCATTTTCATTTATCAGACATGACTGGAATTTCAAATGGGACTGGCTTCTATGGTGAGATGAAACATAAAATATGAGCTTTTTAGCAGCAAACACTCAAGATGGGTTTGGTGAACACAGAGATAAAACGTAGCCCATGTGTACAATGAAATATACTGCTGTATTTTTGATGTTGTGGGCCTATATTTCTGCTGGAGGTCCTGGACATCTTGTTTAGACACATGGCATCATGGATTCTATCAAATACCAACCAATAAAAAAACCAGTAAGTGACTGACTCTGTTAGAAATCTTATAATGGGCCATATTTGGATCTTCCAACTGTACAATAACCAAAACACAAACCTCAAAAACAACACAGAAATGGGTCACTGAGCTATGACCTTTCCAGTCCTCTGACCTGAACCCTATAGAAAATGAGAGGAGTGAACTGAAGAGGAGAAGACGAGAGATTCTGTATGAAGGAATGATCTCTGATCACTGATCTCTTATCAGGTGCTCTCTAACCTCATCAGGCATTATAGGAGAAAACTCAGAGCTGTTAAACTGGCAAATGGAGGTTTCAAAAAGCATTGAATAAAATGGTGCCGTTAATTGTGGCCAGTGTGTATTAGAGAAAAACATTTATTTCACAATGATATTTCCCCCATTTTAAATTCTTATTATCCAATGAAAGGTTAGATTTCTGTTATAAAAAAAAAAGAAAATGCTCAAAAAGATTAACTGCAGATGAATTTTCACAGCATTCTTTGATCATATTTACCAAGGGTGCCGACATTTTTGGCCATGACTGTACATGTGTGTAATTATGTATGCATGATAAATAAAAACCGTTTATTTTGGATGCAAAATGATAATTTGACAACACTTATATAATATCTTTTTTTATATTTTTATTTATTTATTACTTTTTATGTTTATTCATATATGTTTCCTAAACATTGCCGGTCCCAATTTCACATTTGTTTATATATCACTATATATCACACAATAAATAAAGACTGTTTCAAAGCAGCTTAAATTTAATAAGCAGAAAAATAACTGTTTCAATGTTTTAAAATGAATCAATTATGAAACAATTTAAACTTTAGCTGTAAACCAGCTCTACAGAAAGCAATTGTGCTATTAGTCATCGTGATACATTTAAATGGTGATTCAGTTTAGTTCAACATTTTTTTATGTTGCAATGTTGGGGCCATTATCCAACTGAGTTTAGTTTAAATTTTGTTGTCATCTGACATCAGTTAAATTAATAATATTACTTAGTCTTTACTTAATAGTCTTTTGAAGCAACTTTCCTTTTTAGCTGATGTCATCAGTGTCATCTGATCAACTGACATTGTATATTTTTCCCATGCTGAACATCCCATTTCAAATATATCAGATTCCAAAAAAAAGAGCTTCGAGTTGACGTTAAAAAACTGAGTCTCAATCATGTTTGTGCGGAATATTATAAATTACCTGAACCACTCAAAGCCACAAGATTGCGACAAACATCTAGTCATACAAATCATCCATCACTCTTCCATGATGTGTCACACAAGGTGGCAGATCAATATAGACAGACTTCCTCTTCTCATCACTCCTGTCACACATCAGTCAAAGCACCTGTGTGAATAACCCACCAAGCAAAAGCTATTAAAATATGACACTCTCCCTCTCAAAGCCACAGGGTGGGAATTTCATTTATGATGGGGTCCTGACACTTAAAGAGCGAAGGACAATTGACTCTAGGCTTTGTCCCACCTAATCCCTGATAAATTGCACTCTAAGGCTGTGTGAGGTTTTGATGAATGCATGTATCATATCTATGGCAGCTTGGTTTCATCTCCCTTGTGTGTGCATTTTTTTTTCTTATGGAATACATCATAGCTGCTCATTGAAACAGCTTTGCTGAAATCATGCCGATTGGATTGAAATATTTCTGAAAAGGCTTGGGTCTGTGGTTTGGACTGTGCTCTTTCTTTGCCTCCCAGGGCTATTGTGATTGGAAGGTGTTGAAGGGAGATAGGGGATCACTGACTGACAGAAGCAGGGTCCCAAAGACTGGCCATGTGGATGCATGGCAAACCCAGATGCAATTGAGCATTGCCGCTCTCTTTCAGTCATACATCATACAGCTCTATCAAAAGTCTATTTCTCTCAGCTCAGAAAAAACATGTCACTGGTCTGCACAGTACAAAAGAGTCCTCCAAAAAAAATAAGAAAGTCTGTGAATGATCTTGCACTCTCAACAAGAAATATATTTTTAAGTGTTGAATCTAACCGAAATATCAAACTGCTTTGATATGTGATATTTGGTCTGAAGTATTTTTTTGTAGCACACTCTTACACTGAAAAAAAAAAAGATTGGAAGAAAATTGTACATTTCACAAATAAATACAAAGAAATGGCAAACTACACATTGAATAAAGTATGAAATTTGGATGTAGAAAGACTGAAATAGCATTTTCTTGTTTTCAAATAATGTTTTATTTACAAATTTACAATTATTATATTATTATATATTTTTTTTCAGTCTGTGTAATGTAAAAAATAAAATAAAATCCTGCACCACCAAAGCCATTCTTGTTTTGTATTCAAATTGAATTCAGACACATATTGCTGTACTCTTTACCATTAAAATGTATATATTATTTAAAACTTACTCACCCTTTTTCAACTCAAAATCCTTACTGTCAGTTCGGATCATCTGACTGGATTGGCTGAGTGGTGTTTCGGAGTGACGAGTGATGAGTGACAAAAGACAGGATGGTACCTTTCACTGTTTGTATCACTCTGCTTATATGGCATTATACTTCTTTTCACTGATCCTCTCTATTTTCCCCTGTAGAATCAGCTCGCAAATGTGCCTTGTATGTTTTGCAATAATCAGTTGGTCCACAAGGCTGGTCCACATGTTGGTGCCAACATTGGGCTAAGCGTGAAAGAAACAGAAGAGAAAGAAAATAACACATCAAACTTATACGAAGGGGTAGATACTAACAAGTCTCTTTTTTTGACCATGACTTACGTAGAGAAATAGTGCAGACACTGAACAAAGATGAAACTTTCTAGTAGGCATGCCTGTTATTTAGCGGGGATACACTCACTATTTCTGCAAATTACATTGGTATGCTAGCAGACTGTCTTTATGACACAGTGAATAACAAAGTCAAATCTTCCAAAAAACTGATTATTCCATGAAAAAATAAGTGGCTGGCTTTACGAATGAGTCATTGAATTATTCACCGAACCAAACCTCTTAAAAAAAAACATTAATTAACTGAAGAACAACTACTTGTAGCTAAAGTTCTCTTAAAATTAACTTGTAAACCAAAGAGAAGACATTAATATAAAACTTCAGTTACCTATTTTTACAGTTAGATCAAAAGATACAAAGAAAAAAAAAACACACCTATACGATTGAGTATCTATATTTCAGAACTGAACAAGGGTTATTACAAAAATCCCCAATTCTTTATCTCTATATAATGCAGAACTTACTGTGCCCTGAGATAGGCTATACTGTAAGAGATCAGTCCTAGGGAACTACAGTAATAAGTTCAGATTCTGCTGCATCACTGTGTAGCATCAAGTCAAGTAAAACAAACAGAAATGACAGATATTAATACTAGCCTTAAAAAATTAAAAAGATTGTGAATACATGCATTTCTGTTCGAATCCTGTTCATGCTGAAATAGAGGAAAATTAAGCAAGCCAACTAGCAAAAACAGCACTAGAAATAGAAGACAGTATATATTTAAAATCCCATATATCAGAAATGAAGGGAAATCTATCATTTCAATATTATTTTATTATTGAATAAAAAATAAGCTGCTATCAACAAATCATGACAAGATAGATAGGGATGGGCAATAACGCAAGAGAGCATTACAATGTTCAGAATTCAGTTAAAATGATGGAATTCAATAAATTCAGAAGAGAAGTTATATATTCTAGGACTGGGACACAGGATTAAACAATACATTATTTTTCATGAACAGAATATGAACAGATAAATGAGAACATGTATTAATAATGATATGCAATAAAAAATATATAGAATGAGTAAAACATAACCTATAAGCAATATCTAAAACAGGCAGAGAATGAGATTATAGGGCCTTTCGCACCGCTGGAACCTTTTCATAGTACCAGAACTAATTGTGGAACTACCCACTTTTGGGCATTTTCGCACTGCGGAACTAGGTATGATTTTAGGACCGGACTGCCTTTTTTCGAGAACCAAATTAGCTCCTACTCCAGAGCAGGGTCTAACCAGCACAACTGGTACTATCCGTGACATAAGTAGACTTTGAGTGGCCAGACGCATTCAAAACGCCCTCACCCGCCATGATTTAAAACTCTGTGTAAACATACTTTAAACATTGTGTCTATTTATTTCGCAAGTAGGATGAACAGCGATAAATGGGCGGACACTGAAGTGCAGGCACTTCAATGCATATGTAGCACTGTCAGTTGTTGCTGGAGATTCCTTCTTTCCGTTCTTTCAATCGCTTTATGTACTGTATACATCGACATTCCATTGTGAAACCTGCGATATAAAACAAAAACACAGCTCCGATCACAGCATCACCCATCCTCCTGTGGTTAACATTGTACTTTGTTAATGTTGTTGAATAATGCGCACAAATGACATTGCTGTCGACCGGCTTCCGTCAGGTCCTAGTACACACTGTCCATGCGAATGAAACCCTTTAAATGGTACTGGGAAATAATTTGAGCAAAATTGTCCCAGTACTTTAGTTCTGTACATTTAGTTTTGGAACTAAAGTGGTGCAAAAGGCCCTTATATTGCCTGTAATGGTGCCTACCCAGTTTCATATGGAATGTGTACAGCCCATCAGAAAATTTACTTACAAAACCTTGGTGGATGGAGTTGTTGTTTGACGAGAATATTATGAAAATAAAGCTGTGTATTAGGGAGACTGTGTCTGTGCCAGTAATCATGTTTCACTCTCCTTTCAGTTCAGCTGGAACTGAGGGAAATGGCAGAACTAAATGGATTTGCAAAGACCTTGATAATCAGAAGGCTGTGTTAATGTTTGGCTTGGATTTGCACATGGACAAAGTCCCTTTTGTTCTGATGTGAACCAATAGAAGAGGCCAAAGAAAGCACAATACATGTGGAAAAAATGATAGAAACGTTTGTCTGTCACAGAAACATCTCTTTAATGATTAATTACCTAAAACTCACCTTATGAACTTCATCAAGGTAGACAATTTATTACAAAAGTGTCTAACAATGAGGTTTATAAAGTCCATTAAGTTCAGTTATCAGTACTTTATTCTCCTGTGTGGCTATTATCCAAATTGCCTCTTTTGATAAAAATATCAAAAATCATGTTATCTTTCAGTGGGGGTTAGCATTCTAATTAATATTAATCCATTCAAAGCTTTCCCCTCTCATATAATGCACTATTTCACGAGGAACCTGCAAAACATAAAAGCCTATCCCTCGAGTATCGTAGCATACAATAGCGATGAACAATTCTTTCCTTACACAGTGAAACAGTGATGATGTGCTCAACAAAAGGGTTGAGAGAAGCATCATGGGTATGAAGTGATTTATGGCAATGCTTATCTTGACTTAATAAAAATGTAAATGATAGCACAAACAGGCCTCTGAATGCTAATACACTTATTGTTTGGTGTGAAACAGACTTTTATATTTGAAGCAGGGACCATTTGTCTTAAAAATAATTATGAAAAATTTAATTAGCACCAATGAATGTACCAGTGCTCTAACCCCACTTTGGTAGGAGAATAAGTATAGAGGCTCTCTCCAATTATCCCTGCAAATATAATAATATAATTGTGGCCTAGTTATTGTACATCTGTCATATATATGCTCATGTGTAATTTACATGAATTGAGTCTATGCAAATAGAGGTGGTAATGACTTCAGAGACATTGTTATGCCGTAATGTTGGTTTTACAAACCTATTTAGCAATCAAGTGGCCACAATGCACTTTACCTATCTGGTGTTAGAAAAAGTCTACTCAACATCGTTTGGCAACCTATTCCACTTTCCATGCATTAGACTGCATTCATCAGTGTCACGATCGATTTGCATACAATTTATCTTCCCACGCCCAGTCAAGCACTGTCGCAACTCAGAAGACACACAGGAAAAGCAAACCTATGCAACACTTTGATTCTCATTTCAGGGGGCTTTAATTCAAGACCTCTAAATTGCTTTGTATGTGTGCTGGGGGACAAAATAGGCTGCCAGTGTATATAACATTAGTCATCTGGCCAGGCATCGGATCTTGTTTTCTATCTAAATGCTGTAGAGGGAGGTTTCAGCATATGCTAAATGTTTATGTTAAAGGAATATTTCATTCAAAATGAAACTGTACTGTTTACTCACCCTCAGGCCGGCCAAGATTCAGATGAGCTTGTTTCTTCACTGGAACATACTTTATTAGAGTAATTTAGCATTATATCACTTGCTCACCAATGTTTCCTCTGCAGTAAATGGGTGGCATTAGAAAGAGAGTCTAAATAGCTGATGAAAACAACAACAGTAATCCACAAGTACACACAACTCCAATCAATCACAAAAACCTTATGAACTGTAAATATGTGGTTTGTAAGAAACTAATCCGTCCAAGCAGTCCATAATCCATAAAAATGCTTCCTCCAGCATGTCTCCTCATGGTGTGTGATCTGTGCATATTTTTCTCCTGATTCAGATGACTTTTTCAATGAATAAATTAATATTATGCATAGAGGAATCATATTTTAGCCCATAAGCACTGGTTTGAAGTTAAAAACTCTTGAATTTTGATGATTTATTTATTACACAGTTTGTGGGTTACTTATTACTTGTGGGTTTTTGTGATGTATTTATCAGGTGTTAAAAGTCATATTCTGACGGTACCCATTCATTGCAGAGGAGCCACTGGTGAGCAAGTGATATAATGATACATATCTCCAAATCTATTCTGATGAAAACATACTCTACATCTTGAATGGCCTTCATACTGAGCTACTGAAATGAGCCGCACTGTCAACAGCCAATTAGAGCAGAGCTGTACATTAATATTCATGAACCTTCCACATAAGGTCAAAACAGGCCATTTAATTCCAGGGACAAATCCTAGGGTTGTAAATCATGTAAAACTGTTTCTGGAGATTTTTTGGCGTTACCCAAGTCACATACCTTCTATGTAGATATCAGAGAACAATTTTAAATATTGTATCAATGCATTCTATGGCACCTTTAAGTTACACCAACAGTGCTTTTCCTTCTATACTGCTATTTTGGCTGCCATGTATTTATTTATTTAAAATTTTTCATTATATATTTGGAAATGTATGTTTTATGCATTTTATGCACATTTTTGTGTGAGTTACAGACACATGATTTACATAATCATCAATTTACAACCTCAGATTTATTTCTTTTCTCGCTTCTCTCAGCCACTGTTTATTTATTCGTTCATTATTGTGGGTTGAATGTGTGTGTGTGTGTGTGTGGGGAGGGGGATTTGTTTACACAAATGTTTTGTTTGTGCATATTACAGAGGCACTACACGGGCCTTATAACAAATATGTTGGTACTTTCTTCAGAAGCATTCGGTGACTTACATTTCCAAACTACAGACCATAAATCTGATGAAAGGGCTTATTGCGCTATCAACACTTATGTTAACGATTATAAATCGAGCACAGCCTAAACCTCATCTGATATGAAGTGATATGATATGGTAATCAACTTGAAAAGGAAAGAATGGAATCTAAAAGAGTGATTTCTTCTCATTATATAGTATATCTATATCAGTGCATCACATTTCAAGCCTCATTAACTGTGAAGGGGAAAAAAATACTCTGTTAGACAAGGGTATAATGAAATGTTTCAGATTGAGGGCAAACTTTCCTCTTAAATGTTTATGTTTGCTATGGCTCTGCTTTGTTATTTCAAGCTGATGTATGATATAGAGATATAAGTTTATGTGCAAGATGATGTTGCATGTGTTTATAATAATTATTTGTGTATAGATAGATAGATAGATAGATAGATAATATACCTTGCATTAAGGTATATAAACATATAAATATTTAATGAGTCATATCTCTATTAAAGATTTGCCATAGCCTAATAGCAACATTATGCATTTAAATTGAATGAT
The DNA here is from genome assembly GCF_023724105.1 of Carassius gibelio. Lineage (NCBI taxonomy): Eukaryota > Metazoa > Chordata > Actinopteri > Cypriniformes > Cyprinidae > Carassius > Carassius gibelio. The sequence goes on from NC_068410.1 coordinate 9,934,477, forward strand.
TTTACCTAAATAGCCTGCAACTTTAAATAAATAATAAAGATGTATGAAATGTAGCAACTCATGGAATTACTGAAGAATAACCCAATGAATTACAATTAATATTCAATTATATTAAATAATAACCCTATGAAAAAATGTCACCCAGAGCCTTCAATCTTTCAATAATAAACACACACACACACACACACTTTTGTTTTTGTGAAAAGTGGGGACATCCCATTTTTATACTGTACAAATTGTATATTCTATGGCCATATACCAACCCTACACCTATGTTCTCATAAGTCACCCTCTCCTTGTAATACCTGTGTCATACCCATTTCGTTACACAAAGTTGTGTCCTGATATGTCACAAAAACATGCACACACACACACACACACACACACACACACACACACACACACACACACACACACACACACACACACACACACACATATAGATCGCTAATTTCCAGATAAACAACATTCTAAATTAACCCTCGTCTGACTAAATCTCACAAACTTGTTTATGTCCTGTAAATGTTTTATTTTATTATTATTATTTTTAAATAGGCTGTCACCTCATGTATGATAGTGATGTCACCCTGTAGCTAATTTTTAATTGTTTAGGCCGGTTTTGTTACAACTCACCCCGTGTTACACACTCTTCGGTCTCCCATACAGGTAGTTTTTTTTTCCAACGGTTTCCTTGAAAGTGCTACTGATGCTCCAGTCCTAAACTCTCACCTCCCGGTGTGGTCTGGTCCCTCTCTCTCTTTCGGCGCATGCGCACACGGGCAGCGTTGTCCGACTTAAAAACAGCTGGGCTTTTACGTGCGTTCACAGAGAAACGTGGGGCTGCAGAGCAAAGGGAACACGGCAACGGATTTAGATAAGGATTATCGCTGTTTTAGTGGTTTCACAGCTATGCAAAATAAGAAAATGCAAGAGGATTAGTGACACACATCAAGTGAAGCAAAATAGCAAAACAGAGTATGAAAGCCAGACGCGACTCGCCTCAGAGACGAAAAAGATGCTCATGTTCATGAACAGACATCCAACACAAGGAAATCTCCAGCTCTGAAATATATTTAATATGCTACAAGATTGTTATTCTTCACTGCCGTCGGGTAGTAGCGAAAGGTAAGATGGATTTTACAAACTATAAATGCATAAAAAGCTTTTCCCACCTAACAAAAGTATTGTTTTAATGTTTAGTCTAGTATGTTTTATAGCTGCAGTCTAAATACACTGGAAAGTTTACGTGAATTATATAATACGTAATTTTTATGCACCAGTATATCAGTTCGAGTCAAGGGGAGTTTTGTCAAAAAATAATGCAAACAAGTGTTGATGACAGATGTCCAAGTGACAGAACCTGCTGTTTCTGCTTTGAGGATTTTCCTTTGTGCTTAAAACATGAACATTTTGCTTAAGTCCATGTAGACTGTATTGTTTTAGTACAAAGTACAAATAATGTTTTAGAATCATATAAATGGCTTTTTGGTTAAAACCAAGCTTTCAGAAGTTAAATAGAGAAAAACAGAGCCGGTGAAGGTACTCTGAGAGCTCCACGGATAAAAAGTAAATGAAAAAATAAAATGCATATATATAAAATTATTTTTTTTACAATCCATTATGCATTTTAAAAAAGTAATAATGTTTGTTACAGTTATTATTAATGAATTATTTTCAAGTGAGAATATCTGACTTTGATTTGAGAATGTAAATTTGAGAATCTAAATGGTTGATTCATGAATCGATAGATGAATAAACCTTTTTTTTTACAATATGCAATCATTATACAGCATTGATTTCCTTGTATTTGTCTTTGTGATAGGACAAAACATAACTGTAAAATAAAAAATAAAAAATGTCTTTCTTAAGTTGTGCATATTAATGTTCCCAGTGGTAGGATTTGTCCATAAGAGCTGCGGTTATCTGATGAACTGCACTAACATGTGTCTTTTGAGTGCGCCCAGATGCCATAGATTTCAAGATTTTTCTAACTCATCCTTAATCATTATATCAGTACTCTATGGTCATGAAACAGAAATATATCTAGACTGCCTGTACTGTAAATGAGTCCGTCTTCAGCTTTCATGTCTCACAGGGTTAATCAAGATCATTTTGTCATGGTTGACCTTTCAGCAGCATACATTTACCGCCTATGGGGCAAACTGCCTCATCTCCAAGAGAGGTATCTGTGCATAGAGTTGTGTATGAATACATAATCTTTCATGATTGCATTGCATCGGTGTGCTTTGTACTGTATTTCCTAGTGTCCAATTTGTTAGTTTTTATCCCTATAAAAAAAAAAAAGAAAAGAAAAAAAAATGATGGTAACTTGAAATAATTTTAAAATATTTTGCTGTCAAAATATTATGCTATCAAAATAGCATGAAAATATTATGCTATCAAAAATAATGGCACACTTTTACATGTTGGACAAGAAAGCGCTCATAGATTCTTTTCAGCATATGATTACATTTATGGCTAAAAGAGGTCAAGTATCTGAACAATATTTATAGAAAGACGAAGAAAAGCAGTCAGACAAAAAGTTATTATTAAGCCTTGAAGCAGGTCTCAGTTGATGCAAATATCTTCCAATATAATATTATTTTTGATTGGTACAGACCACCCTTTCCCTTTAGATTTCCATTGGATTGATCAACCACTGGTGACTGCAGTGTTTCTCCAGCCTCACTAATACCGATTCTAAATAATGAATGCATGGAGGGTGGTTGATTGTGCTTCTGGAATTTTTTTCTGGCCTTAGCACAGTTTGCCAGGGACAGTCTTATTTCCCTTCCGTCTCCTGTGGTCCCACAAGCCTGACGGAAACATTCTGAATAGACTGAATGGACTGTTTTTGCCATGGCTGTTAACATTTATTTGAATATTTTGAAAAGTCACTGAACCTTGTTGTAATTTCAGTCTTGGGCAGTCAACTAACTTGTAGGGGGTTTGGAATCCAGTTGAACCCTGATATTATAAGGCTCTTCTTCATTGTCTGATCATCATTTGATAAATTATCGAATCCATGATCAATAAAAGTGTATTTAATGCCTTTTTGAAACAATAATTTCACTGGATGTAAAGCACTGAGTATTGTGAACAATAAACAATTGATAATAAACCCAGTTTACATAGAAAAGATCGACAGTAATGCAAGTTGAACTGGACTAAGGGTGTTTAGTGATTAAGACGCGGGCTATTGCTCTAAAAATGGACAATTTATGCCCAAAATAATAACATTTTATCACTATTTACTCAACAGTATATCATTCTAGAGTTTTCATTTTTCTGCATAACAGAAAGAATATATTTTGAAGAATGCTGACTACATCAATCAGTTTTGGTTACCATTGATTTCCAAAGTATGGACTACAAAAAAAAAACAAAAAAACCCTGACATCTCTCAAAATATCTTCTTTTGTGTTCCTGCAATCCATTTAAGGGCTTATACTACCTTTACGGTTGGATAAGGACCTAACAAAAGCAAGAGAAAGGATAGTAATAATGCGGCTTGTTAAATTTCATTGTACAGAACCAGACAGCTGAGTCTGCACAGATGAAAGACTTCAGAGTCGATTCGTGATGAGAAACCACTACATTTACTTACTGCAGCAGCTGAAAAAAAAAATGAAGACATTACACTGAAGAAAGAAAGGGCTACATTTCTTGGAGTGTCATCCTCTGCAGCTGATGGTGATGAGTTCCTGCAAAATACATGGAAATAATGCTGCAGTCTTGTCAGTTTGTGTCAGCGAGCACTACTGTGTATGCATTTGTGTGACTTTGCCAGGGCTTGCTTCAGTCTCCCAGAAGAGGCCACAGAATGATCACACTTACTTGTCTGTGGTCTGTGGGTGTTAAAGCGCTCTGGTGTCAGTACTTCGGCTACACCACTTCATGCACGCACCCTTTGTAGTTTAGCGGTCAATAAATCGGTGCCCGAGGGCCAGCAGTCGCCATCTTTTCAGCCAGCATTTATTGAGCGAATTTTAGTTATAGTGCCTTGTTTATGTCTGGGCTTTAAATCTGCAAATGTAAATGTGCCTCAAGCAACACAAAGCATAAATAATCAAAGACAGACTATTCCTAACAACATTTTAGTGCATCGTCTAATTCATCTCCTTTCCTGTCTCGCCGCTGTAAGTGTCTAGTAAATACTGGATGTGAACCAGCGAAATGGATAATGTTTGAAATGTATCTGCAAAAAAAAAAAAAAACGAGCATACGGACTGCGCAGTACACTTACAGTAAACGTCTGTGTGTGTGTGTCATTGCAAAAGGCTTTATGCATTTTAACCAAAAGCTCAGTTGGCTCAAAAACAAAAATCGGCCCAAATTAAGAACAAATAAACAGTTCAGTTTATATGGAGCTTTTGGATACTGCAGTGAAATCAATCCCTGCAGTGGATGATCAATAGTCTGAGTAGGATGTGAAAACAGTGATTGACAATCACCTGCAGTTCAGTTCACAGCTGGAGGTTCCTCTTTTTTTCAGAGGATTTGGATTAAGCATTAAGCTTGATTTTTCAATAATTTGAGCGTTTCAAATCATATGGACACATCTTCTTCAAAACGTAGGCAGAATTATTTATTTGATTTGAAATGAACTCTACTAAATAACATGTTGCATATTTTTGGTTTATTTTCCTTTCCTTTCAGCTAATATTATGCAAACTAAGATGCAATTTTGATAAGTGAACTCTTAATTAGTTTTCACGACCGCTCTTGGAACCTTTGCATACACTATTTTGAATTCGCTGACAGGCTGCCAATCAGCGAACTGCTGGAAATGTCTCTTTAAATCTCTTTGATTAGATTACTCAACCCTGGGCTGGGGTGTGATGCCAAGTAAGATTATTATCACGACCATATGACAGAATATATGAAACATATACTGCTATTAATGAATCTAAATTCTAAATAACATCTAAATTATTCATTCATATTATTTAACATCATTGAATCAACCTAAATACATTAGGTTACACTAGCAAAATGAAATGTAATTGTTCGAAACAGCTACTCGTGGTAGCTTGTGAGCACCTTTTACAGTGCATTAAGAATGAGAAGAAATGAGCTTAATATAAAATGTTTTCCCTTCCTCATTTCTTGGATTTGGCCTTGAAAATATATATTAAAGGAGGACAGATTGGGGTCACTGTGGGCCAGGGGAACAGCGGGCCAACTGTCATGTGCCTGCCGCCCCACCGTTACACTCTTTAGAAGCAAGATTATGACTGTGGAAACCTTCTTCGCTTAAACATTTCTTACTGAAATGCTTCATTCAGAGATACTTAAGAGGAGCACATAACAGTCAGATGGTCAGAGATGGTGGCAAGATGCGTAGATGAGAGAAAAGAGAGCTATCCAGGCAGCATCTGAGCTCCAGGGTCAGTCTCATCAGCCTCTGAGATGGAAGTGTGGTCGCCCTGCTGTAAGCGAGATGATAACACGCTGGGAAAGCAGATGAAGACAAATGAGTGCTCCAGTCTGGACCTACAGCACCCATTCGCTGCTGTCCAGTGACAGCCATGGAGACTCAGCGTCAATGCTATTACAACTCAAGGGTTTTGCAGCATATGCCATGAGAGCAACGGCAAAATAGACTAATAAATAATACATCAAATAAAGGCGAATAACATTTCCTTTCAAACTTAATGCCCTTTGAAATGCACCGTGGAGTCGTCAGACGTCCCTGAATGGAAAATGGAAATGACCTTGGCTCTGCATTATTATTCATAAATGCATTTGTTTCTGTGTGAAATGCAATACCATTTACCAGCAAGCACACAACAGAGCGAAAGGGAAGACAAAATAAGATGAATTATGTGTCCCACGCATCTCACTGCTATAACATTCATTAACGGACCATCCTTATAATTAATCGAGCCGCCTCCCTTTGGCTCCATTAATTACAGTTATTTAAAGTGAATAAAATTCTTGAAAAAAAAAAAATGAAGCTCAGGACTACTGCCAAATTCTCCGGTTTACCAATACGACAAGAACATCATCTCTCATTAATACACCGTGGCCTTATTTCTGGTTCATTTTTCAAAAGTGATGTTCAACTGAATAAATCTTAGTTGAGTGTTCAAAGCAGTGAAGGCATAGCGCCTCTACAAGATGATTTCATAGAACAGCTATTCATTTTAAAGTGAGTAAAAAAATAAAATAATTCAGAAACTCAAGCATAGCAGCAAAAACAAATGAAATGTGTATTTAAACATATGTATTTAAATGTAAAATAACTAATTTAACTAGGGTGTGTATATTTATATTTTGGTTGTCAATCAGTTACATTTTTTAATGGAAACTAGCATAATTTTAAATAATTTGCATCCATATCAGTATTTGCTGCGAGGAAATTTAATAGATGTTTTTAAAAAAGGATTATTTAAGAGACATTATCAAAATACAAAAGTCAAGATGTTTTTTAGCATCTCACGGCATGAGCGTCACATTTTTAGTATGGCGTGCTTTGACAAAAACAGTTTAGTTTAGCTCAGTTTTGTCTATGTTGAACACAATACCATGTCTTGTGTGAGCGGTTCCTTAATCTATGCTGTCAGCTCCCTGTAAATCTGCTTCGTATACATGTAAGCAGCTTTTCATATTTGTATATATTATTCAAAAGCTATGAATTATGTATAAATGGGGAAAAAACGGTTTATGAGAACATGATGTTGCAAATGATTAAAATGAAAAACTGATGAATATAACATGTTAAATCATCAGATTAAAAAAAACAAAAAAACAAAACCTTGCAGTACCAGAACTTTGTAAAACTGATTTTGAAAATAAGAAGGTGTAGAATGGCAGATGCAGTAGGTGTTATTTGATTTCTGTCAGCTATGCGTGCATCCTCTGTCTTGTAAAGGATAGATTTGTCAGAAGCTGCTCCATGTACTGGCAGAGGGGGAAAAACTACCAGACGCCAGTCACTCACTGTTCATAGCTAGAAGAATAATGAGCCCTCAGGCTGATTGACATTCTCAGCCGCCTCGTAGTTATGGTTTCCTCTGGTGCTGGCGAGGACAGCCGCCCCTGCATCTCAAGCGTTTATGCAAATCTAGGCCTTTTGCCAGCACTAGGCCTAAAAAGATGGAGTTTGGGGGTCTCAGAAGGGGTTCAGTGAGCAAAGCTGTGCTTGTATGGAAAGCTGCAACTGGCCCAAATATCTCTAATAAAAATCGGACTCTTAATCATAATAAAGACATTTTTACTCGAAGTCTGAAGCTGTAAAACAAGATTGAAAATGAATAATTGAAAACAGAATCTATCATTGTGAATCACAACAAAAAGTATATTTAATAAGAGAAAAATTTAGAGGGATACTTTTATCCATCTGGAATTTTTTAGATCATAAACTGGGCATTCTGTAATATGAGTTTGGTAAAACAATGCTATAGATATTTGATTACTGGGTCATATCTAATAACCTGTTCAGTGGAAAAACAAAATATATTTTCATTACAAAATGATTTCCCCCTTTAGATTATTGTGTAAGAACAGTAAATAGGATCAATTTGACTTTAAAACCAGCTTGATTAAGATTGATCAGATATTCTGTTTTTATTCTTCACCTCTTACACATGAAACCAAATCCACATTCATATTAATGTGTGGTGGTGTGATTATGTGTTTTACGCATAATCGATGTTGGGCCCAGCCCTGTGTTTTCATCTTCCTTGGGCCCAGATATATTCTAGATGAAATAGACTGGGAGAATATATGGGGCACACAGTGGACTCTGTAGAGCTAGACTTGTTTGATTGGCTAGAATGAATGGAAGCAAGGGACAGCCCACCCCTGAGTTAGTTAGACTTGTTACAAGGTTTGTTTTTGCCACACAAAAGGATTTTCAGTGGAGCTGAAATAATGGGCTGAAAGATTCAAGAATGTCTGAAGTGAATGGAACAAAAAGGTGCTGCAAGTTATACAGTAGAAACTATTTGGCTTAGATTAGCAGTACTAAACCAGACTTCATTTCAGTCAGTCAGTCAGCTAACAAACATGTTACATGATTTAAAAAGAATGAAAGATGAAGCATTAGAAACATGAATGTGCATTTGAGAATGTTGAAATGAAAATCAGTTAGGGTTAATTTATTACATGTTTTATCACTATTGGCCGACAAACATTTGTAGTTGAAAATAACTAGGATATGTTGTACATAATTATAATAGTTTTTTTTTATGTAAGTGGTTGTACACAATTTATTTTAGCTCCATTTAAATTAATTTAGATTAAAGTAAGTCAACAATTTTTATTTTATTTTAATAAAGCTAAAATAAATTGATTGCAACCACTTACCTTAATTTGTTTTTATTTTGTAAATTCAATGATTTAAAAAAAATATATATATATATATTATATATAGTGTACAAGGGTCAGCATGCAAATGATTCTTAATGAATTACTTAATTATTAATTAGTTTCTGTCAGTAAGAAATCTCACGATATGTAGGTTCAAAGTTTTTGGGTCTGTAAATATTTTGATTTTATTATCACTAAGGCTGCATTTATTTGATTTAAAAAAAGGTAAAAACTATATTTATTTTATACAAATATATTGACTGTTTACATTGTAACTGGTTTAATTTGTCTTTTTTTTTTCAATGTATTTTTTTTAATGTATTTTTTCAATTGTAGCCAAAATGCTGCTCCTCTGAAACTATTTTCTCACAGACCTTAAGCACACAAAATCACTACTGGTTTCCACTTTCTTTTTGGAATGTCAGACCCCTACACCGAGCCCATAACTTGCACCTCGATTAGGAGACTGTAGTGTTTCCTCTTAGACTTTTCACATCTGCCGTGTACTCATAAGGACAGACAGGAGCACAAACAGGTAATGCTTCTCCAGCCAGCAAGGCCCGCTCTCTCCTCTTAATGGAGACATACTACCAGAATAACTGCCACACACTCTCTCTATATTTCTTTCTTGTCTCTAGCACTCTGGTCTATCCCTGAGAATAAAAAAAGTGAATGATGTGCTTCGACTCGCGTCTAACTGCTTTCTATTTTCCCACCAGGTTCCCTGAAGTCTTTGAGCCGTAAGAGCTCAGAGTACATTCTGCCACAAGTACTTCTGTCATCAAGGGGATGTAACGGCACAGTCAAGTTTTCCCTTAATCGGCGGGACATTTTGCCAGAGGAATTTTGCGCTCAAAGAGTTTTTAAACAGAATGTGAATAAGGTATCACTGTTAGAGCTGGCCATAGAATGGAGCACCTGGAATAGTCTCTGCCTTTTTTTAGTTGGAACAATGGCAGCATGAAATCATAGACTCAAGGTTTTTTCACTTACGTGGAAGGAGGGCAACATGGCAAAGCCCTTCTACAGGCTTCAGCGCTTCTTGCGACGGACTCAGCTGCTCTTCTTGTTCCTCGGTGTGGCATACATTATGGCTGGAAGTGTTCTTCTTCTGCAGAGACATGGATTGGTGGTGTCACAGCGTGGGACGAGCAGTTACTTTCCTTTGCCGTCTTTGCCATCTCCTCCCAGAGCCCTGGAGGCACCTGCCCTCCGAACAAGTTATGGAATAATGGGAGCTCGGCTATCCGGAAAGGGGGTTTTATCCGAAGACAACGCTGGATCACAATGGCTGATCTCTAGAAACCAGGAGATCCGATATCTGAGACGTCGCTGGTTCCACAGCCTCATGTCCGAACAGGAAGCATCCAGAGTGGAGAAAGTTCTCCCGAAAAGAAAAATCCGACACAAAGGTGAAACTCGGTGCTAGATGAACTGTGTGCTTTCCAGAATGACAAACTGGTTGTTTATGATAATTGGTTTATTTTCTCAATTATCTGGATTCCAAGCTGCGCTGCGGAATCTTCCCATCTGTTTGTGCAGAAAAAGGTCACGCTCTGAATTTTTGATGCGATTGTTATTCTCCGCTCAGGCACGTACATCGGCTGCTTTCTGGATGAAGCTAAAGACCGGGCGCTCAAAGGGATGGTGTTTTACGACTTCCGGAAAATGACCAGCACCTTGTGTCAGGACACCTGCACGGAAAGGTATGTGATTAATACACAGTACACTCAAATACTCACGGCTTTTGTTTTAATCACGGAGCCACCAAAAGCAGATGGACATCTGTTGCCTGGAGGCTCCTCTGTGCTCATCTTAAATCAAGAAATAATGAAACAGTGTTTAGGGAAAAGAACATGCAGTGTGCATCCCTGTGCCAGCTGGCCGAGCTCATGCTGGGAATTGGATCAGGCCCAATTAATGGAGCGCAGCTCTGGACCTGGACTACGCTAATGCTGGAGGAGGAACATCTATCTGCCATGATGGAGTATACACTTTTTCAAGTTCTTAGGCCGGCGGATAATTGACCACCAGAGAACAAGTGTGAGGCAGATTGACCTCCTGTAATTACTCCCAACGTTTCAGAGCTTATTTAATTACTTGGGTGACATTTGCAATGTTCAGGGGGAATCTAAATAGTCCATTAGAAAACATGAAACCTAACATGTGCTAAAGATGATCTTTTGTTCATGCTGACATAGTGGATACTTTCCTATGAAGAAGAAAATCATAATTAAAAGTGTTGACACCTTTAAGGCAATATTATGTTCTTGCTTTACGGCTAGATATATTTTTTTGTATAAACTGTACAAAGATCAAACAAACAAACTTGAAAATACATTTTTCAGTTATTTCAAATGACCAGTGCAAGCAGGTAAAGACAATGTTCTGAAAATATTGATCATCAGCCGCGAATCAGTATATCATTTCATATTTAAAATGTCATTTTGCTATTCAGACTTTTGCCATTCTGTTACAATTTGTTAAATAAAATATTTATTTACAAAATGATGTAATTTTATAATTTAGAAATCACTTAAAATAATAAAATTCAACAGAAAAGGAAAAAGAAAATTATTCAGAGCGCCTAACAGACTTGCAAAGCCTGAATAAATCTCAAGACCAAAGACCAGAAATACCATTTTAAGTGGCATATACACATTTGACAAGCTGCTTTTCATGCAAAGTTAATTTTATATTAGATATTATTTCAAACTTCAGGGTTTTGTCAGTAAGATTTAAAAAAAAAAACAAAAAAAAAAACAAATCTCTTATACTTACTAAGACTGCATTTATTAGAATAAAAATACAATAAAATCAGTAGTATTATCAAATTTTATTACAGTTGTAAACATCTGTTTTCTATTTGAATATATTTTGAAATGTTATTTATTTTTGTGATGGCAAAGCTAAATTTTCAGCAGCCATTTCTCCAATCTTCAATATCACACAATCTTTCAGAAGCCATTCGAATGTGAAGATCTGCTGCTCTAGAAACATTGATCATTATGGTCATTGCTAAAAACAGTAATGCTTGTGATATAAAATAATATAATATTTGTGATAAACAGAAAGTTTTGAAGTTTTTTGACATAGAAGTCTTTACTGACAGTTTTTAATTAAAAAAAAAAACTTTTAGGATTAGTATATAGTTTATCAAACATATAGCTGATCAGTCATTTATCAAACATCTAAAAGTAAACACCTCAAAAACATGGGATCAGCCTCTAATGTTGATAAAACCCACATTTGTGGAACATATTTATATCTAAGAAATAGTTTTCGTTAATACTCTATGACTGCTCAAACTGAAAAGGATCTGACATCCCAGCCCAGTGTTATCATCTACAGAGAGGAAATCTTCTCCTGTTCTGTGTCTGCAGATACATCTGCTCAGACTGAGCGATTAATTCAGAGCGCAGATTACCAGTGGGAATGTCCCTGACTGGGTTGCCATGGCAGTGCCAATGCCACATTTCGAGCAGAGGATCAGAGAAACAATTTGCAGAGGGGCTCAAGCTAATACCTGTTGAGCCCTACACCAACATGCTTGAATGGAATCGTGCTGCTTCATTCTGCAATCTCCAAAAAAAGTCAAGAGGGCCAGAGGACAAAAGTTTCGAGATGGAGAAAGACTGTTGTGATTAACTACTAAACAACTTGCTGTCAATGTCAAAAAAACTAGAAGTCATTCACAGGTCCCAATTTATTGGAAAAGTTGAGATGGAGGTGAATGCAGGAGCTTCCTGGACCGGCTCGTTACTGTGAGATAGCTGGCCAGGTGGTTCGCAATGGCACCCTGAGAACGGCTGCCACTACAAAGTGGCTTAGGCTAGCACCGCAGGGTGTGGAAATGGGGAGACAGATGTTTGGCTCAGCAAGCTGGCTAATCACCAGCTGTTAACCCCATGAGCTCACAAACAGATATGAACGGGGAGATGCTGGTGGACTTTAAAAGACAGACCCAATAGGGATACTGCTAAAGAGTGTAAAAATTATAAGAGCTTTTCTGGGAGAACCAAAGAATGCATTGACGTACAGTTTACCCAAAACTGAAAATCTGCGGAAAATGTACTCACCCTTCAGTTGTTTTTTCATTGGAACAGATTTGGAGAAACGTAGCATTACTTGCTCACCAATAGACCCTCTGCAGTGAATAGGTGCCATCAGAATGAGACTTCAAATATCTGATTAATCATCAGTAATCCATAGGACTAGAGTCCATCAGTTAACATCTTGTGAAATGATAATTTTATAAACTAACTCATCAAGATTTTTTTTTTTTTCTTAAATCGTTGCCAAGCCCTCTATCCATAATATTGCTTTCTCCAGTGAATAAGTTGTCTCATCTTATTTAGGAGATAAATATGCATAGATGAAGCACCTTTTAAAAGTGACAATTAAAAATATTAGTTTAAAACTATGTCTTTGGATTTTGATGCGAAAGGACAACAGGGGACAGACTTTATTTTCATAGTCTGGCCATGGATCTTTGATGTTGCCAAAAAATCGACTGTTTTCGAAATCGTTTCCCAAACACTTACCCTGTTTACCATTGGCTGTCCAAACAGACAGCCCCGCCCAAAGCTGATGCTATTGGTTGAGCCAGTGTTGCTGAGTCAAAGTGGTTGGGATGCTGAAACAAGGAGAATAAATAAACCTATGAATGGCTTATAGTTATTATATTATTATTATATTACACCTATTAAGTTGTTAGAATACTATAAAAAGAAGCCATTACATCATTTGAAAACATTAGTTAACATTTGTATAAATATTTCTTTTATAATGACAAATGCAATATTGTTTTGTGTTAAGAAAAGAGTTTTTGCTATAAATATTTAGTGTAGTTTAGTATGAGTATAATTAGATTTTGATTGTTTTGTTTCACACAGTGGCTACCAGTTCGCTGGCCTTGAATATGGGTCTGAGTGTTACTGTGGAAACCGCATCACAAGCACTCGGATGAAAGAGGAGGAGTGTAACTTGGACTGCAAAGGTGAGAAAGGCGCCATCTGTGGAGGTGTGTCCCGTCTGTCCATTTACAAGGTGGAGGAGGATCTTCCTGGCCAGCGGAGATGTGAGTGCTTGAAAAAAGTTTACCTTTTTGCAGGGCACAACTTCTCACCCATTCATAATAATAAAACAACAACAACATTTGTTTGTAATACTTGTATACTGGATGAAAGCAGCGCTGCTTCTGCAGGTAATCCACTGTCTGGCAGTGGAGCTTTGATGTGGCCATATGTTTAAAACAGGTTTCCTCATCAGTCTCTTCCACATGCTGTTGGACCTTTGTGTTCTGACTCAATGTCCCTCTGCAGTATCAGGCCAACTGGATTCGGCCCAGCACAACACTCACATACACAGCTATTAAGCACTGACCATATGTTTTGTGGCCTAAATTGAAAATGCTATCCATTGTACCATATAATAATGTCTTGTTAAGAGGGATTTTTGCATTGTTTGGGCTGTTGCTTTTAAGATGTTCATGTAATGCAACAGAAAAGCCATAAAGAGGTCTCTAAATGATTGTTTTAATTGCTATGCTAACATATGCTAAAAATTTTAAATATGAAGGGGACACCAGGAGCAACTGTAATGCTTTACATTTTTTCTGTGACACTCTTTAATGAGTTGTGACACAGTAAAGTTCCCTCTCAGCCTGAGGAAAAAAGGAGTCTTGAATAATTAAATTTTTCTTAAATTAAAATTGTATGGCTGAATTGGGAAAACAGAATTTTTTAAATGCATACTGGGCTTTATTTCATTAAAGTCTCTACTCAGACTCATCAATATATTTTAATAAAAATGGATTGATTGTACATTACTGTTCAAAGGTTTGGGGTAGGAAAATATATTTTGAAAAATCTAATCTAAGAGAGGTCTACAGCCAATAATGCATTGCTTATTTTTGTGTGAAAATGTTCTGTGCACAGTATCCTGCAAGACTCTTTTTATTTTCCACACCTGTGTCGGTGAGCGTGGTCAGACTTGTTTTGTTATAGTTGAACAGTCTACCTCCGGTCTTAGTAAGAAGTTCAGAGGCTCATCCGAAGCCAGTGGTGCTCCTCTGCACTCTGTTTTAATAGTGCTTTATTTGATGTTTTCATGCAGCTGTGTCTCATTTATGGCCCTCACAGAGAATCATGTGATCGCTTCAAAAGCAAACGGCGGTCTGCAGGGCCTCTTCATTTATTTGGAGAGGCAAACAAAAGCCCCGGGGTTTCAGTTATAGAGTGCTTGTTTACCCTGCAGAGGTGACAAAGTGTCATGAAGGCCCTGAGCACACTCTCTAATGCAGATACAAACTTCTTAAATCACAGTATCAACTCACATCCGGTGTTTGTCCACGAGGTGAATCTGTTTCTTGGCTTGTTCGCTGTAGGCTCTGTTATGTCGAGTCAATTCTAGTTGGATATTAGCTGTGGAAACATTTGTATATACAAAATACACATTTATTATAGTTAATGATGAAGGAATGTATTGTCTGATTTAGGCAGGGTTCTTCACTTAGTTAACTAAAACTGTAACTAAAATCATAAAAAATTGTAAAATAAAATAAATGTTAACTGAAACAAAACTTGATGTACTAAAATTAAAACTGAAATAAAAAAAAATAGACATAAACTTTAACTGGAATAAAAAATAGGAAAATCTAAAGATAAAATGTAAAAAAAACTTTGTTTTTAGCAGAGAATACAAAAAAAAAAAAGTATCACGATTTCCTCAAAAATATTAAGCAGCACATCTGTTTTCAACATTGATTATGAGAAATGTTCCTTGAAAAGTAAACTGGAAGGATTTCTGAATGGCAGGTGAAAAATTTCAGCTTTGCCATCACAGGAATAAACTGCATTTTAAAATATATTCAAATAAAAATTTATTATCATTTATTTTGAAAAAAAGTAAAAAAAAACTTATTTTAAAAACATCCAAAAAATCTTTTGAATGGTAGTGTACAGTATATCAACTAAACATATTATTATTAATATTAACATGTACATCTGCTATGGGAAGCTCAAAGTCAAAATTTCAGTTTAAAGCATAGCGACGAGTTTCTTCAAATGCATTCCTTCATTCAAAAGCACCTGCTACAAGAAACTTGCAGCTGTGCCTGAAAAGGGTTTGTGAAAAGCTGAAGCAACTCAAAAAAAATTAAAAAAAGCGCAGTTTCCTATTCCTGTGAAATGTGGCTTCTTTGCAGTTCACTCATTACCCATACAGCCTGATTCCTTGAACTGTTTGATATTTCTTTGAAGGTCTGTGAGGTTTTTTTCTTAATAACACATTCACTGCAGCATTCCAAACCTTAGAGCAATGAACTGAGTGTTGGCACGAAATCTTGTTCCTACACCATTTACCTCCTGTCAATGAGCAATGTTCTCCATTCTCCTCTGCCTTCAGACAGGAACGTGCGCTACCGGGGCTGCTTCAGAAAACCTGACAACACTTCAGCAGTTTCTCTGGCTCATGCCATCCAGCCCAACCTCACCTCTCAGTGGTGCATCCAGACCTGCATGGATCAGGTCTGACTTTCCTGACTGTATCAACACTAGATTCATGTGGATTGGATATGGTCTGCTGTAGTTCTGATATATTCTCTCACTCTTCTAAACACAGTCTTCTTGTTTAAACTTGAATGTGTCCCCATAGTGCACAAATTTGCTCTTCTTCGCAGCATCTATCAGATGGTCATGCATTGTTGGCAGCATGCTCAATTGATTCATCCTCATTTTTAGCTGAGGATCTAATTGCACTGCTTGAGAACATTTTCAGATAATGATATCTCAGAATAGTTGTAATCTGTCGTATGGATTGAGAGACGTAGAGATCGGCTCTTGGTGTCATTCATATACATATGTATTCCCTCTTATCAGGAGTTTCCTCTGGCCCTGGTCAGAAAGCCTGACTGTTTCTGTGGCTACGCTACTCCACGCTTCACTCTTCACGAGCCGGTAAAAGAGGAGCTCTGTGCTGTGGAAAACAGCAGTCTGCCTGCCCAGGGTTCCCGTCAGCTCTTCCTCCAGGTTTATCAGACACCTGTTCAAGGTAAGACTCTTTGGAAACCTCACTGATCTTAATAATTACCTCTGTGCTCACATTTCCCCACACCGGCAGTTTATTCTTCTCACATAGAGCTCAGCCTCGAGATGTATGCTAGAATTAAATAGGGTGCCTGCTCATTCAATTCCAAGATTTTTTTTTCTGTGAAATTATATAAGAATGTAAAAGTGAATAATACCTTTTTAGGTATGCATGGCAATGCTAAATTTTCCAACAACACATAATAGCCTAAGGGTACCTGCATATCTATAAAGTACCCATATATCTGAGACTGCTTGAAAAATAATAAGCAAGACTGAAAGTAAATATCTCCAACAGCTTGAGTCTTCGTGGGTGGATTTGGTAGCTAACTAGTTATTTTTTGTCAAATCATTTGTGAAGGGAATGAATAAATAAATGAGTGAATAAATATATTACAGTAAATAGAGTAATATTGTGAAATATTATTAGTTTAAAATAACTTGTAATAGATTTTAAAATGTAATTTATTCACGAGATGGCAAAGATACATTTTTTGCAACCATTACTGTCTTCAATATCACATGATCCTTCGGAAAAAATTCTAATATGCTGATTTGGTGCTAAAGAAATATGCCTCATTATTATAAATATTTAAAACAGTTGTGATGCTTAATATGTTTTGTAATTTATAAATAAATATATACGGTACATATTAAATATTTATATTTTTCAAGAGTCTTTGATAAATAGGAAGTATAAAACAGAACATCTATTCAAAATACTAATCTTTTTGTAACATTGTAAAGGTCTTTACTGTCCTTTTTGATCAATAAATGCATCCTTGATGAACAGAAGTGTTCATTTATTGTGTTCCAAAAATTGTATCTGACTTCAAACTTTTAAACAGTCGTATATGTTTTGTAATTGAACAAACAGTTACCCTGTTTTATAACCAATCTTAATACACATAAGCAGTTGTAATTTAATGAACCAAATTAATTCTCTCTCAAATACCACCTGCCATCAACTAGCATGGTTTTATGCTTATTGGAATTATAAAGCTGTTATTCCCACGACTTCCTGTTGCAATAGGAGATATGTTAACACAACAAAAGAAAATTAACATTTGATGTTAAAAATAAACTTCAGCCATTCTCATCTAACATTGGGATGCTTCGAAAAGCTATGCAGAGCAGTAAGTGCTACACATGAGCAAAAATCAGTCAGTCAATAAAAAAAACCACAGCACACAAAAATAAATAAATAAAATAAAATTAAGTTCTTAAAAATCATTTTATTTCTAAAGATTAAGACTATTTCAGACAGGACCACTTTGGCAAGTTACTTGAGTTTATTGAACACAATTTATCTTTGGCGGTATGGTTCCTTATAGGGGTTCCTGCTCCCAAAGTAATTGAACATAAAAGAGCTTAAACATTAACCCCACGGAACCATCAGCTTGAAATACATGACAATTAAGACACTTTGTCTTTAAAAGCAAACAGTGGTAATCGTGTAGATGTGGCATTGGGACGTATATCTTGTAGCTTGGTTATGAGGATGAGTGTCTCTCAGCAGTGAGGTCCATGCCAACCGGGACTTGAAAGCCTTAGTGATCTGAAACAAAGAAGACGACAACCAGAAGGTGCACGGTAATATGCTCATGCTTATAATGGGAAGGGAGGGAGGGTTGCGGGCCATTTGAGCATACTTACCGAGCAGTAGTGCCACTTATATATGTCCCGTGTCTAATAGGAGAGTGGTAGTGATTGGAGCTATTCGACCGCTGACCGCATCAGCTCACAGCCTATGCCTCCGTGGCCTGAATGAACTAACGCTGCGCTCGATTTCTATATCTTTATTAGATAACACCTTGTAGCATTATTTTATGTGATTTTTATTTTATTTTTATAAACAGATGCAGTATACTGTAACTGCCTAGCTGATAATAACAGGTTGTTATATGTTATCTTACCTTCTGTAAAATATCTGGAAATTTCTTATTGTCCAGATTCCAGATGCACAGAGAAGAAGTTTCTACCTGAGAAGTCCAGCTCACTGGTGGCTCTGTCCAGTTTTCCTGGTGCGGGGAACACCTGGGTGAGGCACCTGATCGAGCTCGCCACAGGCTACTACACAGGCAGTTACTACTTTGATGGCACCCTCTACAATAGAGGTAAAAGTAGCACCACTCTACCAGTGATCATAAATCTTACCATTTTAAAAGCTTGCTTGTCTTTGATAGACACAAATCAAACCACTCTGAGAGATATTATTGCACAGACGAATGAATTTAGGGATAAATTTATCATCATTGCTATATTTTTGCCCATAAACAGGCTGATGTCTCTAATGAAAATGGGAATCCAACCAAAGTTTAATCTGCCACTACAACATCATGGCAATAAATACACATACTGTATACAGTATATAACTTTTTTTTCAAGAAGTTTGGAATGATTTATTAAAAAACAGCAGAGGCACTTTTTTCTTCTTCTTCTTCTTTTTCTTCAGCTCCTACCATGCAGCTTTTTGAGATCGCTTGATAATGTGCATTTGGGCACAGCTGACCTTCTCTTTTCTTTCAAATGCCAAACTTTATTGAGGATTTTTTTTCTATCATTAAAGAACTTGACATGCCTTGAAAGTCAGAGTGCCTTTTCAAATCCATCACAGAACCTGACACATTTGCCTGAGGTGGGCCATGGAGCCCATGCCTGGACTAACACCACTTCTGATGCAGTTTTTGGAACGTATGTGTTTGGATTCAGAGGCGGCACTGAGCGGTCGCCACATGCAGTTGGCTGTTTATTCTAATCCTTTTCTCCTCCCAACTGTGCAGGCTTCAAGGGTGAGAAAGATTACTGGAAGAGTGGAAGAACCATCTGTGTGAAGACACATGAGAGCGGCCAGCGGGATATAGAGATGTATGACTCAGCAATACTGTTGATAAGAAACCCCTACCGCTCACTCATGGCTGAGTTCAACCGCAAGTGCGCTGGGCATCTTGGTTACGCTTCTGAACAGCACTGGAAGAGCAAAGGTATTATGAGTACAGTATATGTTAAGCTCTTCTCGGAAACTTTACGTTAGTGTTATTTTAGTATTCTTTTATATACTACTGTATTATAGATTTTGTTAAAATTATTAATTTCAATTTAATAACGTTTTTAATTTTGTAAAATTTGTTAATTTTGTAATTATTTTTTAATCTTTTTAAATACTACTATTTCTGGGTTTTTATTTTTTTTTTTTTTTTTATTAGGTTTAGTTAGTATTTATTTCCAATTAATTAACATTTAAAAGCTTGTCCAATAAATTTTGTAATCTCAGAGAAATTACCAGTGTTGGTAAAAAAAGTAATGCATTACAGTATTGCGTTACTTCCTAAAAAAGTAACTAATTACGTTACTTAGTTACTATTTATTTAAAGTAATGCGTTACATTGAAGTCCTCCAACTAGGCTCTTAATGCATTTGTTGTCTAAAATATTTTTATACCTCTCATCCTTTTAGAGTGGCCTGAATTTGTGGGTAGTTATGCTTCCTGGTGGGCTTCTCATGTTTTGGACTGGCTGCGTTATGGAAAGAAACTTCTGGTAGTGCACTATGAGGAGTTGCAGGAGTCACTGGTGCCCACATTGCGATCCATCACTTCCTTCCTCAATACCAGTGTCAGTGAAGAGCGGCTCCTCTGTGCTGAGTGTAACAAGGATGGCCACTTCAAGCGCTCAGGTGTGCGACGGCCCACCTTTGACCCCTTCACCCCAGATATGAAACAACTGATTGATGGATACATCAGCACTGTGGACCAGGCCCTCAGAGCCAGCAACCATTCTGGGTTGCCAAAGGAATATCTACCAAGATGATAAGTCCAGAACTAGAGTACAGGACTGTCTGTCTCGCTCAAGCTCCAGTGCTACAGACTGTGATGCCCAGGAGATATTTTGATACATTTTTTTCCTCACATATTGAGGTCAGATATAATGCCATATGAAGCTGGTGTGCTTTGAGATCATCATGTTTTAACGGCGGTATGGGGATCAGTTTGTAAAAGGAAGCAATTTGCAGACTTGAAGTTGAGACTCAGAAACATCTCTAGTCGGAGGCTAGTCTCAGCCTCAAACGTCACCCCCACGCACCATTGGCTAAATGCATACGTCTGATGCATATGGGACACAAAAGTGGAAACACTTCTGGAGTGTCAAAGTCGTTATTGGATTAGTTGAATGTTACAGGATTTTGGGGAGACGTGTGTAGCGCTCTTTAACGTTCCACCTGGAAACAAAGGTGGCGCCAAACCCCCTCACAAAAAAAGAAGGCAGTAGTGTTTACAACTGTGATGACAAGTGCTTATCAGGATCAACTAAACACTGGAGTTTCAAAAGAATGTGAAATATTTAACGTTTGCGGCATCTTTAAAATACCTCCGAGAGTTTTACACACCGGTCTGTTATTGTGGTGACATTTCCACACCTCGAAACATGACGCTGAATGAAATGAACTGTGATTGGTTGTTTCACATGTCAGTCAAATGGCCTCATGGCCCCTTGGCCAATGAAAGCTGCCATGAATCCCAGACCTTCAGCCATCAGTCTGAAGGTCTGGCTACGCGAGACTAGTTATAGGCAAAATAAGTCAACAAGAGGCCTAATAAACAACTGATGTAATTGCTTATGAACTAATCCGACATGTACCGTAGATTATAATGACGTCAACCACAATAACAACATAATTTTATGACTACACAATGACTTTTTTTTTTTTTTTGTAGGGAAAATGAAGCCCATTTACAAAGCTGATATCATAAATGCTAGGCTAAATGTTACCTATTAGTGGTCTGTAACCACAGACACTGCAAAAATGATTTTAGTATTTTTGTCTTTTTTGGTAAAACATCTTAACATTCTTAAAACAAGATACATTTACTTTGACAAGCAAACTGACATAAATATAAAGACTTATGTAAAGAAAAGTATAAAAATGTAAAAATAAAACGAAAAAATGGGGTAACCTTATCTATTTGCAGATTTGTTTTAAGTATCAACTCTTTTTTTTCCCAGAAAACAAGACATAAGTTATTTTGCTCCTCAAGTAAATTTATCTTGATTTAACATCATTAAAAAAATGTTTGTAGTGTATTGGGGATAAGGTTGAGGACAATGTTATTATTCGAGAATCAAGTATTGAAAAAGTCATATTTATAGGCCACAAAACTACATTTTAAGTTCAACGTATCTATGCTATAACGGCCCTGATAGAAGCAGAATGTAATAGGATGTTGTGGAGTAGTAGAAAAAATAACACATTTTCTTTCAAACCTTTAAGTTCAACAAAATATGACATGGCAAACAGACTTAGCATACATCAAAGTCAAACGAATAGTGACAGTCCCCATCCCGCTAGATTCCTTCAGAATGGAACGAAAGCTTTCAGCTGGACTAGACAAGACTTGCCTTGCGGAATGACGCTAGCCTGATGCTAATCCTCCCAGAGCTGATTAGCATGCTGCCAGCATGCTCCAGACGTGTCTGGATTAAGCGCTGGTGTAATATTATTTTGCACATTGCCAAACTTCTACAAATTCAGACAATGTCACTGTAATGCTAGTGGCAGGAATCCCACCAGGGGGCTGTTACTGCTGAGTTATTAAACGAGACGCAAAGGATCAATCAGTTAGCATCATTCAGCGTCAAATTTCTCACTGTTTGAGTTTGGTCCATAATTTAATACCAGTGAGTAGGTTCACACGAGCTGAGCTGAGTGTTAACTTTAAACAAACACTCCCCCATCTGTCATTGGTCTGAAAAAAATGATAGTAACACCCCCAAAATTACATCACTGGTTCAGCCAGTGTTGCTATGCTGGAGTGATTGGGGTGTTCAAAGAAAAAAAGGGCCATTTTTAATAGTGCCATAGCCATACTGTTTACAATTGTTGGATGAATCAACCAGGCTGGGATGGAAGAAAGTTTTTAATGCTGGAAGAAAACACACACACACACACTTAAAGAGATAGTTCATCTAAAATTTTTAAATGCAGTCATCATTTATAGAGTTATTTTAGTAGGATTTATTTACTCTTGCCAGGATTTCTATATTGCTGTTTGCACTGTGCAGATCGATCGTTGTGTGACATTCATGAGAGCTATAGAGTGTGGAGCAGATGGCTCCTCATGCTTTCAGATCGCTCTCATGGTACTTTGATGTCATGATCCTTGTGCAGTGATGCTTCAAGTCCAACGAACAAACAAACACATGTGCATATTTGCATCTCTTTGATCGTTCTCTGTAGATCTCACCTTCTCACGTGCCACGATTGGTCGATTACATACAATACCAGCATGTTATTGGTCAAACTTCTGTACTTTGGATGTTTTAGGCAATATAAAAATCCTGGCCAGGACGTGTCTTGTATGAATGGCAAATATGGCCATACTATTTCTGTGTGAACTATTCCTTTAAGCCTTTATTAACTATAAACTGTCAAATTTCTTTGGTACCCATGACATTTTTAGGCCCCTAATGATTCCCGAAAAGAGATGTAAATCAGTGAGCTTAACAGAAGGATAATTAATGAGCCATATATAAGGTTTAATGAAATATATCAGATTTGGCTTTAGGTTGGTTCTATAAGTCTCTGCTGTGGAGAATAAAATGCTGTGCGCCCAGTATGAATTATAAATGAAATCCATTGCGCCCCCACTGTGATTTCCTGCAGGCTTGGTGCTGAGGTCATTGTGTCTTGTCTGGAGAACTGTGACAGATTAATGTCTAAATGAAACAGAATTTATTTTCCGTGCATATCTTGTAGATCGCTGCAGTATAAGGTGCACACATGCAGTAAATTGATATGTGTAGTGTGTGGTTGCGAATGTCTTGTGTGTGTGTGTGTGTGGTGTGTGTGTGTGTGTGTGTGTGTGTGTGTTTGCACGCACAATTGTGTTCATGTGCCTCATTCCATGGACAAAAAATGTAATTTTTTCATGAGTCATGTGTGCTGAACTATCCACAGCAGCAAATAGGTTCTTTTTCTGCCCTCCTAGGGCAAAGGAAAAAGAGGCATAATGAGCTTGTCTTCTTTTTTTATTTTCATAAACTCTCTTGACATCGGTCAGACCCTGCGACTGCTATTCACTTGTGCAGATGCTATTGAGAGGGGCCGGCCCCCCAGGTTTTACTGCTGTTGTGAAAACACAATGAATAAAATTCATGATGCAAGCTGGTGTCTTTTATTCATTTTCTCAGAAGTGGTGACAAAAGATGTTTGAAAGCATTAAGTCACTTAAATGTTTCAAAGACTTGCTACTAAGATATTCAGAGAAAAATAGAATCCAGCAGATGACTGGGAGACTGAAATATCTTGAATTACTACTACATCATTTACTGAGCAATGCGAGTGTCATGTGCTCACCAATGGATTCTCTGCAGTGAATGGGTGCCGTCAGGATGAGAGTCCAAACAGCTGATAAAAACATCACAATAATCCACAAGTGATCCACTTATCTCCAGTCTAATGATTAACATCTTGAGAAATGAAAAGCTGTGTGTTTTAATCACAGATCATTCAAGACATTTTTAATACCTATCCATAATACTGGTTTCTCCAGTGAAAAGTCATATCAGGACAGAAATATATACAGATCAAGCACTGTATACAAGCAAATAAAACATTTTTGGTGGATTTTCACAAGATGCTAATCAGTGGACTGGACTCATGTGAATTACTTGTGGATTATTGTGATGTTTTTATTAGCTGTTCTGATGGCACCCATTCACTGCAGAGGACCAATGGTGAGCAGGTGAAGAAATGCTAAATTCCTCCAAAATCTGTTCCGATGAAGAAACAAATTTGGATGGCCTGAGGGTGTCAATTTTCAGATTTTTATTTATTTTATTTTTGGTTGAACTATGTCTTTAACTAGCATAATATATATTATATCCAAACTTTAGGATTAACTTGGCAAAAATGGTTCTTATAATACGGACTTAGAGCTTTCTGTCCTATGTTTTGTCGCCTTTTTTAGAAGACAGGGTGCCTGCATCTGTCTTGCATCAGTCTTTAATCACATTTTTGTTCCCTCTCCTTGATCATTGCTTTGAGCCCCCTCAGAGCGCAGCAAACAGTTAAAGGCCTTGCTGTTCATTCCCCTGTGTCATTTGAAGCTGCAGGCAATCTGTCTTTTAAATGTGGCTACGTGCCTCTCTCATGGTAGCTGAAGTTCAGTGCGGCTGACTCTTGCCCTAACGCATGCGTATGTACAGTACAAACATATCTGAGATGAGAAGAAATGTGGCAGAATGTATTTATCAAAGCATGAGAATACAGAAGGGTCATCTGAAAAGGTTGATAGTGGTACAAAATAAATTTTGTATATGCAATTTGTATAACCTCAAATTGCCTGACATTAGGGATGCACAATATTTGAATCATATTGACAATATTGACAAGAATTTTGTAACTACGGTAACACTTTAGAATAATGGTCCATTAGTTAGTTAATTCATTAATTAACATGAACAAACAATGAACAATACATTTATTACTGTATTTATTAATCTTTGTTAATGTTAATGAAAATACAGTTATTCATTGTTAGTTCATGCTAATTCACAATGCATTAACTAATGTTAACAAGCACAGCTTTTGTTTTGAATAATGTATTAGTAAATGTTTAAATTAATACTGGTTTCTCCAGTGAAATATTACCCTGATATGTATATTAGCTTATGGCGTTTGAAAATGGCAAAATTTTAGTTTGTGTTTCACAAGCAGTTTAGGATTGTTTGCCATAGCAAAAAGTATGATTGGCTTATCAATATCAGCTTGAATCGCAATATAGGTGTCGTATATATAGTTATATATATATATGCATCTCAAGAAATTAAAATGTCATGGAAAGCTTTATTTATTTCAGGAATTCAACTCAAATTGTGAAACTTGTGTATTAAATAAATTCAGTGCACACAGACTGAAGTAGTTTAAGTCTTTGGTTCTTTTTTCATTGTGATGATTTTGGCTCACATTTAACAAAAAAAAAAAACACCAATTCAACAAATCAGAGTACTGTCTCAACAAATTAGAATACTTCAAAGGACCAATAAAAAATGAGAATTTTTGGCCTTCTGGAAAGTGTGTTAATTTACTGTACATGTACTCAATACTTGGTAGGGGCTCCTTTTGCTTTAACTACTGTCTCAATTCGGTGTGGCATGGAGGTGATCAGTTTGTGGCACTGCTGAGGTGGTGTGGAAGCCCAGGTTTCTTTGACAGTGGCCTTGAGCTCATCTGCATTTTTTGATCTCTTCTTTCTCATTTTCCTCTTGATAATACCCCATAGATTCTCTGTGGGGCTCAGGTCTGGTGAGTTTGCTGGCCAGTCAAGCAAACCAACACCATGGTCATTTAACCAACTTGTGGTGTTTAATGTGGGCAGGTAGAAAATGCTAGAAAATGAAATCGGCATCTTCAAAAAGCTGGTCAGCAGAAGGAAACATGAAGTGCTCCAAAATTTCTTGGTATTAACCAGGTGCAATGACTTTGGTTTTCGAAAAACACAATGGACCAACACCAGCAGATGAAATTGAACCCCAAATCGTCACAGACTCTGGAAACTTAACACTGGACTTCAAGCAAATTGGGCTATGAGCTTCTCAACCCTTTTTTAAACCAACATACAAACAAACAGAGAGATAGCTGCGTCTCCTCACTTATGCTCTTCAGGGCTAATGTATGAAGCTTCTGTCTTTCTCTGTGTGTATCTCGCTGCTACATCAACCTTCCCGACCTCCCGGATCTAATCAGCCCAGGTCAAACTCAGCCAGGTGACGTCAGTTTAGATAAACTAATTGCTCTGACTGAACAGATGGACCCTCGATATAAGAATGTTCGTCCTTTCATCAAGGCTGAAACGAAGAGGCACATTGATGCAGCCATACAGATGGCATTTCACCCTCAGCACCAGATTTTGCATCACATTAGCATTGAAATGGCTTTCATTTCCAACATGCCTTATGCATCTTAAAGTGAACAGGCTCATATAACACATACACAGAATTCATATGCTTTTCTATCATTATGCTAATGGAATATTTAAAGCTCTCACCCGCATCTGTTTTTAATAACATTTACAGCTGATTTCCTGCATAAGCACAAGGACATTTCCCTGAAAAAGGAAAATAATCTCTGTGGAGTGGAAAAGACTTAGGAAAAGGATTTGGTCCTGCTACAGTACATGCCCTTGGTGCTATAACAGTAGACCATGACTAACTTGTAATCTTCTCAGAACTGTAATGGGCACAAAGCATCAATCACACACAGCCAAAACCCACACTTGTGTGCAGACATACTGTAGCCTTGAAATGATTGCACAATGAAGTTATATTTTTACATTACAGCCATTTTGAAGGGCATGGAGGGACAAAGCTTATCCTTATAAATTGGCTGACAAAAGAAAAAAAGTTCAATGTCACTAGTACAACACGTAACCCAAATTTGACATGCAATGCTATTTTATAGAAGTGTCATTAAAAATGTGTCAGTACGGAAACTAGGAGTTTATGATTCCAGTCATTTTTCATGCAACTGATTGTTCTCCAAATGGAAAATATAGTACTAATTTAAATAGAATTATAATATTAACATGATGTCTCAGGACTTACTGACTTGCAATCCATTAGATACATTTCTTCATGCTGATCATTCAAAGACAGAAACCCTTTCATCATCTGTATCCATCTGTAATGTAATTGAAAATATCAGACAAATTGTCAAAATCCATTGGCTGGCATTGGCTTTTTACTTTTAAATGATTAAATATAGGAGCAATAGAGCCATATGACTATATATATGTATATATATAGAGACAGAGAGAAAGAACATATATATTCTCTAAATCCCTATATAATTAAAAGCTATATTGTTCCCCTGTTAAGCAATTTAAAAGTAATAAGGCTTTACCACAGTTGTTGTTAAAAATGGCCAGGACTGCATTGCAGAGATTTATTATGATACTATGGTTTGTTAAGCAATGCTTTCATTCCCTCATTTCAGAACAAAACACAGCCGTAACGTACATCAAGTCTGAGAGAGATGAACAAATGAACTGATTTCTCAGGAGGAATGTTTTTATGTGTCATTGTTATGGAAATAGCAGCACGCTATCATCGCGCATTGTTCACAGTGCTCCGACGCGTCTAACCACAATACCTGCAACAATTGCCAAATCAGCTCCATAATCTGTAAAATAACACAGCTTCCACGCTCTCCCTTAAGTCTGATTTTATGCACATTCTAATAAGGTGTTTAAATGTCCTGCAATCCAATGAATAATAATTGCCTAGAAACTTCATTTAAATTCAGAGAGTGCTTGAGAGGTAGCGGTAACATAATGCATAGGATAGGTTTGAATTGATAATCTCGTGAAGAGGCTTTGCCCTTCACCGACTTTACTGCAAGTTTCGAGGCATCCGAGGGAAAACGTGCCAAACGAGTGGCAGGGGAACAAAGTACAGTCATAACAAGTTTTCAGTGAACCACTGAAAATCAGGCACAGGTGCCCAAAGGCACCTAAGCAAAGCATACAACCACGACCATCTCAAAAGGGAGCGAGGGTTGCGTGTTTCAGTTCCGCAGTAGATAACAGATCAAATCCAGTGGGTATGTGTCTTTTTACTGTGTGGTAGGCTGTTTACGCTTAAGGGGTCAAAGCAATCCTGGGTGATCTTACAGATATGAATCATACTCAAAAATGCAGGATAAGATTACAGTTACAAAGACTCTATATAATATATCATTTAATAGGCAGAAGGCCTCTGGCTTTTTTCATGGCAGAATGTCAGAAATACATTTCCATCTTCTTAAAGGGATACTCCACCCCAAAATGAAAATTTTGTCAATCACTTACTGCTATGTCATTCCAAACCCGTAAAAGCTTTCTTCAGAACACAATTTAAGATATTTTGGATGAAAACAGGGAGGCTTCTGACTGTCCCATAGACTGCCAAGTAAAATACACTGTCAAGGTCCAGAAAAGTATGAAAACATCATCAGAATGGTCCATCTGCCATCAGTGGCTCAATACTTTTTGTACGCGAATAAACAAAAATAATTACTTTATTCAACAATTTGTCTCTTCTCTGTTACTCCACACCAGCATAGTGCCATTTTGGTGAATCTGAGCTGTACAAAGACAGCGTACACTCTTCTGAAGTGAAGTGAAGTGGCATTCAGCCAAGTATGGTGACCCATACTCAGAATTCGTGCTTTGCATTTAACCCATCCAAAGTGCACACACACAGAGCACTGAACACACACACAGAGCAGTGAACACACACACACACACCGTGAACACACACCCGGAGCAAAGGGCTGCCATTTATGCTGTGTTAGGAGACAAACTCACTAACCACAAAATAAAGAGAGGTCTCTAGTCAGCGAGAGTGAAGGAAGCACCGGCATTTTAGCGATGACTCATCTGAATGCCTCTGATTGGCCATTGCATTCAAAAGCTCAACAGAATCTTGTGTGATTGGTTATAATGCGCAACACTGTATAAACACATCTATCTCTGGCTCAGCGCCAGCCAGCGAACACAGATCTGAATTTAGCCGCTGATCATATGACTTGCTGAACGTTCTTGCACCGATGTGATTGTATTAAAATTAATAAAAATCTTAATCGGGTATTTTTTGTCTTTCGGAAGCTGCATTCAACTTGACTCCCCTCTGTTACAAGCCACACTTACAACAAACTAATGTCACAGTGGTATCGTGTACTGTAATCGAAAAACGTTACAACTCTGAGTGTACCACTTCAGACGCTCAGCGCGTGCGGCAGGGAACTGAACGTATCATTCAAACTGATTCATGAACCAATTCACTCGTTTGCCAATGGGTTTGATCAAGCCTTTGAACAGAATTGACTCAAAAGGATCAATCATTCGCGAATGGGCATCGCTCATTGTCCAGAGAAAAGTAGATGGCGCGTTTGGAATAAACTGAAATAGTTATAACATTTATTGCATTAAGATAAAGTAACGAGAGGAGCGTCGCCCACAGTAACGAAGTACAGATTTTTCCCAAAACATTTACTCAAGTAAGAGTAAAAGTACCCATCTTTAAATATACTCCAAAAAGTATTAGTTACCCCAAAAAAATACTCAAGTAAATGTAACGAAGTAAATGTAACTCGTTACTACCCACCTCTGTCTGAAGACGAACGAAGGTTTTATGGGTTTGAAATGACATTGGGGTAAGTGATTAATGATTAATTCTAGGTTGGAACCAGGATTATTGGAACATACTATTACAGTCTTTCTAATTTAAAATGTTATTTTGCAATGTGTCCCCTGCTGTTTCTTCATAATTCCTTGTGATTTCTGTACAATACACCACTTTGTCTGTGTGTGTTTGAGTGTGTATAGACCCTACAAACAGATTAAAAATAGACTTGTCTGAAATTTCACCTAAATTTGTACCTGTCTGTCTGTCTGTCTGTAGTATCAACACACAGACAGATAACGATTGCTTTATTACTTATACTTAGAACACTGCAGTCACCTAAGTGTATCAAATGTTAAATGGTGTTATGAGAAGTTGTGTATTACCTTACACTTAAGTTCAGTTTAGTTCAATCAAGTTCAGTTTATTCAGTTTCATACTAATGAAACATGTTCAGCGAAGAATTAAAATATTAGTCAAAGGTTTAGTTGACATACTTGTTTCGTTGGTGCCCTTTAGTGTTGACAGTGACTTTACAGCTGCCTCAGTAAACTTTATTATTAAAAGTGCCTGAGTGCTTCTTTGAAACACTACCGCAATTTTAATTAAAAACAATATTACACAGCTGAAATCAAATTATGTGGTATTAAACTACCATTCGCTTTTTCAAGTAAACAAAACGAAGAAGTAAGATAATTACCTATAACAACTAATATGCAGAGGCGGTATGTACAAAAAACCCTGATGAGATGAATTGCTGCCTTAGACAACAAACGTATTAAATCTAAACATCCTACACATTGTATTAATATAATTATGTGGTGAAAAATATGCATATTTACAAACAACTACAGAATAAGTGTACAAGGCACATCTGTTGTAATGCAAACAACACAGTGTCGCATTACAGAAGGCGTATGGAAGGTTGCAGAGCGCACACAGACACTGAGAGACAGAGAGAGAGAGAGAGTGGAGAAGCATCATTTAGCTTTGTCACAGAAAACCATTAAATCTCTTGGTGGGGCCAATGGAATCATCCCATTTTGCTCATTCAGACAGTGCCATTTTTCACAGTGTGGACACAACTGCAGACACAGCTTTGAAAGCAAGGGAAAGACCGTTCAAAAGTTGATTTAAAATGTCTCTCTACTTGCATTTACTCCATGGGTAATGTATGCAGTAGACAAAGTTAAAGATTTATGGCTGAATGAATTCACTATAAAAAATATTTTGAAACTACACAAGATAATCAAGGAAGCCCATTTTTGGTAAATCGTAAAAAGTCATAATTAATAAATACTAAGTCATAATAATTTTTTTTTAAACAATGAAATTGTGACACAAGTCCCAAATTATGAGAGGACAAAGCTAAATAGTTATAAAAATAAATTGTAACATACAAAGTCACAATTATATATATATATATATATATATATATATATATATATATATATATATATATATATATATATATATATATATATATATATATATATATATATAAATCAGGGTCACATATGTAATGTGTCTTAATTTCAACCTTTTATGTCATAATTATGAATTTCTTATATTTAATTATGAATCTCATAGTTTCAGCTTTCTGTCATATTATATATATATATATATGTGTGTGTGTGTGTGTGTGTGTGTGTGTGTGTGTAAACCAACATTAAACAATATTCCCCTCAAATTTTTATTATCAGTATCATCACAGACATATATCCATCATGTTACACTTTCAGAAATAAAGGTACAAAAGCTCTCACTGGGGCTGTACCTTTTTTAAAGGTTTAATATGTACACTTTAGGTACTAATGTACTTGTGTACTTGTACAATGTACTTGTACCTTCAAGTTACTAATTTGCACCCTTTTGGGGTAAAATGGTCAAAGGTCTATCTTTTGAAAATGTACTTTTTCGTACAGCTTTTGTACCTTTTTTCTAAAAGTGTACCTTGATGTTTTAACCTTTTTAACCTATTTATCATAAAGGACGAACAGCTCTTAAACTCAATCAGTGAGACCCATTCTGGTTAGATGGCAAGATTAACTGTCATAAGCCATTGATATTATGATGCCCCTCTCTTCATACATAGAGGGCACCTGCTGTTACTCATTAGGAAGAATCATCCAGCTGTTGACATACAGTACACTTGGCTCTCTCAAATGCGCTCAGCTGCACAAGAGCCATTTGCAGCAAGCAGATCCATACACAAAGATTGCGAGCTTAGCGTATGACTGATAAACACTGAATTATTGATATACATTCATAGACTATTGGCTTTATTGACATTAGTTTTTGGGTTGTGATTTATTCCTGAGTGAAAACAGGTTTTAAACTAAATAAACAGCACCACTGCTTAATAAATAGGTGACTGTTCAATAACAGTATGAAATACTGTCAAAGAAATAAAAAATCTGGTTTTAAAGGATTGATTATATTAATTTTAAACTTATGTTGTGTCTATAATTTTATTTTAGATATTTATAATTACAAATTTACAAATTTTAAATTGTACATTTTAAATTGTACGGGATCCAGTATCAGGATCAGATGGTTGATAAATTATTCTGACTTGTGCATCCTTGATTGTGTAGACGAAACAAAGGTGAAGTAGTTAAAAGTGCCCTTAATTGAAGAATCACTCAAACATATCTGATTCAGTGCAGCAGTAGCAGAAAGGCTAATGCCCCCTTCAAAATAGTTTGACATGAACTAGTGAGCAGGAAGTGATGCGATGAGCATGCATGCCACTCAGTGGACCTCAATGGAGAGCCGTGCCCTGAAAAGTGTGTCATACTAAGGACACTCTGTTTCATTTCCACACTCACACAAATACAAACTCAATGCTCAGAGAATGGCACTGTATCTTAAAGTCAAACCATGACTTGAGAAACATTCTAACACTTCCTTTACAGTTTAGCTTTGTTGATATTACACAACGAATGAACAATGCATTTCTATGAACTCCCTACATTTTAGGCCTGTTTCACACCGCATATATGAAGTGCATAAACTGCAGAGCAATTAAACAATGCATTAAAGAAATAGTTCACCCAAAAATAATAACTGAAAATTTTCCTTCAGACCAGTCCAATGTGTAGATGAGTTTTGGAGAAATTTAGCATTGCATCACTTGCTCACCAATGGACCCTCTGCAGTGAATGGGTGCCGTCAGAAGGAGAGTCTGATAA
This sequence comes from Carassius gibelio, assembly GCF_023724105.1. Lineage (NCBI taxonomy): Eukaryota > Metazoa > Chordata > Actinopteri > Cypriniformes > Cyprinidae > Carassius > Carassius gibelio. Next base: position 9,967,234 of record NC_068410.1, read on the forward strand.
AAACATACAAATAATCCACAAGTAATCCACATGGCTCCAGTCCATCAATTAATGTCTTGTGAAACATAAAGCTGCGTGTTTGTAGTAAACATAGCAAACAAATCTTTCAGGATTTTTTTTATCTTCAAAAAAATGTTAAAAATATTAGTTTTTTTTATTTTTCAGTGAAAAAGTCATCTTGTCAAAATCAGTGGAGAAATATACACTGACCAAGCACCATTTAAAAGCAAAAACACTTATTTCAGTGGACTTTATGTAAGAGGACAAAAGGGGATGGAGTTTTTAATTGGAAGAAACATTGTTATGAATTATGAACTGATATTTTGGCCAGAAGTGATGGTATACAGTTAAAATGCCATTACAAGATGTTAATAGATGGACTGGAGTTTGAATACTTGTGGATGATTGTGATGTTTGGGCTCTCTTTCTGACACCACCCATTCACTGCAGAAGATTGCATTTTCAGCAAATTTTCCATTACTTTAAAATTATATCATCTCCTTTATCACAATAGAAAACTGAACTGAGAATGATTTCAAACGAAACGCCTAAAAATCATCAAGATTCAGTCACATTTACTGAATATTGAACATTCTGCGTTTAACTTCAGTGGCGTAAGCCAGCGATCCAGCACAGTTTTGCTGCAGCACAGTGTGAATGTTGTGACCTGTTAATATGGCCAGCAAAATAAAAATGCATGTAGTGTGAAACAGGCTTTAAAGTAAAATTTACTTCACCATCTGTAGATTGAGACAACCGTGATCTTTAAATCTATCATTGCATAAATAAAAACAACATGTCTAAATCCCCACAGTTGTTCAGTTGCAGATGACCTAATATTTAGCAGGCTGTTTCACACCAAACAGATGCCAGTTTTATCATTTCGAAAATAACGGCAGCAATATCCACAGAATCAAATTGGCCAGATCTCTTTTACTGTCAGCAGCATTTTGTTTTCACTTATTTATTTATTTTTGCCATTTAGCAGAAAGACCTCGGTGGCCATTATTTAAAAAAACGCAGCTGGCCCCTTCAACCCTACAGTTACATTTCTGTCATTCTTTAATGTGTTTTGGCCATAACACAATTCAGCCCGAATCTCTCAAAGTCACTTAATTGATGCTGCGAGGGATGAGGAACAAAACTTCTAATGTGATTCACCGCCAGGAAGCTCAGATTGGAGGCATATTACAAGCAATTTTCTATTCTGTCAGAGTGAGTCAGAGCCCCCATGCTGAGCCCTTTTCTTTTCATCAGCTAGCTTTCCACGATGCTGTGTATTATTTGACCTTGGTTTCTGTTTCTCCTGCCAACTTGGAGGGGTTTGTGGGTGGCACGTTGAGGCAGGTGGGTGTAATTATGCCAGACGTCTCCCTGGTGAGATCTGCAAAGGTGGCCGGCCATCCACTCTCTTCTAACAGGCCAGACGACCTTCTTTATTTCCAGAAATGTCCAGTTAACTTTGAATATATTACCTATAGCTGAATACAGAAGGATGTAAAAGTACTGCTGTGATTTTATACAGATTTATTAAGACTGTATCTTTTCTAGAAAAATAAAATAAAAATGGTTAGAAACAACAAGCAATAAATATATTATACCAACATATTTGGAACGGTCGATATTATTTCTTAATTACCTGCATAGTATGCCACTGACAACTCCCACATGAGAGGAACAGCTGCCAAGAAGTACTGCAGAACTATTCACAGCTCTTTTGCACTCCTGACAGAATCGGACTGAACAGAGCCATATGGGACTGACAAAGCTGTCGCTCACCTGAGAAACACTTAAGCATATCAACCAGCTGGCAACAACCCAGAAGAGTTTCTCTTACGCATACTCTCTCTCACAGACAAACACATTAAAATATATTTAAAAAAAACACATGCACTGCCATTCAAAGGTCTGGGGTAAGATTTATTATTTATTATTATATAAGTATCTTATTCGAACCAAGGCAGCAAATAAAGTAAAATTGTAATATAATTACAATTTAAAATAACTGTTCTGTATTTAAATATACAAAATACATGTGTTATTAATATATAAAGCTGAATTTTCAGCAGTCATTACTCCAATATTTGGTACAGATTTTTTATTATCAATGTAAAAAATATTTTGCTGAACATTCAAAAGTTTAGAAAATTACGATACACTAGGTTGTACTTGCATGTCAAAAATAGCTTTCAGCATTCATACAATTAGCCCACACTCCTTCACAATAGCAAAAAGCCTAACAGGTTGCCACCAAGTTCAACAATAACTGGACATCAATAAAAAGGTGTTCTATAATGCGTCTCCTTATTTTTCAAAGCATGTAACAAAAAGATAGGCTATGTCATTTACCCAAACAGCACAAACAAGCAGCGGTTATCCGTGTTGCTGCACAGGGGGAGGTAAATCCAGCGTGTGATCAGAATCCAAATGACTTCGCTCCCAGCTGCCCCCTCCGCACAAGCACCTCGGTCACTGATCCTGCTTAAAACTGCCAAGGAGGAATTATTAGAAGTTGGATTCGGAGGCTCCCCGTCGGATTGCGCTGGCAGGTCATGAGGATGGGAGAGGAGCCAATAACCTTTCACTGACAAAGTGCTTGTGTCAGTTAGGAAAACACAACCACTCTTTAATTTAGCCCTCCTCCGTTCGGGTGAGAGAAACAGCTAATCAATTAAGAAGCAGTGAATATCTGTCAGGGGACTTCAAGATTTGTTTGTCATTGAAAAAGCTTGGAAGTGGGTGGCTGTAAACAATGTTTTAAATGTACCCCATCCATCATGTTGGTCCTTGACCTGGTTCCTTTATGTACAGGCTGTAGGTTGTAATCTATGTTTCTGCTGAAGAGAACAGCAGGAATGTGATGAATCGGCCACACTGATCAAGTCTGTGCTGGAATTCTTCCCAGCGCGCAACGACATACTGCCGACTTGGAAAATGATTCAGTAATGCCGCATTCAGCTTGCACCAAAGAAATTGCGGATGTCACTTCCAAACCAGGAAGCGTGGGTTCGAATCGAGAATCAGGGCAGCGCCACCACAATGAGCTTCTTTATTGCTGGAACAGACACACAAGCTCTGTGTAATTTTCTATTTTGGTGCTGCAATGACAAAATGCATTGCAATGGGCCACCTGAAATATTTACGCAATTAACCTCAATCATCGTAATGGCTCTGCAGTGGACAGAAATGACTGAGTGAGTCGGCTTAAGAGCTGAGACTCAGACCACTTATTGTAATGAAAAGACTTGGCTGTGTTTCAGACCGGGAGAAGCCGACCCTCCCCTCCACCTCTCGCGATCGGCAGACGAGTGGAGGTATATCTGGGGTTCTCGATCGCGCCACAAGAGCTCCGCGACTCATTAGCCAAGAGACTGATTTGTGCGCGGGTGTGGAGAGCGGGAACATGCTCTGAATCTTAGTGGAGTCCTGGACGAGCGTGACTGCAGGAGTGGAGTAAAAGCCTCTTGTTCTAAGGAGAGTTATGGTAGTTTTGGTGTCAGTAGGCCTGTTCTGGTGTGATTGAGTGCTCCGCTGGGTGCAAATACTTTCTCATAGCTGAATGAGGATGTGATGTGCCCTATTGGTCTATGTCAGTATGAGGCCGGACAGGTATAGATGACGATATGCTAAGACACTCACAGTTCTGGAAATTGTTATTGCATGCTGGCAGCTCTCACAAACTCACAGTATTCTTTAAGCCAGTTTCAGTCAGAGACAAGACAGTCAAAGATATTTGGCATTAAATCTGGTGCATATTCTGGCCAAGGACTGTCTATTCAGATACAGTGTGAGGGGGCGTGTGAGTGACATATAAAACAGCCGAAACACAGTCTGCTCATTTTTATGTGACATTTAGGTGCAGGTAAATATGACATTAATGATACTACAAAAATAGACTGGCATGCATAACAGAGGCTGTCCTGCAGGCATTCATCAACAAACAAAGCGAGTCACAATGTCTGATTTGCCAATCAAGTAAAAAAAAAAAATTATAATAATAATACAGTTGAAATGTCTGCCATTGGAGATTTTTTTTTAATGTTTTTGAATGAAAGCTGCATTTATTTAATCAAAGATAGATTAAATAATAGATGAAAGACAGTAATACTGTGAAATATTATTACAATTTAAAAATGACAGTTTTCTATTTTAATATGTTAAAAATGCAGTTTATTCCTGTGATAGCAATGCTGAATTTTCAGCAGTCATTACTCCAGTGGAGGAGGTGAGCTGGGTAGTGTGATTTGAGTTAAAAAGAAAAGCAGTTGGGCAGTCTGGCAGAGTGGGATCTAATGCTCTGGTACCGTCTTCCTGGTGGTAGGAGCTGATAGAAACTGTGGGAGGGATGGGTGGGGTCCTTCATGATACTGTTGGCTTTGGTGGAGCATTGTGTAAGGAAAATGTCCAGGATGGAGGGAACAGGGGCAAAGATGATCTCTGCAGCTGTGTTCACTGTCCACTGGAGGGTCTTGCGGTCTGCTGCACTACAGTTCCTGTACCAGACAGTGATGTAGCTGGTCAGCACACTCTCTATGGTGCCCCTGTAGAAAGTAGTGATGATGGGTGGAGGGAGACTTGCTCTTTACAGCCAGTGTAGAAAATGTAGGCACTGTTGTGCCTTCTTGGAGAGTAACATGGTGTTAGTGTTCCAGGTGAGATCCTCTGTGATGTGCACCCCTAGGAATTTAGTGCTGCTGACTCTCTTTACAGTCAAGCTGTCGATGGTCAATGGGTGGGGTGTCATCCGCGAACCTGATGATGTGGTTGGAGCTGAACTTGTCTGTGCAGTCGTGGGTCAGCAGCGTTAAGAGCAGCGGGCTGAGCACACAGCCTTGTGGAGCACCTGTGCTCGGTGTGATGGTGCTCAAGAGTGTTGTGGCCAACATGGACTGACTGAGGTCTTCCAGTTAGAAAGTCCAGGATCCAATTACAGAGGGAGGAATTTAGGCCCAGCAGGTTTAGTTCATTACTGAGCTGTTGTGGGATTATTGTGTTGAATGCTGAGCTGAAGTCCATGAACAGCATTCTAACATAGGAGTCTTTTTTCTCTTGGTGGGTAAGAGCCAGATGGAGGGTGGAGGAAATTGCATCGCCTGTAGAGCGGTTTGGACGGTATGCAAACTGGAGCGGATCGAGTGTGTTAAGGAGGCTGGTTTTGATGTTGTGCATGACTAACCTCTCAAAACACTTCATCATGTGCTATCATCAGCGCTATGGGGCGGCAGTCGTTTAGACAGGACACAGGTGATTTCTTTGAAATTTTTTGATTATAAATGCATTTTATTGTCAGTTTTGATCAGTTTAATATAACTATCTAAATAAAAGTATTTATTTATTTTAAATAAATAACAAAAGATCTTAAAAAGATCCCAAACTTTTGAACGTAAAATATTACAATAGAAAATAGTTTTTGCATATATAAAATGGATAGGGGGTGAATAATTGGCCCAAAAAGTATCTGTTCATGTCTCTGATAAAATATAGTTATCCTATTAACAGTCAACATTGATCCCTGTATTGCGATCATCACAGGGGACATTTTAGCATGCAGAATGCGGCTCATCTCTTCTGAAATTTTTGCTAATCTGTTTTGATACAAATATCACCCTGAAATAACCAAACTGTCTCAGCAGGGAGACTACACTGCTCAGATATCAGAAGTGATTCGTTGTAATGTGTGGGTTTTATATTCACATTCATCCTTGTCAACAGAGATGTTTGCATTGATCCATCAGTGTGAGCTATTTCATGTGGTTCATCCATCTTCTGACCACAGACTCATACACACTGACATCCTAAATAAATATGAGATGAACAAAAAGGGTGGGAGTTAAGTTTAGTATTTGTTTTAACATTTTATTTCAGTTACTCTTCAAGAAAATGTTTAGGTTTAACTTACGTATCAAGTTGATTTAATCTAATATTTGTAATTTATTTTGTTTCAGTTTTATTTCAATTAACGAAAACAACTGTATTGTTTACGTTTTAGTTTTTTGTTGTTGTTGTTGTTGTTAACAATAACAAAATGCTCTGAAATCATATTTCATATAAAATGTAAATGTATGTCTATATTTACTGACAATCTTTCACAATGCACACAAAAGGGAATTAGGGAAGATGTAAACAATAACTTTTTGGAGCTGTTTATCACACTGCCATCCATATGGCATCAGAAGACCTGGAATATTGTGTTCAATTTTCATGGAACATTTTCAGTTTCAGAATAAGCTTCAGACCCCATTCATTGTGCCTACATTCAAAAGAACTGTTACAATTATATTAAAAAAATACAGTATTTTGTCATACAGGTTTGAAATGACATGAGTGTGAGTATATAATGGCAGAACATTATCTTATGGGTAAACTATCCTAATTACTAATATATATATATATATATATATATATATATATATATATATATATATATATATATATATATATATATATATATATATATATATATATATATAAAATCATCATATATGGCAAACTCAAGACCAGCAGCTGTCTAAGTGATGCCATTCTCAGTCTTCATTCAATAGACTACATTCATTGCATTTAAAATTAATTGACTTCAATGGCTTTATTCAAGCATGGAAAAATGGAGATAGCACCATTAATCAGAAAACACTTGAGCTTTTACTTTTTGAATGGAAATCAGATTGCTATTATTATCTACAGTCTATAGTATAATCCTCTCTTAAAACTTGATGGTGGCCATCATTTTTACCTCCTTTACAAATAACAGCAATACAGATGTATAAATAACTGAAATGCTATTTCAACATGCTCCGCATAATTACTAGCCCAAAATTGCTTTAGCATCTAAGGTCTTTAAGATAAAAGGCCAGAATAATTGGCTCTCGAAAAGCATATGATTCTGCTCCCAAAGGCAATATTAGCCATTAAAGTTCATTTGGGATCCCATTTTCACTTGACACAATGAGCACTTAACATAAGGCTAGATACATTTTTCAGAGTGATTTGTTATTATTGTTATATAAGAATTATAATAAGCATTATTTAACAGTGAAACACTAATGACATATTTGCTCTTGATGCCTAATTTTGATGTGAACATCTGAATAGCTTTAACGCTGGAGTATGTAGTAGTATACGTATGTAGTCTACGTATATATATAGAAAATAACTCATTTAAAATACAGAACAGGCAGCTTCATGCCACCTGGGTCCTGTGGTGTCAGTGTGAACAACAACAGCCATTTATTAAAGGGCTTTAGGTAGCTTGCTCCCGTCTCCTAACCGCAGAGATCCTTGTATTAAGTCAAAGGAGAGTTTTGCTGCCTGAGTCAGAATGGAAAAAAAGAAGGGTTTGAAAAACATTTAAATGCATATCTGATATTCCAAATGTCTTTGGTCAGAGGAAAAGATACAGTCTGTTTATCAAAAGCCGCCTTCATACCTAAGGTCAGAGATATTTCAAAGTGCAAATGTAACTGGTGGTACAATACTTAAGTTCCCAAAGTTTTTATTTTCAAAGCAACTTCTGCTATACAGAGTTAAATTATCTTAAAATCCTATTTTCATTTTTAAATAACAGCAGTCAGAATTGGTGAAATGCGGCCAACAATGCCGTCATTTTAGCTCATTAAACTCATTTTAAAAGGGAAAAAATTGAGGCACAAACTATATTAAACAATATACTGTATAGAATTTCATCTCAGAAAACATTTTCAATCACTTGAGGTACGAGGCTGCTGTGAAATCAGGGTTTTTACTGCTTTGATGGAAGCCCTTTATTTTCATGCTTCGAACAATTTCATGCTGAATGCAGTGCATGAAGCCACGACATGTGTAGCTTTTCATTAAATAGCATTTCTTATATAACACTGGGTCATGCTTTAGCATCCATATTACAGCATTAACTATGAATGTTATCAGTTCAAATATGTAATTATGTTGTAGAAAATTATGCGATCACAAGTGTCTCCTGTTGCTATTGTAGCTCATTATATTATGTAGCTAATATTTGTAAAGTGCATGCAACAAGTTAAGTATACACTGTAACTAAAAAAAAAAGGAAAAAAAAGGAAATTTATGTATTTGAGCATAAAGCTCAAACTTCTAATCAACCCATCTGCAGGCCTGCTCATGATCTATATTCTGTACACGAGTATAACTGAGCCTTCTGGTGCATGAAGTGTTCCCAAAAAGTATTTGGACTGATAAAAACATTTTGAATATCACTGCATTAGATGCAAAATCAAATCAAACCCTTTTCCATTTTTCACTTTTTATATTAATTTGAGCAGTATATCTATTTTTCATATTTTGAAATGTCATTATCACAAATTGTAAGCTTGAAAAACCTTCTGTGTCACTTGGTTTTGATATTTAAGAAAAGACAATCAGGCATATTTAAGTCTGCTCTAAATGATTTGATGAATTGGCTTGGCATCAGTCGGGAAACCCCTTTTCGATATATCTGCTTCGTACGGCTGTCTTTTGCTGGCTACTCTCCACATTCCCATGTCACTGCCCCCAGCTCAGTCTTCAACTTTCTGAATTATTCCAAAAATCACAGAAGTAAACAAAATGATAAACAAGAGGAAGGACCCTGGTTAATGGCAGATCAGACTGGAGGCTGGAGCCGCTGTGTAATTTAAACATGCAGACATAAATATGCACTCATGAATATTAAAGCACATGTATACATCCCCCAGAGACAAAAAGTCCTATCATCTTATTTTAGTGCCACACTTTTCAACTCCAGTTTATAGGGTATAGTTGTTTGTTTTCCCTTAGCAATGATGGATAAATGATTGTAGCTCTAGATCTTCATTGGAAAAATGAAATGTGGGTGTGAATACAAAGAAGGCAGACACCACCAAGCACCTATTTTCCATATAGATGTAATGCAGCTCAGTACCATTTCATTGATAGTCTGCGAAAGTGGAACTTTTGTGTTCAACAGAAAAACAGCTATGAAAGGTTAATGATTACACTTTGAATTTGCGTATAATTTCCATTTTTACATTTATCAGTTGCTTTTATCCATTCAGACTAACATATTATTATTATTTTTTTTACCTATAACATACATTACCCTGGGAATTGAACACACAGACTTTTGCACTGCTAATGTAATGCTCTACCACTGAGCCACAGAAACATGTCTCTTATTTTGTGTTTCTTCAGCCATAACACAAATGAAGTACTGTTGAATAATTATGTATAGAACTTTCTTTTTGTATTGTAGCTTTATCACTTGGTGTAAATTATAGCTATTCAATTTTAGTTAAGTAATTTTATAGATAAAACAAGCCATTTTCAGAAAAATAAGACTGCAGGTTAGACTGAACATTTATGCTCTCAGCTCTTTGTGATGCTTTGCTTTGCAGCTTGCTTCTTTTGTTCTTCACAGGACGAGCTGAAACAGAATGAAAAGGTCAGAGAGGTACTGTAAGTGCTGTTTTTGCATAACATACACAGTCAGTAGCTACTTCTCAGTGCTAATTCAGGACTCACTCTGAAAAGCAATTTCTTGACTGGAGCAGTCTTACAATCTTTTTCCCCTAATTGACCCACTTAAAACTGGCAAATGATTTTCATTTGGAAATTTCCACTTCAAGAGTTCTATAATTAGCATTCCTTATAGGCCTAATAAAAAAAATTAAGTGCTAATTGCACTCCTGTTTCCCGGCTCTGGCAGTTAGTCTCAGACCATGAACCCTAGATGCAAAAGCACATTTGAGAGAAAATTCAAACATTACATTCATGCGTCTCCTTGTCAATAATTTAAATCATACTCAGGGAAAAATATCACTAGCTGAATTCGAAATTCAGGTAAATTATGTATTCTCAGTGGATTTTATTCAACATCAAGGACTATGTAGTAACAGAACAGCAAGAGACAGAATTCTATTGATACTTGTCCTCAGTTTATTAGCTTTAAGTAAGTCAACAAGCCATACTTTTACATTAAACATACAAGTGATTTGTTTCTAGCATGACCTTTGACTTTTAGAATATGATGATTCTGCTATTAGTTTTATAATAGTATCTTATTCATAAACTGGGGCAGTTCTGTCTGATTTCTGAGTGGCTTTTTAAATAAATATTTAATTTTTCCTTACAAACAGGTGCTTTATAATGCCTTAGCTTTTTTGTGGGGGCTTAGTATTTCAGGGATGTCTGCGAATCCATTCTTTAATCTTCAGTTCTTTTACAAATCCAGGGTTTTTTAAATACTCGATCAATGTAGTAAAAAGGCTAGCGTGTGCTAATCTGCAATGCAAGTTTTAAGATTAAAGGCAGTTCTAGTACACTATTCTTAGACACATTTTGAAGGACCTCTTCATTATAATATGCATAAACAACTCAACAGCTTGAGAGAGGCTGAGTGAATACTTCAATTTTAAAAGCACTTTATTATTTAAAGCTGCAATGTGTAATTTCTGAGACACCAAATTGAAAACTATGTTTTCAAATAGGTTTCCTGAACACTCCTAAAATCTCCCATTATCCCTGTCTGGGATAGGAGACAGCATTTTTAATATTGATGTTGAACTGAATTAAAAATGCCTTTTAAATTCCAGTTGAATTCCTGCATTAAGTTAGAAATGAAACTGTATTGAAAATTTAAATGTACGGAAGTAGAATTCAAATGAATTGAAAATCAAAGAACTCATAACTAGAAAGTTTGTCACAATAAACTGAATAGTGACTAGAAAAAAAGCCTATATGGATGGATGGATGGATGGATGGATGGATAAAACGATAGATAGAATGATACACAGACATAAAAAATACATGGATAGAATGATGGACGGATAAAACAATGGACAGAATGATAAATAAAATGATACAAAGATAGAATGGTACCTAGAACAATGGATGGGTAAAACAACAGAATTATATAGAATGATACACTGATAGAAAATAGATTGATAAAACGATGGATGGATGGATGATGGATTGATAAAACAATGGATAAAATGGTAAATAGAATGATGGATGGATGGATGGATAAAATGATGGATAATACGATAGATAATGATATAGAATGATAGATAGAATGATACACAGATCGATAGGCTTACATGGATGGATGAATAAAACAATGGATAAAACTCTGGATAGAACGAAGGATAAATGGATGGATGGAGGGATAGAATGATGGATAAAACTATCTTTCATTTTATCCATCCATCCATCATTTGATGATCCATGTATCGTTTTATCTGTTGTTGTTCTATTTATCATTCTATATCATTATCTACCAACATGGATGAATGGATAAAATGACAAACAGAATGATAGATAGAACGATACAAAGATTGAACGATGGATGGATGGATGGACGTGCATTTTTATTTCTATTCAAAACAGGAAAGATCACATTAAATGTTATCGTAATGCAGCACATACGGGAAAGGTTTTAAATCCTGCTTATTATGTTGTGTGCATTTGTGCGGTCTTGTGTAATTACAGTGTTTGCGGTCATGAGCAGGACTAAAGTGATCGGTTTCTCCACCAGAGTCATTTTTAAAAGCATTCACTGAGGCCATCCAAATCGAGTGCTGCATGCTAGGGCTTTCATCATCTATCAAATGCTTCAAAATGCTTCTAATTCAGCCAGCATCAGAGCTTCAGTACCATTGAAAAGGATCCATCTCTGTTTGCTACATGTTATCTAGCAATGGCTGCAGTTGCAGAAAAACAGACTGGTATCATTTCTGTCATTTCATTCCTGATCACTGCCTCATAATAAACTCACAACTGCAGCATAGTAAAGCAGCATGGATGAAATTGCTTTAGTGCTCACTAGAAAACAACAAATAGCACACAGTGTACTTGCAAGGGCATGTGACTGATTACATTAACTGACATTAACCTTCTGAAAAGAAATCTACTCCCCTAGACATAAAATATGAATGTAGATTCTTGTTCAGGCTTGTGGTTGATGTTCATTATTATTTTGGAAAATTCTGCACAATATCAATAAGCTGATAACTATTTTCATATTATGGCAGATAGCTGATAAATAGTTGATATTAAAAAACCATTTTGTCAAAAAAATTAAAACTACAAACTACAATTGCATTTAGGCACCAGAACATAATGTATTCCATTTAAAATGGACATTCAGTTTAAGAATTCCTTAATATTACAGTCTTATTAAATTATTTATGTTTTTAAGTTTATTAAGTTTTTATGAGTGTAAGATGATGTCAAAGGTAATCTAAATAAAAAATAAGGAAAATAAGTGGATGCAATATAATATTAATCTGTCTGTACACTACCATTTAAAATATTTTTTAAATGTTTTTGAAGTCTTTAAGTTTTTTCTGAAGCCTTTTTAGCTTGTCAGGGCTGAACTGATTTAATCCAAAAAAAAAAAAAAAAAAAAATACTGTAAAACGGAAATATTGTGAAATATTATTTCAGTTTAAAATAACTTTTTTTATTTTAATATATTTTAACACATCATTTAGTCCTGTGATGACAAAGCTGAATTTTCTTTACTCCAGTCTTCAGTGTCACATGATCCTTCAGAAATCCTTCTAATATGCTGATCTGGTGCTCAAGAAACATTTCTTATTTTTAAAACAGTTATGATGCTTAATATTTTTGTAGAAACCATACACATTTATTTTTCAGTATTTGAAAAATAAATCTTTTGCGATATCAAATATTTCAGTCGCTTTTGATTTAATTTAATAAGCCTTTACTGAATAAAAATAAAGAAATAAAAATCTTATTGGTATATGTATTGGTATATAAATAAAATACAATTAAAATATGAAACGAATACACTGTGCATCACTACTTCTATCTACATCACATGACAACTAAAAGAGAAAGCAGCCTGTGCTTTTCACAAACTCCTGAAAATCTCAGTCCTTGACAACATGGACATGGTTTTACACTGTGCCTAAAACCCCAAAATAAAACATCATCCTGACACATCTTATCAGCTTGAGGATATCTTCCAGCCTGGCCGCAACTGAGAGCCCGGTCTCGGCTCTCTTGGAGACAACAGTAAATGACACAGTAAATGAGTTTGGCTGACACTGAGTGACAGTGTCATCTCCTGAGAAGTGCTCTGTGGTTTCTCCACTACACACCTGTAAATACATTCCGTACCTTCTCCTCCTCCTTTCTGTCAGATAGGCGAGACACCTGTTATGGAGAGGTCATTAATGACCCAACTGCCGGCCCCCAGCTCCCTCTTCAATTGTCACTCCGAATCCAATTTTGCCAATATTCACTGGAAGCTAGGCAAACACTGCTGGATCCCCTGTCCATCAAAAAAACCTGGTGTTTGTTGACTCTGTAACATAACAACACCAGAGCAGATTCTATTCACATAGTAGTCAGAGGGCGTACATACTGTACGTATATGCACATTTAAATATATTTGGTCCTCATATGGGTGAAATCTTCTTGATTCAGAACACACACAAAAAAAAAAAATTATTAAACATGCCTGTGACTACTCTCACTGCCCTGCTATTAATTTTAGCATGACAATATAGGAAGACGCATGTAAAATTGATGTAAGATTAGCTTATATAAAGAACAAATGTAAAGCTGACACACATGATCAGCAAACTAGCACATAGTGTCATGTAGTACTGATCTAGCTTCTTGTGGATCCATGGATTCTGTCAATATTCACAAGCAATGTATACAAAAATAGGCTGTAAAACCATAAGCTTGCTTTCTGACGTCAAATCTACAATCTGTACATATGTGTAGTGTGAGAGGATTTGAAAAAACAAAACAAGACAAAAAGCAATAACGCTCTCATCTCCTCAGAGAAATATGAATTATGTATAATCCAATTGTCAACTAACTGGAAATATACAATAACAGCCAAAAAATAATATTCACTTGAGGGACACAAAGCAGAGATCATGTACTTTAACTTAGTACATTAAAAACCTTTTATCTGCTTGTGATAAAGACAATTCAGTGCAATACTTCTTTAGTTATACGTTGTGCTACTTATTTATTTTAGTTATTTCATTATTTATTTATTTACACTGAGAATCAGATTTCTCTTTATCCTTTTATACTTAAATTCTTAGACTTTCTTATGCAATACTTTTGAAAAGTTTGAGGTTGGTAAGTTTTTTATGGTTTAGGAAGGCTTTTTTATGTTTTTTATGCTCTTGGAATGCTTTTGATAAAAACAATATTATTTTGAAATATTACTTCCCTTTAAAATAAAAAAATAAACAAAAAATGTTTATGTTAGGTATTCCTGTGATGGCAAACCTGAAATTTAATTAGATGTTGCTACTCTGTCTTCAGTGTCACATAATCCTTCAGAAATAATTTTAATATACTGATTTGGTGGTCAAAAAAAAATAAAAAATAAAATAAACATTTCCCATTATCTGTGTATTAATATTATTTGTGGAAACCATGATACATGTTTACATTAATATTCCATCTAAATAGATATAAACATTAAAATGTATCATTTTACAGTAAATGCTAAAAGTTAGGTATCACAACATTATAATGCATTAAAAATGTACTTTTATTTTTTAGAGCTAGTGATTACATTTAATAGTGTTTTAAAGATTACGTCTAATGCTCACTTAAAAGTACACTTAAAATCTAAATGTAAAACTACAGAAGTGAGCATGTGCAATTAAACATGCAGCATCAACCATATGTTAATTAAAAAATAAATAAAATCCAAAATCAGCCAAAAAGCGGTAAGTTAAAGTGATATATGCAATAGGTTATAAGTTGTATAGTTAACAAAGGTCTGGCAAAAGGCAGAAAGATTTTCTGGGGGGAAAAAAAGATAATACAGACATCTTACAAGAACATTTAAGAACTAACAAGATGTTGCAGCAGCTTTTCAAACAAGATTTATCAAAGGTGCAGGGGATGGATCTTTGAGATAAGGACCTTAGGAAATAAAAAGAAAAGGAAGGCTTTGAAACTTCAAACATCAAACACAGCAGAACCTATACAATACATCTAAAGAGATGGAATACATGCACTGTAAGGACATGAAGTGTCACCCTAGAAAAAGCCACAATAGAAGAATTATTTATAATGCAGACCTCTGAATTTGATATGCCTGAATAACTAGAAGAATTAATGGTGATAGCCATTGACTCTTCACCGTTTACATCTTAAGCAAAGAGGCTGGGGTGCAGAGGCTGTAGCTCTTGATCAGATGCACAGAGATTTGTCAGAGATAGACAGTGAGGAAGGCAGAAGGGAAAAAGCATCTAATAATGCATGGGTGACAGAAAATGAGAGGAGAGAACAGTCACAACTCTCCAAATGATCCTGTCGATTTGCACTTTCAAACGAATAGCTGTAAATGACATGAACTTAAAGATGGATGAAAGCACATGGAGAAAGCAAAAGAGCAGCAAAAGGAGGCTCGAGTGGCTCTTTTCTTCCTGATTCACTTTGATTTTGATAAACAAGCCCCACCAATCTAGCTGGAACAATACAGCATGTGCACTTTTGCTGTAGGGCTCTCTATCTGTAGCTCTAGTTTGATCATAACTGCAGGAGAGCAGAACACCACGAGGTCTACAAGGTGGAATTCGGAAGCGGTTTGACAGCATCGTATCACCATGCAACCCTGAATCATATTATAACATGGTACAGCCTTGCAAGGCCATGGAGGTGTCAGTGTATGGGAAGCACTTGACAGTACGTGTTTGTGTGGAGAACGCTCTGTTGAACGCCGCCGTGTATACAGGCTCAAGAGATACCACACAGTAATATTTCCCTTCAAGACTGAATTAATGACATATGGTGAAGCGAGAAGATTCATTAGAGTTAATTATGATATAACACAATATCTTTTTGTTTGATCACACAGAGTGGAAGTATTTGTATGAAGCTGTTTTGTTGGTTCCAGAGATAATTTTTCTGCCTTCATTAAAATGGGAAACTGTGAGCCATGAAATTACTGAATGAATTATTGTCATCTGTGCAAATATTTGTGTAATATCAATATGCAAAACCGGATGCAAGAGATAAGTTATTATGATTATTGTGCCATTGTTTTCCACTTTAATTGATTTTTCTCTGCGTGAGTGGGCATCATTAGTGTCAGCTTTTATTCTTAGATCTTTCTCCTACATAGACTTAGGGACGGTCTCATGTTTGTGAGAAACTCGGAGATTACATAAATTTGGACTAATTGCACAAATATTACGCTATTTGTCAAACAGTAAAGTAAGGAACAAATTATATTTCAGTTTGTAGGCTATTGCAGCCATATATACGTGTCGCTGAGAGTGAGAGTTTATCGTGTTTTTTTGCGTATAGTGTTTGATAGTGTTTTCATTCATTACTAACACATTTCTGTATAATATGAGCAAACACTTCCCTCTTGTGGGCAATGGGGTAATGTTTTTCAATCTATCTGTAGTCTATATCACCTGTCTGTGACAGTAATTCAAACCACTATAGCCTATTAAATACCTGAGGAAAGCTGTGTCTGTGTGTTTACGTTCCCAATCAATTCAATTCCAGTTGTTTGATTGGCGCAGTACTTCCTGGACGTAGGCTTACACTACGTATGCCTACGTGAGATCAAAGCTGCTAACCTTGCTTAATGTTTCAGGTTTTGGGAACACTTGTCATGAAACACAAGACGATTAAGGATACTGTTCCGATATCACTCACTCATTCGCTATTTCTTACCGAGTTAGACAGCATTTGGAAAAGGAGGGAACGAAATAGCCTACCATGCGTGGCCTTGCGATGTCACAGAAACTTCTTCACCTTGGCCAATATACAAGGCTGCTTATCTTACATAAGGACATTTGAATATATATATATTAGAAGATAGAAGAGATAGATAGATATATGTATATATATATGTGTGTGTATATATATATATATATATATATATATATATATATATATATATATATATATATATATATGTATGTATGTATGTATGTATGTGTGTATGTATGTATGTATGTATGTATGTATGTATATTTGTTGTTAATATGTAAGTTTTCAGCTTTTGTTCTGATTTGTTTCATGTTTTTTTTTCTATCTCAAAATAAAGTGTATATAAAAGACTTCAAAACATCAAGCAACAGTCAATACAGTCAAAACATTTGAACATTTGTTTACTTATTTACTAAGCCAACTTAGGCTACTTACCTTTACTTTAGGCTAACTAGGCCTACTTACCTATTTTCTTATTTTCTTCTAAGCAAGTTTTTTGCTTGTGTGTGTGTGTGTGTGTGTGTGTGTGTGTGTGTAGCTCAAACATTTTTTATGATGTAGCTACATATTCTACCGGCAGGGTGAAAAGGGGTGCTCAAGAGCAATAAATTGTACAGTAACTCACAGAAAGAAAAAAAATATATTTAATAAAAAAACCGCACCAAAATGGAAGCCTTGTAGGCTCATAAGCCTAACGTTACTAAAGGTAAGCAGCAATAACTTATTTTTCTTTTCTTTATATTTTTTTTTATAATCAAAAATGTTAAAGTTCAAATTTTCACGGGTAAGTTGCATCATCTCTCCACCTTGTTTAGAAGAGTCAAACAGGGTGAGGATAGTAACTTCTTATCCTGGTCAGGTCACATAAATGAGGTCTCTAGGATAAATATATGAAGTAAATTATCTCACTTTCCCTAACAAATTTAGCAAGAATCTAGTATTACTATTGTAAAATATGATAAATGCATGTGTACTTATAAATGCAAGGGCAACCAGCTCTGTACCTGTGAGTATGTTTGAAAGAGGGGGTATGTGGAGAGAATATGAAAGTTTAAGCCCTCTAGCTTGAAAGGAGGGGCTTTTATGGAAGGTCAGCATCAGAAACATCAATCACTCTTCACTTTGTTGCCTACCACGTACTTTCTTTGCTTCTTAAAAAAAAAATCCAGAGAGCTGGAGGCAGAAATTTGAATATGTTTATCTCAAAGGACCCCATCATGCACATATGAGCTTGGCATATTCCTGCTCCATCCTGTCTGCCTATACTGCTTGAAAATGTGCAAAGCCTATGGCACAGTTGCTTTGACCTCTATTAAGGCATTTCCTGCAAGCAAACATTCTGAAATTTCAATATGTTAATTTCAATAAATTCCACCTTCCACCAGCTTCAGGGTAGGATTTAAATCCTCACTGGTAGCATATTCTGGCTTACTTTATTTTACCTTAACCACCAAATGATTTAGAACAGTAGCCTTTGCCCTATAGATTAGATAGGAATCCCTGATAATTTTGGGAGTTGAGGAAATAAATATTACTCAGGTATCATATTAATCCTTTTAAAATGCTCAAATAGGGAGATTAAAGCCACCATCTGAGAAAATTATATATATAATTATATATGGATATAAATGGAAAATTAATTAAATAAGATGAAAACTGAAATAATACCTGTTCAAACTGTCAACAATAATTTTTTAGAGCGGGCTGTAAACTACCCATATTCGATATTTTCTATTAACTAAGACGTTGTAAAGTCATAAATATAGGCTTTATTTCTCATAAAACTGTAATCAAAATAACAAAATGAAGCTGAATTATGATTGTTGTGTCATTCATTTGAAAAAGTTGTCAATCCATGCTACACACCACTAGATGGCAGGCTTTAACTTCACGCTGGATTTTTCTGCTGTATTCAGACAAGACTGGAATAGAATAGCATTGTGCTTTATAGGCTACTTAAAGAAAACTTTGCTAGTGACATGAAGTGCAATGACAAGTGCGTTTTAAGTTTATTAAGTTTCAACACAGATTAATCTATTTGCTTGTTAATATTTAATCATTTTAATTCAGTAAAGATGAAACATAGGCAGCACAATTAGACCGCTATAAATTTGAAAGCTGTTGGTGCAGCCCTCAGTCTGGTTTAACTCTATTCACCCACCTGCTTTGGTCACACTGTTGATTCCATATGTATCAATTTCATTTAATCCATTTGAGAAAGAGTGAATATGCATAAACCCCACAAATGAGACTATTTTAGTTGTGCCGTATAAAGAGCATTTGTCAGTAATACTGTAAACCCTCCTTATGCTTGTGTTATCTAACATTTTATTTCAAGTGTCATTTCAATATACAATATTCAATACAAAATACAATTATGTTTACTTCTGATATGTTCTTGCTTCAGCTTGAGTCTAACTCACTTTCTTGTGATATTTAAAGTAGACAGGGGATGAACTAAAGCTTTTTCTTTAAAGCACTCATTGACAGCACTAGATACAACATCAGCATTTCTTTCTTTTTTTTTCTTCTTTTTTTGATGTAGGAGGAAACACTGTGTTTGCTTCCCCTTCTACAAAGCAGAATTCTCTTTGTGGATCCAGAATGGGGGTTTGGACCTCTACTCCTGTGGTTTTGGCAAATTTGTGGTTCAGCAATCACAAGTGTGCATGTTCTCCGAGCTTAGGTTGATTTGCACTCCTGTGGTTTAAAAGAAAAGTGATTACTGGTATTTATTCTGTTCTTATAACTGTTTATAGGAGAAATAATCTTTCTTAAAAATGTCTTATTTGGGGCTGGTTTAAAGTTTGGATAGACATATGAATTTGCAAATGTAGGGATCAGGCCATTGGAGTGGAGATCTCTCAGTGGAATGTATAATTAGACAGAGGCCTGTGAAGGGAGAGTGGTACTGTAGGCATCTCTCCAGCCCTTAGGCTACCCGCTTCAAAACATTCATAACTCCATCCAGTACGCAGTAGCTGGAACATTCCACATTTATTTGGGTATATGACAGATTTTTTTGACAGATAAGCATATTAAAGGAATAGTTCATCCAAAAATGAAAGTTGCTGAAATATACTCACCCCCAGGACATCTAAAATGAGTTTGTTTCTTCATTGGAACAGATTTCAAGGAATGTACCACTTGCTTACCAACTGATCTTCTGCAGTGAATGGGTGCTGTCAGAATGAGAGTCCAAACAGCTGATAAAAACTTCTCAATAATCCACAAGTAATGCACATGACTCCAGTCCATCAGTTAACGTCTTGTGAAGCAAAAATCTGAAACAACCATCACAAAGGTGTTTTAACTTTTTCAGCGTAGAACATCCTTCCCCTGTTGTTCTCTCTCATCAAAACCACTGGCAGCTTATTTGTTTGGAAATGTTTTGGACTGTTTATGCTTGTAAATGGTGCTCAATCTGTGCATATTTCAGACAAAACTATTTTTGAATGATGGATTTGTTAATGACATACATGCAGCTTTCACTTCACAAGAAGTTCATCGATGGGCTGCAGTCTTGTGGATTATTTGTGGATCATCGTGATGTTTTATCGGCTGTTTGGACTCTCATTCTGACGGCACCCATTCACTCTTGAGGATCCATTGGCAAGCAAGTGATGAAATGCTACATTTCTCCAAATCTGACGATTGCCTGACCAGTTTTATGTTATTTTTTAGTTTGGTGAACTATTTCTTTAATAAAACATAATATTAGTTGAGCAACAATATAAAGGTTAGAGATTATGGCACTAATATATTTGATTAAACTAATTATTTTAAATATGTTTGTGACCTGTCTGTGCTGTCTGTATCTTTGCCGAGTGCAAGCTGTAACTATGTTTTAAATTGCTTAATATCTCTGCAAAAGGAATAGCTTCAAAGAATGTTTGAGGTTGACGCCTCGCGTCCTTCCTTATAAGCTTAGGCTAAATCTCACAGTTGTCATGCCTGATACAAATTTGACGCATGCAGCCGGAGCAGACGAATAAAACCAACTAATGAATTGTCATTCGAGACTCATGATATGACAAATACACACTGGAGACCTGTGGCTGTTACTAATCCAGTCTGCCGAATCTGAACCAAAAGAAGAGCCGCTTCGGTTTAATGTGTCTCATTCATTTTCAGTGGATGTCTCAATAAAGCACTAATGCTCACAGTGTGACTTGTGATAAAAGCTCTTACGGGAAATAAGGAGCTATTCTTTTCGTTGCCCTTGACTAGCGAACAATAGAGGCTGCATTGTGGAGAGAAGGTCAGGTTGTGTAGCAGGTAGTGTCTGTGGCAGGTAACCTGGATGGAGCATGGGGCTTTTGTCTGTGTCTGGCTCTCTGTCTGGACTCCCATGGCACTCGGTTGCCCCCTACCCCTCTACAGCAGTGACTGGATACATCCTATTAGGATGCAGCTCTCATTCACTGCCTCAGCTCACTGGTTGGAGAGAGAAAACCATCATTTCGGTTCATTTTCGTAAGGTATGTCCTGTGTAGAAATGTCTCAGTATGTCTTTAAAAAAAACAAAAAAACAAGCAAGACAACAAAGATATTTAACTTTTATTCCTTTATTGAACAGAGTCTGGTCAAAAGCATTTTACAAGAAATAAAAGAGCGCATTTCTTTTGCATTCTGTGTGTGTGTGAGAGAAGCAGAGCTAGAGAAAAAGACAGAGAGAGTTTCAACAGTTTTATAATGCATCTAATAGAGTGTGTCTGGTTGTACTTGGCAGTCGCTGTGGCAGCCCGGGAACTCATTGACCTCTCAGCTCATCTGCACGGAGATGTGCTAAGTCTGAGGAGCTTTTGCTTAAACATCACCGGCTGCCTGCAAATGAAACACACGGCACAGTTTCAGCAACAATCGCACATATACATCATTTCAAATGGCCCTGTGGTATTTCAGTTCGAGCCGAAACCACACATTCACCATCTTATTAGAGGGTTTTAGAGATTGGCGCTCGACTCATCTGCGGTAAACCTACATATCGGCCATAAATAACGGCTTCATTTCCATATGAGGCACAATATGCACAGTTTTTCGCTAACAGAGAGAAATGACGGTCAGCATTCCGTGAAAATACCCCTACAATTATAGTGAAGTTAAAGCTCAGTATATGAGACATGCAGTGAGGTTTTCCTGCATTGAAGGATTATTTAGCCCGTTTTAAGAAAACGTCAGCAAAATGTGACCTGGTGGCTAAGAAAGTGCAGACAAACTTAATCATAGGATATTGTGTATTCAAGTCAAATAGTGTCCGTGCACATCGTGTCTGCTCAGTAGCTTACGGACATGAGGGCTACTGCCTTTGGGAGACAGGCTGCTAAGAGAAAGTGACCTTGGTGGTGCCGATACAAATAATGCCATGGTGCACCACGTTGTCGCTTGCGAGCTGAAATATGGGTGCACAGGGATTGGGTTGTCATGGCAACTCCTACAAAGCAATGCAGTAGAGGGCGCCAAGTAGACGGAACAGAGTTGAAGAGGGACAATGGGAGATTTGGAGCCAGAATATCATTTGCATCAGTTACAGACTGGATCCAAATGACGACACTAAAGTGAATCTCACAGAGGCTAATGGCTGTCTGACGGCGCATAGTTAAGATTAGCCGGAAAAGATCATAAAATATATTTATATCTTTGCCTTGCAACAGCATATTTTCAAGAGATTGTTACAATTGTTCAATAAATGTGAAAATGAAAGGAAAATGTTGTCATCTGTAGCGGATTCAAAGCAATGGCGGCAGGTCTCTCAAAGATGGAGTGAGTTTTCAGGTGACTGTCTGGGCGCCTGCCGCAGTGTCTGAAAAACCCAGACATCAGCCAACTCTGATCACCCCCCAAGTGTGTGCCTGCAAATACGTGTGTGTATGTGATAGAATAAAAGGGGGAAAGGCGGATAGAAAAGAGCTGCGAACGGATGAAAGAAGCGGATGTGTCCTTATTTGACTCTCATTTAGTAAATGGGGACAATAGCTTAAACCTCAAGCATCTTTCTTGCAATGTCTGTCAAGAAATTCAGTCACTTTGAGCCCTTCCTTGACCTCCATGGGAGTACATATTTAATGCATCACTTAAATTGGGAAGAAATCGTGCCAGCTCTGCACTATAGAAATTACCCGCAATTCATGACTCATACTGTTACTGCCTTTGCTGGTAAATCACTGTAAAAGTCCACAATCAACATCTTTTATTCAATTTGTAATTCCAAATAAATCAGTTTGTGATTTCCAAAGAAAATGGTCCATCAGGCCTCATGATTTACTGCCAATTCCTTCCCCATTTTGATTTGTAATTTTCACAGTACATAGTAAAGAGCACACTCTACAGTTTCATAAACCACTCACCATCTTATTACCAATATCCAGCAAGCTGTAAACTATCAAGTATAAGTTTTTCACTTTGAAACCCTCTGAATAGAAACCCAAAAGTACGTAACTTCTAAGAAAAGTCCTCTTTCCAATGTCTTATTTGACTCACACACAGTGGCTGGTTTTTAGTGGGCATGCGCAGTAGGCCGAGTGACTTCAGGCTTACTGTGCCATGCCTGACTGTTTTGTATTCATGGTGGATGACTATCTCGCTACTGTTGCTGGGGGCTCTGTGGAGCAAGCACCTATTAGCTGGAAAACTGCCACGGCTTGGAGTGAAGTTTAATAAATATATAAAACCATACAGTGGGTAATTGGATGGTTAGCGTCAGAGGACAATCAATTTTGTTGAGGTTGCATTTTTAGACGCTTCTCTTTTCTTCTCTAACTCATTCCAGAGAGCCAGGGGTTTAAAAAAACTGACAAAAATGGATCAAGAGTAAATCTGAGTGATGTAATCATATATAATAATTACTGTATATATATTTATTTTTCTTGCTTATTAATAGTAAAATCTTACTAAGCCAGTGGCTTTATAATTGCTCCTCCACAATAAATGTAGGCTAATGCAAATGAAAAAGCAGGTACTGTAATAGAGAATTATTCATATGAATTCAATATGAAGCAGGCAGGCATTCTGCAGAATTATACTAGTCATCTATAAATGGTTTGAAGACTCGCTCACAGCTGTCATAAACCCAAGCAATGACATCTTGAAGCAAAGCAATTATCCTCAGACCTGGAGTCTGATGGGAAACTCTATCAACGAGTAAAATATTTGAGTGATGGTAATAAATCCCACCTGCTCCTTAGATAAAAAATGCATTTCTAATCCTCCTTCATTGTTCACAGACAGCACATGGGCCGTAATGGAATATACTGACCTTTTCAACCTTTTATTTCCATTGTACGTCTCTTGCCTCCGTGATAATTCCATAATAAAGGAGCCAACCTGCTTTTAATTAATCTGGCAGAGAACTTCTTCGAAAAAATTATTGAAACCAGAATTTGCCCTCCCTACACTCTTGACAATCTCCGTCTCTGCCAATATACTGTAATAGTAACCATATGCCCAGCAGGAAGCAAACCAAATGCATTACCTACGTATTAAATTCCCAGTAAATTGTCTTTTTGATACGCCTTTTAATGCATTATCTGTGCTTGTGAAAGAGCCACAAGATACACCTTGGTTTACCAAAACTACATATAAGAAACCTGTACATTTGGCTGCATTTAATTAGACTTTTACTATAGTATTGTAATAAATTGATGCTCTCATCTGAGAGTTTGTTAGATGAAAAACCACCTAATCAGACACCTTAGCTGCCAGATGTGTGGTATTCCCTGATTTACAAACCAGTTGTGCTTTAAGTTGATTAAAGTGTCTGAAATGTTATGTCAAGTTATGTCATGTCGAGTTCAGAGTTTAAAATACTGAAATAGCCTGTGGGATATTCCCATTCTAAACCCCGGGTTAATATAATCCCAGGATCAGTTGTTTCACTTGTTGGTTATTTTCATACAATATATTTGGAAAATAAACATTAACATTCCTATTTGCAAAATCAAAACAGAACCTGTGATAAGGACAGCACGTGAACCTGTTTAACCCATGCAAATGCCACATAAACTGCTATAAAATCTTTTACAAACTACATAAACTACAAGAATATACAATAATTTGTAGACCGAGAGTATACATTTCCCCCCTCAAATGCTTAAACTCTGACTGTTAACTGACTGTTTAAATATCATGAATATTTAATGAGTTAAGCAGTGAAGCAATTTATGATTGGTTGTGTGATGATAAACTAATCTCAATACAAGAGCACAGCATTGTTTTACCTAGTATACTTTTTGGCACACAATAGAGGGTTAGCATAACAAAATCCCAGTTAACCCTGCTCTAACCTAGGGGTTAACAGTCGTGCTAACTCTCTTTCAAAAACAGAAGTGAAAAACGCTCTACCCAGGGCTAAAAGTGGCATTAAGCGCAGTGTGAAAAGCCTGTATTCATAACACAGTGTGATTAATATTTGCTAAGTAAACAAACAGACTGTTGCACATGCTCATTTGACTTTGTGGGAGAGAGTTTTTTGGAGAGGTGCTAAAGCCCTCCACCTGTCTCCCAAGCTCCTGACCCGTGATTTTGAAAGAAGAACTCACGAGTTAGGGTCTCAGGGAACAAGAGGAGGGCAGCCATAACCAGCTATGCCTATCCCTTTTCTTTCATTAGAGCTGAACTCAGCAGCTCCTGCACTGCCATAAGTTTGTGTCTGACTGCGTCACATCTGCTTTGTGTCCTACAGCATCAGTGCGAAAAGACATTTGGGGGCACAAGCCGGAAAATGTCGCAAATAAAATACAAAGACGTTTGTGCGAATATGCATGAGATGCAAGCAAAATAACAATAGGATGGTGGGGTTGAAAAGAAGAATGGAACGGCAAAGAGCTAAATGACAACTTGTGAGACTTCTTTCCTCTTTTTCAGATTGGACTTTCGATAGACAAATGCCCTCTGCTCTGCAGTCTTTGTGTGTGGAGAGGAAACACATCCCCTCCCCACCTCCATCTCAGAGCCAGACGGTCAGTCCTTCCTCTTTGTTGTCTTCTCTAAGTTATGATGGACTTGCAATTCCGCAGACATCCAGTAGAGACTCAAGGTGCCTCGTCCACATCACAGGTAGGACAAAGCGACCTTGCATTGCAGTAATATACATCAAACAATAGCTTTAGACAGAGAAAAATCCCCAGCGTAAGTCTGCGATACTTTCAAATAGGCTGCATCGAACACTCAAACCCGATTGCGACTACACCGCACCTCAAGACAAAGATGTAAGTTGGTTATTTGGAAACACGACTAGTTGGCAAAAACATACAGATGCCATACCCACCCCCTCTTTTACCTCTTCTGCCACTATTCAGTACGCTTAATGAAATCTTTCCCATCTGTGGTGGCAATTCAGTTGCTCACCCCAGCCAAAACATTAGTGATGTTATTCCCCTCACCTCTCCCGGCTCCTCCCCCAATCTCCTCCCGCCCCCCACACCTCTGCCCTGTGTCCTCCCCCAAGGCGGACGAAGGGGGGAACGGACCGAGGTGATGCTCCTGGGAATGAGTAGATTATTATCGGCATTCGCAATTTACCTCTGGCTTTCCGAACAAACGAGACGCCTTCGCCGCCACCATCCATCTCTGAAGAAGAGAAAGAAATTAGATTTGGAGGTGAAGAAGGGAAGAGCCGGGTGCTGAATCCGATGCAGACTGGTCTTCGAAAGGGGGGCGGGGGCGGACTGGAAGGCGCAGGTTATTCCCGCCCAGGCGTTCTCTGCCATTGGCTTACGGGAGACATCCATCACCCTGTCCCGCAGTGGCAGGAGGCTGCGCCGCATGAGTGAGATGACTGCACAAGGCAAATGGCCGGTGGCAGAAAAGTGGAGCTGAAAATCTAAAGAAAGACCTCAGAAACTCCATATCTTCCCGACAGCCGACCCAGTCATCAACACTGTCCTGGCTCAGTGGACGCAAACCTTAATTGACTGAGAAGAGCAAAAAACCTTTCGCACAAACTATTCTGTGGTTTTTATCTGGGTCAATCTCTGATATATTCTTTAGGAAATTAACTATTAAGTAATTATTTACACCACTGCTGATAGCATGTTATGAGTATATGCCTAATGATTAATTTATCATTAAATACATTGAACATTATAGCGCAAACACTTCAAATGGCAGAGAGGTTGCGTGTAACAGAATAATGACTTGCAGAACAGCATATCCTGTGGTTCAGTTCATTCCCCGTATCCTTAACACTCCTGCCTTATGCAAGCATCCTTAGAGAAGCGCAGTGCTCTGAATGTCAGTATGTAATCTTCACTGCACCAGAAGGAACACAGTCATTTCTACAGCAACACATAATTCAAGTCCAAGTCCGCTTATACTCCAGACTGCAGACACTGGAGACTCTGCAGGGCCAAGGGACTTTTAAACCAAATGAAATCAATGTGGGCCCTAAACTAGTGTCTGTAATCAATCAAGTCTATTACAGCCTTTGCCTCAGTGTCTGGACACTGCTGACCCCCACTTTCACCTTTGGACATTAAGGATGCAACGAATACATTTCCAGCCCCACAAAGCTTGTTAGTCCTTGTGCAGTTGAGTGTTATACAAAACCATTAAATTAATGTACTCTTTAAACACTGTATCAGTATCGTGCAACATTCAGAATATAAGAACTGGCTTACTTTTTATTCATCATCCATCTATAAAACGATCAAAGCTTTTTAAACATTTTTCAGAACTTTCAAACAAGCCTTGACAAATTTGCTTGTCTAGTTAAAAATTAGTCATTCCCAATGCATTCTCAAACTTTTCTAACATTTCTTCTCTGCAAACTTCTGCAAGACCATGATATCTGTCTTGTAAAATTTCAGTTGAGATTGACTATTATGACCAACATTAATGTGTAAACATTAATAACTATCATGTCTTGTCACACCAAATGACGGCCTACTCTATCGACGCTGTCCATGCCCCTTGCGCTCAATGCTATTGATTTCTCTTCGGGGTCAAAGGGCAAGCCTGCATTGATCCACAAGGCTCTCTGACAGCACCGAAAGGACCAGCTCCAGACAAATCGATGACACCTCAGTGCACCACGTATACATTATAGTTATTTACTGGACATGAAGCAAAAGCAAGCTTTATCACTTGTCTGTCAGGTCAGCAGAGCTAAACAAAATTCATAGTAGAGCTTCAAAGAAAAATCAGTTTGGCTCGTGAAACAGATGAGTGAAAAACTTCCCCTCATGGAAACTTGTTGGGTTGCCATTGAAATTATGAGTGAAGGTCAACTGCTTTCTTGTGGTTTTATGAGACAAATGGACTGAGATGTAGACAAATATAGAATCAATTCTGTTAACCCTTAAGTCGAAATATATGAATCTCATACTAGTGCAAGCATAGATGCATGAAATGAACTGTAAAAACAAGGAAGCTAACAATAGGCCTTGGTTTTGAAAGCATTTGTAAGAGATAAAACATTCTATTTCAGAATAATTATTTTTTTACTTAGCATAAACATAATCCTCGATGACTGGCAAGGTTATGCACAAATCTCTAATTCTATTCAATACTATTGAAAGGATATATAGAAGTCCATCTCTCAGACACACTCAGTTAATTCAAATGCTCATTCCAAATAAAAATGCATTACATCACATTACTTTATTTGCTTTAGGATATTTATAAAATTTGACAAAGTCTCAAAAAAAAAATGTTTAGTTTCGTTTATGTTGATCGGTGGCTTGTGTGCTCCAAGGAAAGCTAGAAGGTTGTACAGTTAACTCCCAGGGCAAAATTCTAAACCATACAACCTACTACCTCAGCCTGGATGCACACAGTCTCGGTTGCTGTCATCCCTTTAGAAGACGTTTACATAAACGTCAACCGATAATAAATTTCAATAGGCAAGTCTGAGCAACTTCGATGCCTGGCTAGCAAGGAAAAGAGTGCAATATGTACAGAAAAAGCAAAAGTAGGCTGGCTTTACATGTTGGACGACTTTCTACCACAGAGACAGAGACCCATAGAAACGAGCTTGTGCCATCAAACTTATCACAAGATCGGATCTACGGGTTAATGACAAGTGGCTGCTCATTTGCTCATGGACTTGGAAAAACACTACAGTGATTGTCCTACACTATTTAGAGACATAAAGGTTTATGTTAATATCTGGCACATCAATGTTTGACCTCCACAAGATCTGCATTGCAAACTAATTTTATATAAATATACAAATTTGTATTTGAGTACATTTTACAAGAAAATGAAATATACAAACTACTCTTTTGTGATGTAGGCAAAAGTATGAGCCACTACGAGAAAATATCTTTCAGACTTTTTTTTTTTTTTTTTACGCAAATGCTAAATGCATATAAGAACATGAATAAGAAAATATCTGTTTTATTACCTGAGCGCAAAAAAAAAAGAACTACATGAAAAAAAATGCCATTAAAATCATAATAATAATTAATAATAATGCACTTTTATTAAAATGCCCAATACAGAAAAGCACATCATTATTTTGATGTTAGGCCAATAATAGCTAAATAGATGAGATTAGAATTTTATACTATTTTGTTATAATAAATAAATAAGGACTACAATAAAATCTATATTTTTAAATGCTACGCACCACAACCTTATGACAGAAAGAGATTTAAAAAAATATTTTTTTTTGAACTCCAATATCAGCCTATTACATATCCAAAAGGAGATAATAACAAAACTGTAACTAGCATAAGTAACTCTTATTTTACGTATTGTGCATTTCTTGCTTAAGAGAAAATAAATCTACCTACATCCCTATAAATGTAAAACAGTTATGATGGTTGGGGTTGGGGAGTTTGTTTGAAGCAAGAGCTAAACTTTGTTCACAGAAATGGCTTCACTGAAAAAAAAAAGTAGGTAGCTCAACAGATCATGTTCCCCACTAAAATCTTTGACAAGTTCAGTGATTGATAACACAGAACTCTTGCCTAGTCCAAAACCTCAACAGCCTTTCCCACTCATGAGTCACTGAGGTAATCTTGCTCTTTCAAAAATGAGAAAGAGCAAGAAAATTCAAATGCCGGCACGCCCTGGACTGTCAAACTCAGTTCTGTGAGGAAAAGACTTCTCGCGTGCATCTTAGCATTACTTTTAGTAACCCTAACTACACCACAGTTAGCTACTAATCCTAAACATCAAACAGCATTGTAATGACAGTCTAAAGACTCACTAAGTACAGTATCAGTTTCATTACCTCTTGACCTCTCGCTTGACTGACAGCTTTTGTGAAGCCAAAATTGTATGGGCGCACAGTGGTAGACAATGTTGGGCTTGGAATGAAAAATTTACAATCACCATCTGAGCTCTTTACTGTTTTCCATAACAAAACATGACAAACTGAAAACATCTTCCACTGAAACGGCCATGTTAGGTCAAACATGGCTCTTTGATTTTGTGGTCAGCTTCCAAGTGCAACCTTGCCCATGTGCTGGTTCACATTACCAGTAAATTTAAATGGAGCATGGTGAATAGGAACCAAGCTATGAGGCTTTGCAAATAGAAAATGTGGACATGTCGGAATATACCAGCCATAAAAAAACATTTCATGCCCCCACACTGCAAAGAAAAACATTAATGGTCAACATGTATATATCTATGAGAGAATACAAAAAGATCTGTTTACCCTTTTTGATAATTCTTCAGTGAGAGTATTATTTCGCAGTTTTGACAGTTAAAAGGACGGTTCAATCTCTGTCATTGTTTACTAATCCTGATGCCTTTCCACAGCATATGAGTTTCTTATTCTTGAGAACCCAAATATAGCAGGGCCTGTAAAGCTCCAAAAAGGACAATATGTTCTTTAAAAGTATCATTATTTTACATTAGAGCAAGGGGAAACATGATTAAAAGTACACCTTTAATGCAGCGCAAGTTGTTTTGAACAAAAGCCAAATGCAAAAAATAAAAAATCACTCCGAAATTGCTAGTAAATTTTTACAAATAATTACAAAGAAATGGCAAGTCATTTAATTAAATGCCCAATTTTTAAGTGTAACAACTGGAATAGATGGCAATTTTAAGGGATGGTTCACTCAAAAATGAAATAATGACATTAATTACTCACCCTTTTGTCGTTCCAAACCCATAAGACCTTCGTTCATCTTTGGAAAACAAATGAAGATGGTTTATAATGAAATTCAAGAGCTTTCTAACTCATAGATAGCACCATTTAAGGCCCAGAAAGATAGCAAGGTCATCGTTAAAACAGTCCATCAAATCAAATCATCAAAAATATCTTCATCTGTGTTCTGAAGATGAAGATGAACGGGTGTCTTACAGGTCTGAAACCACATGAGGGTGAGTAATTAATTACACCATTTTCATTTTTGGGTGAACTCTCCCTTTAAGTCATTAATCATTTGTGGCCTTTTCCTCAAAGCTAGCTTATGGCTTCAGAAGACCTGGAAAATTTGTCAAGCTCAAAAAAACGTCTAAAAGCACCATAAAATGGCCCCCTTTTGCCATTTTTTAAATGCTGGAAAGCCGCTAGTCACCATTTACTTTTATTACATGGAAATGCACAACATGAACATTTCACTAAACAACCATTTTTTTGTCACACATAATTACATTACTCTTGGAACGACATGGAACGATGGCAGAATTTCATAGTTAATCTTTCTAAATGTACTTGCATAAAAGTTTATTTCACCTCGCCAGTTCCATTCCTTGTAAACATAAAGATTAGCCTAGAATGTGACAAATCCTAGTTAATTTATGAAGAATATTTCCATTTATCATAGATTCCATCCCTTAGCAGATTTGTACCGTCTGACCTGTGAGAATGGAAACCTAGACTGATCGATTAGCTTTATCCCAAGCATTAACAAAATTAATGAAAGCAAGGACAGATAGGGATTGCTGTGGCAGTTTATCTGAAAAAGGGAGATATTTTTGGCTACAGACGAACTGTTTGTGCACACGTGAAGTGAACTCAATGGTGCCATTAGTCTTAAACAAGCAAATGCTAGCAGCAGCTGAGTGGGGCCCCTCACGTGCCATTTGGCTACAAGACAGTGTTACATGCATTGAGGAGTCACTCAGTTCATAGCAATTACTCAAACATATGACAGGACTCATGACTCACACACTGCACCGCATTTTGCTGAGTGAAAACAAGACGGGTCTGAATCTTATTAAAGTCACAGAGAAAACTCAGATCCACCACACTTCTCACTGCAACTCTCCAGACCTGACCAAAAAAGGTTTACAAAGACAACCCTTGCCATAATGCGACTGAATTCTCCAGCTGTTTGGAGATAATATTTTCACTGAAAGCAGGAAAAAAAGCTTGTGCTTTCAATTATTCAATTAAAGCTCCTTTGCATTAATGGAGGTTAGTCATGATCCATAGTGGTCAATATCTAGTTAGTAGTTCACCAGAAATATGAATTTGGCCTTCACCTGTCTCATCAAACTTGTTTTATTGAATATTCCTTTTTGCCAACTTGTAAATAATCCATCAAAAAGTGAAGATCAACTAATGACTGAATCATTCTAAAATATATTAGGCAAAAAAAATCTAGTTTGAAGTTTAGCCAACTGCATTGAGCCAACTTATTTTAGCTTAAGACGAATTGGAAATAGGTTAAGGGAAGTGCTTCTCTGTAATAATTCATTGGCAATTTTAACAGCATCATGCACCTGTGTGTGGTTGTACAGGAGGAAGATATGGCCCATGGCACACAAAGACTACTGACAAGCAGTGCACTTTTCCAGATGTAGAGATGTCAACTCCCTCTCTTGCTTGATGAATAGTCAAATCTTAACTCAGACTCGATGTACAGCAACAGGAGGTAGATATCCATGACATGCTTATAGGGGCTGGAAACCTAAAAATACTGGAACTAAACTCACAAGCCCATTTCTTAGTAGGGAATCAAACTCCAGTGTAGTTTGACTCCTGAACAAATGACTCTTATGAACCGGTTCGTTTTCATGAATTGAACACATACAGCTCACTATGAGATCTCAGTTAGTAGTTCCTGACTATTGTTTATATCACAATGTGAAGTTGAAAAAGACTGTGAAAAGTTATTATTAACTATATATATGTATATACGTAGTTATAACATTTCTTACATTTTAAATAAGGTAACTTGTTATCTGTTATCTATCATTATTTCCAAAGTAACCTTCCCAACACTTACTGTTGGTAATGACTTTCAAAGTTGTAAATAAAGCAAAGATTTGTATTTGAGTACATTTTACAAGAAAATAGGTTTAGGGAAAGTTTTTTTTTTAGGGAAGTTGTGGCCTAGTTGTTCGAGAGTTTGACTCCTAACCCTAGGGTTGTGGGTTTGAGTCTCGAGCCAGCAATACCACGAATTAGGTGCCCTTGAGCAAGGTACTGAACCCCCAACTGCTCCCTGGGTGCCGCAGCATAAATGGCTGCCCACTGCTCCGGGTGTGTGTTCACAGTGTGTGTGTGTTCACTGCTCTGTGTGTGTGCACTTTGGATAGGTTAAATGCAGAGCAATAATTCTGAGTATGGGTCACCATACTTGTTGGCTGTATGTCACGTCACTTAAAAAAAAAAAATAATATTTCAGCCTTTCTACTTCAAAATTTCACTGTAACTTCAATGTGTATCTTGCTGTTTCTTTGCATTTGTAAAATTTTGTTGGGGTTTCTATGTTAAATAATTTAAAAGTTGTCTCAAACACAGAAAAAAAATGTTAAAATACTTCAAAATTCTGTCCAACACCTGCGTTTCTTGTCTCGCTACCCTTCACTCACCCATCCATTTGTGTCAATTTTAAGCAATTATTGCTTTGATAGATGACTGGATGAGCTGAGGCTATGAGCCCGAGGCGTGCATG
Organism: Carassius gibelio; assembly: GCF_023724105.1. NCBI lineage: Eukaryota > Metazoa > Chordata > Actinopteri > Cypriniformes > Cyprinidae > Carassius > Carassius gibelio. The sequence goes on from NC_068410.1 coordinate 10,000,740, forward strand.
GGAAAGGTCTTTTGTCAGCCCCTGTGGAAAGGGACCTGATAGCACTAGTTTGAATCAAGTAGAGATTTGCTGGGAGAGGTGCCAAGAAAATGACTTTGTTTGACCCAGCTGCCAATCAATCTCCTCGCACAGTGCCAGACTAAACACGCTCAGTATTTTAGCGGGACTTGTTGGCGGCAGTTGCCGGATGATTGAGGGGAAAACTGGGATCCTATTCAGGGAGAGATACATGAAGCAGCAGTAAACACACTCGCCCCAGTGTCTGCGGATACATGTCTGCAAAATAGTAGGAAGTCTGCAAAAGTTACATTTGGCCTGCAAGCTGGTCATCACAAAGAGATTTCCGTATTTATAATATCATTTGTTTGAAGTGTCATGGCCATGTCTGAAGACATCAATGTGAACTATTATAGAAAGATAAACGTTTTTTTTGTCATGTTCATTTATTCTTCTATTATAACAACCTTGTATAAATATATAAATATTCTGACAGCTAAAGCTAAACTGGCTATACATACAACACATACAGTCATTAGATTATGTAGTAAGGCAGAGTAGTTAATTTATTAAATAACAAATGCATTTAATTTCCATCGATCAATCAACATATAGTACAGAAATGATTTCAAGTTTTCAAACCTGAGGCAGCCAGCTTTCCTTTAATTTAACAAATATATATCTCAAAAGTGTTGAGGCCAATGCGATGTAAGTATATCTAAATATATGTGTGGGGGGGGGGGGGGGGGGGGATAAATTCTCACCATATAAAAGAATACTGTCAAGCAGAACATTAGATGATTATGAAAAACATCAATACTTTATGAATTTCAAATGATCTGGACTTGAAAATAAGCATCAATATGGCTAAATAAGGCATTATTTAAGGATCAATGCGAGCAAAAAGCTTGTGAAAGCATTCATTGCAATTCCCTTAAAAAAGAAATATCAGTTGAATTACTTACTTTATTTTTCTTGTCTGTAGATCAGATGACGAAATGCAAATGAACTAAAATAATACAAACTGCAATCTGCACTGAAATTTTGGTCCTCTATCTCTCCATTTCTCTCTGTCTTTCAGTTCATCACGGACCAAGCAGTATTGGTCTTCATCTTGAAATGATAAAAACTTAATATAGAAAACTGACTCTTTGTTTCTAAATATTTCAAGTTGTATTGAAGTTGCAAAAGTCTGGAAATTTCATAAGATTGAGCCAGACTAATGTTCACAACTCAGTTGAAAATTCCCTCCATTTCATTAAAAATGAAAATTCCCTCCATTACATTCAATTACTATATTCCGGGAGCTGGATAAAAAAAAAAAAAAAAAAGTGAAGTGACATTCAGCCAAGTATGGTGACCCATACTCAGAATTTGTGCTCTGCATTTAACCCATCCGAAATGCACACACACAGAGCAGTGAACACACACACACACTGTGAGCACACACCCGGAGCAGTGGGCAGCCATTTATGCTGCGGCGCCCGGGGAGCAGTTGGGGGTTCAATGCCTTGCTCAAGGGCACCTAAGTCGTGGTATTGAAGGTGGAGAGAGAACTGTACATGCACTCCCCCCCACCCACAATTCCGTCCGGCCCGAGACTAGAACCCACAACCCTTCGATTGGGAGTCCAACCCTCTAACCATTAGGCCATGACTTCCCCAATGTCACATGATCCAGTACCAATGACTCAGTAACAAACAATATCAAACAGACCGGCCAAAATAAACAAAGCCAAAGCTGATCAAACAAGAATATTTGTAATCCAACATTAAAAACTCAAAATTGAATCAAAAGGCTCAAATCCATGTTGCTGCATTCACAAATATATATTTATTTCGAATCTGATTTTATGGCAACACAACATTTGTTTATATATATATAAAACTTTTTACAAAAGTTTCATTGAAGCAACAAAACATATAATTAAAATGTATTATTATCAGACTAAATCTCATAGGCCAAACCGAATGCCAAATGATTAACATGACAGCCTGAATATAAATAACAAACATTTTGGAAATTCATTAAAAACAGCAGATATGTGATTTGCATGAAACACGTCCGGAGAAACATATCACCAAGTAAACATTTGAAAAATAGTTCTTGATAAGTAATTTTCTGAACCTAAGGTCCTGCAGAACTGCTTAAAAAATAAAAATAAATATGCAATGCAACCTGCATGCTTAGTTTCTAAAAAGTGGAATGACTCATGAACACCATTATCCCTTGGCCTCTAGATCCATTCAAGATCATAGCAGATGAAAATATCCATTCATTCAGATTCTGAACAGCAATGCTGTTATTGCCGCAGGCTGCTCTCACTAAAGAGCACCTTAGTGTGAGGCTGCAATAAAGAATAATGACCACATTACCAAATGTGCTGGTGGCACCATCGTAACGGCACTGGTGAGCTAAAATGAGGACAGAAATAAAACGGTGAACCCCATTTTCAAAACCGCAGAAAACTCATTGAGTTCAGGACATCAATGGAAACTGTAAATGCATTCAGGAAAATCAGGCTCATATCTTGGACTCTGCCTGGACCACAAACACAGACACTATATACAGAAGTATGCACCTTAATTCTCAGATCTCTGAAAGCATTTACAACAGCAGCACAAGGGGTGAGACTAAAATGTCTTGTGGCATTACTAAAGCGTAGAACTAAAATGCCATTCAGAAGGTCATGAGAATGGGTTTTTAAAAATAAATGAAAAATAGGATCTGACCAGCCATGCATTGACTAGATCGACATCAGCTGCTTTTATTGAAAATGTTTGGGAAATAAAACAGAATTAAATCCACTTCAGAAAATATTTTTAAAAATAGTGATAACTTTAATGCTTTTGACACAATATTAAATAACTGTTCACTATAAATTATGTTTATATATAACTAGCCTCTTTAAAATGTTCCTTGTTATTGTTATTTTTCTATTAAATGATTACCACAATATAGAATGTTACAATTTAAAACAATAATTTTGTTATGTATTGTTGTATTTTTACACTTCAGTTTGCAAAGACAAAACCTACTGCTTAACTAAATCACAATCATAAATAAATAAACAAATAAAAACTTCCTATAAAACTGATTATTAAAAAAAGTATTATTCTCTCTTTCTTTACTTTTGCATTCACTTTTGCTCTAGCATACTGAAAATATTGTTGGAATCTATGGTAAAAGATTTGAGATGTTCCTCATTTGGATAAATGTGTGCTAAATTACTGATTGTAAAAAATATATACAGAAAATTCAGTGTTCATTTGAGTTGCAGATTTTTTTTTCTAGATTTATGAAAGAGAAAAAAATTATACCATGCTGTTATTTTTTAATAATTATTATTATTTATATTATTTTATGCAAATTATATTGTGTTTTGTGAATTGACCTTAATATTTCAAGGATTACATTATATTGTAAGTTGAATGAAGCATAATATTTTTGTATTTAACTACACTAGTTCCTATTTATGAGCAAACTGAATGTTTCCTGACTTTGTTAAAACTCACAGTTTCATTGCTTGGCATGTAAGAATCTGTGCACACTCTGTCACAGGCAAAGGCAATGCAAAGTTGGATCCCTCAACACTACGGCTAATGGAAACAGAGTAGAAATGCATCAAAATGAAAGCTGGGGTCAAACGAGGGGAACAATTCCTCAGGGGCAAAATCAAAACAAGGAGCCGCATGAAACTGAGACTCAGATTTCACTGCTGAACGGTTCGATTGTGTGATACCACTCAGTGCTACTATAATATTTATAATTACGGTAACACATTGAGAAGGGAGTACATTTTCTTCATATGATATAATGTGATCAATGCTTGTTACAAACAAACAAGATTCTGAAATTACAGTGCACTGAGATCATGAATTATATGGGAAACATGGACCTAAATATTTACCTTCTGCTTTGCTTTTCAGGCATTCGCTGAACTTTAGAGTTTGATGCACACAAAAATGCCTTGCTAAAACGAAATTGCATTTGCTTACATAAGAAATGATGCTGATTAGTAACTTAATGCACATTTGCGATATAGTTTCATATGTATGGTTCATAATTTCATCATGTTTTAATGGTGCTCAGAAGTCTGATTAAATGAGCTTCTAACAAACTCATTTCTATAGCAACAAACCCCCTGAAATGAAATCAATCTCAGGTCAGGCTTAAGCTTTATTCTCTCCCTCTATTCCCACCAGAACAGACTCCAAATCACTCCAGGGAAACATGGAATAAATGGTTATGATCCAGTTTTATGGAAAGCAAACCAAAGAAACTTGCAATCAAAATCTTAGCCAGTAGAACAAAGAGCAAGACTACAATAATAAATGTTTTCTGAAACCCTAATCAGAGTGCAGCAGAAAAGCAAACCTTGTCTAAATGATTTTCCAGGTCAAGTACGAGGGCAGTAAATGCTCAGCACCGGGGCTTTTTTTTTATGTATAACTAAACAAATCGGGGGTATTTCTGCATCGCTCACAGAAGCAAACTTGCAGATAATGCAGGGTAAAAAGGAACTCAACATGTATGGAAAATATGCAAAAGCCAGAGTTAAATGAATGCCAACTGTTAGTGAAGTGGAGCATGTAGATTCCTGGTGTTTCCGACGTTCTACCCCTGCTGTGTTACATGGCCTCAGCCCCTTTTGTGTAGGGTTAACCCGTTAAATCCCACCAAAGTGGCTTTTCAGTGGAGTACCATCCTCCTCAGGGGTTATTGTGACTGGCCTTTGTTAAGAACAATAGAGGTAAAGAGGATAAGACACCAGTAGCACTTCCTAACTTCCCCCAAAGTCTTCTCACTTTCTCTACACTGTTAGGGCAAGTGCCTGGAGCAATAGATCCCCCCCTTTCCTGTTTAACGTTAGGGAACTCGTTTGTTTGATCCCAAGTGCACTGAAATTACATTAAATAGCCTGGCATTTTTCATACAAATGAAAACAGTGTCTTTAAAACGTGCACGGCTTTTCTGTGGCGGAGCTTGTGTTTTAGTCATGTGCAAAAGTGTTTATTACAGAAAAAACACACAGCATAAAAAATGAATAAAAGCTGCATGTCTAGATTAAATGCATTATATTAAATAAATTCTGTACTTGCAAGAGCCACAAATGAATAAATACCATCAATGCAACCTCATAACCAAATCCAAAATAAAGAGTCAAAATGCATCTTATACTGGTAACATCAAATCATTTTTCCTTCATAATTTTGTGTCTATTTTTATTGGCAGTTTTTTTTTAATCTGTGAAATCAAAAGTCTTTCATTAAATAAGTCTGTATCATATTTTTTTTTTCTTTTTTATTATAAAATCACAGTTTTAAAGTAAGATGAGTGCTTGGAATTATAGGACCGTTTTAGCCTTTCCTTTAATCATGGGTCACTGGTTAGAAAATATATTCCCGCTCTTGCCTCCCTCTAAGCAGGTGAACTGAGCTCAAGACTTTCCCACGATCCCTCAGTAAATCTCCCTTTGCTCTGCCCCTTTCCTCTGTCCCAGCCATCTGTCTGTTTTTTAGAGTGCGTCTGACGGAGCAAGTGTCAGCTGCTGGGACAAGTCTAGCATTCCAAAACAGATTTCACCATATCGCCAGAAATACAAATATTTTGATCCAAAAAAATGAAATGCATTACCAAAACGCTGGAATACCTAATGACCTTTGTTTCTTTTTGTCCATCTCTCTCATTAGACAGAAACCCGTGGCTTTTTGACAAGACCATGAAAAGTGAATCTAAAAGCTTTTTAGGTTTTTTATACCCTGTGCTTATTTAAAACGAATCACCATAATCAAGCATAAACCTCTTCTAATATTATTTTTTCTGACTAATTAAAGTAGCATATAATACATTCAATGAGAGAGAGAAAAAGCCAATGAGAATGCAACCAACGTTTTCAAGAATGTGATAAAGAATCCAAAGGAACACAATAACATATCTGCACCATATCCAACAACATTTGACCTTCACGCTCATCTTAAAGATTTTAGTTTGCCTCTTTTTAAATGAAATCTGCAACTGTCTTAATAACACCTTAAAAAAATAAATAAATAATAACACAGCTATGTTACGCAGTCATGTGACATAGAGTCGCCCTTCTATCCTCCATCATTTCTCCTTTCTCTGTTGAGCAGCCCGTGCACGTATCATTAGAGCGTTAAAAGTAGCCGCGGGTCTCCTCCTGCGCTGCCTTCCCTCTGAACGTGTGACACTGGCTGGCTAAGAGCATGAGAACGAAGCCTTTTGAATAGCAGGATCCTCATACTTGGCTAGTAACCATGGAAGCAGATGCCTACTCTCTTTGCCCTCCTTACCTCCTTGCTCCCTCAATGAAAAGAGGGCACGCCTCGCTTTCTTCTTCCTGACCGAACTTGCCTGGCCCTCAAAGGGAGCGATTGAGCAGGTCACTGGTCTAGACTTGTTTGCGTGGTCCACGGATCAGCCTTGAGGTAACCCTTGCTCCCCGTGCGTCGCACCAGCGCAGACTGCAGGGGGGGACATCGGAGATGTGAATTTGAAAAGGAGCTCCGTCCGATTTTGCCTTTGTGCCTTTTCCCTCATCGATCAGCTGAATATCGAACCCTCTGTCTGTGCATGTGTGAAACAGATAGCTTAGTAAGCATTTTTTCGAATCAAGCTCGCGTCGTGGGCCAACTCTCTCATACTTAGCCGCTCTCGAACCCTCCCTCTCGCTCTCTCTCTTTCTCTCTCTCTTTCTCTTTTCCTCTTTCTGCTCTTTCTGATTTCTCTTCCTCTTCTACGCTTCTCTGTTTTGATTATCTGGGATATTTGGATAAGTAAGTTGTGATACTTATCAATGTGAATTTTTTTTTCTTCTTTTATCTGTTATTGATCCTGAAGTGATTTCAGCTTTGTGTTCCCCGTGGATTTTGCATGCTGCTATATAACTGTATGCTTTTTCAATTTCAACTGGGATGACCACCGACCACAGAGGGACTTTTTAGACTATTTAAACAAAAAATTGGCAAATGCACTGCTTTTGTTTCCATTCCATCTTAAAACATGCATGGATGGCAAAGAGTTTCTTTTTAAAAAAGAAAAAAAAAGTGACATACTGTTGTCTCACAAGGTGAGTATAATTCTGTTTTTATATATTATATTTAGTATAACTGAATTTTTAAATAAGCTGATGTAAAAGATTAAATGGAAATAAAAAAATAAACATTTTTTTTTCTTCTTCTGGTATTTAATATACCTACCTGAAACATATATGTTGCGTATGCTGGCATTAAAGCTGTGAGTCTTTGAATTTACGTGTTGTAATTATTGTGGGATTATTGGGCTTTCACTGTGCACACATTGTGATTATATTTTTTGAGTGCTGAATTTTGCCAAACATTAGCATTAGAATTCTTAAATATTAATGAATACAATGTGATATTAAATACATAGGTTTTTTTTTTTTTTAGGAATTTTAGTCTGTTTCTGTTAAGAGACATAAAAGGACAACAAATAAAACACTTGAAATAATTTTAGTGATGCTAAATGTCATTTTTTAAGTTGTGTTGAATTTTTTTACATAGAATTGTGACTATATATGAAAATTACATAGAAGAATGATAAATAAATGCATCAATATAATATCATATAAATTATACAAATGCCAAAAGAATACTAAATAGCAGAAAAATGAATCATATTTTTCTAAGAATAGAAAATGTAGAATATGATGACATATTCTACGAAAAATAATATGGCAAACATTAAAACAGAATGCAAATTAAATATAATTTTGTTATGTTGCAATATTATTTAAAATGATATTAGACAATATTATTAGACTGTATTTAAGTAATTTTAAAACATTTGTTAACTGAACAATTCTGGCTATAAACAATTGTATGTGCTTAGTTTAAAAATATTTGACAGAAATGATTATTAAATAGTAAAAGATATCATAATTATTTTTTAAAGAGTAACTACAAAAATAACCAATAGGAAAAAAAGTATTTACTGAAATATATTCTAATACACAATATTTAAAAACGTTATTAAAAGATGAATGAAAAAGCATTTCAAAGAAATGCTAGTAAGGATATTCTTGTGCTACTGTTTTGCAGATCCCATATATGTATTTACTTAAATTGCAATGCAATTTGTGGAGTTTATGTTCAATGTTCATAAAAAGGAATAGTTCTGTATCTTATCAGCCACTGTGAACATTTGTTCTTTGTCTGCTCAATTAAGTTTCGGTGAAAGATTAATAATGCACCAAACTGAGTGTTTAAGGGTGCTGAAGAGGGGTGTTTTTGGAGAAATTTGATTGGACGGAGCCCCACGCAGTGTACCACACGCGCCATGTCAGTAGCTAGTGGTGAGGTCACAGAAAATGGAAGCTCAAGGTCTGGAAATTACCCACTGTCTGATTCCATTTACTGACTATTGTCATAAAAATACAGCCCTTAAATGAACAAACATTAAAAAGTAACTGGAAAATTATTTCCAGTCTTTGCATTTTGAACAGCTGCTCAGAAGGCAAAGCATTTGTTTTGATTATGGAGCTTTGGAATATATGATTTTCACTCAATCATTTTTCTTATAATTTATACAACTTTAATGCGAATTTCAACCACAGAACAAAATGGTGTTATAAAGCCAAATAGTGGTGCTATTGTGGTGCTTGTTTTTACAGTGTAAATTTATAGACTCGTTTAAAAAGCTATTCGAAAATGACATTATTTCTTTTAAAAAAATATAAAGAGCGAGAGAAAGAGATAGTGTGCCTTTAAAAATCATTTTAAGAAAAGGTCTAAACAGCATTTCATTAATCTAAAATAGTGATTTATAATCAAATATCAAATGTAATTTAAAGAAAGAAACATAACTTTAAATAAAAATAATAACCATTTAAAGAGAGAAACTGCATTGCCAATGGAACAAATGAACAGAAAACAACAGTCTCCAACAGTCAATGTGACCCATGCAGTCAGTGACTTTCACCATAATGCAATTTTATCACGCGCGTTATGCGTTAAACGGCCGTGTCCGAAAGTGTCATTTGTGATGTACCTCTTAGTGTTTTGACTTTGAGACAGCCGTTCAATATGTTCTTTTGGCTCGCTCGAACGTATGACTCACAATAGACAATGAAGCCAAGACCAGCTGTGATTTTCTGTTAAGCTCACTCTATGCATTATTTATAGTCGCATCAGTAGATTAGGCAGAAAGCTTGACCCTATACTGCACGACATCGTCTCAAGCCCATTCGCGTCCTGGTCACCTCTATCAAATGATAACCCTGTCTTTCTGCAAATTATCCCACTGCTTCTTCGTAAGGCATTTTAATAGAGCTGAGTCTCAATCTCTCTGGCCATTTTACATTAATCTTTTACTTCCACATGTAGATTTTTTATAGAACTTACCAAACTAAATCTGGCCCGATACATTCATTTTTGTGGATTGCACCTCAATTACCCCGTCGCTCTTAAAACAAACAAGAACTCCGACAGACCCCCCTCAGTACACAACACAAAAAGATCCCCACTGCATTACACAAGCTAACAAAACACCATTATCTGTTTAATTGCCTGAGAACTGTTAAATACCCTCTATTTACATGACAAGATGCATTTTGTTGTGAAGTGTGACACAAACGAGTCAATGCACAAAAGATGACGGCGGTCACCACCGCCCCTGCACCCCCCAAAGGCAAGAGTCCGGCTCATGAATGACAGTGCAGCAACAAGCACCCTGAGCAAACACACACACACACACAAACCTAATTGCTTGTTAAACAGGCTAACAGATTTAGCATCAATCACAACATTCAAAGACAAAAGCACAGTTCACGGTACAGATGTTAAAGAAGCAATCAGCGAAAGTGTCAGTGTGACAGTTACTATATGTAAGATAAGTGTGTGTGTGTGTGTGTGTGTGTGTGTGCGTGTGTGTGTGTGTGTGTGTGTGTGTGTGTGTGTGTGGTGAAAATTTTTAAAGATGCCAAATTTTGTATACTTAAATTTTAAACATGGAAAAATATGGATACAAATTATAGATGTTGACATTTTTATATAATAGATGCATTTTATACAGTATAAATTTGTACAATTCATAGACAAAAAAAAAATATATATACACAAAATATGTAAAGTATAGATGCACAGATTAACAATATTTTTTATAGTGTAAAATATTGTTTTATATGTACACATTTTTATATTTTACGTTTTATATACTATATAGTTTGGTGTCATTTATAATGTAACTGTAAAACAAATACAAAATATATTTAGTGCAAATGCACAAATATACAATATTCTGTAATAAAGCAAATATAAAAAAAGAATATATCTTTAAAACATATTTCTAAACATATTTGCAATAGTTCTATAAGAAGAATTTGGTTTGGTTATTTTGACACTGTGTGATCAAAAAGTCTGAGATCGTTAGAAAAATAAAGTTTCTATTCTTTATTACTTTTCAGTTTAATACAATTACATTATTATATTGCGATATTTATATCAGGATAAATCGAGTAAAAAAGAAATTACCCATTGCAATGGATTTGCAGCACATTAGTGTTATACCAAATTTAAGGCCTGATTTATGATTTAAGAATATTTCCAAAAAAAAAAAAAAATCACAAATTTGCTTAAATAATTAGTTGTTTTAACATTTTTAAATATTTCTTTCTCATTTCACATATCAGATTATTTTTTAAATCCTGAAACTGGTTTTTATTATTATTATTTATTTTTTTACATAAATATTATTTTTTTTTAAATAAAATCCCAGATTTTCAATGTAGACATCTGAACCCTAATATATGATTATTGATCTTAGATGAGAATAAAACTGTTGAGAGAGAGTTTGAGTAGAGGACGGATGACCCGAAGGCAGGGTGACTTGGAGAAAATGCCGGTATCACACTGCGAGAAAAAAAAAGCTAGAGGGAGCGATATGGCGTTCATTCTGTCTTTTCTCCCTCTCTCTCTCTCCCTTTCTGCTGCTGCCTTTGTGTGCCGTGCAGGAATGTGCTTGCTTTTCATTTCTTTCTTTGTGTCTGCCCCTCAGGCCCTAGCAGGCAGTGTCTTATGCCACAGCAGGGTCATGGCAAACACAGAGACACATTCATGGCCACATCAAGTTTATGTGAGAATCTGATCCTTCCTTGCCCTTCATTTCCATATGAATAGTTAATAAAATAGCAGTCCGGTGAGGGGAAGATCACTCCAGGAGGGGAAGTCAAGCAAAGCAACCTTGGTTTTAAAACGGCCTCATCCCTTCTGTTCCTTTAGAGCCAAAACGGTCCAAAATGAACATATGTCATCATTATTGAACGTTCAACGTTTACTTCAGCCCTACCGCCGGTGAACTTTTTTACATCTTTACAAAACACTAGTGGAAATTGTATATTTAGATGAATAGCTCAACGTTAATATAATGTGGATTTGAGAAATACCCGTATGACATGACATGCAACATAACTGTTACTGCTAACGTTTCTTACATATAGATAAGATGCAACATTCTTTATTAGCTAGCAATAAAACAAGGTGGAGTTTGGGAAGACAAGCTGTTCTCAAGCCAGTCACAGTTTGGGCCTTCTGGAAGGGGAGCAGGACACATCTTGAAGGGCTGGCCAGTTGATTGACTATTCTTTGGGTTTAACACACGTGTCCAGTGACCCCGCCACACTTTCCCATGCCCTCCGATGCCCCGTCCATTCTAACAGACATCCCTAATTCCTCCCATCAGCCTCGGCCATCACACTTGACAGCAGCCGTGTGCACGACTTCCCTCTGTGATGTCATAGAGGTTTGCTGTCCAATTATTAGAGGGTGAGGAAGGGTCAGGATGGGACGACGGGTGGTGATTGGACCAAATCAACCTGCTTCGACTGTTCTTTATACAGTACACCTGCATCAGTGAGGTTTCACTAACTGTTAGAAATGTAGCTGAAATAAAACCTTAAAGCACAACATTTTTATGCGAGTCTGATTAAATAAATATTTTATAATTCTATGTGGAAAATACAATTTCCACCATATTAAGGAAATGTATTAATGCGTAATCATGTCTACACATTTATTTGATCATTTAAAAAATATATAGGTCTATATATGTTAAATATATGAAAATGAAACACACAGAAAGACAGATAACAAACAAAACTATACTAATACTATTTCAAGATTATATGTTAGATCCACTATATTACTTGGCAAATCTTTGTAATTATTTGTGAAATTGACAAGCAATTTCTAAGTTACAAATCTTCCAAAGAAAATCACACTACAATTTTATATTGTGCTCAGATAGATAGATAGATAGATAGATAGATAGATTTTTTTCAATAAAAATCTTTGACACAAATCCTATAAATCTCCATTTCACAGGATGTCAAATCTCATAATCTCTCTCTTAATAACTAATGTTATCATCTCTTTCGTTCATCTGAATGAAGGACTCTTCTTCTGCTCAACTGCTTTGTGGTTCTGTACATCTGTTATTCATACAGCGCTCATCTCGTGATTAAGTCGTCTCTTTGTGGACATGGATGTCCTCACTCTTCAGTGTTTTTGGACTTGCGGACAGATCGTGCTGTGAATCGAGGGTATGACATCAGGGCTTTGTCATTTGGAAGATCTATTCAAGGATTACAGTGGAGAATGAGCCCCTGCCTGGAGGAGGCTTATTTCACTGAAACCCTAGCTGTTCTCACTACTCTTTTTTTTTTTCAAGTACTTCTGGAAGTGCGTAGCTTGGGAGAGTACTATAGTTGGCATGACGTATACCTCCGATTTCAAATCGGAGACTTTTAACCCTTGGGTGCCACTTCAAAATACAAAAGAGACTGTGTGTCTGCATAATAATATCACATCAGCTCCCTCAAAATGATAAAAATGACAAACAATGATATTATGAATAATTTTTGGGCAGCTAAGATTCAACAATTTCAAGTCTTCATTTTAGATTCAGAAAATTCATTTTAGATTCATCTAAATTTAGTTAAAATGAGCTAAATTCATTGCCATCAAATATATGTGACCATGGACATTGTCATAAGGTTTGGACATTTTTTGAAAATTGAATTTTAGGAAATCAAGATTTATACATCACCTGAAGGCTGAATAAATAAGCTTTCCATTACTGTATGGTTTGTTATGATAGGACACTATCTGACTGAGAGACAACTATTTAAAAATCTGGAACCTGAGGGTGCAAAGAAATCTAAATACTGATAAAGTAATCTTTAAAGTTAACTAAATGAAGTTCTTAATCAAAAATTAAGTTTTTAATTATTTATGTAGGAAATTTACTAAATATCTTAATGGATCAAGATCTTTAATTAATATCCTAATGATTTTTGACATAAAAGAAAAAAGCATAATTTTGAACCATTCATTGTATTGTTGGTTATTGCTACAAATATACCTCGGCAACTTAAGACTGGTTTTGTGCTCCAGGGTCAAATATGAAGTAGACAAGATTATGTGTTACTTTCATATACAAGTTGTCAACGGTATATATATATATGTTGTTGTATAAAGAGTTGTTACCTTATGAAAACACCGATGGTTCTGTAGATGTCATATATTTACAAGATTTTCTTTTTCACGGCAGTACTGCAGAAATGAAAGGTTGTTTTGGCAGGCAGGATATCAAGTATCAAATCACCTTAAACTACTTATTTAAAAAGAGAGAGAGAGAGAGAGAGAGAGAGAGAGAAAAGAAAAACTGTTTTGTTTTTCTTCACTGCAAAACACAGACTCTACTGGTGACAAATCTGACATTACTTGCAGTTTGCTGAACCCGAGTACAAACTCTCGCTGTCTCTGTGAGCCATTCTACACACATACTGCTTCTTTTGTCTTGTCATTTCTGCAAACATGTGTCCTGCGATTAAAAAAAAAAAAAAAAAAAAAAAAATATATATATATATATATATATATATGGGAAATTGTATGCTTCCTTTGTATTAATCACAGGTGTTTATACAGCTCTTACATGTTCTGACAATTCCAAGTAAAATTATGTTTCACTTTGACTGGGATATCAGCCAAAAAGATGTATGAAATATAAATGAACGTGCCAGGAACTGATTTTGAAGTTTAAACATTTAAGCAGCAATTTAAAAAAAATAATATTTAAAGCACCTTTCTATGCCATGTAGCAATTATAAAAAATGAAAAAAAATCCAAGCAGGCATCAGGATTTCCTTATATTACAAATTAACCTACAAAGCAAATAACAGATCCATAATTTACAATTAAAATATTATATATCATCCCTGGATTTATTTTAAAATAATGTAACAGAAATCTCAGCAACAACCAAAGATATTAAGTCTGACACTGATTTCTACTGTCAGATTCATACAATACAATACAAAAATACAAAAGCACCATAAATATTGTCTTTACAAGTTATATGCACAATATTCAGATTTCTAATGCTGCTCCTCAATCACAATCCACCTCCTTGATCCACGTTTGAGGTCAGTGTTGTAACAGGCCAATTACCTTTAAACCACCTGCAACATGCCAAGTTTGATGTATTTTCTCATGAGATTTGAAAGCAATTTAGAGATGATGACAGAAAGTGAATAACGATTAAAATTTTGCTCTTTTCTTCATACAAAACTATAACATGGTTTTAGAAGACGTAAATCCAGTGCATAAAATTGACAATTTACATTAACTCATTTTTCTTTGTAATAAAATATTGTATATAATAATAAAACACTAAACAGGTTACTAAATTTATTTTTTTTGGTTAATGATTAATGATAAGGGTGGGGTTGAGCTAAAACAGATCAATACTTTTATAATATAATAAAATTTGAATAGCGTAATTCAAATAAACATTCTAAAAAACATCACAGAAGAAGTCATTTTCATGGTTTACATGTGATATTAGTCGATTGTGAAGGCTTTCTTTTTGTGAAATCCTCCGATCTGAGGTGAACAAGTCACAAGAGCGACATTTCGGTTGTGGACGGCAAAAGTCACTACAGCAAAGTAGACGGCCTTCAGACAATGCTGTCTCACCTGCCAAATACAGCTCTACTCTTGCATTCAAAGTAAAAGTCCCTGAATACTAAGTTACTGAAATGCTGAAATGCTTACAAAAATGAACTATAAACTATACCAAATCACTTATTTCCCAAACATTTAGAATCATGAATTTTCTCATTAAATGGCTCCCAGAAAGCTTTTGGAATACCTACATATACATCCAGCAGCTTAACGTGTGCATGATTCAAGAAATCCCACATTCACCAGAGGAATTTGAACACGATGGATCTAATCTGTCTTAATCCTCTGTGAACTCCAATTACAGTTTTCTTGATCTACACTTGACCTGCTACTCCCTTGCATGGCACCTCAGACCAAGAATCTTAACTTGGCTAATTGGGCCATCTTGCCGACTCGATGAATGTAGGTCTTCAAACGGCATTCCCCCAGCAGGGTGGTTTAGTGAACTCACCAAAAGCCTGAATAGGAAAACAGCTTTTTTTTATGTAGTATGTCTGTTTAATGGTTAATAACTTCAAAACGGGTTCGACCGAAGCACCGGATGTACTGAAGAATTAGTGAGAGCTCAACAAATATAAATGAATTCACCGTTTTGTTCTCATTCACATAAAACTTTCAAATGGATGACTGAGCAGACCACTCACATAAACAGCATACAGGACTCATCTAGCGATGAACAGCACACACAGGTAAATATTGAAAGCTATTCCCAGAAAGTCCTTGAAAGTGACGGAGCATGCTGGTCCGTGTTTGCTCTCGCCATGTGGACTAGACACATGCACAGCTAAAAGCATACTTAATTTGTTTGTAAAAAAAGAAGAAAAAAAAGAAAAAAAGAAGATATTATCAAGCATAAGAAATCTACTAAAGAAACACAATGCTGAGCTATTATTGTATAATAATAATACACAATATTCATATCTATATTTTAGAATTATATAAATATGAAATACATCATAGGAATAGTATTATAATATATTTTATCTATAATATCTCTTTTATTAAGGTATTTTATACATATGAAACACAGATAGAATCCGAAATACACACACACACACACACAAAGAAAAAAAAAAGAAAAAAGAAATGACAATAAGGAACCAGGAACTGCTGAAAATAAATTCAGCCTCTTGTTATCACTTGATTCCAAGTAAAAGACTGAAAATCCAGAGCAGGCCGTGGACTTGTCTGGAATTCAAGCACAAAGCTTGGCTTTTTGCCTCAATTCTCAGTTTCAGCTGATAAGGCGCACAGAGCTTGTTTGAAAAGTCAATACAAGTGCACAGAGAGAAGAAAAAACAAAAACACTATTATTAAGTGAAAAATTGGAGATATTTAGAAGTCCATGTCTATTCACATGTGCGCACATAATGGCACAAATGCACTTTACGCTCTCTAAATGTCAATATTGTGTAGACAAAGAAGGCAGAACACACTTACCATGCTTTCAGCCTCTGAGTATCATAAAGAAAGTAAAGCATCCTCCTTCATCACAGTCTATTCCATTTAAGGTTTTGAAATAACTGCTGTCTAGACCACGCAGAAACTTGGAGCTGAAGAAGTGAAACAACCTTCCCCCTTCCTGCGAACGATCTATAAACCCCCCTCCCCACCCGGCACCCCCTACCTCATCCATGAGTGGAATCGCTTTAAGTGCCTGTCAGGCAGAAAACCGGCTTCAGCATTGTGCAGCTGTAATGTTTCCCCGCTCCGTTCTCCAATGAGATTGGCCCATCCTTCACCACATGACCCGCACACAAAAAGGCTAGAAAGTGGAGAGCCGAAAAAGATATTGCAAATGCGGGGAGAACATAAACCTGTCTGCAGGGTCTTGTACCTGAGGAGCATGTTTAAGTTTCTAGTGCTTTTCCGACATAGTTTATAGAGCACCAGGAGAGAGCGAGTGGGAGGGGGAGGAAACTGCGCATAATGCCTTCCCTGCAGAAACTTCCTCCCTCTCGCTCTCTCAGAGGAGCTGCTGGCCCTTGTCTGGGCGTTGGAATGTAAAGGCCATACTTCAAGAGGCCTAGTCAGACAAGCCCAAGTCAGTCACTCCTTTGTGACCTTAAGCTCAACACTAACACGTGTGCATGGTTGTGCGTTTAACCAAATCAGAGCTTTATTGTCTCTTTTACACTTTTTAAGATTAGTTAAAAGCAAAAACTGGTAATACTCTGGTTGGGGAGGAATTAACTAAAAGTAGAAAAACAGGTGGGAGGTTAATAATAATAATTTAATGCCACTATTTCATTGTGCCATTGCCTAGTGGTATATACACTTAGATTTAAAGATTTTTTTATTTTTTTACAGTTTACAGCAAATAATACAGAACAACATATATATGTTGTCATATACATAAAATATAAATAAAAAATAGAATAGGAAAGTTTTTTTATTACCCTAAACTTTTAAACATAAACTGACATTTATTAAAAAGAAATGAAAGAAGAAGAAGAAGAAGAAGAAGAAGCAGCAGGTTTTTCATTACAACACTAGTGTTTCATACACCTTTGAAATTCTGTTTCTGGACAAAATGTCAATTTTATTTCCTCCTTTTTTAACCCACCAACTTTACAAGCAATGTAGTAATAAACTTTGGCATTTTGTTAAGTAATTTTTTTTTTTTTTCATGAGAAGCAATTTTTGCACTTAAGCCCATTTATTTACTTTTGCAAACTTATGGTAAACAAATAAATATGATCATCTTTTGCCAGGATTTGACTTATATCACATGGCTCCATTCCATTCACAATTATTCAAGTATATGTTTTGGATGTCATACGAGACAAGGATCATTCTCCATGTCCGACTGTAGCAGTGAAATTAAGTTACCGTGCCTCGAGGTAGGCTGTGAACCCGGGCAGACTTTTCCATCTGGTTTCACGGCCACTCAGTGAACAGAACATCACTGTTTTACCATAAACACAAACTTCATGCTCACATGATCAGGATACGTTTCCTCTGGCCTTTGCCTTGCTAACACTGTCTTACTGCAATCACAAGACACAAATATCCCTCTGAGCCAGGCTCTCGTGAAAGCAATACTATTTCCAGCAAGGCTGCTTGAACTAACACTTTCACTTAGAGTCAAAGCTCGAGATATGCAGAACTCAAGTGGGCTTTAGAGCGCTATCAACTGCTCATGTCTGCTCCAGACCACACACTCGCTCTTGCGCTGCTTAGAACCTAAATTAGAATCAACCTTGTCTTCGCTGTGCCCTTTTCGAGAATTATTCTTGAGACTAATCAGACCCTGGGGATCCAGGCCACAGTGCCGAGGGCCTAGAATAGGGTCTATTAGGCGTCCATTTGGACTCAAGCCAAACCCAGCACACATGACAAGTGGAGTAAATAATTGGTCCACCCATGAGGCACTCAAGGAAAAAGTGCTTTTCAGTATGACACAGAACCTCCTAACCTCATGTCTGACAATTTTTAAAGATTTTTTTTTTTTTCAATTATAAATGAAGTCAAAGAGGTAGTAAACAGTAAATAAACACCTTACCAGCAGCTGGATTTGTTCAGCTGTGCACCAAGTGACCCTTTGTTAAACTCCACCCCCTTGGTTGTTGTTGCTCGCTCAGACAAGCTTTACAGAAGGTCCTGTAGAAAAGAATCAGATCTTTTATCTCCTCCCTTTCTTTAAAGCAAACACTAGATTACCTTGTAACTGAAGGATTAAAAAAAAAATAATTATGTTCATTCCTTTTGGTACGAAGAGTCATAAAGCAATTACAACAACATTAGTGTAAATGTAGAGAACGGTTCTTGCCTTGCCTTTTGGGATTATTTCTGTAAACGCTCTTTTAAAATTCTACCCAAACACACCAGATTTCCAGTCTTAGACATGAAAGAGTAGAAACTTCACACAATCCATTGGGAATTGTAATTTTCTTAGCCTGTGTATCCTCAGTCTTGAGATGTTTGTATAAGGAAGTGCTGAAATATAAACCTTTGAGTGCTCTACCCTCAAACTGACACAGTAACACTTGCATGTAACTCTAGAGGATGATGAATTTGGTCCCCACCCACCAGGTGCGCATGGAAAGTCAATATCATGAAATAAATCATTTTTTTGTACAGTAATATTAATACCACATTGACTCATAAGATCGCTCCTACTGTACACCAATTTGCAATCAGTTGGCCTTGGCTTTTTGTCCGTTTTTCTGATGGTCTTTCCATTTGCATACGCTCTGTGGCAGTAGGATAAGATTTCATCAGGTGTAGTTCACATCATAACATCTGGTCAACAAGCTCACTGGCATAGGTAAAATCTATGCAAAATTCAGATGACGAATTGTCCATTCTTCAATCTTTTAGTTGTCCTAAATTCAAATTAAAACTAAGGAAAATTATTCACTTAGTCTTTGAAATCTGAAAGTTACAAATACTTCTCAACAACCTTTATTTCTAATACATTTCTAATGTAAGTCATGTGCAAGTCTGTGTCAAAAAAAAACTACTCTAATAGTCAATAGAATAAATGCATAGAAATTTGTTGTGAGCACTAACATTTGATAAGCATTACTGCCCACTGAGAGTTTATAATAAAACTGTTGTGTTCTTCAAATGGTCTCATTATACTAGCATACAAAGACTATAAAACTAAACAAAGGTAGTTAGGGCACAACACACTTATGAGTATCTCAACAATCACATCTCATTGGCTAGCAGGACTACCATATTGTGAAGGCGGTGAATTTGATTGGATGTTTTTGTGACGTAAACAGCCTGTCTGTGCGAGAGAATGAATTGTGGTTTAATTGGAAGGTGCAGTTTTGCGATAAAGCTCTCTCACCTCGTGAATGACCCCTGGGATAATGAGCAGTATGACAAAGGTCAGGTCTTTCTTGACACTCCTTTAATAAAAAAAATTAGGTTTATCATTTCCAGGTTGTCATCCACTTCTTCATATTTACTAATAGAGGGAAAAATTAATAACTACATCAGTAAAATAGTATCTAGAGCCTGTGTGAATCAGACATTAAATTAGCTTCATGGAACGTCTAGACAGTGGAACATTAAAAGTTTATTTGGTGTTTTAAGCACTGTTATGGTTGTGGTTGCAAAAAGTCATGTTTAACCAAGACATTTTGTCTGCAGGGTCCTTGACCATCCAAAAAAAATTCACAAAAGGAACAGGAAAACCCCTGTTTTTCCACTCTCCAGCTTGTCTTACAAACTTGGGATTTCCCTTATTAACCGACGCTTGCATTGATATGAAATGGAATATGCAGAGCTTCTACTATCAAGCCAGTGACCTAACTGCAAGCAATCAAATGGGAATAATGAAATCCTTCAAACCAATTGGAGTTTCTCCTCCATTTGTCCTTCATCTGTTTTTTTTTTTTTTTTGCTTGAGAGATCAAAGGCGAGGGTTTCAGCATTCCTCTGAATAAGCTTTTAGCTTAACAACACAGGGCGATTTAGATCTCTCGAAGGCCAAGACAAAAGCTTCCATGGATCTGTTAGCTGATATTCTAGTGCCTATTGTTGCCCTTGAACCTGATAAATTTGACAGGGCCCAAAAGAATGGACATTGTGCTTCCACAAAGCTCTCCCTCAATAACCGCGGGGCTAATCTCCTCGCCTGATACCGTATTAATAACCTTTTAATTAAAACAGAAAGCGACATTGAACAAGGACTAAGCTGCTCCATGCTAGGAAGTATAATGAGAATCAATATGTATACTCACAGACTATACGAAAAGACGTTTGAGGAAAAAAAGAGAGGCCTATGTGAAGTGAACAATGACACAAAAGGCAGACAGCGAGGAACAAAAATATTGGCTTATCATAAGAATTCAAATAGATCAAAGCTAAATCAATACATCAAAGTGTTTATTAGTGTGAAACCTCTGAAATGAAAGACTAGTCAAGGCAGAAGGTGGGTTTATAACATCGTCATCACAAACCTGAGGAAGCCTTTTCCTTTCACCAATCAAAATAATTGAACAGTTTTTAAGTTCTTAATCAGCTAGACAAAATGTAATATATATATATATATATATATATATATATATATAATGACTATAATTTAAGTAGGGGGAAAAGTTGCCTTTACAAAAAAATGCAAACAAAATTCAAAAACAATAAAATAAAGTGAATTCCTGATAGATTCCTTTCTACATTTGTGCCATAGTTGGGTAGAATTTGACATTTTTCAATTATTAGAATTAAAACTACATTAGTTTACTTGAACTATAATGGAAACCTCATCTAAAGCAATTATCAATCTTAAATTAAATTTCACTATATATATATATATATATATATATATATATATATATATATATATACAGTGTGTGTGTGAGTTACTGTTAATATTATTATTATTATTTTGGAACTGAACTACCATTAACTAACAATGAACAGTTGTATTTTTAAATAATATACACTGTAGCAAGTGCATTGCACTTTGTTATAGTAACTTTAGGTTAATTTATTGTGCACATTATTGGCATCAGACTCCAAAGTTAAAAGGGTTGCAAATACTGTTTCATGTTGACTTCAAGACTGAGATTTAATTTGCCACACAATAGAACTTAAAACAAAAAGAAAAAACAGGTGAATGAAAAAGGAAACCACATGATTTATAGCCAGGGAAGGTGAAATGCTCTGATAAAGATGTGGTTGCTTTAGATTGTGTCTGCGAAACCTGCTTAGGAAAGCTGCTTGTCAGTCCTCAGCTGTGCCTGGCACACAGGGGTCACGACCTGGTCATGAATCGCTTCAATCAGCTCCTGGCTGGGACAGGAGGGGAGGGGAGCCGCGAGCGCTTTTGATCTCGGTTGGCTAGTCAAGCAGCATGGGTAAGATATCCCTCAGCGTCTCCTGTAGGTCGGGCTCTGTGGGAGCGGGGCTGAGGGCAGGTCAAGAGCACGGTTCTATTTTTCCTCTTCACTCCCATTCTGACCCGGTTGAGCTCCCGTAGCTTCCAGTATTGCCTCAGACATTTTGGGTTAGAAGAATGGTCTATTATGAGGTGGAAGGTTTGGAAGGCGTCCAATTATAGATCTAGACCAGGGGTGTCAAACTCCGCTCCTGGAGGGCCATTGTCCTGCAGAGCTCTAATATACCTTCCTGGAAGTTTCTAGGACTTCTAAATGCCTTCATCAGCTGTTTAAATAGGTTTGAAGCTAAAGTTTGCAGAACAGTGCCCCTAACTTGGTCAATGTAGTGCATAGGAAAGACCTCATGGAACTGCAGGATGAGGACAATTTTCTTATTTGCTACTGTTAATGAAAGCTGTCTGTGTACGGAGGTGGGGACATTCTCATTCTAATAAGATCTCTAATAAAAAGTCAAAAAAAAAAAAATATGTCAATGCCAATGAGTCAGCAATATTTCAGTCTATTTTCCAAGAATAGAAAAACTGTGAAAAAGTAAGATTTCTTAACCTCTATCCTTTATAAGAATTAACTGCACTTAGATTGTATTTTATAAATATATTTACTGTGTGTGTATATATATATATATATATATATATATATATATATATATATAAAACCTTTATACTTTATAAGAATTAATATTAGTGCTGTGAAAAAAATTACCACTATTAATCGCATCCAAAATTAAAAGTTTACATAATGTGTTTACACTGTATATTTTGTGTGTGTATGTATATATATATATATATATATATATATATATATATATATATATATATATAAATACATACACATAAATTATGTTTTTTGAAAATATTTACATATACACACACACATGCACGCACACACATATATATAGTGTGTGAGTGTGTGTACTGTGTATATAACTACACACATATGCATGTGTATATCTAATAATACTATGTTTATATATTAAATATATATATAACCTTTTATGTGTGTGTATATAATCCATACACACACACACACACACACACACACAAACATATATATATATATATATACACACATCAAGTTCAAAAGATTTTCTTGAGAACCAAATCATTAGAATGATTTCTGAAAGATCATGTAACACTGAAGACTGAAGTAATAGCGGCTGAATAGCTGCTTTGCCATCAGACCATAAAAACATACAAACAAAAAACTTGTAAGATATATTAAAATAGACATGCATTTAAATTGCAATGTGTTGTAATGTACAATATATGTAACATCAATATGTTTTTGAACAGTTGTGAATTTAAGGCTAGTATGACTAGGACCAGCATCCACAAAAAATAATAATTTTTAAATCACAGGGTCCTTCATCTGTAAAGGACGTTGTTCATTGACGTAAGATTCACTTTTGAAAACACAATTGGCACAGATCCTATTTCTCTATCCTCTGGTACAATACGCCAGCTTATGTCATTGATACATGATACATGAACAAGCTCAGAAGATGAGCTTCATACTGGAATCAGTGTGTGGTCTTATTCACTGAAGCTTACTCTTCCATTCACAGTGTCTCTTGACAGTAGAGGCTTTTTAGCTCTGGATATTGTCAAGCATTAAGTGGCTGAGAGTAATGGGATACATTCTGGGCATGCGGTAGAAGACCAGCACTTTAGCAGAGGTGAAACCAGGACAATGAGAGCCGTTCCTCAGTACTGTGTTTACATTTACACCACACCTGCTTCCTCCGCACAGCTCAGAATATCACAGCACTCCCTCCCAGAGCCAGAGGAGTCCAATAGTTCGACAGGAGAGTCCAAAATAAGCATTTTCTAGAGATAAATGTCTAAGAATCCAAGTGAAATAAACTCTTGCACACTCAATTTGTAATGTGCAATTCTTAATACAACACGGCCCGGTTTATAATGCATGGATCAGACTTCTCCAAAAGAATAATTTGCATCATTATGACCATTTTTCTTTATTCTTTTATTAGCAAATTAAGTCTCGGAGTAAATTACTATAAATGAGATTCAGAAAATGCTCATTGATTTCTTGGAATGAATTGTTGTGCAGGTAATTTGCCTGTTCATTTTACTGAATTATGACTGCGTTATGTCGTTATCATTGTCTAATCATATTGGTTCTGCACTGCAAGCTGCAAAACCATAAAAATACAATGACATAGCAAGAAGAGTTACATTGAGAACACGCTGGGGATTTTGGCGCCACCTACAGTCCAATGATATTCTTAAATCAGGACCTTTTCCTAGTTAAACCAACGGGCAAACTTACAGGCTATATAAACCAGTAGACAAGTACACTGAGATTACACATAATTCAATTTCATCTTACTCATGCATTTAAAGCTGGCTTTGTAATATAAGGTATGAGGAAAAAAGTATGATGAAATTCCTATTACTGGCAAAGCTTTCTCAAGAGACTTCAGGGAAAGTGACTGATCTGTCTACATCCTGCCATGGAAAATATCACATGATTTTTAGGACTAAGGGAAATCAAAAAGTGAAGTAAATTCTATATCTTCTAATAATATGCATAAATGTCATGTTGCTTATAAATGTAGCGTATTTCTTCAACTACTGGGCATTTCTGATACAAAAAATAAACTTGCTTTAAATTTATATGATTTTTTTTTTTAATCTGTCCAACAATGTTGTATTTTTTGTTTCTAAAATGTAATTTCCACTGCATTTCAAATGAAGTATTTTAAATAAACCCATGGTGGACATTACATTTTAAACATATATACAGTACATATATATATATATATATATATATATATATATATATAGAGGATTAAATGTTCACACTTTTTGTGCAAAATTACAGCTTGAAATTATGCACAATAAAAATATTCTTTTACAGAAATGTTATACTACATATCATGTTTCATACAGTATGTCATCGCAAGAATGTACATCACTGACACTGTTTTCTTCTTGGTAAACATGCATCAAGGAAATGACACCAGAGGCAGTGATTGTTTTTATATATCCAGCTGCAAGGCCATAAAAAGAATAAAAGTTAAAATGGTGAACAACAACCTGAAACAAGAAGTCATCTAGAAAAATGCAAAAATCATTTGTGCTGCTGAGGGATGAATTCATCAGAGTAATGAGAGATTGTGTATCAATATCAATATCAGCACCGCCTTATTTCATACATAATAGAAAAGAAGTACCAATACTTCGAGTTGGTTAAATATCTTATAAGGGACAAATAAATAGAGACCAGTGACATTTGCCTTTAAAACATTTAACAACTAGAACACAAAAAACAAGAAGAAGAAGAAAAGAGAACTATGCTGGAATGAAATCAAAACCTAAATCACCTGAAAAAGATCTTGGGTCTATTTTTATCTTGAATAAAAAGTGTATAACTTTGCATATTTTAATTATCCCTACCGTTGTTTAATGTTGAGGCTGCTGGCTTTTTAGAAGTACTTTTATAATTAAAAAAAAAAAACTTAAGATATGATAACTTGAGGACTAAAGAAATCCTATACTCTGACTTCCCATCACTTCATCTCAAGTGATCCAGACATCATATGATCCACCAGACACTCCACATTTACCTTAGTGTCCGGTCTTCGAGCACTGTTTGACTGAGGAGCCCAGTTTATCCGCAAGAAGGAACGGGCTAAGGTGGCAATACTGGAAAATTAAAAGATAAAGTGAAGAAAACCTTATATATAAAAAATAAAAAAATAAGATATGAACATGGCACA
Source organism: Carassius gibelio (assembly GCF_023724105.1). Lineage (NCBI taxonomy): Eukaryota > Metazoa > Chordata > Actinopteri > Cypriniformes > Cyprinidae > Carassius > Carassius gibelio. The sequence goes on from NC_068410.1 coordinate 10,026,338, forward strand.
TCGCATTTACCTGTGGAGTACTGCTCTGCTTTGGATCTGGAGTGTCTAAGATTGAAATATTGAAGTCAGTAGAAAAACGGGTTTTCTGGAGGATAGCAGCCATCTCTGCACCCACCTCCACTGGGACACTGGTCTGGAATAGAATTAACAGAATAAGTCATATTAACTCATTTAAAATCCATAAATAAATTAAAAATGAGTTTACCTTAAAGGAATGAGAGGCATCAAACTCAAAACATTCAGCACAGTCTGGCACGGTGCCTTTGTAGGTCACGAGTGCTTTGGTCTTGATGGAGCTTTGAGGTAGTTTAAAGATCCGGTAAGTTCCAGATGCATATTTCACATCACCTATAGTGGCATATTATAGGTCAAAGCACCACTAATTAATCTTTAACACATATGCTTGCATCTGCTTAGTCACAGAAAAGCACAAAAGCACATCAAAACAAATGCGGTTCAGCAATATTGCTGTTACCATACACAAACCAGATGGTAATAGTTACCAGTCTTTCTTTGAAGTTCTGGGTTGTGAACCACAATGTGACTGCCTGCAACCAGGTGTGGAGTGCTGAAGCCTATGTCCTTCATCAGAGTGATGAGATCCTGCCAGTAGAGGGCGCCGGCCATTCCCTCACCTGATAACAACAAGCACTCGCCTAAATCTACCAGCCTTAATTCAATTTTGCATTGTCGTCACCTACGTTATTGAAGGGTGCATTTCTGTTTGGAAACCATTGCTTTCTTTGTGTGAACCAGGGTTATTATAATGAACTAAAAACATTAAGACCATCTGAAATTAAATTAATGTTAACTGAAATAAAATAACAATAATTAAAAAAAAAAAAATCTTATTTTATTACAGCTATCTGAGAAAAAAAAAGTTTCACTTTCTCTGACATACTAAAATAACTCGATTCTAAAAAAAAATATTTAACAAATTACTCAAATAAAATAAAATAATAAATGGAAAATAGAAAATAAAAATTCATTATTAATATTAATAAAATGTACCATGATTGGAATAAAAGTTAATCAAATATATAATAGTATTTATTTCAATTCTACAAAGACAGGTGTGAGTATATGTACATGTACATGTATAGTGTAGCATGGTCTAAATTTCTAACATGCATTAAATGAAAAAGAATTTACCCCACAGAACTGGATCTTCTTTGAAAGAGTCTGGAACTACTTTGCTTGCATACATGTCACTATAGTACAACTCTCCACCCTCCTATGAGACCATTCACATATGTGAAACAGTGTTTGCAAAGTGCACAATTTTGTAAAACTTTTTCTTGAATAAATACAATAGTGAGGGGATATTAGCAGTGGGTACAGTATGTGATGGAGAGGTCTCACCTTCAGAACTTTGTAAGCTTCACTTATCACAGTCTTCTTATCTGGGCACAGACATATCACACAATTTGACCTAGAGAAAATAATTGGCCATTTTGTAAAAAAAAAAAGAAAAAAAAAGGCCAGGTTATGTCATAAATGATCTAAGGATGTGCATACACAACTACATCCAAAGAGTTGTTCTGTATCCCTGCATCACTGAGCTTCTCCATGTATCCTTTTACAAACACCGTGTTTGGTTTTGAGTATCCAAACTCCTCCTGATGGTACTGGACATATTTTTGCGAGGCAACTATCTAATTTTGAAGCAAACACAAAGGTTAATAGTTGCACTTCCTTAACAATAATGCATACGATTAAATAAGATCATTTAACATTTTTCAGATCATTTGTTCTTTAATTTTCACAAAATAGGTTAAATACCTACCATCTCATCAGTCATATCCAGCCCAGTTACTTGACCTCTCTCCCCCACCAGTTTGCTGAGGACGTAGCAGTCTCTGCCTGATCCACTGCCCAAATCAAGAACCGCACATCCTTCCAGCTTCTCTGGAATCACCAGCCCACAGCCAAAATACCTGCAGATTACATCATTTCATTCAGTACTTACACAAATCAGACAAACCTGAAGTTGAAACATAATCTTAATAACGCTGTACCTCTTGCAAACATCTGGGTGGACTTGTTTCAGGGCCTCACATGCGCTCTTGAGCAGAGGTCTGGAGGGCATGGAACACGCAGCGTTGGTCTGTAAGTCATCTGAAGTCTCCAGCCGAGAGCCATAATAATTCTGTAAGTATTAAAAAATGAGCTTTGCAAAGAAATGTTGTTTTGGCCTAAAAGAAATGCTAAAGATCATTTATACTGAATGTGACTGAGGTAGAACACTGCAATAAGGGACATTACATTACGTGTCCACTAAGAGATTACGTTTTTGCTAGTTGACACATTTAAATACATGAAAATGTTTATGAATAATGAATAATATTATAAACATGCATATATTTCATATATATATTCCTCTAATCCGAGGGGGGAAACTACAGAAACCAAAATTGCTCAGTTCATCAAGAATGAAACAGCAATTACCTAAATAAACTAAAAAGGCTATGTTAATCCATATCAAGTGATCCAATGGAGGCTGTTTGACCTCTTTTCATTTTCATAAATAATCAAATAATACATGCATCTAAAGAATTTAATGATGAATATTATTGAGACATCTTGATAAAGAGGTATCCAACATTTCTGGTCATGTGACTGCCAGGTAAAAGTGTTAACATGAAATCAAAACAATAGGACTTTGAGTTATAGTGCACAACTCTGCATGAAATACATCAACAACTCTTATTAGACCCCTCAAACGCAAAATGTCATTATGATCAGAGCTGTAAACGATGGGATTAAATTGAATGTATCGTCGTTGAACGTAAACATGGTGACAATGCGCGTTGTGACCGCTTACCTTCACGTTTTCATGAACCGCCGAAGACATGCTAAGAGTTTGTAACTTACGCCGAACAGCCAGAGTACGTAGAAATGTAGTAGCGTAGTTCATAAATGCGAACCGAATGGAATATAGCAGTAGTTTTGTGAAAGCCGTCGAGTTTGTGCTGTTGGGGATATATATGGCCTACAATCTAACGTACTGCAGAGACTAATACTTTTATATGTATCCAAGTTCAGGGGTAAAGTCCTTACTACAAACTGTTCCTGCAGAAATAAACGATGAACGTGAACTAACCACTGGAGGGAGCTACGCATCCATATTTTCATGGCACACCTTTCTGCAGCGACCATAACATGTCTTATGCCTCTTCCATAATAACTAGTTAATTTTAATCACTGATGGGTAGAAGAGTGTGCAACATTCTGTGTCTGTTCCTGATTTCTTAAACTATCTTCCAGACCAATTGTCAAAAGACTGGGAATTGGATACGCCAATGATGCTTATATAATGTTCAGGAAAACATATGTAATTCTTAAGTGTGTTATCTAGAGTAAAATATGGAGGGTGTAGTAGTTGCTGGTCTTGGCAGAGTTAAAATACAGTGTGAAGAAGAGGCCTGACATGCTGTGATGAATACAGACATTGTTGCTTGTGTGCATGGAACTGGAAAACTCTTCCCACAGTGTCCTGCTTGACATTAAGCAGAATCAGTCAGCTGTGACCTTACTCTGCCCTCAGAGTCCTGAGTCTTTTACCAAACAACAGCCTGTACTTTGATTAAAGGGTGGTCCAAGTATGTCTGGTTTCACCCTGTTGCAAGCAAATATCTGTGGGACGAGTCTTAAAGGCCTTTGTTGACAAAGATGAGACATTTCCTGACAGAGAGATGAGTCTCCAGCTCATTTCAGTGTTTGCTAGGTTGGGTTTTCATGGTATTTTGACCTTTAAAAAGCAATAAAATAAATGGTACATTCTATAACTGATGCATATGGAATACCTACTGTGAACAAAGGATGTCCTTTATGTAATTTTAAAATTACATTTCTAAAAAATGTATGTAATATTTGAGTATATTAATAATAAATATTTTTTTTTCTTACTATTTTGTTAATAAATGATTAATAATTAATACTATATATGTTTTCTCTTACCTATTTCAATGCTCTCTATTTACGCTAGCATTCATACACCACATGCACAGCATCCGATTTGATTACTAAGTTAACCTGAATGTTTATCAAAGCTCTGTTTTTTAATCTGTGACCCATTGTAGTCTATTCTAAGTCCATTGCCACTGTACCGCAGACTGAGACATCAAAGCCAGTGTTCTCTTTGCAGCATTTCCACCCCTCTCTGTGTTCTCTGACAAACGAAGAGTTGTCAAGCTCCAAAACTTGACCTCGCTCTTGGTCCCAGACTTATTTGTTTAATTTCGGTTCCTTTTCTGACTTTTTTGTAGTCAAGGCAAGCAAGAGGTTATTGTCAGTTCAAGCCTGACAAGCATCTAAACTGGGAAGGGTTTGCTGCCAGACTAAAGGTTATGAGAAGTTGAAGGAAAGGGTAATCTTTGGAAGATCAAATAAAGTGGAAGTCAGAGGAGGGGAATGTGTAGTGTCACACAGTCGGCCGCCTCCTCAGCAAACAAAACCCCACTGTTCCCTTTTCTGTCCTACAAACATGCACATGTACAATCACCGAGGTCTTTTTTTAACCTCTGCTGACCTTTTGAACCCCTTAGACCGTCTAGTTATAGCAAGCTATTGCAACACATTCAAGGTTAGTTATTTCCCTTTCACCACAAGAACAATGTATACCAGGATAGCATCAGATCCTGCTGTGTTGACTCACTGTGGAGGCTCAGAAGGATTATACAATGTGGTGTCTGTAAAAATAAACAGAAAAACCTTTAGACCTTCAGATCAGACAGAGACATCAATATAGAAGGGAGGCAGTGTCTCCTAAAAATATTGGATGAGAAAAAAAAACACTTGTAGACAAAACTAAATAAATGAATGCCAATATTTCAAAATATAACATTACATATTATTTGAGGAATAAATCATTCTGAGGTACATTTTGTGATCAATTTGAGGAACCACTCGTTTTTCTAAAGAAACAGTGTACAACAGTAACACCAGCCCATTGACTTTTAACAGACCCCCTAAAAAGTGTGGGAAAGTCACGTGAGAGGAGGTAATGCCTCTATTGCGATATTATTGGTTCATGCAATAAATCTCATCTCTCATGCAAATTCCGTTCACGAATCAGTTTGAATGAACCATTTAAAGGCATTAATGGGAAAGACTAATTAAAAACAAAAAATTAAGTAAACAACTCACACACTTTGATATAACCACTTTGTACTTCAAAATAAGATTTAAAATGGCCTGAAAAAATGATCTATGGGAGTTTTTAGAGAGTAATCAGCAATCTTGTGTGACCAATATTTAACGAGCTTTGATAACGACATGATCCGACGAATTCAAAAATAGCTAAAGTAAATATTAAAATGAATATCTGAACATAAGTTCACAAACAAAATATATTAAATTGTTACTGTCTTGAATTATTATTTTGGAGTAAATGTAAATTACTTAAAAAAACCAACTTGATGAGATTAATCCTTGGCTTTAATAAATAGAATATTGATTACATTGTAACACTTTTTCCTGATACTGTAAGTAATGTTTGTTTAACCAAGAAAATTAGTCTGGGTGGGACGTACATTTTTTTGCCTCCTCATTTCAGAACTTCACTGCACACCACTGTAAGATTTATCCCTGCACTCCTCCTAGTAGAAATCTGGCATATCTAATGTAAGATATAGTTAAAAATATATTCATGTCCTTTTCAGAGGCATAACTGGGTCACATGAAATCTCTTTTATGGCTTTTCTGTTTGATCAAACATGGAATATGCAAGATCTCCGTCTCTTACACGGGCGCTTTTCCTTGTAATGAATTACAAAATAAGCCACATAATAAAAGACAGTCAGCAAGGACATGATATATATTTCATTGCTAAATTCGTAGTAAAGATGGAACCACCTCTGATGCCTACATGAATTCTGTGAAGTCCTTTGCTTAAGGTTACAAGGCCTGTTCAAATGAAGACATCAGTGATAGGAGCGCATGCATGGGTTGTAAGGGAGCCAAGAAGCCATATTTCATTTGAGAAGTTCAGAGATCCATTTATCACAGGTATGATTTAGAATTTCCCACCTAAGCACGAGGGGCATTAACTATCATCAGCCAAGCACAGCATACTTTTTATGTATTGTTCCACATCAGCGGATTCATGCCAACTGTGCAACTTTCTTTGATCCATCAAAAATGCACGCAAGCTCTTGTCCAATTACGAGGGAGAGGATCTGTAAAAGAAACTCAGCAGGAATGTGAAGAGTGTCCTCCACTTAATCAGTGGCGCCGCTGTTTTACCAACCATCCAGACAGCACTTTCCAGTTGTTCAGAGGTTTATCATCCCTTCCTTTACAAGCAAAAGGATGCCATTTATTATGGTTTTTAACATTCAGAGCACTTTATACAATGATTTGATCTGTTAGCGAACTCTGAAACTCCAAAAGCATTTTTGATTCACACTCATGTATAACTCAAACCTGCTTTAGCTTTAAGTTAATCCCATCTACTCTCAGTACAGCCACCCCCAACCCCTTCACTTTAACACAGACACATAAAAGGAGGTGTAGGCTTATATTATATGACCTAGTTTTGGAGGAAAACATAAAAGAAAGCTCATATTCAAAAACAGGCTTGCGTACTTCTCCCAGTTTTGATGATTAAAACTCCTCGTGGTCTCGTCTGTCACTCAAATTTGTTTGCATGTCATTTTTGAGCTTTTAAGAATTTCAATATTTAGATGCGAGTGTGCAGAAGATGAGGGAGTCGCATTTCTCTCCTCCGTTTCTTGATAAAAGCAACCCTGTAGGCCCGAGGCAGGTTGTTCTTTGTTGCAGAGTGTCCCTTTCTTCTAGAATACCTTTTTACAGGCCACTGATCTGTCTTGATGTTGGTCCCGGTGATGCACAAGGTCATCTCCGTCCTATCACTTCCTCTCACATCTATGTCACCGTGAACGACAGGAATTAATGTCATGACTCAGGGCACAGCAGATAAAATTTAGTTTAACAGCAAGGTTTAGTCAGCCAAAGAAAAGGTTTCCATGTACAACAAACACGCTCTTAACGGATTCCTCCTAACGTCCTTTTTGCATGTAAAATAATTTTTTTGTGCAGCCAGGGGTCAAGCACAGGTCATACGCTACTGGAAACATAAATCAGGACAGTATAGTAAGAAGGAAAAAAACATTGCAAGACATAAACGACAGGTTTATTCTGATTGTGCATTTCAGAACTTTATTCGAAATCTGTGCAAGTAAACACCCAAATGAAATGTATTTTTTAGAAATAATGATACACAGTAATACTCAAACGTATCGCAGTTAGCCTGCATCAAAACAATATTTCAAAACCAATAGAAGTCTTTGAAGTGTTAGTGTAATCCATCTTTGTACTGTAGAGTACGGAACATGATTGTTTAACCTGTTTGGTTTTCTCCTTGTAAAAAATAAAAAAATTGAGTAAAAACAAAATAAATATCTTCATATGCACATTTGTTTCAAAAGTTTAAACATTTTGCCTAGCGGTCTATTTCTCATGACATACAGATCACATTTTTATGTATTGGGCTCCATGACAAAATATATATATATATGCTTAAGACTTTGAATTTTCCCATGTTCAGTAATACATAGGAACTTTCTCATGCATCTGCATGCAACAGGCAGCAGTGTACTCTTAAATATCTGACATAACACAAGATATTGCAGAACAGATTATCATAGTTTAATCAGGAGACATGCAAAAGAAGGACAAAAATCATCCTCTAGAATACATATTCACATGGCATTTACTTTGAAGTCTCTTTAAGAAATTTCAAAACTAAAATGCTTTTCATTCATACAAAATAGCTGTCTTTCATAAAGATTATGCTATGTACATAAATATAGTTTTTAACGAGTCTTTAAGATTGATGAAAAAACATGTCAAACGTAAGACTGTGAAACATCCCATGAGCAAACATATTTTTGTGGGAATGGCCTTAATACCACAAACATTATTAAACAACCTTTATTAGATCAATGAGTTCATTATCATGACAGACAGCTGAGATTGGGCTGATTTGTCTCAAGTCGATGCAACACTCTCTTGCATAATAGAACAAACATCTTATGGCATGCTAATACCAAGACCAGTTCATAAAATACACAATTACAAAACATAAGAGGAAAAAGCAGTCATTTGTAGTAACTCTTGTGATTTTCATTCATCATCTTCTAGAGTCTTGCAAAAATCCATTTCTGTCTTGACACGGGTAAATGCTGAGAATGCAGAATTAAGAATAAAGCACATCACAACACTGTTTTCAATGGGAGAGAGAGAAATTAAAGAGGAAACTGATAACATAAAAGTATACACACTTCACATACCATACATATCAAGATATCATGTTGTAATACTAATGGATTCATATTCCATATTATCCAAACATAATAATGAATACACAGCTTTAACTGCTGTTATTTTATCCAAACAATACAGAACCAATGAGAAATGTCTATCTTTTTAAAAAAGCAAACAATTTCATTTATTTGAATGTATAAATACTGACATTTAATGCCTTCCTGACATAGACAAAGTAACAATATATACTTATTTCTTCATTTCAGAATGGTAAATTGAAGAATATTCACTAACAACTGCTGAGGCACAATCTGTTTATACAGATTATCATGTGCATCGGTGCATCATAACTCACTGCCTGAGGCCAAAAGTCTACCCATGTGTGGAAAACGGAGTAGGAACTGATATTGTTACAAATACATGAGGGCAAATCTGCCACAGACCTTTTGTAGAAAACTTTTATTTTCTTTGCCGCTTAGAATGTAGGAAAGAAATCAACCAGAAAGTAGTGCTTATAAATATTCAAATTAACTTTGGTTTCATGGTGTTTTTGTGAACTAAATGACACGTAATTCAAGTGAAAAAATGTGAGATGCCTCAATAAAAACAAAAGTAGATAAGAAGCAGAGAGAATAAAAAAGAAGCACATTTCTAGTTCAAGCACAGATGCTGGTTCATAGTCTCAAAACTAGTATTTCTTCAATGACCCGTTTAGCCGTGTTGAGTCACAACTAAGTGTTCATTTGTAATTCTGTTAATTTTTTTCATAGCTCAAAGGCCTCAGTATCACCTGATGACTCGTTTTTGGCCTTTATCTGTATTTGTCCCGAGCCTGCTTCCAAGCACTCCCCCTCTTTAGCCAGTTGTGCATTGCTCCTCCGGAGCATATAGTACAAAATAGGATTAGTCTTGGTAAACCGAGGTGAGTCTGACCCATACTTGTGTGTTTGATCATCTCCATTAACTATCTTTGCAGGGCCCTTCAACTCCTTTGTGGTGCTGTAATCGATTTTTGAACTTGCAGGCTCCTGCTGTGTAACATGGGGAGTTTCTTGCCTGTGACTGCTTGCTTTTTTAGAAGATGGGTTGCTTGGACTCAAGCTCTGGTGAAAGTTTTTTAATTCACCTTCATTACATGATTGATTGATTGTATTCCCATTCAGCACAGTATGTGATGGTGAACTGAATGTACCCCTTGGTTGAGACAATTCCTTCAAGCAGTTGTCTGAAAGAAGCAGCTGCTTTAGAACATTGAAACTTCGGTTTTCGTTAGACTCATATGGTGGAAACCTAGCTGGTGGACTGTCAGCCTCTGGGGGGCTTGATGGATCTCTGACCTCTCTTGTCTCTTGTTCTTTGGTGGCAGAAGAACCTGTGTAGTCTTCTTTAATGCTACCAGAATGTTCCAAATCCCTGGTATGCTGAGCCAATGAGTTATGACATTCTAGTTCTATTGAAAATTTCCGCTTCTTTGGGATTGTTGGTCCCTGGGTTTCAACTGATTCTTCTTTGACACCACTCTTGTTTAAGTTTTCTACTTTGTTTGGCTGAAGGGTTTTGTTGAGTCGTTTCTTTAGGAGATGACAAAGAAGACCATCTCTAGTGGAAGCTTCTGGGGACAATGGTTCTTCTTTAATGCTTTCATGAGAATGATAACTGGTGCTTTTTCTAGGCTCCAGTACTGACATTTTGTTATAGTCATTCATATGACCCTCTTCAACAGACTCAGTTTTAATTGTAATATCCAAAGGAGGACCATTTGGTTGGCCAGTTGCCTGATGTGTTGGTTTTTCCACAGAACTATTTTTGCTATGTTCTCGTTTTCGTTTACTGCCTACCTTTTCTTTCTGAGGTGCATTGCCCAAAAGAAGTTGTAGAACTGTGCGCTTTTCAAGCAGATTCTCAATCTCGGATACATGCTGTGTTGCTTCGGGAACAGATGAAGTTTTTGCTTTGGCCTCTTCCCACAGTGTGTTATTTCTCTGAATTGGTGCAGTGAGTCTCTCAAGTAAAGTTGGAGGATGGTTAACTTTCAGCTCTTGGGTCATGAGTTTGATAGGGGGTAAAGGTGCCTGTATGGGAGGAGAAATGTCAGGGTTTTGTTTTCCACAATGAGCTAAATCCTGTAACAATTTACTAGCACTAAAGGCAGATTCTTTTACTCTAACATCACTTGCAGGTTGTTTTGCTTTACAAAGATCCAATGGGGCAGACTGAGAATGGGGAGACCCATAAAGTGTATATGGAGATGCACTGCTGTCTGAGTCTCTGCTTTGGGAGAAAGTTGGCAAGAGTTTGGGACTTCTACAACTCAATCCACTGTGTCTGCTAAGGTCACTTATGTCCTTACACTTAACTGTACTGAAAACACTCTGGCTACTTGTAGATGCACTAGTGACCTTAGGGATTGCAGCTTGCATCAAATCAGGATTATCCAGACCTTTGTTTACTCTTTCGTTATTTTTGTGATCCAAGAGCAACTGTAACAGAGTGACCTTGTGATGAGGTTTCATCTCTGAACAGGTGTCCACCTCCCTGTGATCGGAGGTAAATTTGACAGGTGGACTCTCAGGCTTCCACCTGTTTAACAAAGACTCTGGGACTCTGTCCCGTACAGGTGAGGATGAAGTAGATACTGGTGTTTGTACATTTCTGTTCTTCAGAGAAAGGTCAATAGGAGAGCAACTAGAATAAGTGCTCTCAGCATCGCTGCTGTCTTTTGTGAGACTGCTGTCTGGGTTTGAGTGCTCACTGTCTGAAAAAAGCGGAGAGGCCAGAGTGCCAAAGGTACTGAGGTCATCTTTTAGGTGACCTTGTCCATTAATTCGTTGTGAGGTGTTGTGACTGTTGAGAAGCTGAAGTAGAAGACTGCTGCAGTTCTGTGATGGTCTGCCTTGTTTCTCGAAAGGTCGACGCTCTCTAAAGTGTTGTCCTGTGCGCATGGAACCTATTGTCCTTCTTTGCCCTGAGCTCAGACTTGGACTTTGTCGACTGGAGCTGGTTGACATTTGTGAAGGTATTCCATTCTTGGTATGTAAGAGACTTAGTCCATGAGTCTGGCCAGAAGTTGTAGGTTGTTTATCTTGTGTCTGCTGTGTGGCCATGGCAGATAGTCTTTCACTGGCTGATCGTCCAGAGAGTTGGGCTTTCAGGGCATGTTCTCGAGAGTACTGTTGCAGGTGGGCCTCACTGGAGAGCAACAGAGCCAGCTGACTACAAGCCACACTTGGTTTGGGCGATGGAGCGGGGCTTGATCTGATATTTACCAGGCTTGCCACAGCTTTTAGGCGTTCAGTACAAGATAGAGACTCAGGAGATGGTGAGGGAGAACTGCTCTGCAGTGCCTTGGGAGATTCTGAAAAACTTTCCTGGCTAGAACGTCGACGTTGATAAGGCACACTGTTGCTGTGATTCTGCATTTTGCTCTTGCTCACTAACCCTTTGAGGTGGCTTGACGCTGGTCTGTGGCAAGGTACATCTGCCCTTTCTTCTTGTACAGGCTTGCTTATCTGGCAGGGCGCATCCGGTGGCATCAGGCCTTGGATAATCTGCTGTGGCAGGGTCACGTTTTGAAGTCGAGAACTGAAAGACTGTAGCAAACTAGCTAGAAGTGTACTCTCTCCTTTATCCTGGGAGGTACCGTTCTGGCCACTGTGGTGGTTTTCACTTTGCCCATTGAGTGCAACGGAGGGTGCTGACCTCCGTTGAGTCTCACCCTCCGTCCAGGCCTCTGAGTTGAGGAGACGAGCCTTTCTGAGGTGCTGTGAGGCTCCACAGTGGTAATTTGTTCGGTTCTGCACCTGTCGAGTGCCATGACTAGGCTGTGCATGCCCTGTCCCATCCTTATTCCTCTGCTCTTGGCTTCCACTCTGTGTTGCCTCCGCACCCTGTCCTCCTGCTACCTGATGCATTAGTAAGCCTTCCAGATATGTTAATACAGCAGAATCCTGGTGTGTTTCAGGGCCAGGCTCTTCCCCATGAGTCATGTTCAATACTATAGTTCCTTGTATGGTTGGCCACCACAATAGAAGGAAAATCGCTCTATGTTCTGCCAAGAGACTTCAATGTTTTTAGCTTCCAAATCTTGTTTTTTTTTAGGTAAAAGAAAGGTATGATGAAGATTCACAAGCCATTCCCCCATAAAGGAAGCAAAAGCTAAGCATGAATTTAGTATGAAATCATGTTTGCCATTGTTAAGATAAGTACAGGATCGTAATGCAGTCAAGTCCTGTGGGATTCCATAGCGCTGGATTTGTACTTTAAAGCTCCAGGATTGTGAGTGAAATCACTGCTTACATACAGTAATTCTGTCCACAAGGTCAGCTGGTGATGGTCCTGCACATGAGAAAGAAACGTGAATTATTAGCTAGATGTTGCATACCACACATAACTGTATTCAACAAAGAAAATTCACCTTAACATTTACTATGTTTATCAATTTTAGGGGCAAAACACATTATAAACATGATCAAAAAGTGTTTCTGCCTATGATCCATGAATTTTTAAAGACTAAACATCAGGTTATTTAAGATGATAAATGAAAATGATGTGTTAGCAAGCAAGGCCAAAAAGTGGCAAAAGTTATGACCTAAAGATGGATGCCACTCGTATACTGAAAAGGATTCAATTAGGACTTTTTCTGTAACATCATTGCAATAACAAGGTTTTTCTTCTCTTCTCCGGACTCTTAAGCAGTAGGAATTAGCTTGCTGAATCTCATTAAAACTTAATACACAGGGCTTTAAAGACTACTTGATTGATTTGACAGATATTAGGTAAAAAAAAATAAAGCACAGTATCCTGAAGAGGATTAAATGTTTTTTACAGAACTCTTGCCAAGTTAGACCCACAAAACTGTCAGTCGAGAACTCAATTATTTGTAAGACAACAGTAGAAAGCTCACTGGTATTTGGAAGGTTTTTTTTCCTAATTATCTCTGAAATTGAACAGGCCTCAGAGCAAAAATGGAGCAAAAGTGACTAAAATTGCCCAGTTATTATTATTTTTATTTTCATGTTATCTTACATTTGACAAATTTTATATTAAATCCAGTATGTTATATGTGAATTGATATATTTCTTCAGGGTGCAAAAAGTTCATTTCTGACAAACATTTACTCAGCCTAGAAGTTGCTGGCTGGTTTACAGACATAGGTATCTCTCTTGCACGCTCTCTGCAGTCAGTGTCAGTGCCTGGAGAATGAACGCCCACATGATGCAGCCTAGTCCTTCACTTCTATGTTACCTAAGTTGCTCTCACTACATTATCTCAAAATATACCACCTCTGGATCACACAGTGCCATTGGCTCTGCAGACTGACACATTTATTAACCGCGTTTCCACTGTCGGGCCAGTGCGAGTCAGTGCTTTACATGGGCTGGGCAGGGCTAATAGCCTCGGACCTGTAGCACCGAGGCCAAAATAGCACTGTGTTTCCACCATGGGCCAGAAACTCCACTGCACTTCACCGCCCTTTACATGCCTCTCAGGAACAGCGTCATGCAACTAAATATTTTACCAACAAAGAGAAGTGATCAGAAAACTATTAAGAAATAAGTCACAAACATCATAAAAGTGGCCATGTGTTCCAAAAGCATTAATGTTTTACTATAATAAGTGATACATTGATCATAATGAATTAATTTATCAGGATTGAAAATTAGTCATACAGAAATAAAGTGTCATGAACATAGCTTGCTTATTAAGTCGAATCTGTTTCTGTTTATTTGTAGTCACAGTAGCCTATATACATCACATTTCAAAAGAAATTCATAGAAAAGCTCCTGAACAAGGAAGGAATCCAAGGAATCACAGACAAGGCACAATCAAGCACTGGAAGTGGCAGTGGAAACGAGACTGTCCCTGGCACGCCCTCGCACTCCCTGGCATGCCCTAGCATGTCCGCTTTTGGCCCGACATTGTGTATATGTACAAACCTGCTAAACACTATATTCAAAACACAACTCGAGCCTCTTGGTACAGCACTACCAATGTCACAACAATGTCTGCACTTCATAGGAAAACCTAAACATAATGAGATGGAATTGTAAGTACTTAATCATGGAATATACACAAGGCTGACCTTGTCAGTGCTCTATGGTCAAAGTGAAGGTCAATGGCTATGGTTGATTTGTTCTGCTCATAATTGGCACCTCTGGTTGTTCTACTTTGCTGGTGCTGACAGGGGGTGGACAGTACGGGATGACCTTATCATAATATCGGTCACAGGGGTTTGAGAGTGACAGGCCTGAGAAACTCCTATGCCACTACAAAATCAAAATAACTCTAATCTGGATATTATCTCTAAAGACAATTCATTAAAGAACAGGCTTCTAAACATTAATGTCAAGTCAAGTCACCTTTATATAGCGCTTTAAAACTATACAGAGTGTAACAAAGCAACTAAACAGCATTAAATAGGAAAATAGCGTTAAAGCAAAAAGGCAGTTCATCATTGAATAATGGAACTGCAAAATAAAATAAAATAAAATGCATGCCTATTGCCTAAACCTATTAAATGTACGTATATTTCATCTCCAATTTACTGTATGGAAGTTATGATAATGATATAGTATAATTATATTTATCAATTAAATATTTGGGGAATTTCACGAAAATTGTTTGGAAGATGAATCTGACTATAAAAATTTAAGTTTTGTCTGACAAAGCATTCCATCTAATATCTAATATTGTCAGATAGTGGGAAAAGGTAATTGATTTGGGACAACAACAACAACACTTCATCCTATACTCCTGTCAATAGGCCACTGTAGCTTGTTGACCTAATCCAATGAAAAGAGGAAACACTATACTGACAACACCTTCACCCTGTTAAACAGATAAATAATTACTTTAACACACTTATCTCATCTCCCAAGAGATATTTGGTATCTTGTTAGAAAAAAACAATCTTATTAGAAATCAGCTGTTTTAATAATGTATTCGGTAAAAATTTTCAAATCAAAGCTTTGCAAATATGAAAAAGCTATGATTTTCTTACAGCTATGAGCTTCAGAATAATTGTGTAAGAAGTGATTATAGTAGCCTATCTTTGACCAAAAAAAAGACTCATGTTATATATGAGTCTGTTGACTCAGTTCTTTTCAGGGTTTTTCTTCACAATATTATCTCCATCAGTGCAGGGCAATGAAGCTCCTGAATGAGTTACCTGAGAAATAAAAAACCCTGTAAAATGACTGGCTTGATATAAATGGAGAGGATCTGATATCTGGACTGGACCCCTCATTTCTCAACTGCAAGGCTGGAAGATTAATTGACCCCCCCAAAAAAATACCAGATCATAAATTACATCCACCGTCCAGAAACTGTAATCCATTTAGGCTATTTAAAATGCATGATGAGGCAAAAGGAGCAAAACCTGCTGCATGCCCTGTTTGAAGTCAAGGTCACTCACTCCGCGGGGGCCGTTTGAGTTGATGCAACAGCTGGCGTCCATACAAAGCATTAGGTACTAATAAAAAGCGACAAAGCTGCCCTTGCAATGTGTGTTCATACAACCCATCTATCTCTCAAAATAAAATAAAAAAATTATTTTGGACATAGTTGTGCCACTGCAACTGCTAAGTTGTTGTTATCCTTTGGTTGCACACGTAGGCATAAAAGCCTATGGAACTACAACAACACATTCCTAAGATAGCATTGGGTGACTCAGTCAATTAGGGCCATGCACCATTCAAACTAGGTCACTGTGACCTACTTTCAAACAAGCATTATGGGCATCACGCATTGACATTTCCCAGCTGGGGCACACCCCTTTAGTTAGAGCTTTGCCAAGCGCAATCTCTAGCTCTTAGTAAAAGCATGAGTCTGACCTACATTACAATGACCCTAAGATGAGTTACCCTTTCACATGGGCAAGTGCGGGGTGATACTAGAGTGTTTTAGCCAAGAAGAAAGGAACCCTTTCCCAAGGGGATGGCAGAAATATCTATTGGGGGCCCCTGCGTGTACTGTCACAAGACTCCAAACATAATTCCAGGATCTTGCCACAAGTAATAGTCTTGACCTTAGACTTGTAGATTTATGATGGCAGCGTAATGTTAACAGGAACACTTTGAAAAGACCAAGCTGGTTCATCTTCAGCTACAGAATAACATGTATCTTTGTCGGTTCAGCTAAAAAACAAGTGATACTGAGTGTGCTAAAGCTCGTCAAGGAAAATAATTTAATTACTGCCCACAACCAGGAAATGGGAACAAACTAAATATTTGTACTCTTAATTGACTGTGGTAAATGGTAAATGACTCCAATCCTGGAGTTTCCGGGATTGGAAATGACTTGGGGAAAAAAACATATAATGAAAATAGCAATAAGTATTTTACCACTTTAAGTATTTGAGTGGAAGTTTTTGGCTTTGTGAACTTGGACACAACCTTCAGAAAACAAGTGCTGTGACCTTTTTTAGGATCCACATAGAGAATTTGTACTATAAGCCTTTCTGTGAGAAAGTGGCTGCTAGAAATTAATAGTTATACAACGAGAGCTCATGGCTCTTTAAAAAAGTCACCCTTCACCCTAACTCAAGAGATCGTGTTTATCAGGATCATAGTTTATGCCAGTCATTATGTAAACAGCTCTGACCAAGTATAGCATATCGACTGGCAGTAATGCAAAGTGCAAATGTACTTGCAAAACCAAACACAAAAAGTGCATGACAAAATAAACAGAAGTCACAGACTGAAGTGCAATATACCATTGGTCTGATAGCCCAAATTGAGGGAGAAGCAATGACCACTTTTTTATTCATAAAACAAATAAACATACACTGCAACATACACCGCAGGGTCAAATAAAGGGTCAGCATGTGCGTCATGACCCTTGCGTCATTTGCTTGAGTCTTTAGAGATAACTCAGCAACATCCTCATCCAAAAAAGACAAGCTTCCACTTTTTCCAGGATGTGAGATCATTATAAGTTACTGGCAATACATGGTACATGTCACGCACAATTAGCCTAGGCCAGTGGATCTCAGCCATTTGACTCCATGGACCCCCATTGTCCACAACAATATTCAAATGCCCCATGACTTTTCCAGATGTTCATGATTTACTGAATGAAAACTTAAGGGTAAAAAAAAAACCTGAACCTTTACAACTTGTATTGGATTTTACATAAATATTTAAAGTGTTGTCAGAAGCTTAATGGGGATAATGTTAAAGTCACGCAACCATGGTTTAGTTTGTTTGCTAACTTTAACTTTTTACTTCCAGCGCCTGTATTATGGCTTCTACATTTTGTGGTCAGAAGATTATCTTGATGAACAAGTTGAGTAACCATCTCAAACCTTTGTTGGTCACATGTCTTATTTTCTGCAATAATCCAATTGTTCGATGGAACAAGTGTTTTCAACTTTTAGGTTGGCCTTCAGAAATACGTATTCTCTGCAGGACGCGTTTATTTCTTAATAAGGGAAGAAACACTGAATGCATGAAGTTACATTTCAACAACCTAAACCTGCTGAAACATGTGAAACCATTCACACAAATCAGACAGTAATCAGACTCATTCACAACTTCAGAAAGCTCAAATTCACAATGGTCCCAGCAATGATGGAGGAGATATTTCTGCCATGCCCAAACTGATATACAATATACGATCTTGCCTTCTTATGGAGCTGTGACACCAAGAGCAGGTACAGTGTAGTAATCAATTTGCTCTGCAGGCTGTAAGGCTCTGTCTGAATACTAATACACCCCAACAACATCCTGCCCCTCTCTTCTCTCTCCTTCTGTCTCTCTCTTCTTCTTTCTTTGGGGTTGACAACCCTCAGTGCCCTAGCCCTGACCAGTGAAGGAGGGGGGCATCATCTTGTCCTCTAGGCAGATAACCAAGGCCAGTAATCAAGTGTGTGAGCGCACGGGTGGGGGATTAGACGCTTGCACTGTGCAACTCAACTCTAAAAGTAGCTAAGTGCATGCACAACAAGGTCGCCATTAAACCTGTTGTAACCCCGTGGCTGGTCTCTCTCACTCTTTTCCTCGCCCACACACTCTTATGTGTGCTGCACCGTCAGTGCTCAGTCACACAAAACAGACTCAAACACATACACAGGCGTAGCCTCTCTTTATACACCCTCACGTACTTTTGCGTATACACACAGAGAGGCACACGCCCACAGACGGCCCACTCTCTGCCGAAAAGGGATAATTCATCATATTTTACAACTGACGGCTTTCTGCCTCAGCTGAGTGATATTGCATCCTGGCAGCGTGACAGGGAACAAGGCTCCGCCAGCCATACTGACAGCATGCGTTTTGTGTCTTAGAAGATGCTTTGCCCTGTCGCCGCATGCTTGCTTTTATAGTGCAAGAGTGTGTGTGTGTGTGTGTGTGTGTGGGTGAAGTGGAGCAGAGACTGGTCGTGGATTCATGACTACTACAGTCATCTATGAAAGCTAAGCCAAGCTGAAATGCTTCAGCAGACAAGACCTTTACGGCTTGAACTTGCCTTATAGCGGTTAGTGATAGAATTTCTTCTTTTTTTTCCTCCTCTTTATTAACGGAGAAAGTCTAACCAATGGCTTTCCAATGTGTGCAGTAAATGACCTGGAGAAAAAAGGGCTCATTTGGATCATTAGTCTGCTGCACATATGCTGAGAAATTCTGAAGGTGCTGGCATTAAGAAAAATACAGTCATTAGCCTAGCATCTTTAAATACAAGCTGCTGTTTTGTTATTTATATGCACTAGCAACTATTTTTACTTTGGGAAATAAATATCATATTTTAAGAGTGTTGCTTGGGCAAAGTGCACAGAATAAAATCAGTTGCATCAGCAATGTGTAGGCAATACAGAAAAATAAGTCAATAAACAATAGAAACAAGATTTTTAAAAAAGTTTATAATCTAGAACATTCTGAACATTCAATGTCATACAAATGTCTTTGTATGACATTGTTTTATCTGCTTCAAAAATTAGCCAAAGAAAAAAAATGCTAACATTAGAAGACATGGTCACTGATCTATTATATTGTACCCATAATCCAGTGTTGATTTTGCTGACTAAAACAAAAATATTTTTGGTAATTTAAATAAAGTATAAGATGAAAACCTAAACTTAAGCACATAAAAAAAATATTAAAACCTAACTAAAATTAAAATTAACAATTAAACTAAGCAAATTCTAAACATTTATAAATACAATAATGGTATAGAAACAATTTTTTTTATTTTATTAAAATAACCCCAATCATATTTTATATAATAAATTTTTCTCCCTAAGTGTTTAGAAATTATATCTGGAGCTATATACATGCGTACATACGTGTGTCAAGAGGGTCTGGATGCTTAGTTAAATGGGTCTACTGCCACAAATACTTTTCTTTCTGTCTGTACCCCTTTTTTTACTACAAATGGCTTACTAGTAGTTAAACTAAAGAAGGACTGTCACTCTTAACTTTAAATGCTAAATAACCAATGCCAACATACATATGTAACAGGCACAAATCAATTTTAATCTAGAACAGCATTAGAATGTTTAAGTATTAGAAATATTAAAAATCCATTTAATATATCTGTCTGCTGTATATAATTATATACCCAACCCAGGAGACCATTATGAGCATAATGAGCATCATTACAATTCCAGCAGAAGAGAAATCACATTTAAATGAGAGCAAAAAAATATCACTGCCTCTCCTTCTGATGTTTTTGATGGGTTTGAAAGCTGGGGATTAAAGCAAAAGCTACCGCGTATCCGTGCAAGTGTTTTTGAGGATGCTGTGCCACCGGTCTACCCTTGACACACTGACATCAAGCTACTGTCATGTGACACTCTGTCATTGGCCACCTGGCAGATCCTCCACCTTCTCACGACCTCATCCTCCAGTGACCTGAGGCTCTGGGCCCGGGCCCGGCCCGTCAGGCCCCTCCCTCTGCTCCCCCTGCTGCGGGAAGGTCGAACGGGTCATCGTGTCCTCATCTGTAATCCGCTGCCATTCGTCAGCAGTCGAGGCCAGAGGAGGCAGCCTCGCTACGAGGGGAGAATGCCCAATTAGGCAGCTGTCACACAAAGCAGAGGCTGCAGAAAGAGAGTGAGAGAGGAGAGGGAGAACGAGAGGGGGAGGCTGGGGGAAAAATCATCCCCTCCTGTTTGTGGAGAGGACAAGCAGCTGCGGGTGCCAATTACAGTGATATGTTAACCATTTCCACCCTAGAGCAGAGGGAGAGGGGAACGAGGCTCTCTAACCCTTGCTTTGTCTCCTGGTGGAATTCCTCTAGTGGGGTCTATGTTTACAACCGCCGTCACATTCAGATGAGGAACTTGACTCAAATTATAGCACCTCAGTTGTTAATAGTGCTGAGCTGGAGACGCATCCCTATTTATTTATTGCATTTGTGCATTTGCGTCCCTCTCTGTTAATGAAACTGCAATGCTTTTTGCAGTAGTGCAAAGAGGTACTGATAGACATCTAGACAATGAAGACAAAGCTGTCAATCAAAGCGTCATGCCTATTCAAACTCTAGCCAAGTAGATATTCGACACAACCATTTAAGCTCAACCTTGTTTAAAACTATACTAGTAAAAGAGTTTTCCTCATGTTTTTCATACAGCGAAAATGAATAGTGTTCAGGTTTAAATGCCATTTCAAAAAATGTTCTGTCAACTTAAGGTTACAGGTAAAGTCTACATTTCATAACAGCCAAAAAATGAATAAAAAATAATTCCACACAATTGAAAAACATAAATAAGTTGAATGAATTTTACGGTAAAATACTGTAAAATGCTACAGTAAAAACCTATTAATTGGTTAACAATAAGTTTTTTCTTATCAAAATAGGTTTCAGTACTTCCATAAATTGGAATATAAAAAAATATTGGTAAATGAAATTAAAGTATTTAAATGTAAATTTACATTAAATCAATAAAATCGTAAAATATTGTTGCCGCCGTTATCGTTGTGGGCAGTACACCAACATATAGCCTCTTTGTGCTCAGGTTCGAGTTCGAATCCTGGTTTGTGGGCCTTTCCCAATCCCTCCCCCTTCTCTCTTTCCCACTTTGCTTAAGCCCCTTTCACACTGCCATTCCGGCAAATACAGGGGTTAAGTGTTCCTGTAATTGTTCCCTGGTCGCTAGATTTGGCACTTTCACACTGCCAGTGATGACCCGGTATATGTACGTGCTTTCACACACAACCCTTGAAGATCCCGTAACGACACGTGACATCAGCGCGTGACGTGTAATGTAAGAGTCGACAAAGCTTGGCACTTTATACTTTAACTGAAGCAAGCAAACGATCTCTGCGTCAGCGCGGAAAGTGAGGAACTAACTGATCTCTGCTTCATTACAGTTTGCACATATGTTTTCGTCGCGAACGTTGATCTTCCTTCAAAACAGCCGGTAAAAAAGTCGCGCGATAACGCGCGTCATCACTTCGATACCGAATTAGATCTGGCTTTTGTTCACACAGCGCTCGTTCCGGATCGATTACCGCAATGTTACTATGTCCCCGACCCGGGTTCGATTCGGTAATCAATTCCGGGACGTGGTTGCTTTCACACAGAAGGCGACCAGGCAATGTTACGGGAATATTGCGGGTCCGACGTGCAGTGTGAAAGGGGCTATACTGTCACTACTGTAATGTCCTATCAAAATTAAGGCGAAAAATGCAGAAATAAATTAAAATGTTACTGTGTTAAAATTATGGTAACCACAGCTGCCCGTTTTTCACCGTAAATTTTACAGATTATTCTGCACTAGGTGAAAATAAATGCAACCTTGTACATAAAATTGTCAATTATTTTGAATACTGTAATTACTGAAAAGACCCCAACCTTTTATAGTGAATTCCCATGAGGGTCAGCACTTAATTAGGGGGTAAAACTACGCAGCGAAACCCTCAGACAGGTTATGTTGCCGAAAAAGAGATAACCCAAACTTAAACGCAAAAAGAGATAACTCAGCTGCAAGCACTGCCTTTATCAAGTTGAAGAGACCAAAGGGGACCATTTTCTTATCCTGCAACTAGCTCACAGACCTCAAGGTTCCTCTTTTCTCTACTGTCACAATCTCCTCCTGTTTCACATGCCCCAGAAAGAGCAGGAAAGTACAGTTACCGAATGCTACAAGTTTAATCAGAGATGAATGAGGCGCTGGAAGGGAGAAGGAGCTGACTCGAGGCTGAATAATCGCTCCTTTTCTTAATTAAATGATTGAAGAAAAGCCAGCACATTAAAAGTAAGACAGTGCCTGGGTCCCCTGCCTTTTCCCTAGATGAGAGAGAAGTTATTAACACAGTAAAGTCTCTGCAGTCATCAGAGCCAAATGCATGAGTCTAGAGGAAGGGGCAGAGAGTTTTCAAGGATGTGACCGGACAAAGACAACTGTTAACTCGAGACAAGGTACACAAGGCAACTCCTTATAAGACCAAAACTGCAGCTTTATTGCAAAGCTTCAAAATTATTCAACTCAGTATGTAACCAGTACAGTGAAACAATGTAGTACCACTGCTGTAGTATTTCTGATCTAAGCAGTTCATTTAAAACTGTACGTTTCATTGAAAAAGCATGTCAGTAAACCATGTTATATACTACTAAATGGGAAGTTGATCCCTACAGGCATTTTCATATTTCATGAGATTTAAGTCACATTTCCAGAGATCCAGGGGAGTATCAAATATAGGTCTTGTTATAGGGAATTCTGTGAGGACTACAAGTTGACACTGCAGTAAAACTTGATGTACTGTAGATGTGTTGACAACTTATATAAGCAGGTTTCTTCCCTTTTTGTGTCATGTAGGTGCCATGAATAATACACTACCAACCATCTGCTAAATTTAAAAAACTTCCTGCTAGCTTTCTCCAAGACATTCCACATGCAAAAATATCAAACAGTAATACATTTGTGTACCTCGCCAAAATATTACAATGTCAGTGCAAGCGAAACACATATATATTATGGTAAACGTTTTAAAAAGAAATTTATTCCAGTGATGGCGAAGATTAATATTCAGCAGTCATTTCTTCAGTCTTCAATAATATGTAGATTTCTTTTAAATTTTTTCTATGCATATATATTTTTATTATTATTAGCAATGTTGAAAACAGTTGTGCGGATTAATATTTGTGTATTTGTGTGCAAATTATTATGTATTATTTTGGACATTGATGAATAGAAAGGTCAAAAGAACAGCATTTATTTGAAATAGACTCTACAGATTTTTTTTACACACTATACCTTTTATGTAAATTTAATCAATTTAGCTGAACAAATGTATTAATTTCTTACAATCATCAAATTGTGAATGGTAGTCATATGTTTTCTTTTATTTAATATTAAATATTTAAATAAAAAAAATATAATGTATATAGTTTAGCTACTTTTACTTATTAGCTTGTGATAACTAACTAATTTAAGAGCAACTTGACTGTAATTGCAATTTCAAAGTACCTACCCAACACTACACCCTGGTATTCTTTGGTGCTTTGGAGTACTACAGAAATGGTATATGAATATGTTCAAAGTACAAAAGTACCAACATAAAGCCTTTCTTTTTCTGATCGTCATGGTAACCCAGCATCTAAAAAGCGCAGCGACTACCCACAGAGCAGCTAGCGGTAGGCCTCCACACCACATGGGCTTTTTATGTACCTCCAACTGTCCCTCCTGTGTTCCTGGCCTGCGCTCTGTACTACGGCCCACTCCCAAAAGAGCTGACAGTACACTTTCCATCGGTTTGACTTAAATAATAATAAGCACTTTTGAAGGACTTGAAAAAGACAAAAGTAATGAACAACTCAGGAGAGGCAATCGCTGTCCTGACACAGACGGATGGACATGGCGAAGCCTGTCAGTCCTACAGTGGCTAATTAGCAGAAATGAAGTTGGATTAAAAACTTAATGGGGGGGTGATAACAGTGCAAGACGCAAAGCTAAACGAGTCAGCAAACCTTTGACAGGCTGTCTCTTTAAAAGCAATGTTTACACAGTTGTTCTCTCACCCTCTATCCTCTTGTCCTATTTTCTGTTTTGTTATTTATTAATGAGCGTCAAACAGTAGCAGAAACACTTTCAAAAGATAGCATGGCCTTGCTCATGTCTGCCACCAATCCATGTTCTGCTGGTAGCTTTGGGTTAGAGTGACTAACTAGTCATCCAACAACTGACTAATCGATTAGCATTCATATTTTATTTAGTTTTTTTTTTTTACAATGGCATGCTGCTTTACATGCTGTCTGCTTTACTTTATCATGCTAATAATCGGGGTGTAGAAATGATCTGAAAAGTGGTGGGAGTATAATATAAACACTGGGCTTGCTTCATGAATATTAATTAGGTGACAAATATCGCTAAGTTATCCTAGCGCATTTTCTGAAAGGCAATTACGTTGGTGCTAGCCATAATATGATTACCATTTGCGTATTTGTTAAATCCACTGCCAGCTCCACTGGGTGCCAGAAGCTTCCACTTGTTTTTCTTCGAGACATTGTTTAATGTGAGCGGCTACAGCAATCTTCAGTGTCACATGGTGCCTTAGAAATCATTCTAATATGATGATTTGCTGCTCATGAAACATTTCTTATTCTCAACACTGAAAACAGCTGTGCTAATTAAATGTTTGTGTTTGAATGTTAAACGTGAACGGCTAAAAAAATTTGTGCACAAAAAATATTCTCATAACTTTATAACATTAGGGTTGAACCACTGACGTACATGGACTATTTTAACAATGTCTTTACTACCTTTCTGGGCCTTGAACTTGTCAGTTGTGTTGCTGTTTATGCAGGGTGAGAGACCTCTCAGATTTCATAAAAAAATATCTTAATTTGTGTTCCGAAGATGAAGAAAGGTCTTGTGAGTTTGAACTGACATGAGGGTGATTAATTACTAACAGAATGTTTGGGTGAACCATCTCTTTAAGAAGAGCATGTAGTGAACATGCTAATGAATACAAATCTTTACTACGAGAAAAAATGCCCATGTCTATTTTGGGTAAAATATCAATATATCATCTGTGGTATTGTATGTACAACACAATAGCACTCGTTTAGCAGAGAATGTAAGTGTATGTATTCTCAATATCCTGAGTGCTCAGCACTGATCACATAAAAGAACTATAAAGGCTTGAAACAGCACAGAATTTAAAGGTGCATTAATTTCGGCGCCGAGGTTGAGATAACTCATACTTAAGTCAAATAAAACCCCCTGACGTGACAAACGGTCCTACCGAGAAGCAGCCAGAGAACAGCATGTCTCAAGTTGTCGGCAAATGGGAGAGATGAGTAAAAGCGGCTGAGCAAATGAGGCCCTGGCTGCGCTCACACAGAGCAAAGTGAACTGTTTACTCAGAGCACACAGGGGAAGATGACTTTTACTGCAACCCCATCCTTACGCTCTCCCTTCCCCCACTCGCTCTCTCAGTAACACACAATCTTTCTCTCTCTCTCTCTCTCACTGTCTGTAGTGAGTGAATGTCAGAGGGTGAGTGTGCGTGACCTTGAGTCACGTCAGAAGCACAGCGAGGGTCGTGCTGCCTGCAGGCGTCCTTGAACTGCATCTGCAAGACAAAAAATAAAAACCTTCACGGTACCCTGATAGATATCTCAAATATCCTGGCTTTCTCTAACGGCCGCCTGTGCTATCAGTCCCTGTGATGAAAAATTTCATAGAGCCCGTGTACCTCTAACCTCACACCACAGAGGAATCGCAGAATTATCTGCTTGTCTAGCCCAAGATACGATTTGCAATATGAAGCCAGTGCATCGTCTAAGAGATGACACATGGGAGGGAATCGAAATATAAGGGAGCTTAAAAGGAGGTCAGATAGCTTACGCACACTGATGTAGTGTTTCTCCGCTTCGAATGCCATCCATAACAGGGACATGCATGCCATGCCACCCAATTACATAAAGGAGGTGCGGAAATGTTGAGGAGCATCCATTTCTGCTACAAGGTTTTGGCCAAAAATGGTAAAAAAACAAAACAAAAAAGGACAAAATATTGATACAATATTGTATATTTTTAATGTGAACAATTTTATGTAATTACACCTAATTTGATTGCCATCTATAACAGAGATATGCATGCCACGCAATTAATTAAGGGAGGCATTTTTGGCAAGTTTTATTTTTGGTTTTGGGAAGAAAAATAAAGCACATCAAAACACTAATTGCATTTAAAGGAATTACTATAAACTGAAAATTAAAAAGTTAAATTCAATTGTTAAGAATAATTGATTAAAATGTTTATATATTATATTATATTATATTATATTATAATAATTTTTATATTATTATATTTTTTAGTCATATTTTTTTAATACGCCCAGAATTCTTAATTTCAGCTAAGAAATGTCCCCTTTTTTATTTATTTTTTTCTAATTAAATGTACACCATTTTAATAATTCTACCCTGCCACCTCAAAGAATGGTATGAACTACTCTGAACGCTATTGCATTAACACTTCGTAGATGCTCACCCTAGATAGATGCCTTTTTCTGGGAGGTCAAAAACAGATACATGCAGAGCTTTTACAACGTGAACGATGACAGATTCTCAGAGGCCCGGGCCCTCTTCCGAGGAAGCAGAATTGACCCCCTCGGCAGATGAAACCCTACACCCTGCCAATCGTGGCCGTGCTGGTACCCAGCTGTTCTTGTCATGCACTTGGGTGTGCTTCAGCCTGCATAGAGCGGTTTTTAGTTTAACCTCAGGAGGGTGATCAGGAGGGGACGGAATTTAGCGTTGTTCATCATCCCTGGTATGGATGAAAACATGTTGCCAGATATCTTATCTGAAAATACTATGCATGCAGGTTTGCCTGCGGAGCTAAGTTTACACAAGCCACTGGAATGCTAGGACACATATGCCTTTCACAACACTCAAAATACATACCGTGACAAGAAGTAAAAAACAGAGCTTGTAAATGTTGAAACTAGCGAACATGTAGACGAGAATCCTTGTTCTTAACAGGAATACACTGTAGGGATATTTGAGCATAGTGGTATCTATTTCTCATGTGGCAACGGGCTGAACGACTGCCAGGGGTCCTGATAAGGAACTAAGACTTGGTGCCCCTGAGATCAGAGGTTATGTTCACGGACAAAATGGAAAAGCTGATTAGTTAGTCTGTCGTCCCCTTTAATACTAAGGGCAACATCACAGAACATAAGAGGCCGCCCAAAAAGCTGGGTAACAAAGCTTAAAATGTATGTAAACATATGGAATATGTATTGAATATTTTTTACATTGTCATATAACTTTACATATACATTTTTATGTTGTATATTTTCTCTATAGGCAAACAAATTTAAATAGCATTTAAAAATGTACAAATTACAAAGATTTTTCTGTTGCCCAATTTTGAGTCTAAAACACATAAATGTATTAAAACATCTGTCTTAACATTCTCATATCTGCTCTTTAGGAAACTTTTGGTCATAAAAAGGGTATTAAAGTCATAATAAAATAAAAATAATAATAAATATTTCCTAAAAATGTACTGAATCAATGTCATATTTTTATATTTGTAATATCCTTTAAGATCAATGCAATTCTAGTCCGCAAGTTTCCAAATTCCATTCCAAGGCCTTTAAACTTATTTCACTGGGACTCTTTGCTTTGTGCTGGAGAAAATAGGTCACATATAGTCTTCCACTGTTTTTGACCGAACAAAAGAAAAGTTCAGCTGAGTTTTATCACATAACTCAGCAGAGACCACCTTCATTAACCCCAGCGAAGAGAGATCAAGCTCTCATATTGCCAGATGTGCTTTGGAGCCCTTATCAGCCAGCATGTATGTGAGACAGGCTGATCTTAATTAAATACTGTTCCTATCCAAAGGCTATGCAGCGCATTCGTTTTTACTCCCTTCACTGCTGCCTTTTCCCATTCAGGGAGGAGATTATTTCAGTGGCTAATGGCGGAGGACTCTAAAAATCCCTTGCCTTATTAAGTAACATATTGTGCCTCATGCTATCTTAAGCAAATGGTTTCGCTGGAACTCGCTAGAATTCAAAGCTGAGACCTAACACCGTGGCTTTGGCTGTGACAGGTTGCCTCATTTTGGAGCCACATGTTTACTCACTTGTTAGGTAGCAAATGGTGCTTGTTGTTTTCATCTCATCAACATCAATAATCACCTATATGTTAATTCATTCACATTAAAATACAGTGTAAACAGTATGGCTGAGGATTTGAAACTATAAAAAAAATTATATGATTAAAAACGTTTGAACTTCTCATGTCACATGTTCTTGCATTCAAAAATAGCTGGATGGAGTGCTGTAGAAAGTAACGCAAGATAATAAAAACATTTTTTTTTTTACTACTTTAAACTTCAAAACAACATCTTAAATGTGGCCCAAATGGCATGAGATGCTGACAACCAAAGACGGTGCTTTACGTAGGCCATCTATTTTAAAACAAAGCAGACAGAATACTATAAACATGTCTACCATGAGCAGAACAACAAAATCAATTGCAAAACATTACTGTGAACTTTCAGCCAGTGATCGGTTTATGTTCACTGATATGGAAATAGAACAAACAATATATTAACTTCTACCACTTTATAAAATATCTATTCAGTGCTTTCACTGCCAAAATAATGATAACGAATTACATTGTGTTTTATATGAGCATATATTGATTAATTTGATTAATTATCAGGTAATTAATATGATTAAAATAGACAGGCAGCGCAAATACAGAAGGATTAATTAATTGGACTTACCATATAATTCTTAAAAGTCTTCACTAAAATACACAAAGACTCCAGTTATTGATATAACTATATTTATACAACTATATAAGAGATCACAATTTAATTTATTTTGGTTTTATACTTATAAGTGTGGAATTTCTGGGGAAACTGTAGATACTGTGGTAAATTTGACATCGTTACTCAGTTTTCCAATATAGTCTGGCCTGACAGAGCTCAATGTAAATAACCAGCTAGTGTAAAAATAGCCTTTTTGTGCTCTGGAAAATGTTCTTGTGTTGGCCTAGTCTGTGTTTTGTGTCTTTCACATACCTTCCAGCCTGTCTAACCCTCGTCCGACCTTCAGCCGAGAGAGAGGCAAACATGGTTGACCTGCCACTAAACTTTCCCCGGCTGGATGATAAGCGCTTGTTTAATTATATTCATCTACATGGATCTGACATTGTTCCAGGATGATGTCAGAGCTCAGCAAGGTTAGCGGGAGCTGAAAGTGGATGGGAATGTTAAAGCCACCCACTGCAGCACTTTGCAGGCAGCAACTTTATTTTCTGCTTTGTTCCACGAGCTCAGAGGGCAGCTTTGCTATCCGCTGTTACCTAGGGCATGCAAGGGCATCCGCCGAATACAGGCGAACTGGTTGGGAACACTGTGGAAGATTGCATTAAAGAGAAATAAATGTCACTCAAACGTGAAATACGGCAGCTCTGCGTGCTAATAGCCTGTTGGATGCTAGCCCACAACAAAATGTTTGCAAAATTAACATAATTTGGGTTTTATACGTTATAATAGTATTGCTTTCGATGAGGTAACTTTCAACCCAAAGTATCTTAAGGACGTACAAGCTTTTTTAAACGCAAACTGGGGGTGAGGGTTGTGCACATGGATGACATGCCAATGTTTTCATGACAACAGCAGGTCTAGTGAAGTGATCACTCAAAGGCAGGTCAATTCCCTTTGATAGATAGGTTTACGTGTGTGCACCTCAGGGGGGGAAAGAGTATGCAGGGCTGCTATAAAACATCTTTAATGGCTGAACCCGGTGCTGCTCCAGTCTTCATCTCATTTACAGGCAACTTGGATGTTTTATAACCTTCAGCTCTCCTTGCTAGCCTCGCCACCCACACGAACCGAGCGGGCGGATGGTGGATGAGCAGACCCGAGCGCCAATTATATCATTGCCCTTATTTACGCCATTCAAATGTTTTCAGGTCAGCTCTAATCTCCTCCTAATCAGCGAGGTCAAACCACAAAAAAATGCATGTTGCTTCAAAAAACAAGCTAGCCACATCAGAGGCGTCTAGCTGCGAATGTCAAGCGAACCACAATTGCATAAGCAACAAAATGGCACATAAAAGCTGAAAATTGTCAGCCTGCTGTGCATAAAATGGAGGTTAACTGATGCATATCTGAAATTGTGTCAATGCAGTTGACCCGGAGTTGAGGTCTGGTTTGCGCAGGGTCACGTCGACGTGTATCAAAAGGGTATTAAGGTCACAACTGTCATTTTAGATTATCGCAAATCCCCTGAGATTTGCTCTGAAAACAGGTCGATTTGCTTGTAAGTAGACTCCTAATACAACTTATCCTATCTTATGTAACACACTGTGCTACTGAGACCAGAACTTATTCAATAGTGTGTCAAGATGTAGTTGTTTAAACCTAGCAAAAAAAACTCCTACGTGCAGATTACAACAAGGTTCTGCTATCAGCAAAATCTGACAATCCAACAAGTGGCCTCAATTTTGTGCACTTTGGCCCAAATAATTCTACCCTAGCGTAGCAGTTGTGATTCTGTGTTCTAGTTCCTTTCTGCTGATGCCACAAATGAACACAGCACAGCAAAAAAGTTACCATGAGGTTTGTGCTAAGAACAATCACATCAGTCTGCCCATCTAGCATCGTGAAGAAAGAACCAAATCTATCTTTTAATTTTTTTTTAAAGCGTCTAAAGGTTAAAATTGGAGATTTTAGAAAATCCTCTTTCTGTAATGACATTCTAGAACAAAACTTTGGTGGTGGAAAACATCATAAAAGATTTAAGGTCATGTTAATCTGTCTTGGAGCATGGGAATTAAAATAGCCAGACTCTCATCGTGTACAGAGGACATGTCCTTCCTAATATTCAACTTCTTTAACTACCAATATGGGCTTTTTGACAGCTTATTCATAAATTATTACGTTTGGTCACTTCAACTCTAAATGTGTGGAAACCTAATCATATACATGAATAAAAGATTTTTTTTTTTTCATTTTTATTTCTTACACAAAATAATGAGAAGGTCACTAGATTGTAAAATATGGTTTGATGTGGTTTTATAATATATAATCTGTAATATCTAATAGTAAAAGGAAAACGGTGTGAATAATGCATATAATGAATATATATATATAATAGCTTTAACACAATTATAATACTTTATTAACATATTGCAGAGTCTCTTATGCTTTCCAATGTTGCATTTATTTGACAAAAACAGTAATACTGTAAAATATTACTCAAGTTTAAAATATTTACTTTCTATTGTAATATATTAAAAAATATAATTTCTTGGCAAAGCTGAATTGTCAGTGTCTCATGACCCTTCAGAAATCATTGTAATATGTTGATTTGCTGCTCAAGAAACATTTCTTATTATTATTATCAATGTTGAAATTTAGTGGAAACTGTAATACATTTTAGTTTTTCAATATTATTCCATGAACAGAAAGGTCAAAATCACAGCACCTTTACTTCACTCACCCACCCAAAATGATAATAATGATCTCTTTCACCTCAGTTTCATCTTAAATAGCCTTACCTAACACTTTACATGAGGCTGTTACCTTCCACAAATAACAAATCACGTGTTCAGGTGATCTGACACACTCCGCTTTCTTTCTGGCGAGATCATTGTTCATAATTAACCCAAATCACTGGTCGAGGGAAGATCATGTGTCACGACCTGACAAAACAGCTTATTAAACGGTGCTTGACCTTGGTGTGACTCCTAAAGTGGATGTCAACCTTGAACTACGGATGACACACTACCGGCAAACGGCCTTAATCCACTCAACTCAGAGCAGGCTGGATCAGGTTTCGGCCCCCATTATTGGAGATGCCCACTAAAAATACACCAACGAACAGTAAAGTGCTGTTTCAAAGCAGCCTAGATGATAATTATCTCAGCCTGGTGGGAAAAAAATCTGGCCCCTCTGGGTCAGGTCTAAGGCCATGAGCGAGGGTGACGATAGCGTCATCCTCAATGGTGTGACCAAAACATGTCCGCCACTTCCAAGGTCTCGCAGAGCTGCATTTAGTATGCGCTACTTGGGGGAAGGGTAATGCTCTGATTTACTGATGACTATCAAATGGAAAAACAGCTGCCCCTTTGTGATGAATGAGGTGACACTTTTTGTTCAAAGCACCAATAAAACCTTTAAACAAACCACAAATGACCACAACAAAAAGACTACACCTCTCTAGCGATGCAAAAGCACCAAGAATTAACATATCAAAGTGGCGTGTTGAAAACACAGGGCTGTAATGTTTACCCAGCTGTCCCTCGTGTTTCTGTCTCTCCATCACCGCAGATTCTTTCCACAGTCCAAACATGGAGGGCAACCAGCCTACAGCAAAAAAAATGAGCCATGAGCTGAACTCAACAAAACCGCATCCCCCGGGAAACGACATGAACTATACACCCACAACGTGTTGTGAAGGGGTGCCTGCTGTTGCTCAGTAACAGATTAGCCCAGTTTATGCTTTAACGCGGTGGATCCGCTGCCCATCACCGCTCGCTCTCTGCCAAATCATGGCCAGAGGACTTTCCAGACACTCACGCTAAACAGCCCTTGACCATGAACTGTCTGACTGTTCAAACATTTTCAAAAACTCTGAACACTTCTCTGTGATGCCCATACTGCCCCAGAACTCATCCGTAATATCTTTCTTGATAACAGCACAATCTATTTTTCCATTTCAGCCGCATTCAAAAACAACAACCATGGTATTTAACAATTGAAATGAGCAAAGCATACAAAGAAAATATGAAATGTCTTTAAAGAACATATTATTTTGGCTGAACATGGGGTTCCCTCTCATTCTCAGTGCCTCTAGCAATAAGAAGTTCATTTACTAGCTGTAGAGAGACCTATTAGAGAAAACTGAGAGTGACTGTCCAGAACAAAGAAACTATTATATATATTAAAAGTCTTAAAAATGATAAAAGTACATACATACGCACATATATCGGTTTAAGATCAGGCTGGATATAATCGGGGTATAAACAGTACAGCAGAATATCTACCAGCTGACACATTTCCACCGTGGCACATAATATATCATCAAACCATTCTTCCCTAAACTAAACTCTGAAAAGGCCATACGCTGTACGAGTAGACGGTAATACCCAGCGTTTGTATTCAAAGTGGAGACACAATCTTTTCTCACCATATGTTATAGATTACCAGGCAATGAATTCTTTTAATTAACTCTTAAGTAACACCTTGAAGGTCTAAGTTCAAGCTGTGCATTATTGTCTTGATCTGCTTGCCACAGAGCCGTCTTTGTCTCGGCAGGCAACCGTTGGATTAGATTTTCCTAACGACATCTAGCAAGCATGACCTCATATCTTATCGAACTCGGAATACAAAAATGCAGCCGGTGAAATCACCCGTGTCGTAATGTCGCCACAGAGCTCCTTGGAAAGACTTTACCTTCACAGTACCTGGCAGAAAAAAAAGTGTCAAGCACAAAGAGTATGATCATGAAACAGTCATGGTCTTAAAAAAGTGGGTACAGTGATTCTCGCTCCTTTCATGCGGTTCTCAACGTGGCAATAAATCCATTAACACAGACTCAAGTCCATCTCACGTGCCGCTGTCCTCTCTCGCCATATATCAATCTTCTCAGTCATTTATAAATTCCAAAAATCCCCTTTTAGTTAATTGCCAAAGCAATTTAATTTCTAAAAAAGCTCTCTGAAGAGCAAGTCATAATGAAGTAGGGATACATCAAGTGACTCTCTCTGACAATGCCGCTCTTTTTGCACTTGCTGGTTTGAGTGGATGAACAGTGAAAGATGCTTGCATTAAAGCCATATAATTATGTGAGGGTGAAGCACTCCACAGCTCGGCTTATTGTAGCAGACACAATGCCCTTGCCTGAGCTCTGTAGGCTCCAGAAAGGACAGGCGGCTAAGAAGTTGTGAAGGACAATCCCCCCTAATAGGACAGCACTGCAGCGGCCTTGGACTCTGAATTCTCTGCTCGACAGGGGACATACATCAATCCGTCAGCCCAGCCACAGACAGCCCCGTAACCTTCAAAAGTCTCAGGATTGGTGAGGAATGATTGGCATTCGAGTGAGCCACTTTCTCAGTGGGCTTTGCTTCATATAACCCAGGGTGGTTAAATTAAGATTCCATTGAATAACAGTCTTAAGTCCACTTTAACTATCGCCCCTACTGCGTCCTCTCAAGCCTTCAATTATGCTGATCCTGCCGCACGGTGACCTGCGAAAACCTTTATCCCCGCGGCCATTAAAGCTGTCTAGAGACCTAGCCAGGGCAACACATGTTGCAAATGATCGGCTCAACCCGCTGTGTTTATTCAAAACTGACTGCAGAACCAAAATGTAATGGATTTGGTGAATATTTCTTCAACATCTAAACCAACTTAAAGAGCTAAAGTTCTTAAAGGCACTGTGACATTCAGTTAAAAGTAGGCCCAGATGGAATCTAAAGAAGATTTTTACAGTTTCTACACTGATTTTGAAGGAAATGTGCAAATTTTGGTGCTATGGATTTTATTAGCTTTTATTGGTATATGAAAGCATATTGGCTGATGTGAAATACTTCTGGGGCAATGTTGGCCTTAAGTACCTCAGAACTTTAAAAGTTGCGAGAAAACAGAAGTGGGTGATCGTTTCTTATGTATTGAGATGTACACACAATAAATTATTATTATTATTATTTATTTATTTTAAATGTATGGCAGTTGACATGTTTTTATGAATTAGGTGTTGACTGGATGTTAAGATGTGGATTATGCACTTAAAAATTAATGTCAGTATACATTTAGTAGTGTAATGCACTTTAAACAGCATTTTGACAAATATTTTACAACTACTGAGGAAGAAAATAGCAAAATTTTAAGTGGTCGGGTCACACATAAATACATAAACATGTAATACATCAACTAGCCATAATCCAAAATGTGACCTAGAAGATATCACAAATGAATATGCAAGGGGTAAAACGTGTAGAACTTTATGAATGACCGTCATTCAAATTCTACAGAAGTATGTGGAGGCTTCAGTGGGCAGGTCTATAAAACCAAATAGGAATCTGTAAAAAAAAAAAGGTAGATTACGGACTTAGTGCCTAAAAATAAAATAATTCCATAAATCTTAAGTAAATGCATTCAAAGCCAACCTGTTACATTTGGCTCCTGATATCTCAGTCTTTATGCATGTGAAGTTAAGGATAGTTGCACACGTGTCATAAATCGCATACCTAATATTGGCCTACTCTATAAAAACATCACGATACACATCGCTCGCCTCGGGCTGACATTTCTATTCTACAGATGGAAAAATCATTTCTGTGGTGTACTGCTGATAGATGAGCTGGCACACGGAGACATGATTTAAGATGCTTCTTTCCTTTTGCCCTCCACTTTTGCTTACGCCATTAGTTTAATACAAGACTCTTTGCTTGCATTTGTCTTTTTTTTTTACCACCGCCACCCCCCCCCCCCCCACCTCCTCACAGACCACAACACGAGCCAATTTAAGAGCCACTATAAATGTCTTTTTCTTAAAAGCTGGTACACTGCTGAGATCTCATTGATCTCTGATGTTGACAAGATCACGTTCAGCCGGTTGTCTCTTCAACAAGCCGTTGCTTACACACGCACCTCTCCTCCTGATTTATCTGACCCCTATCTCACAGTGGGCTGGCTGTATTTTTTTTCTCGCAAACTATGAATAATGTACTTCAATCTCCATTATGGTCAATCAATTATGGGTTATGATTGAGGGGCGTGGTGACCTCCTGTCTGGTAGATGATCCTGTCATTATCTCATGAACAAAGAACCCCTTCCAGCCATCCATACGGAGACACACGCACACACAAACATTTCACCATTTCACTCCATCCCTCCATTTCCTCATCCTGGCTTTCTTTCCACATGGTCAGATGGCATTTACTGTTCTGCTCTGTGCAAAATGACAGGAGTATTTCTGTCTCTCTATGCCAGCCGCACATACTCTGTCAAAATCCAGTTACCTGAGCATTGAAATTCAATTTGTAATACGATGAACTGACATCATAAAATCATTCAGAAAAACAAAAAAGCACAGCAAGAGCTGGCAAACATCTCTTTAGGATTATGTGAGCATCATTTGGGAGTCCGGCCATATACAGGAAAAAACTAACTAAATTAAGCAAAAATTAACTTAAATGAAGAGGAACATTAGCGAATCAAGTCGTTCCAAACCTGTAGAACTCACACTAAAAATGTTATACTTTTTAAACGATTTTAAAGAACAGCTTTTGTTAATGCAACTAAAGTAAATGGGGTCAAGAACAACATGAAATGCCATTGACTTTCATTGCATGAAATAAAATCCTTTGTGTTCCACAGAAAAAGCAGAGTTTTAAAGGTTTGGAATGACATGAAGGTAAAGAAATGTTGAAAGATTTTCATTTGTGGGTGATCTAGCCCTTGAATAACAAGTGATATTACAAGAAATGATTCATTTACAAATACAGAAAACTGGAGTTGAAATTCTGTCTACAAATATTAGTATTAACTGGCTGTTATCACCATCCAAGATATCCAACTCTTTTAATCTAGACTTCAGTGACAAGATCGTTTACAAAAGCGTTCCTCACAGCCTTTTAAGAAAGGTTAAGAGCAACACTTTAAACAAAACTACACAACGTACTAAAGTAAGCTTTAACATAATGTGAGTAGGTAGTCAGGTTTTTGGGTGACATGTCATCATGATCTTAAGCAAGCTGTTCCTCCCGAAATGTAAACATTTGGGACTTTTTAAGACCAGAGCAAACAAAAAGTAAGATCTGATGTAAAAAGAGAACCACCTCTGCGGATTTGATTTAGTCATGCTTACACAAACATAAAAATGAACATAAAAAAAAAAATGCTTCAAAAAAGAGAAAGTGTCTCTACAGCTCATAATGTACAGCTGGGCTAATGCCACCATGGCACCATGCACATTCAATACTGTCAAACATCATGAGGTAGGCTCTATTTATTCTAAAGTATGAGTCAACACTCTGAACATTAAATATTCCAGGTCCTGTTGTTGTTCACAGCTCCACACTGATTTGAGAAACACAACAAAAGCCAAAGGCCTAAATGTATAATATGTAAAGGTACACTCAGTAATATTATACTGACACCTACTGGCCTGGAGGCAAGTAGTATGTTTACTACCTGCTGCCACAACTCTAAATCTGTTTATCTTTTATTTTTCTCCATTTCAAACTATACAAATACTTACAGTACATATTTTCAGATTCAATCCCATTGCATTTGCATCAATTGTTTGTGGTTCATGCTGGAATACAGCTGACGAACTATTGTGATTTCTCTCCATGGAACAGTGGCGAATATTGCCATTTCAGAGTGTTGTTTTTTCTTTAATGTCTATAGATTTAAAAAAAAAAAAGTGAAGTACATTTTTTAATAGTAGAAGTAACTCAATTGCATGAGATGACAGTGGGTCATGTGATATGAACATGGCTATGCCCACTGGGCGACCACCTCAACATAGAATAAAACAGCATTTTCTTTAAGGCATAGGCTATGTGAGT
This sequence comes from Carassius gibelio, assembly GCF_023724105.1. Taxonomy (NCBI): domain Eukaryota; kingdom Metazoa; phylum Chordata; class Actinopteri; order Cypriniformes; family Cyprinidae; genus Carassius; species Carassius gibelio. The sequence continues at coordinate 10,064,130 of NC_068410.1, forward strand.
AGAGCATCATATCAGTGAACATTATTTTAAAGCTATTTCTCAAAAGTTCACTTAATTTGTAAAACTTTGCTTATTAGCTAAATGAAAAAAGGAAAAATTATCAGTTCACATTTCAATCACATTTAAATTTAAAACGTTAAGTAGTATCTACTCTTCATCTACATGCTCAAAAAAATGTAATATGAATCATATGATGTTCTTCATAAGCCACTGAACACAGTAATATTTTCATAAGAAATAAACACTAGATTTCATGAGAAATATTTTAGCAGGTGAGATAATTTCATGTTTCGGATACAAGATCTAGGAGCACTTGAAAGATTTCACACAAACACTTCGAAGAGTCTCGGTTAGACTAAACATGAGGAAAGCAAGGAGCCAAAATCATCCTCTTATCACAACTACAGTAACGATCTATTCTAGAGCTCGGTTCGGCTACTATTAGAGCAACAACACTCTTTTATATCACATTTCACGTGCTTGCCTCTATAAATGTACTTGAGTAGCTTCATTTCTGGTATAGGATGCTTATAAAGGAAGCAAGTCCTTGTCGCTTCCATGTAATCGTTTGATCACATGCATAAAGAAAATTAGCTAAATAAATAACGCACAAATTATACGCGCATGCCTGCATGTAAGCATTCAATGAAATATATGAAGAATCAAAATGGAAACGTCAGCTCCCACCACCCCATATATATCGCCTGCTTATTTTATATACGCACAAGCACTTCAAATACATAGCGGATTCTGGCTTTGCTGCTAATGCACGGATAAAACAAACGAATAAATGATTATACCAGAAATCTAATTTTCACACCCAGCCTTACCTGCGCGGATGGTGAAAAAAGAGAATCCCGTAGAAAATTATGCTGCATTCAGGGAACAGTCGGAGACGCGTATCTGATTATTTAAGAACAATTGAGATGTGATTATTTATTTTTTTAAATAACGAAAAGGTAAATGGGGCTGACAGCGTCTACTCCCCACATATGCGGGTTTCTAGTGCTCTTGACTCCTGCAGTCAGTCGCTTATCTGAAGAATTGTTTATTCAAGGTATCCCCGGCACTCTGCAATGCCATGTTCACTCCTCCTACCCTCATGGACGCTAGTAGTGAGATCCGATTCACGAGAGAATCATTCTTGTAATGATTCGGCAGAACCGATTCGTTAGTGAATCTTCTGAGTGCACCTTTATAAATGAAAAAAAGGTCTATTATGTCAACCACATTTGCAACAAAACAGCATAATTAGCCTACTTAGCATTTCTTAATGACTAAATAATAAATGCATATTCATGAGGTTTCAGGATAGCTTTCAAGATAGCTAAAAAATATATGTTTGATTGCATTTTGGATGACATAGTCGCTGACACTAAATTAACTTCATTTGAATTATAGTGGTCTGTTAAAAAAGAAGACAAGAAAAAGAAAACCTGTTTTCCCATGTGCTCACTATGGAAAATCTGTGGGATGGATTACTTTAACACAAGAAACATTTGACACATTGAATATAATTAATCATACATTTTGCTATAAACAGCTCATTTTTACCCATATTCAACTATATTTTATAGCAATAACAACAAAACAAAAAGTGTGTAAAATGATTTCAGGGGAAGACTTTTGAGTGATGATTCAAATGAATTATTGAATTGTTTTAATCGACTCACTATAAGAATCACCCGAGCGAATCGAATCGCTAAAATGAATCGGACTTCCCAGTACTAATGGTAGCCACCCTTAAAGCCACAGTTTAACTATCTGTTCTCTTCCTAACCCTGTGCTTTAAATCAGATCATGGCATGTACGATCACATGAAAACAGCACAGGAAAGGACAATACACACGATTTTCATATGTAAATTCATGCCTGTAGCCCTTTAACCCATAGGTGTTTTTCCTTCCCATTTTCCAATTGCATAAAGAAAAATCTTTATTATAAAAAAAGAAGAAATATAGTCAAAAAATCAGTTTTCCATAGTAAAAATGACTGTGACAAACATTAAACTTAAAAAAATAAAGTTTTATTTCACAGCCTGCCTAGTTTAGCCTTTCTATGCCTTGAGAAGACACAGCTTTTACACCAAGTTCACACTTCTTGGGACCCCATGTGACCAGTCAACAGTTCTGGCTGGAGTAAACATACCCCGCTGGGGTTACAGATGGGCTATATCCTGATGGGACATAGTATCAGCCATCAAGTTTTTCACAGTTTTTCTCTTGCATACAAAGAGATGTTAACATCCCAGCTGCCCCTCCTTGTTACAGTAGGTGACCTCTCCCTCCCAAGACAGTCACATGTTTCACTGCTGAGTGACAAGCTGAAAGAAAAACCTTTTGCTCATGTGTGATGTTTACCCATTTTCAGAGCTCACTGACTATGGTTAAAGTTAAAGATTTCATGTAAAATGTTAAGCTACTATCCAAATAAAGTCTTTATTATATTTGTACAGCGCTTTTCACAATGCTCATTGTTTCAAAGCATCTTTACAGAAAAGCATGATGCTAATACTTCTAAGAGATTAATATTTGCAAGAATTATAGTTGCATTTAGCAGATGGGTAACATAGTTTATAGTTTATATATCGCCTTAAGTAAGTATATGCTGCATGTATACATATCCAAGTTTACACAAAGAGCTGGGCAATAATATAGTATATTAGTCAAGCCATTTAGATTTGCTATATCACCCTATGTGTCAATGCATTCTATGTGATACTCTGTGAGAGTTTGACATACTATTTATAAACATATAGAGAGAAAGAGAGAGCTATGTGATAAAACAGCTTACATTTTACAACAATACAAACACTCACGCAACTGAGACTTGCTGTAATACTGTGTTTTTTTTGTTTGTTTGTTTGTTTGCTTTTTGTATACTGTATGTATAAAGGTATGTAGAATATACTGTATCTCTAACTTATATCAGTGGATGATAATTAACTTTCAACATTATAGTGTACCAAAGTGGGTTTTATTATTAATTTAGAACATTAAATTATGAGATTCTCAATGCACTACCCACACAATTGGTAGGAATAACATGTTATTTGAACAAAAACATTGATTGTACTTCAGTTGTGTATATTTATAGAATATTCTACCAGCACTCACATACCGAAAAACCCCTTTTATCACAGCGAAATCAAAGTCATGCAAGTATGCTTCCTTTAAAGTATAATAATAGGATTAAATAACACATCCATTTCCTCTGTTTGATTCTAGAAAGGTCTAGTGGCTCAAACACTGATCCCGACCAGAGAGCAGAGACAAAAACAAAGAGACTTTGGCCTCAGCATGTGACGGTCACAAAGGGAAACATTAGGTCTGCCAGGAGACAATGACCTTTGATTCTGCTGATTTCCCTTGAACCTTCAATGACCAGGAAGAGCAAAGGCTCCCCCAGGCAGGCAGGTGCAAACAAGGATATGGGGTGAGAAGAACAAACTGCCATCTCCCCTTTGGACTCAAATTCAAAGGTTGCTGGTCTTGCCAAAGAGGCCACCATTGAGAGGAAAATTACTGTTTAACGCAATATTGACACAGTCACTGAAAATAGGCATTGTGAAGTGAGAGAGCAATGAACACTGAGTACGCAGCTGCATAAAAATCTAAAAATGACGATTTGATATCACGAACACTACACAATATTGCTACTTGATAACTTGTGTTAATTGATGCCCACAATCAAACTGCGAGTCTAGGATTTGGTTGAACTGCTGATGATGAGGTTTAGTCACTTTATCTTCATATGACAATGTACATTTCCTCAAGCAATATGTTCAAAGGTCTTGCACTGAAATAATTCAGTGAAGCTGTCAAAAAAAGTTATTCAGCAGCCTGTTAGTGTCTGTCACAGACGTTATGTCACGCTAAGCTGTTTTAACTAGAACTGGGTCAAACCAAGGCTAAAGTTTTGAGGGTGCATAGTGGAAACTAGGACTAGTGGTCACGTGTCAGCAGCTAGAAGATTTAAGTCCAGAAACACAAATATCTTCTTTTTTTTTCATATATGTTGGTTTTCAGGCATAATTTGGTCTTTCCGTATCTCAAATGATATTGCATGATGCTACAGTAGCAACACCTAGGTTTGATTCCCAGAAAAACAAGATCTGATAAAAGAAGTTAAAATAGAAGTTGCTTTATAAAAGCATGTGCCAAATACATCAATGTCTTTTTTTCCCAATATGGAAAAGAATTCCAAATACGGTCAGATTTTAGAATTCATTTTTGAGAAAACAAGTGAAGACAATAAAACAATTATGTCTTCCAGAACAGCCAAAATAATGATGAGATTTTTGTGTACTACATTTTTGCAGTTTTAAGAAAAAAAACTGCATTTTATAATTATTTTACAGCTCCAATATGTGCTGAAAAATTATTTCTAATTGCATTTTCCATTGTGACAGCTTACCCCATGTAGTGGTACAACATGATGAACATGTTTTATGGTCAATAATAATGTAAATGCTCAATAGCTTTATTTAAGCCAAGACTTAGAAACTAAACCAACCTTGAGAAATATTCAGTGAAGTAAAAAATGTGACAACTCTTTACTATATCTTCTTGTTCACATTTAAAGTGCTAGGATGTTGCATTTACAACTAATTTGGCAAAGCATTCAGATTGCTCAGAGGGGTTAATTGCTTGTTTTAGCCTGTGGTTGGGGTCCATATATACTGGAGTGTTCCCTGTCCATTAAAGTGTCAATTATTTGTTTTTTTGTGTAGAGAATGTCAATATCCTTACTAGTTGGTTAATGGGACATAATACTTAGACAGTGGCTTTTAGTTGGTTTTGCAATCTTCTGATGCGCTGTGGCTTTTGGATGCATGCTTGTTTGAGGTGAGACACCCTGTGGATTTAGGCCTTGTATCGTAATGTAACCCTCGTTATTTCCCTGAGCGATGCAGATCAATAACTGCTGTTTATGCATGCGGCCCACATATACAGCACTACATTTCAGAGAAAGTAAGGTTGCTATTATGGCTGCTTAAGATCTGGCACGGTTTCAACGTCCAAAGAAGAAGCAGTGAAAATAAAAGACAAACGTCCTACCATTGAGGTCTCAGTGGATAGGGAGCATTATGTTGTTTGTTCTATGTGAAAAAGAGAACTTATCAAATCATATCTCAAATAAAACATTTATTATTCATAACAGAGAACAATCATCAGATGTTTACAAGACATCGCAGATGCCGGCTAGATGCAACAGAGCAATGTGGTTAAAGATCTCAAGACAGCAAATGAGAGGGAAGTGGATGGAGAAAGAGATGGAGAAAAAAAGGAAATAACCCCATGAGTGTATTATGTGCAGGGTTGTGACACTGTGGCTTTCTGCACTTGTGTGGCAGAACGGAGAGCGGGGGCGGAAGACTTGGCATTTTACAGAGGAAAGACCTCACTGTGTGCACATTGTGCAGCCATGTGTGGCATCACCACAGTTCACATCTTACCCATCTACAGTCTCCCAATTTTTCCCAAAGGGACTTCCAATTCTCATTGGCCTTGTTCCCTTTTTATCCAAATGCTTAAGCATGGAAAATCACTGACCTAGCTTTGGGGAATCTAAAGGGTTAGGGATGTATGAGCTGCGCATAACCTGCTTCACAGTTTATCCAATGCACAAAACTATGAAATCTGAAATGCATTTTTAAAAACGTTGATGTTGAATAGATTAATCGGTATTCCATTCCACTCTGAAAAGATGCTTTGACTCCTCCTAGCAATAAAATGTCATTTGAGTAAATCTCCCTTGAATCTCGGTGGCACAAATGGTTAATATTTCTCCTTTGTCCCGAGGAAGGCATGTATAATCCTACATTTGAATGGGGTAACCCTATCAAAAGCTGGACTTTTCCATGACAAATTGCTTATGTTAATCTCTACATGAGCATACCTCTTATCAATGTGCTGAGGTCCCACATTTATTTTGCCTTGGGCGACTGTCTCCTCCATGTGAAGGATCTCACATTATAATCCACAGATCAGGTTGAATGGGGCAAGTATCTCATTTCTCATTGTGCGCTCCTTCCATTTAGGGTATGCTAAAGGAAAGCCAACCGAATGAGGAATGGAGTCGAAAAGGACCGCAGGGTGAGGTCCTCAGAGCCAGGGCTGCTAAGTCATCAGGTGGAGGGTCATCTTAGCCCTTAGTGTGATTTAACACTGGGTAAATGTCACCTGCGAACATCCCAGATCTAGCTATTCACACCCAGCCTTTCACTGAGTCTATAGTCAGTTCTCCTAACAATGTTAAAGGGCTTTGCGGCATTGAGGCTCAAATGTCTTATAATATTGTTTATTCCGTAATTGACAGCAATTGGTTTTTAGTAGTATGATGCTTTCAAGTCATCCTGGGAAGTTCATATTTAAGGAACTTATGACATCTGATGCGTTCAAATCACTTTGGTCGAAGCAAAATCGGGGTGTACTTTTGCCCTACTTCTATAAAATGATGAATAAAGGATGTGCAACAAATGTGTTTTTGCTTATGTTTTTATTCAAATGAAGTGGTGCTGTTAATCAAATCATTATACATTCTAGCATAATTGTACCATACTATCATCTTTTGTACATTCACCTTGAAAAAAACCTTTTTCACTCATTGACATGCCCCCACACTCAGAATAAAGAAATGGTGTATTCGATTAATGTTGGAAAAATCGTATTTATGAGTTAATCACACATGAACGCTAACGCAAAGTTGTAATTACAAGTGGGAACTTAAGAAATTTACTTAAGTCCTGACTCCTAAATTTCAGAGTCAGTGGGAAAACCTAGTATGCAATGGATGCAGAGTCTGTAGTGATGGTAACATTTGTTAAAATGAAATAAATTTTTTTTATTATTTAATATACAATGAAACCATCTAAATTGCATGCAAAATATGACACTATCATACAATTATGAATCCAAATGTATCAATTTTCAGCACCTTCATAAACCGAATAAGAAAAACACTGCTGCACATTTTTGTAGAAGTTTAAAAATCTTGCTGAAAGAAAAGTTACATCGCCATCACATTCCTGACCAAATGACTTGAACACCTGACATCATAATTATGATTAATTATGACATCATAATTATTACAACCCAACTCATAATTAAAAATATTTACCAGATGGACTTGAACACACCAAAAGTTCACTGTTTCAAATGTATATTTTTTTCTTTGACTTGGTGGATGATAATCATGATGATCATAATCATATGACGAATCATCATAGGTTTTATTTGTGTAGGCCTATTAAATTGTATTAATTTAATTAACATATTAAGTTGATAGCTTTGCGACTAATATTTGATGTCCCAAAACCTAAAAGGCAAGTGAAAATCAGTCATCTTACTAGTCAATGACACATCATAGGCTTTGTGTCCTATAAAGTTTACTTCCACATTTTTTTGTTATTATTTTTTAATGAGTTTCTTTTTCTGGCATGTCCTATATTCTTTCAAAAACATGTCAGAATTGTCCGTCTATGAGACGCCTGCGCAGACGGGGAGCTGAGAAGCAGGTCAGGCGCTGATCCACATGTGTCGTGGTGGATGTGTGCTGAGGGGGAGTGGAGCCCCGCCAAAGCTCTGCGGCGATGTGTCAGACCTGCTCGCTCTTTTGTGGAGTGCCATTCATTCTCCTCGCATGCTTTGTTTTCACATCTTGTTGACCTACTTTGTGCTCTTGGAGTAATCCTCCTGGCTCATTCAACGGGTGGTTTGGGTGGAGCACTTTACTATGCCTTTCGCTCATTAGAATATCAGATAGCAGGAGAAGGTCTCTCCAAAAAAAGAAAGAAAAAAAAGGGAGGGAGAGAAAAAAAGCAGGAAAATCATCAAGGACTGTCTGGAAGTGGAGCACAAGGCCGTTACGTGCATTGTCTCAAGGGAACTGGGCTTGAACACATTTACCAGGGCCTTGGCCTGTAATCGCGAAGACTTCTGAGTCAATGCATTGTGCTTTTGAGTAAGGCTATCTATTCTTAGAGAAAAGACTTTTGAGTTGGTCCCCAGTGTTGGAGGGTTCAGTGAAATATAACCCTTTTTGAAGCTGGGCTGGTTTTATTCATCTGTCAGACTTACTTAGAGCTCTTAGATTGTGAAGTCATTGTAATCTTATGCTAGTTGGACTAATGCCTATTCACGTAACGTTCATTATGTTTAGGAGGTAAAGCATTTTTTAACTTTGAGTTATGAACAGAATGCAAGCTTAGTGTGTTTTTATGTAAAACTTAACAGATCCTAAACCTAGCAGAGCAAAACAATTTCTCGATTATGGACTTTAAATCTTTCATCGTTCTGATTTTTATGATCCTCTTAGATTGCCAGAGTCCCTGGTTAATAAACTGGATCCTGCCCAGGCCCTTCCCACTCCAAAGCAACCAGCATAATTACAGAAAGGATCTTTAATTAGGGCAAAGAGAAGAATTATCCAGCTGTGGCCAATGCAGTCTTCTCCTACATCATTTTCTCTTTCAGTGAGCCAAAAAATCAAAGGAGGGAGAGGACTAACAGAGAGGACGGGGAGGGCACCTTGGTGGAAATTACCCAGCAATGTTGTTTTTGCTTCCTCAAACTGTTTTCTAGGACTTTACCCTCTGTCCTTCACCACAGACTGGAGATCAGACTTTCCTGGTGTCAGTTGAATTAGTAAACAAAGCTATGATATTATATAATAATGATATAACATATACTGTAAATATATATGTATAATATATAGAGAGATTATAATGTTATATTTGTTTAAAAAATATAAATATATGTATATATAAATATACATTTCTATGTCTAAAATAATACTATGTCAAAAATTGTGACTGATTATTGTTTATATAATATTAATATAATAAATGTAAATAGGTGTGCATCTATATATATAGCCTATAGCCTGGATATATATTACTAGAATTTTTTAGATGTTTATGCTTTTTACTGGAATAAAATCAATAAATTATTAAAATGATTTCACTGTGATTTTAAATATGTATATAAAAATTTAATTTGCATTTAAACTTTTTAAGCATACATAAATATTACACAAGAAAAACAGGCACTGGAAATGATGGGTTGCACTTGAATGATGCATTTTGACAAATTGGCGCAAATTCTTGTGTGTCCTTGGATATCCGACAGACATATAACGCTACTGTATCAAATGTTGTTTTCAGTGCTTTGCATCATGTTTTTAAGACAAATACACACACAGAAGGCCAGAGTGGGCCATGTTTGGGGGATGGGGTGGGTGGTCAAGCCGCTTACCAGCTCTTGCTGCCGAGCTACTAGGGAAAAAACGCAAGCAGGGTCAGTCCAGTTCACAGCAAGCTATTGACATGCTGTTGCCCTGATTACTCATTACCAGAACAGCAGGAGGTAGTCTGGGGCACAGAGCGTTGCCATGCCCTGGCATACGGGACAGGCCCCACCATTCATAACTAAAATCCCATTACTCTCTATTACAGGTCCAAAGGTTAACAGCCAATGACCCCTTGCCCACTGCTAGCAAGTCACTGGGGTGATAATGACACCACTTACAAAGGAACACGGGGCTGAATATTCGTCCGTCTGGGATTCTCAGTGTTAAGGGCAATGCTGCTAGTGACTCAGCGCAAGAAGGATATGTTTTGTTGAGAACAGGGGGTTTGTGACTTGTGTGCTTGTGGGCTCCTGGGAAATTGTGGAAGTTTGTGTGCGTATAGACTAATATGGTCTTCAGTGAAAGGGACAAGCTTCATAAAGTTGCTTTATGAACTGGAAGTAATGGAAGTAGATATCTTGAGTCCAGCTTATTCCAATTATGAAACTATAAAATTGGATTAGAAATCCTGAAAATAACAATGATGAAATTAGGAACTGGGTGTTTCTTTAGCTATGGGTCTGTGAACTTTTAGAAAATAAACTCCCTTACAGCATATTTTTGACACTCTCAGTAGAGAGGTGTTTTTATTTTTACTACAACACAGAATTGACAATACAGTTATTTTAATATATATACTTTTGTTTCTGAAAGGAATCTGCCCCCGATATACCTAAATGTGTCTATGTTCGCGTAAATCATCCGGGATCCAGCTTCACCTACAGAAGTGAGTATAAGGTTTTTAATGAATCTTTGCAAATCACCTTTCCTAATAATGTGCTAGCAAGTTTCACAATGAATGCGGTTAAAGTAAACAGTCCCTCAGAGAGTGGCTCAGAAGTGGGGGTGGGGTCAGCCGAGCTAATTTGCATTTAAAGGAGCATTCAGTAAAATGGCTCGCTGTAATTAGAGCTGTTTTTGACAGGGTAAAAAGGGTGTTGTTTTACACTACCATTGAGAAATTTTAACCAAAGTATGTAATAGCCTTTTTATTTAGTGGAAAACGGGCATCCGATGACCCCTTTAACAAAAATATGATTTAACATACAGAGAATAAAAATAAATAAATAGGGATTTCCCCCTTTCTGGTCAATGTATCACTGCCTCTGCTTAATTAATTTTATCCCCGGTGGCAAGACGGATCACAAAACTTATCACGGATCTGTGGTTTGATTAAGGTCAATTTTATTTTAAAATGCGCTACTTTGGCTGGCTCTGATATAGCTGCCGCTCAGCCTCTCTGTATTCACCACTCTGCAGACTTGCTCAATGTCCCGCCCACGGTGCTATCTGATTGGTTACACCTCACGAGTAATAGCCTATCAACACTTGCAAGACGGTTGAAGCTGGTCCACTGGGCAGTGGAATTGTTAACTTGCCGACTTTGTCGCTAGATAGATTTAGTGACTTTTTTCCAAAAAAGCTACTAGCGACAAATCTAGCAACTTTTTGGGCAATCATTATTTAGTCTCTGAGACTCTCTGGTGATGCCGCACGAGCGCAAGGTCTCTCTTTCCCAGCGTGATCCTCTCTCTCTGCTTCTGCTGTGTTCAGTGAGAGCAGAGAGGAGCAGCACTTTCAGTAAAAAAAAATAAATAAAACATATTCTTCTGCTTCTAACTCTTTTTTACAAGCAAGTATAGCCGACATCAGTCACAGCACAACCACTGACTTTATCGTATGTGTATTTGATTTCATTAATGCAGATTAATGTTTGAGAGCTGGTTATGTAGTCTTAATGGACTGCGTTTCAGTCATTATAATATTAATTCCTTTGTCTGACAACAGAAACATTAAAATATAGTAATAAAGACTGTTTTATTGAGAATTAAATGGCCAAATTAAATTGCAGTATGTGAGCATAGGGAGGCAGTACAATACTACGCACTAACTTCATAAATATGCTAATTAGCGCATGAAGTCATCTAGTTCATGTTCTCATGATTTATTTTTATTAATTAAAATGTTTCAAAACAAAACAAATCGCACCCTGATAGTAAGGTATAGGAATAACATCGTTGAAATAATTCATGTGACATCAGATAACATTAAAGTACCCTTGTTAACATTACAGTACCATTGGATTCATATCCATATGTACATAAATGTTCGTCAACTTTGTTTTAAATTTTTACCTTTGAATGATTAATCAGCATTTGTTGAAAATCTCCACATCCTCACTACTCTGCCGCTCATCACAGAGAAAATAAAATGATGCCATTTGGGTCGGATGCTCGGTAATGTCTATTTAAGGGTATCTCCGAATTTGTTTGTGATACTAAATAAAACACAGATGATGAAACCACAGTGGTAAACTAAGGAGGCTGACCTTGTCCTGCCTCTGTAACACAACCCCTAGAATGATCTGCAGGTCAGCAACCTTCCCCTGCCCTCCATTATCAGACCACACTCTCTCGCTCTTGCTTTCTTTTCTCCCGCTTCACTCCCACACTTCTCTCTCTCGCTCTCTTTGTCTCTTTCACCCCTCGTGGGGGTTTCTATCTCCTTATCTTTGTCTATGCAAAATGTACACGGGTCAGCTATTATACTCATGCAGCGGCCTTTTTCAGCTGTCATCACTTTCCTCACTATTACCAAATAATGCAACATTATAATGTCAACAGAGGTCATGTAGTATTATGTTCCATTTCTCCTCCGCATTGATCAATACACAGCAGAAGCACGTGAAAACTTTGCTCGTATGCCTTGTTGTGCGGTGAGGGACACGCATTTCCAGGTGACTGAATGATTGTGACGCAGAGTGGTGTGGAAAGCGCTTTGTTATTGCTGAAAAACGAGACGGCGTCAGCAGCTTCTTGATGTCCCCCATTCAATGAGTAATTACTGCAAATCGCAAAGGCGAGCGCCAGAGAGCCTGAAGACGCCTCATCCATTCTGACGCTCATCTTTGCAATTTAAACCACCGGTGATCTTTCAAAAGGGTCTCCGCAATTGCTGCGCATTTGCACAGCATGATTTTCACTTGTCCTTGTCCGCCGAGCTCCTTATCTTCGACGCCCTTCGTTATTATTCTCTGAAAATAACTTGTGCTCAAGGTGAACGAAGCCTTGTGAAAGCTAGCTCACTTTTTAATTCTCTTCACAAGTCGCCAGCATTTTTTGAGTATTCATGCATTCATACGCCTGCTGTACATGTAAGCTAGTCAGGAAAGGAAGTCAAGGCTCCATGATATTAAAGTCGTGGGTTGTGAGTTTTACAGTTATGCATTTAGCAGCCACTTTTATTCAAAATGACTTTCTGCATTTCGATTGTGAAGTGGATCCACAACCCTGGCTATGCTCTACCAGCTAAGCTACGGGAATGGGCCTTTTTTAGTCAGTTCGCTTTGAGGTCACAGTGTTAAAAGCTCTGTTGACAAAAATATTGGAAAAATACAGACTGAAAATGTCATTTTATCTTTAGACCTACAATATTCTTAGTCAATATTTATAGTCAAATCTGTCAGTAGGTTAGTTGTGTATAGGTACAGTATTTATGTGAAGCATTCGTATAGTTTGTATTTTTTTCTTTATGTATAGGTAAACATTTATAAATAGTATATTTATAGTCAAAATCTGTCAGTAGGTTAGTTTGTGTATAGGTTTATATTGTTTACTGTTTATTGATATTTTATATCTAAAAAATGTGCAAGTATCAAATATTGGTGCATGACATTATTACTAAAGTGACTAGCTAAATCGAAACAAGCATCAAACCATTGGGTATTTCCACTCTAACCGTTTGCACCTCGTCTAGAAATGTAATGGTGTCTATTGTCAAATCACTGCATCATAATCACTCATCTATAAATGCCAACAGAACGTGTGACCTGAACTGTGATGCTTGTTTTTTGGTTTTAATGTAGCATTAAAGGTCAGATGAAGTCCATCCTCTAGGGGTTTAAAACATTAGTTGTAGATTAGTAGTGTCAGAGAATTGATGTGAAATCCTCAGTAAACATCATCCTTCAACGAATCAAACCATAATCCATGTTGCTTTAGCATTTACTGGACACCAATTGCCCAGGCATGTACTCTTGGCTCGTATCTCTCTGTCAATCACAGATGGCATTTACTGGCTAAAACAGGGACTGAGGCAATCTTGAGCCAACAAGGACATTCATCTGCCAAAGACAAATTGGTGCATTGAAAGTCGTTTAATAGATAAGCTTATGTGAAATATGGGGAAAGAGGGAGCACTTCTGGTGTTTGACAGCACTCAGAAATGAACATTTGCTTGGTTTACGACCTGTGCTGTCTCATTAAATATTCATTATTAACACAAAGCAGTAAATATCTAGCCTTTTCGGTGCACTGCAAAATAATAAGACACTGCAGGCCTTTAGGTATTGATGACGCTAACACTGAAGTCATAAGACATCTTAAAGGGACAGTTCACCAAAAAAAAGACAATTCTGTCATCATTTACTCACTCTCATGTCATTTGAAAACCTGTGTGACTTTCAGATGTTGTTTTGACCGAACTGGCTTTCATTGTATGGATAAAGACAGGTGAATTATTCTTGTGTTTCACAGAAAAAAAAAGAAACACATGCAGATTTGGAACAATGAGGTTGTTTTTTAAGGTGCACTAACCATTTAAGCAATGGAAAAAAATATATACACAGTGTGGTGTGGAACCGCACCAGCCTCAGGTCACTGGAGACTTGAGGATTGACCCATTGATAGATAAAGACAAAGGTCTCAGTGGTCACGCTCGTTATCCTTGGCCACTCTGTTAGAGCCCTTATTTCCAACAAGACAGAAGATTGGAGAACCAAATACAACAGTATTGATTTTGCAATTGATAGTTGCATGCCTGCTATTGATCAGGATCAAGCATCTGCCATTTGCAGAGGTGTGCATTTTCCATTGGTAGTGAGTTTGCAATTAAGACCCGATTAGCATTCCAAGCTCATGTGTGATTTGTTGTAATGGGTGTTCATTAACTTGCTACTTTGCTTTCGAGGTCAGAAGACAGATCCCAGAATCCCAAGGGCTTTTGCTCCTATTTTGCGGCATTGTAGAATCTGTTATTTTGGGTATGCAATTACATAACACATCTATAAGCATAAACAAGTCTGTTTTTAGTTGCATATATATATATTTATATATATATATTTATATATATATATATATATATATATATATATATATATATATATATATATATATATATATATATTCCAAATATTCTATAAATAACCAACATTTAGAAATAAAGCTGAATATTTAAGTAATTTCTATTTGCTTTAAATAACAGTGTGTTTAAGAAATATAATTTTTTTTTAAGTTGTTCAATTCATCACGGCTGATCCTTCATAACCTACTGGCCTCCTTTATTATGTTTTTAATTAGAGAATTTGTGTAGCATTTTCTGGACTGTAAACACGTCTGAGTCTGAATTACAGGATTTAAAATCTCAAGGCCAGCTTTACCTCTACCCCCACTTCCATCTCTTGCTGCAAAATCAATGGCGTGATGTAGGTATCTGGGGGAGGACATGGGGACAGGCTTAAGCAGACTGCTTGTCTGAGTTCCATTTCACGCATCAGCGGCTACAAGCTCAAACACCATGATCAGCCTTTGCTGTTCAACACCACACTCCCTCACACCAGTATGCACAGTATTCACACACACACACACGCACACAGTCATGCAGACACAAGACACATTCAGAAGGCAACACAACATGTTACTGGGTGCCACATTGATCTACTGAATATGAAGTCTTGCCGCACTAGCGCTTCCATGAAAACATTGCAGCATTCCTCTCTGGAAGAATAATTCAGCCTCTGTCAGTTCATATACTCTGACAGCAGTTTGACACAGACAATACAGAACAGGACACAGGTATGCACTTATATATACACTTAAATAGTTCTCAACTGGTGAGCTGGAAAAAAAATTGTAGTGGGTCTGCACTCACAGGAAAAAAAGGTACAAAATCTGTCACTGGGGCAATACTTTTCAAATGGCACACTTTTGTACCTTTTAGTTACTAATACGTACACTTTAAGTACTAATATTTACCTTTAAGGTAATAACAAGGACTGTTTAGGTACAAAGGTGCTCTTTGAAAAGGTACCGCAGCAGTGACAACTTATGTACCTTTTTTTCTGAGAGTGTGAAAGCTGGGGAAAAAAATATGATCAATGGAACTAATTAAATGCAACTAATCATATTCATTTAAAAAAAAAATCTTAATTATACAAAAAAAGTAAATTTATTTATTTATTTATTTAATTAGCCTACAAAAATTCTTATGCATTGCAATCCTTACATTTTTTATATTTGGCATGTTTGTGTGCTGCTGTGCATCCCTGTGTTTAATAAACAGCATGTACACGCGTTGTGGACCCGCCGTTACTAACACGCTTTTTAAATAACAAAGAAAAAACATTGCGCCAGACTTTAGACCAGGTTTGAGTTGGTCTATGGCACAGTCTATTTTCAGCTCCTTAAAATTTTATTGATCCAGCAATTCGCCTGAACACACCTCTTTTTTAGACCAGCATGCCAATGCTGCGCAAATGAGCGCAAATGCATTAGCTAATTAAACGACGTGGCACTGAACGGGAAAATGCGAACGGCGCCAGACTGAAACTAGCAAACACACTTGCGCTGCACCTTGCGTCTCATTGCGCCGGGTGTATGAAAGGGCCCACTGACTTTGCTCCAAAAACGTACTCCCAATTTTTTTTTTAATATAATTTATTGTATTGCTTTTTATCTCTCAAAAACTAAGGTGCTTTTCAAATAAATAAATAAATGAATAAAATAGATTAATAATTAATAACTGTAAACAGGATAAAAATTACATTTTATAACACATTTTATTTATTTATTTTATTTTATTTTATTAAATTTTGGGATATTGGGTGTAATGTAAAATCTGGGTCCTGAAACAAAACTAATGGCTAAACGTAATAGGATTGCATCCAAGTAACTCAGTAACTGAAAGGTCACTCATCTTCATTGTACCCTTGGGCGAGGTGTTTACCAAATTGTGCTGTCCAAATGTTCTGCTAATTTAATAGATGGATAAAATTCCCGTAAACACAATGGCAGCCATTTTAATCATCTAAATCAGAGAACAAATAATACCATGTGATATCTTTGATTCTATTTCTGACAGCGCAAATCCAAATATAAGCCTGTGTCCTCTAAGTTCCAGCTTAATTGCCTGTTTATAGATAGTGAGTCCCTATGAGGACACGCATCCGAAGGCCTTTCTCTTTACTGTGTCCATCACAAAGCGAGGAACTCTGGCTGCTGACCTGTAGGTGTATTATAAGAAAGCCAGCTGCCTATAACTGAAGCTAATTAATCATGACATGGTCAATGAGGAACACACTGATATGGCCTGCAGGGAAACTTGCATTAGTTTGCTGTCCACTGCACAACGTGTCTTATTCAGGGGGTAGGACTGACTGATGAGAAACAGATCCATAAATAAAACTACATAGACACACACTCAACATACTAGCGCAACATCTACTAAAGCTGAAATTCAGCTTTTAGTGGGGGTTAAACAAATTGGAGCAGAATTTTTTTTCACAAAATTTAGCTTATGATATGTACGTATAGTGGGGATTATTATGGGGAGAATATTCTGGTATTGATAATAAAAGTTGAATTTTTTAATTTAATTAATTTAATTAATAATTGAATTTCTCTCTCTCTCTCTCTCTCTCTCTCTCTCTCTCTCTCTCTCTCTATATATATATATATATATATATATATATATATATATATAAAGTTTGGAATAATTAAAACAATAATTATTATATTATTAATTGTTTTTAATAATAATAATAATGTATGCACACATACACTACTGGTCAAGTCTGGAATAATTGACATGAATAACATTGTTTTTATTTTTTTATATCATTTATTTGATCAAAAACACAGTAACAACTGTAATATTGTGAAATATTATTACAATAAAAAAAACGGATACTTGTTTTTGATCATTTTAAAATGTAATTTAACCCTGTGAAGACAAATATACCATTATTTTATTATATGAGAGAAAAAAAATGCCTTTGTGTTTCAGTGGAAGAAAAGTCCACATACTGTAAGGGTCGGTTAATTATAACAGAATTTTAATTTTTTAAGTGCATTGTCCCTTTACCTCCAGGAGCTCCTCAGCTTGCAAGAAAGAGGCATCCCTCATTGCTTTAAAATGCCCAATTAACACAAGGAACAATCTGGTGGAGAAGTATTTGGGGAAATCAAATTCCTTTTCAACAGGCCCCTTGCAGGAAAGCCAGCAATAGTCCCCTTTATCTAATATATGCCAAGAATAATTAGGTTATTGCAGTACTGCCTGTTGTTGCTCAGTAATTAGGCTAGTCTCTTATGGATTCACTCCAGGTCACAATGACCTTGAGGAAGAGGGAAAAAATTGCCCACTATTGACATCTAAACTGAGGATAGCGGGTCAATTCCCACAGCCGGCAGGTGCACCCTGATCACGTAGCGTGCGTTCCAGTGCCGGCGATGCGGAAAACCTTTGGAAGTTGAGGACGCGGAGATGAAAAGGAATGTATGATGAAGTGTACCAAGGTCCTCAAGGAGACAATGAAGGCTCTGCCCCTCCCGTGCCTCTTCCTGCATCTTTAGTTCATGCTCTTGGCCTTGCTTTTGAGGCAACTTAAAAAACGCAAGGGCATGTAGACTGAACCAAAGAGTTGCAGATGCACATTATGTTGTGGCCACAGATTAAAAAGCTTTTCTTTCTTGTTCATTTTCCAAAAGAAATAGCAAGACTAAGCTGCATTTAAATTGATTTAATAAGTGTTTTGGCAAAAGCATGCCTATGTTCATGCATAAAAATATCAATGTATAATAAAAGTTATACTATTATATTATAATATGATTTGTAATGTCTCTTTAATATTTATCATATTTTAAAGACATATCCCAGTACTTGCTATTTTTTACATACACAGCAAGACAACATTCACAACTAAGGTAAAATCTGATGTATATTGCACTTTTTCATTTCAATTTTTTTTTTTTTACACTGCTTTTCCTGGAAAACATTATAAATGATACTTAAAGGGTCATCCTGTAAATTGAATCTGTAATTTTCTAGCAAGACAACACTGACTGCCAAGCGATCCCCACTTTTAAACTCATTTTCGTGGTGACAAATATGTGCACCCTGTATTTTAATATGGTGATAACAGATTTTGTTCATCCATGCTGTTATGCAATGTACAAGCCATTAAAGATCTCCTGTCATCCGCATTCTGCCAACATGGCTAGTTACAGTGTGGTAATTGGTCATATTGGATCCTTAATCAAAAAGCTCATTGTTTCTGCTGCCTGAAAAGCAGCGATTATAGTCTCATATGCTGAGATGAAATGAAACAATTATATGTGATGGAAGCCAAAAAAAATCTTTATAGAGAAATTTCCAGTTGTATGCAACACCCATAATGGACTAATATGTGTCACATATAAATAATCCACACATTTATCACATTCTTATTTAGAATTCCTATGGATTTGTTACATGTAAAAGGAAATCTATTTGCAATTAAAATGTACATGCTTTACCCAAACATTATTATACTCTGTCATGATGACACATTTATGAGTTGCTAGAGGCAGTGACATCATTGTGCATCTATTTTTCGGCAGTTTTTTTCTCAGTTAGGCAAGATAACATATCTATTTTCAGGATATACATACATACATATATATATATATATATATATATATATATATATATATATATATATATATATATATATATATATATATATATATATATATATATATATATATATATATATATATGTATGTATAGATATATATAAACAGTCATTTCAATGGCAAAAAACTGTTCTAATTAACCTAAAAATCCAGCCTTTAAAATCAAGAATGAGTATGAACAAGCTTGGCTCATGAACAAACATGACACTTCTGACAAGATGCATTGAGTCATAAACTGGATATGTGTTAAAAGCAGATAGAAATCAACAAGGGGTCACCCACAGGGGTCACCCAGTCATCAGCAGGAAACAGGAGAGGTCATGAAAGGTTGGACTGATAAACACCTTCATTGATGGGTGTGTGTCACCAGCAGGGCAGGAAATGAAGAGCTCCACCCCTCAGGGGTCATCAGAAGTTAAAGGTCCCGGGGAGGACAGTGTTGTATGACGCAGGAGAATGCGGGCTTCCTTAGGGATAGCGTAGATGAGTAGGCAGTATTGGTGCGATAAAAGTTGTGAATCACCTCCTATAGGCAGCACAGGCTGAGCTGTTTTTATAATGTGAAGTCATATGTCTATTGAAGGACTATGGCATTTTACAGCTTCCTAAAATCTGCATAAATGAATATATGAATGAATATATAAATATGCATACATTAATCATTAATTAACTTGAATAAATTCAGCATATTTCATTTTTCATACTTTATTTTTCTAATGTTAATGTTGCTGATGTCAACAACTAAAATTAATTAATCATTAGTGCAACTCATTTACATCAGGATAAAGGGGATTTTATTTTTTTTTCATATACTGTAGCAAGGTGATCAATATTGGTGGCCTGTAGACGGCCCATAGCAGCTGAAAACTGGTGAGGGACCAAAAAAACAATCGGACAAAAAACAATCAAGGTTGTACTGCTTTAGAGGGCAACATTGCATGAGGAATCTAATTAGAAGTGGTGTGAGTGACCATTCCAAATTAAAAATAGCAAACCTGACTATCTCTATGCATTTGACAAGTCCAATCCGGGACAGAAGTGACCAGGCTGGGTCTCAGAGAGCAGTTTTCATTCACTTATAGCAACGTGCAATTATGTGAAATTTGTGTAAAAAAAAAATAAAAAATTTGTGGTTGTGTTTTTGGGGGTAAATATATTATTCTATGTTCTGTTCAATAGAGAGAGAGAGAGAGAGAGAGAGAATACAATGTTTCAATATATTTCAAAGAGTCTACTCAAAATACTCCTAATAATATTTCAAAATACCACTGTTTTTACTGTATTATTGATCAAATAAGTGCAGCAATGGTGCACAGGAGACTGCAAAAACAAAGAAATTTACTGACACCAAACTTGGCAGTACAAATAAATTATCATTATTCTTATATACAGCCTTACGTTATTGCCTTTCACGTCACATCCCAGGATAGTCGCTAGTGATGTCTGTGGGACTGTGTGCGTTCTTGTTCTTGCTCCATTCTGAGAGACTGCCACTGAGATGAATGTGAATGCTAATGGTTAGCTTTCTCCAGGTGCTATGGACCTCCTTGGACTGAAACATAATGAGAAAACCATGACTACACTCCCTTTCATGCAAGCACTCATAAAAAATCGGTGTAGTATTTACTCAGCATTCTAAATCTAACCGACCCTGAGATGTATTTAGGGACCGTGACTTGCTCTCCCGAGAACAAACACAAACACACAGGCTATATATTAAGACATTCACAGGGAGGTCTCTGTTCCAAGAAGACCTTAAATAAACTGGCACATAGTGACCAAGAGGATGCAGCTGGACCATCTATCTGACTCCCGGCGCTTGAGCTGAATAGACAGAGAAGGGAAAAGGGGGGAGAACGAGAATGAATGAGTAAAAGAAAAAGAAAGAGAGGCGGATGAAGGAAGAAAAGAGTGCTAGACTCAAAAGCACAATGTGTGCACCTGGATAAAGCTCTCCCACATTACTCAGCTCTCATCCGGCCCGGTCCGGATACGCTCATCAAAGACCCCTGCTGTCTGAACACCCCTCCCGCCTTCTGCAACTTTCCTTTCGCTTTAATAACTCCTCTTCCTGCTCTCTGAATTATTTTTACAGCATCACGTCAGAGCTTTAAATACTTCCTGGGACTCCGAGAGGTCTTGGAACGGCTTTAAGAGCCTCTTACAGAGGACATTAAGCTTTAGCAACACAGCCATTATTTTAAAGTTAGCAAAGTTTTTTAAGAAAGCCTGAGATATCAAAGACCCTGATTACACGGATATATATCCACCTTGCATTCATTTTTTCTGTCGCACTTGTTGATTTAACTATTCTAAAGAAAAAAACCCAAGCCCATTTGTCTCTGTTTGTCTCCCAGCATGCTGCTGGGGCAGGCTGCTCTATAAAAGGCAGCTTTAACACTGAGGCAGAGAGGCCAATGGCCCCGCATAGCTCTGAGGGACAGGAGTACAGAAGGTCATCTACAGCATGGCTGATGAGGCACTGTCTGTAACCCAACTCACTGAGGGAACAAAAGGCCACAGAGGTCACGACCCCTCGCAGCCTCTCAGCTGAGTGCAAAGATAGGAGTTCAGAGAGACAAAGAAAGGGATGTGGATATATTCAGTCATTAGCTGCTATTCAGAATGGCAAGTCTCAAATATCTAAAAAAAAAAAAAAAAAAAAAAGGTACAGTGATTATCGGGAAAATAAAACTATTATAAAATATTCAAAAGTTCAAAAGACCACTAGTGGAAATGCGTTGATGCTATGGATTTAAGAACTTTAAAATATAATTTTGTGCTTTTGAGCCATGAGCATCTGACCAAATAATACTAATAATAATTAATAATTATTATTATTTACAGAACACTTTTTCTATTTAAAATCTAGAAACAAGAGGTTATAATAAAATATTAAAAGTTTTACATTTATTTTTTTAATATACTGTATATATATTTATAATATAAATTATATAACTTAATTTTTACATAATAATAGAACGTTATTTATACATTATTATATTAATTCAATAAAAAACAGACATATTATTATAATTATTTAGTCAATTATTTATATAATAGTGTATTTAATTATATTTATTTACATATTATTTATTGCTAGAAATTGTTTCTAGATCATTGTTGATATTATTATTACTATTATTAATATTGTAAATTATATAATAAGAATGTATTAAATGTATATTTGTTATTTCTATTATTAAATTAAAAATGTAAAAGAAAAAAATTATAACAGTAATAATAATAAAAATACATATATTACTTTTTTTTAATTTGATAGATAATTCTTTTATTTTATTTTTTACTAGATTTAAAAGAAATAATATATTTTGTACCCCATTATATGCATATATACAATGCAACTTTTAAAAATGGAGATTTGATAGAGTGCATTCATCTAACAAACATCTTTTCTATCAATAGTATTTCCTTCTTTGACCAAATCCAGTTGCTTCACTACTTTCAGGTGTGAAATTTGATATAAATAAAATCTCCCATCGATTTCATTTTAGAAAAACTACACAACTAGGCTATATTTCAACAGATGAGCACCTGATGGGTCATGGAGAGCTACTTTGCACTTCTTTCCCCATTCTTTATGCATTGTACCTTCCACAATCACACTAATACCTCTGTCCTAATCGCTATTGCACAAGGCCCTCTGGAATACTCCGACTCCATCATTTAATCCTGTGTCCTGTTTGATTCTGCAAGGCACTCATCGCAAGGCTACGTGAACAGAGTGGAATATGGTTTCACGCCCGGCTGGTTATTTGATTAGGTATACCGAAGGTTTATGTGATAAAGCGCCAGCCAGGTCTCGCTGTAGTAAGCTCTGTTCCAATTCAGAGACAAGGACAAGAGGAACACATGTACTGTATGGGACAAGCCCAGAGTTTAATGTCATCCTGCTGCAGTGTGTTCCACGCACCATCCTGAGAGTAAAAGCACACCTCCCACGGCTTCAAGTTTATAGGAAGTTCATGTTCTTGTGAAACAGAGCCACTTATACAATAAAACAGCATTTGGGAAGGGACTCGTTGTTCTTTTTCAGAGAGGTTCTGGTTTAGCTTGAGGAGAAACAGGATCATTATCATCTTCTTTCATTAAACTTGTCTGGTGCTGTATTATTGATTTCTGTAAATGCTACCAACTTTCAACTGCATTTAGTCAAGACATCCCTCACGTTTAACATTATTGACATACATTCTGCTGTTTTCTGGCTCTAAATAAACGTTTGTGGGTTTTGCTTTGCTCGGTAATCTGTTAACCACATCTATTCCTGCATTTGGCCCAGGCTTGTCTGCAGTGTGACATGAGGGGCCGTGGGCAGGCCGATTAGAAAGCTGCTTCATTACCCTTTGTCACATCAACTCAGATTTATGGCGCCTAATGGAGAACACTCTGTTTCCGCAGTTTACTGAGGGAGATGGGAAATCTGAAGCTTTCTGCTATCCAGTCCAGTCATTCCACTTCGGAAGAGAGAATGACTTTTTTAACCAGTGAGATCAGGCTGCTTGCCCGTCAGACTGTTTTGGTTTGCAAATGCTGTCATTTATTTCAGAGATGTACTGGCAAAGCGATGTGTTGGGCTGTTCAAATGAGAATTGTAGATTATTTTGTCCAAATGCATTCAGAGGAGATTTTATTCATTCGGCTGTGAAATGCAAACAAAATTAGTTAAGCACTCACATAACTGATTGGCTCAAGGGCAGCATCTGCTGGCTGTCAACGGTACTGCAAGTCTTCAGTGACAGTGGCGTTTGCTAATTTAAGGCTGTTTCCATGAAGTGCTTTTAAGAATGGTTCCCACAGTTATTAACATCGTAAATCTAGAAAAGCTATTTATGTTTTCGTTTTGAACTTTTTAATGTACATACCGGTAACTGCTTTGTGTTTAAACGCTGCTGCGTGAGTGTTTCTAATACAACAGCTGAGTGATGACAAATCTTCCTCTCTTTTGATAGTGACCATCTCTCAATATTTTTCCTCTTTTGCAAATTCATTAAAATGCTATTTATATTGCCAATGGGGCAAATCACACACAAAAAAAAGTTGTAGTTTCTGTTCATCACTATAGACGTTTCACAATTATGATATCTGCTGTTTCTGAGAACTATGGATATGTGAAAAACATTAATAAATCAAGCTGTTTAGTATTTATATATCTAAGTTGCCTATAATTGCTTTTCTTATGTATTATAATAAAATACAATCTATTAGCATTTAAATAATCAGATTAAATTTTGATTAAAATGTCATACTGTGCTTGTTTTAGTGTTTTCTTTCCAGACAGACTGTTCTGTTCCAGACGTCTTCCTTTGGACGTCATTGGCACAGGTGAAGGAATGATGAGACGTCACTGCAGAGCTGCAAGTTCACCTACAGAAGGTCATATGGTCAACGCTTAGTTCAAAACTATAAAACACTCAACTTTGCTTACTCAACTTTCAGAACATACTGCTTGTGCTTGGATCTGATGTGCTGCTAAGAGGCTGCTATTCCTAAGTTCAGAGAGTTACAAAGCTTGTATGAACTGGAAACCCTAAATCACTAGTTGTGAGCACTGTCACCTTTATGCTTAGAGGCTTAGAATCCTAAAAACAGTGATTATTTACACAGGAATCAATTGCTTACTAAAGGGAACTTTTAGTAATTCATTTAATGCATCGAAAAATTACATTAGAAGCCCAAGATTTCATTTCGTTGAGTGGTATACTAAAGAACTGTAAGCTTTCCAATAAATTGCTTTTATTAAAAAATGAATTAATGGATCGATAGATGTAGGCTATGGCTGAGTGATTTATGAATAAATAGATGGATGACTAAAGAAAGAGACCGATAGATGGATGTTTAGGCTGAGGAATGCTAATGTTCTTTTTCCAAAGCTCTAATTAATAAGTATTATTAATTATTTCCATATAATATGCTAAGTTTGTATATTAAACTAAAGTAGTTTCAGACAGCATTCTTGATTTATTAAAACATCTCTTATTTTTTAAGTGCACTTCATGAATTTTACTGCTTATATGCAATGATACATGTATAAATAACGTACATTTTAATAAAATACTAAATGCTAACCATATATGTTCCAGTGTTGTTATTATCTATCTTTTTCTTTATGAAGGCTATTTGAAGAATAATTGCCATCTAATCATTTCTGATCTTTGTTGCCCCCTGCTGTCTGTGTCTCTTGTGTTTACGTCAACATGTTAACAGCATTTACCGAAAAACCTTTTCTCAGATGCCTCATCTGCAGTGATATCAGAATGATAATTGACCATTTGTACTTCTTTCAACAAAGCTGTTAATTTAACATCTTGGTGGCAATGTTATGTAAAGCTTTTATTTGTCTGATATATTGGATTCTCAAGAGGAAAATATCCATAATATTTTGGCAATTTAACCTTGGTCTTGAGAGCTGAACATTGAAAGTCCCCTAATATCTCTCCTCAAAGCAATAACTAGTCTCAAACTTCTATGGAAATGTCAGAGCCTAAAACCAATAAAATGCTAATCTTTAGACCGATTACCCATAAGGCCTGTCCGTGCCCCAGCTCTAATAAGCATTGAATTCACTTGGCTTCACGGCCCTGAGATGCTTGCTATTAGAGATCATTTTGCCAGCTGGCCTGTAATTTTAACTTTGAGATGAGATTTGCATTTTTAATAAGAGGTAAGAGGCCATGAGAGGTTATGAAATAACTGCGTGATTTAGTATAGAATGAGAAGTGGTCCAAGTACGGATCCCAGTGGAACACCAGAGGATTGTTGGTGTACAGATTAATTGGATGTTTTCTATGGTACCTGACAGGCTTAGTAATGCAGGAGGAATTTGAATTTAAGAGCACTGCACTTTAGATGCCCATCTCATAGTAATAGTGTGGTTTATGGTTTTAACTATTAAAGAAATATATTATAAAATAGAAGTACAATCATTATGATATTTGGGGAATATGTCCTTCCTATGGATATAATGCATTGTGGGAGTATCTGGAAAATAGATTGTGATGTCAATATAAAAATAGCCAACTTATCAGAGTTAGAGAAATCAGAAAAATGATGGGCAAATAACTGAAAAGATTAAGAAAAAATAAGTGAAAGATTAGGAAAAGACATAGTGGAGTTACAAACTTCATATAAGTTTTTCAGATCTTACATCTAGGCTTAAACAATGCACAAGCTAAGGACATTAAGCTAAGAAAATTATTTTTACTTCCTTGTCCAGTAACTAAGCTGAGATCTATACTGCATCTAGTTACATGAAACCTGTCATGCAGCATTACTGATATACTTTAGGAAGAATGTATTTTCAGTAAAAGGTGTAACCGAGGTATATAAAAGAATATGTTCCTTCGCATGAGCAGACCAGCTTCCATCATGAAGACGCTAGTGTGTGCTCTTATTGTGGTGCTTCTCTGCAGTGCTTCAGGTAAGACAAAAGCTTTTCTCTTTCCATCTATCTAACCATTCATCCATCCTTTATCTTCTTGCTCAAAATGGGTCAGAGCTTACTGAATCATAAAAATTCTGTGAATTGGTTCAACTGATTAATTGAAAATAATAAATTCAAATGAAAGATTTGTTAATGAACCGGACATTGCTATATCTCAGATGAAAGAATATGTTTTTATGAAATGTAGTAAATTGTCAAATATTATGCTGTGGAATGTAGTTTAAAGTTTTTCAAAATGTTCTGATGAAGTGCAGATACTTTGATCATTGCTATCTATCTGTCTAATATGTAATAGTGCACTCGCTGACATGCTACACCTGTGTGGATGGGGACTGCAAGACCCCAACTCAATGCCCAGCTTCAAGCAACTTCTGCAAAACAATTTCAACAGGTAAGCAATTAATATTAAAATAATTTATTTACTCAATTTTCAATAGTCATTAACCTTCAATGACATTTTTGTATGATGTTAAACTACCTTTTGTTTATATTTTTAATTTGAATCTATTTTGTACTTTTTTTTTTGCATTTTTTAATATTTTACGTCTACATAGTTTTCGTTTATTTAATTGTCATTTTAGCTCTTCAACGTAAACTCAAAAGTGAGAAATGTTGCCTTGTTAACTACCGTAAATAAAATATGTTTTATAAAATATTTTATATACATTAGTTTATGTATATTTTATTCTAAGTAATGAAATTCTGGTTTTTAATTTTAGTTTTTGTTAACAAAAATAACCTTAGTAACAGATTCATATTTATTACCCCTTGTTGGTTTAAAAAAAAAGGAGAATGTCATTTTTTTATTAAAGGTCTGTATTGTAGAAGTTTAGATATTGAGCTGTTTTCTCTTTATGTCCTAAACCGTAGCCACTGTGTTCAGCCGGACATGTGAGGAGTTCTGTGTTCCTGGAGTGAACATCTACTGCTGCACTTCTGATCTATGTGACTGATCTCTCAACATCACCCAGTCATCGGATCAGTCACTATAGTTCATTGTAATAGCGTAGCACAAAAAAAAATCCCTGGGTTACTCTAGGTGTTTCATTTTTCTAATTCCTTTTTCCCATTTGAATCAACATGGTTTGCTTTACATAGCCCTGCTTAAAACAATGTCTAATAAGCTTGGTTTCTGTCCCAGCTCTGTATGATTTGATTTATGAATTAAATAAACTTTGCTCAGTAAAATGCAGTGTATGTGTGTGTTCAGTATCAGATGAATGTAGGTCATCCAGGAGAGATTTTATGATGCCATGTGCGTCTGGATTAACTGCTGCTTTTAACAGATGAAAAGACTGGAAGCTAAACATGCAGTCCAAGCATTAATCTCTCTTGACAAAATGCAAAAAAAAAAAAAAAAAAAATGCATATCGAATGTTGATCAAAGGTGATTTAAAATTTCCAAACAAGGTTAACTTTTTTCTTTTGCACTTTTGCACAGATAACTGTTGTTTAAATTTTATTATGCATAATAATGCTGTAGTTATAATTTTTTTTTACTTTGCAGTCTTTTATACATATACACATTATTTTAAAAATACCTTTACACAAAAATTTGGGCTGCTTCTAATAATGTTAATTCAAACAAGGAAATATGGGTCAGATTTGAATTAATCCTCCCGTCTTTATTTCTGTTTCCATGACTGCGGGGTTTGTTATTAAAGAGATTGAGGATTTTCTTCCTTTGAAAATAACCAGCTGGGAACCTGTGCACCCTCTTTCACACAGCGAACGGCACAGCAATTTATCTTGTCATGTTCTTTAATGGACAGCAAAAGATTAAGAGCTGGAAGCCTCGGTGTGTTGAATTGACATGGCATTTTTGTCAATTTACAAGTTTTAAGAAATGAGCGAGTGAATGAGCTGTCGTTTCTGAGAATCTAAGCTCTTTCGCTGATTAAGGGAGAGCGAGATTTCCCAGATTTGTCAAGAAAGAGGAAGAAAAGAGGGGGAACAGGACACATAACAGTGATGGATTAAACTTTAACTGAGCTGAGGTTGTAGAAAAAGGCCTTGTCATCTTGGATTGGCCACGGTCAAAGTGAATTCCAGTTTGCAACCCATTTTAGTTCCACAATTTGAGTGTAATTTGACACTAAATTAGGAAGAATGTTGGGAGAGGCTTAAATGTATCTATTGCAAGCAGATTGGACAGTGAAAAGTGGGTGTTACCCACCAAAAATTGTTAAAAAGATACCTAAATACCTATTTGGCAATAAATGAGGTCCGCATAAAGGAAAGTCATTTAAGAGGAAGATACATTTTATACATATAATAAAGATTGCAATTGCAACAATTCCATATATTAATTTGAAATAACAACACTAATGGATTGCACAATGGTTTATGCATAATAAGACCAGGAATGTGCATTAAGAAATTAAATAGTCTTCATTTTGATTTCTTGTTGACTTTACAATGGAATCTGCTATACTTCAGAATATGCATTCGTAAACATGCAGAACTTATCATTAAATTCACAAGGGCACATTAATTATTTGAGTGCATTAGTTGTGCTAGTGCCAGACCAGCCATCACCTCAAACTGCCCTTTTCATTGCAACATAAAAGAAATGAACAGATTGCATAATTGGGCAAACTTCCAAAAATCTAAACAAGCAGATTATCACTGAAGCAAATCAAATGTCTGACGACCTTCACATTCATCTGCGTGCACAGTCAGAGAGAAACCATGAACACCTTGGTTTCATACTGACCCATTTTCTGCACCAGCTTAGACATTCTTGAAGCAGATTCACCTTCTGTCCTGAGGTCTGAAACGCTGCGTTGTGCACCATAATCCTCTGGGTCTATTTCAAGACAATTGCAGATATAAGCGACTTAAGGACTGTTGACAAGACATCACATGCACTTTGGCTAAGAAACACTAGCTGTGCTAGCAGGTAGTGTCATATGCCAAGACAGTGCATCCTCAGCAGGGCATATTTCCTCTAGTTGAGAATAGAAGAAAAAAAAGCTTTGCATAAGTGAATAAAGTTCTTATTACAAAATGTCATTCCACACTCCTTGAGTAGAATGTAGAAAAGCGAAACTGCACTTAAGGGGAAATTTCTGTGTGGCCTTAGCTTTACAGTTCTTTCGATGGCGTAACCTTACAGGATGATTCAGTCATATTAAATAACATTTTTGAGCTAAAGTTAGTTCAGATGGTTCCACATGAAGTGTATTGTAGGTTTTCTAATGTGTTTCACACTGCAGTCAAGCTTTTTGAAGGTACTTGAATCATGAATTCTCCTAAGGGATGTGCTTTAATGTCACCTTCATTTCCCTTTCCCTGTGGATGGAGTCAGAACATGGTGCTTGGTTAATTAAATATTTCTCACTGCCATATTCAAGTATATTTCTCTGTCAGTAACATGAAATAAGAGACTGCAGGTGTTGTTCCTATACAACTTGTTTGTTTTCAGTTTCAATTTAATGTAATTAAAATAGCTGTTTAGAGAAAATATGGCTAAATAAAATATTTAAAAAACAATACTATAAAAAACGTATTAACATATATATAGTTTTAGTTGTCTTGGAGTAAGTGCTGCATGCAAAAATCTCATAGTGCAAACAAAAGCTGTCCACCCAGTTCACTAGTAAGTAAACAACATCAGCATTAACAAGCTCAGCGGTGATTGAGGGGCTGCCTGGAGTGGTAATGGTCCTCCACATCTATTGGATTAGAGGAAGGATGTCATTCAGTATTAATCTGTGAGCAGTAGGCAGCCTGGAACACTAAGCACTCAGCTCTCTGTCTGCCTCTGACTCGTCCCATTGTTCATCCTGTGCTGTGGGCATTGGAAAGAAACCATACTTTCCAGAATGAATCTCTTCTGCTTTTCTCTGGTAAGTGATTCACCTTTTCGGCTCTGTGATTTGTAGACTGACAGTGTGTGTATGAAACGTGGCCTGCTGGAGGATGTGAAGGCAGCATGTGACAGTGCATGAAGATCAGGAACCAAGCTTTAGCTGCTCACGAGGGCCGTTTTTTATGCTTTCTTTTGGGTAAGAAGTCAAGTTATTGGTTGATTATGGCTTACATGTGTAGCCCTTGCATTAAAGATACATTTTATTTATCTTACCTTCACAATATTTTAATTTAAATCAATTATGATTTTTTTTTTTTTTTTTTTAGTTTATAAAAACAAAACACATAGGTGAAACGAGTAGACTGGACTGAGTTTCTCGTGCAGTTTATGATTAATGGTGGCCTCGCTTCACTGAATTCACGCTGGTCTGATCTTCTGTAAGCAAACTAATGCTTCTGGTTATTTGTGTCATCTTTTGCACTGAAATGCACTGCAAACACTAATAAATCAGGGTCTTAAACAGGTGGTCTGTGATCCACCCCTAGTGGATCGGTGGTTGTACTACATTAATTGTTTGATTTCTGACCGATTTTTGTTTTAGACAAAAATACTGTGAACTTAGTTTCTACCAAAGGTAAAGTCAAGAAGCTTAAATTAAGCTAAATGCTCCACTGTCACACCCATAATTTAGAAAGTTAATTTTGAATGCACTTGCGTATGACACTGTATATCAACAATTGTTTTAATGTTTATTATTAATTATTTTATTATTATACTATATGCCTGTTTAAAATGCCTGGTTTAAAATGCAACACTTCATTTTATACAAGGTAAAAAAACAGGGATATTTGACCGACGTGATGTTGTTTTGTAGGAGGGCTCTATGGACAGCCTGTACGAGGCCGTGCAGGAGTCCTGTGAGGCTCAGGTGTACACCATCCCCAGCAGGTCCTGCAGCCCAGCTGTTCTCTCAGATGATGCCACCAAATGGAGAAGTGCGGGGCGTCCTATCTCCATGGTAACTATAGAAATGGCTGCTGGAATTTTGAATCCATATACTGCACTGTCATGGGAAATGTATCGGCCATCTGGACACACGCTTTAACTGCTGTGGACATGATGAGCTTCCATTAAATTAAAGCTGCTGCTAATAGATTGTGCTGTAATCATATGGAAATATATTGAGGCCTTCCTATGAGAGAGAAACCTGAACTGACAGGCATTCAAAATCTTGAGATCACACTTCCCATAATTTCACACTTTCAAATAAATATACACAACAACAGACGACTCTGCATGTGAAAGTTTCTAGAATATATGATCAAAAGTGCCTCATACTGTATGTGTTTACAGGAAATCTCACAGGTCAAGTCAGACAACACTAGAAATAAGAAGCAAAGGTGAGTTCAATCTGTATTTTTAGTCAGAAGAGAAGAGAAAGAGAAAAATGTTGAACTTCTTGTCAAAGCAAAAGTGAAAGAGCCCTTGAGGTTTTCACACAGACAGAAAATGCCAAATGTACCCTCTTTAAATGTTTCCTTGCATCTTCTTTCAGTTCACTACCAAAATCTGTTTCTGAAAATGAAGCTTTAGGTACGTAATAATTTGAGAGATATTTTATAAATTTTCCTAAACTTTCTGCATCACATGACTAAGCTGCAATAGTACACCCTTGTTATGCTTTAATGCTCAACTACCTTGACTGGCAGCCGACCAGTAAATAGATAATGAAAAAGAAAGGTACATTGTGTATCAGATCATTATGAGCATGAATGAAAGGACAAACCAGATTTTCTACATTTTCTTGCCTTTAAATGAGATTTCACAGAGTGAAAAAGTAAAAGCATGCAACATTAGTGAACCTTAAATGAACAAACCCCTAATGGCTTGATTTCCCTCCTGCAGATAATACCGTCTGCACTAATTCTGTCTGGCCCACTGCCAAAATGCAAGAAGATTTAGTCCTCCTGAGGAAGAATCAGAATGAAGGTAAAACCGGTCTGAGGATTTGTAGGTTAATCCCGACTAGATTTCATTTCCAAGACACACACAGCTAAGCAACATCACTTACTATTGGCCAGTCAGATGGCCTATAAGATTCTGACTGTGTCAAATCCCACTGACAGTGAATGGACAGTGTTGTGCAGTCATCAGCTCACTTAAAGCACTTGCCTGTCCTGTGTGGGATTAATTAAGAAACAGCAGGGTCTTAATTGTAAATAGAGCCCTAGCCTTCAGCTTCTTACAACTGTGAAGGACTTTCGAAGGACTTCTTAATATATAGGGGAGAAGTGAACATTTTATTCTCACCAATTTCAAACATCATTTTACTTATTAAATGGCCCTGTGGTGTGATACAGTAGTTTTGAAAGTAAAAATATTAAATGTAATCTCTCAATTATTATTATTATTATTTTAGGTTTATAAAAGATGCATAATACTTATGAAATAATTGCTCAATGTTTTAGATGGTGTATACTGTAGTATGTCACAACATAGGACATGTCAATTTCAGTGTCAACTATGCATTCTAACAAAGTCATCAATATCAGCTAATGTTAAATGTAGTTTAGCTTAGAGCTTTTGATAAAAAGACGATGTTCAAATATTTTAATCACTGTTATTTTTAAAAGATAATGAAAAGATTATAAGCTTACTCTAATCTAAATTTCAAATGGTGGTGCACATTTATTTTAAGGTAATAATGCTGTTGAACCTGTCTGTATGGATGTGCCACATTTCTTTGACTAAGCAGAGTAAAATCACCTGCCGTGTGGTATTTCCTCTCGTCAAAATACGTGAAGAAGCAAAACAGGAAACGGTGCAAAACCACATATGTTTTCTTATACGGAATGTACTATTTTGAGCTCCACTTTGGTCTACAATTTCTGTTTGTCTACCAGAGATTCTGTGATGTCTTAATAAAATAAAAACTTTTAAAAAAGCAAGCATTTTATATAGTGACTTGGTTGCTAATTGCCTAATAATTCGATTAAATGTGCTTAAATTTCAGATATGGTAAGAGCTATAAGAAGGGCTGAAAGCCAGACAATGGCAGACAGAAAGACCATTTCAAGAAACATACAGCAAGAGATTCCTGTCCAGGTCGGAAACACACGACATGTCTAACTGAGTTATGTTGGTATAATTAAAGTTATAACATAGAACATATTTGTGGCATATTTATTTATTTTCATTACCTTTTCTATTAAAAATGTTCATTCTTTCATTGGTAGATTGTCTGTTATGAGGGATGTAATCCAAACCAAGATCAGCTAAGAAGCAAACAGAATTACATGGTGAGTTCAAGCCCTGTCCTCCCAGGTGCTTTGTGCCAGCTGGAATGTAAGTGATCGTCATTTATTACACAGGGGCTGGAACAACAGTTCTCCCTATACAGGGTATCGTGGTTGATTGTGTCTATACAGATGGTTGGGTGAGGGGCACGTCCTGCCCATGTAATCCCTTTGCCCACATGACATTCGAGTCAGTCGAGACTGCTAAATCTGTTATGTGTTCACCAGTGTAGTACTCCGTCAATGGACTCACTCTTGAGAGTTATCGATATCACCAGCAAAATAAGGGTGTATAATACTAATTATGTTTTATATATTAATGTTCCTATATATTAGAATTGTATGTAATTATTTATAACAATTATTTTATTATTTTATTTAATATGATGTATGTAGGTATACTTAACAATGTTATTGTATTATTATGTCTACTCTGTTGACAGCCTGAGACAGCACATGCAGACATGACACAGCTAAGAGGGACACGGATGAAAAAAGTGGAGAGGAAAAGCAGTAAAAGAGGAACTCCAACACAAGAAACAACATGTAAATAAACCGATTAAATCTGATGCTACAGCAGTTACTTGTTTTGAGTTTGTTTTTGTTTTTTTATCAAAAGCTGTTCAGGATGTTAGTGACATATATTGATCTTTTTTTATCTGTGTCTTCTAAAGCTCACATCACAGGTGCCAAAGGAATGACGTGTGACACTGCTTGGGGGTCAAGGGTCACGGAGACAGCACCTGCCAGACATCGCTGGAGTAACCCCACTGAAACAGCCTTGAACTGGATGCCAGCCAACAACACCTGTCTACCTCCCTGCAATGAATATCAAGTCCACATCTGGGACTGGACTGCATCCACAACTCCAAATCAAGAAGATAAAAACAACATTCGAAACTCGAAGAGAGACTCCTTCCCCAAAGGAGTTTTGCGTTCTAGCGCCAGTGTGGATGTCTGTGTAAGTCATTTTCAGTGTATACTATTACTTAACATTTTATTATTACTATCATTATAGTCTTATGCCATGTGGGAAGAAGTATATTTCAGTTTTACATTTTCACCAGCCATTACTTGCTCAAGAAACAATTATTTCACATTATTCTTTGCAAAGCATGAATATGTGATAAATATGTAAATTATCCAAGCTTCTTATTTCATGTGTTATAAACTCATGTGTTATATTAACCTCCTTTCAAGTACTGAATGCATGTTATTATTACAATATAAGACTTTCGAAGATTGTCCTGTCATGCCAACCAGTTATATTTTTACACACTTTAGGGCGAGTAGGAGTGAACTACTACACTGCATCACTCTCAAATAAAGTAAAGCTCTCATGACAATTTAGGAAGGACTGTTTGTTTTCAAAGGCTTGTAGTGTTTAAAGAAATAGGTTATAATGCTGTAATCCTGGATTTGGATTTTGCTATGGCCGACTGCACACATCTGGATTAGGCTGTTATTGTCTGTAGGGTTTTCATGAGCACTAGTGGTCAGTACATGCCATGGATTTTAATTCTTGACATAAAAAGAGCCCATGACTAATACACTTTGCATGTGCAAAGTACTGTACATAAGACAGCTGTCAGACAGAATTCATTTTTGTGCAGTTTTGCAAGAAAAATCCTTTCTGAAAGTTGTGAAATAAGACAGGAAGTGTTTCAAAAGCATGTGTCCACTTCCTTGCGTGCAGTGGAGCTACTTCCCCATACAGAGACCAGATTTTGCAACTTGGGCAAAGGACAAAAGGAATTTTGATTAATAAGCTTTCTCTTGAGTATGTTTATAGTTTTAATGTGAAATTATGAACATCGATCATAAAGTTATATATATAAAAACATTGGAAGCACAGATTCCTGCATCTATTCTACAATCTGAGGGCCTTCATAAAATGTTGCAATCCTTTATTTTAGGTTCTTTAGTTCAATTATGTAAAAAACATCCTTTAGTTTAATTATGTAAAAAGCACCTCTATGGAAATTCTTTTTGTGTGTGTGAGTGTGTGCCACAGAGTCCGACTTATGTATTTGTGTTACTCGAAATGACTGTGAAGTGGTGAACCACAAAATGCAGACTCAAGCATTTAGTGTTTTTCCCCTGTAGAACTGATGCCTTGATAAATGACAGAGTGCGCATTGGCTCACATCCTGTGTGATTTAAGGAAGTTCTTGTAATCGGTTGTTCTGCTGAGACATTGCAATCTTTCACTTGTGGAGCTGAGAAGTTAAACCACTAGTTTCAGGTTAGACTTTCATTTTAAGGACAAACTGAACACACACATCAAGGCGATGCTCCAAAGGGCTGCTTCAAATGTATCAGACAAACCAAAAAGTCTTAAACCAAAGGTAGGAATTAGTAATGTATTTTAAGATTTTAGGTAATAATCTGAAGGTTTTATTTGAGTAGTTGTATTAGGCTTTAATATCATGCAGTTATGCCATATCCCAATAGATCCGACATTTGAAAATGGACCAAGAAAGCTGACATTAGTATGAAAAGCTTTGTCAAGGTCAAATTCATGATAATGGCTCTAAGGATACTTCAGTTTGCTATTTGATTGAGATTACATTTTAAATTTAGATAATTATCTGCATTTTACTGTGGAAGAGCTAAGAGGTTTTGAGCAGATTATGAATCATACAGTGTTTTTGTCAAATTGAAGTGCTCTATAACTTGATGACATGGACACTATAATGACTTTTTTTATGCAAAGTAATGTACATGCTGCATGTGCCTTGCTGTTTTATCCTTTATAAAAGTGGTTGATTTTATTTACCTAACACAGCGATCCACCAGTTTTGGAAGATTTGACACATTCAGAAATCAACACTCCCCTTCCAGACTTGAGGAAAATGGAGCAGTTGAGGTAAGATACATTTGCACGAACAAGACATTTATAAATCTGAGAGTTTATTCACCATTATGTTTATGTTTGTTACACTATGTTTCTTCATAAAATATTTTTCACTGCCTCTTAAACGAAAAACTATCCGCCTACTTTAATAACAATAGCGTATATATATATATATATATATATATATATATATATATATATATATATATATATATATATATATATATATATATATATATATATATATATATATATATATATATATATATATATATATATATATATATATATATATATATATATATATATATATATATATATATACAGACACACACAAAAAAGGATTATCAAAATATTAAATATTAAATATTAATGCGTGTATAAAACAGGCAGAGAGTGATCCAACAGCAGAACACTGCGAGAAACAAGGAAGTTTGGGACAAAAGATGAAAGCCATATCGATGACTATGCGCAAACGGATGGCCAAGAAACACGTCAAATCCTGCTCTGAGGACATGGTGAGTCACAATGCGAGTTCCTCATTTGATTACTGGCACTGATTAAGCAACGAAGTTCTTAATTACCCAAAAATCAGCAGTTCATCGGATTGTACAGGGGTTGTTTGGCACGTTTAAAGGAAAATGAAATATATGTCTAAATAGTAGGGGCTGTGTTATTCACTTTGTTGGTTGTTTTACCATAAAAAAAATTCATATATATAAAAACAAAAAATATGTATTCAGATATATATGCAGCAATAGTGACCATATAATGTAGGATTTAAAGCAGCTATAAATTGATATAAAAGAATGTCTATATCAATATATATATATATATATATATATATAACATTTCTATATTTTAAAGTCATCATGAACTGCCATTGTTTTTTATTTTGTAGTCATCTCTGAGGTCCACTTATAATGTTATCAAGATTTTTTCATTAACAAGAAAGTTTCTGAAACTTAGAGGATGTTTTTTTATAACACAATGACCACTTATATGTCAAAAGATCAGGGGACATTTGAATTGTTTTTTAACTTCTGTTCTGACTGATGAAGTATTAAAGTACACTCTCAGAAAATACTTAAAATACAAAGCCATACCCTAAGGTCCTTAAAGTTATATATTAGTACCTTACATATTAGTACCTAAAATGAGCATATTAATGCCCTTTTAAAGGGCACTGCTCCAGTGACCGTTTTCTACCTTTTTTTCTGATTGTATACCTTATGACCCAGAAATTATGACCCACAAAACCAACCTCTAAAACCAACCAACCAAACAGTTCTCCCTATCACTTAATCTGTAGATTAGTTCATACGAATATCAAGACTGATATTTTGTTTGGCACAGGGTGATGACACTGAGGGAGAAACAGAGAATGGGTGTCCAGCAGAGAAGCAGAGCTCAGACCAAACCAGCAACTCATTAGAAAGCCTCTACAGTGGACAGAGCTCATCCAGTAAGCATCTACACACAAACGACTGATGTGGAAAGAGATTTGACATTTTAATCATACTCTTTTTGTTGTTATATTTATTGGCTCAGGTGGTGTGGCTAGCAATTCAGATGTATCCAGTAACAGAGACAGCCTGAAACTGGAGGAGGAAGTGCCCTACACGGGACAGTTCTGCGGGCGAGCTAAAGTACATACAGACTTTGTCCCCAGTCCATATGATACAGACTCACTAAAACTGAAGGTGAAATAAATATTGTGATTTTTTTCCAGTTTAATTAATCAGCACAATTTTAAAGGAGAAAGATTAACTGCCAATAGTAAGTTAATGGTGTTGGTCATCTTTTTCAGGTGGGAGACATCATCAGCATCATAAGTAAACCACCTATGGGCATATGGACTGGCTTGCTTAATAATAAAGTGGGAAATTTCAAGTTTATTTATGTGGATGTTCTGCCTGAGAAAGAGAAGCAAGAAGAGGAGGAGGCACCAAAAATAAGACCTGTGAAAGTATGCAAGAAGCCACGACCGAATACACTCCTGGAGCTATTAGAGAGACTTCATTTAGAGGTATAACCACAGACAGGACAGGACACACGTCACACTGATTGGCTGCCACCAGTGTTTTAATTGTTAACTAAAATAAAAACTATTACAAACAATTATCTGTAACTCAAAAAAAAAACTGAAGTAACATAAAATCTAAATATTAGATGGAAAACTTAAAAACATTTTTTCTAGAAATGTTGCCTTGTAAATTAACTGAAATAAATAATTTTACGTTTAAGTACTAAAATAGATGAAAAAACTTTTTTTTTTTTTTGATAGAAACGCTGCCTTGTAAACTAGAAAGTAAAAAATTAAAGAATAAAAAAATATTAATATAACAATGCTAATTATATAATAGCAATATATGATAATATATAAATATATTAATAAAATAATATAAATAATAATAGCTTTATAATTCATGTTTAATAAAAATGAATAAAACAATTAAAAACATACTTACAACAAAAATAAAATGAATATAAAAATAAAAGCCAATTCAAAAAATTATGCTATAATACTATATAAATTATACTGCCAGATTTGTCATTGGCCAGATTTGTCATCTGGTTACTTTGACATTCTCCCCCATTGTTATTACATATCAATCCCATAAGGAAAGTTCCCTAGAGAATTAATTGAAAGCACCTGTTCACATCCACACTAGTCGACATGATTTAGCGAAACTGCAAGATAATTTCCCTAAAATTTGCATTATATATGTCCATAAATTTGTCTTTGCCTGGATAGTTGATAGCTGTATTGCACATTTTAATGTTGAAAATCTCATTTGTAACAGGAATATGCATCTTCATTACTCATCAATGGCTACCAGACAGTAGATGATCTCAAACATCTGAAAGAGAGGCATTTGATTGAGTTGAATGTGACTGATCCAGAACACAGACGCAAGTTGCTGGCTGCATCAGACTGCCTCTATGTAACAAGCAGTGAGTATCAATACAAGCAGTTTGATTGACAGCTTTGGGCAAAACTATATTTTGGTTTTCTCTGTGTCCATCTCAGGAAACTTTATGTCAGCAAGCCTCAGGAAGGACACAGATACCGCAATCTTTGCATTGTCTATGTTTGTGTTTTGATGAAATATCAGTCAGACAGTGAGTCCAGTGTTACTAAAAGTCACAACCTTATCTATTTAAATTTAATCTATAACGCTCTGTGCAGTCAGGAACGGCCTTTTCCTGTAAATACAGATCAGGATTAATTGGATGTGGGCTCACTGTGTGAGCAGGTGGCACATGGCTGAGCTGCTCTGGCTGATATGAGTGAGGGATAATAACCAGGAAGACATACTGTCATTTAATTAACATTAATTTCATTTGGGTTTATGTGCAAATGCAAACCTGATTTGTTCCGCAGAGATTAAATTAAAGAGCAGGAGTTTGTATGAGAGATTTAACCTGTCTTTGCCTTGGCTTTTACAGAAGACGAAGAGGGAGTGATGAAGGGCAATGAGGAGGAAGACGAAGATAATGACTGTCTCAGAGACTCAGGTTGTTTTATTCCTGCAGAGTGTCCTGACAGCTGAGAATCATCCAATGTATCGCTCCTGAAAGCTACAAACAGACACAGAACTGAACAGAACTGTTTAATATACTGTTAAGATTTTTTCTTTTTTGTGCTCGTCTTTCATCTAGATGTACTTGTGTTTTTTATTTAGACATTCTTTGTTCAGCGTTGATGTAACCTACAGTATTTCTGTTAATGTAGATGTCATTTGAACTTTCTTGGCAATATACTTGTCTGTGAGGAATTTTTTCAGCTTTTACAAATGTTTATGATGGCTGAATTGTATATAATATTATTAAAAAATGTTATTTATTCTGAAGCGTTCTTTTACTTACTCATTTGACTGTGTTTCAAATACACATTGCTTCTACTGCTAACATTTATGCTATCAACTTTCCATCTGTTTCTCAAAATAACTTTTTGGTTTTGGTGAGTGTTTGGTGGGATGAGTTTCCAGATGACTAGTCACGTGCAATGACTGATACGGAGGTTTAGTTTCAAAGCACTTTCCAGTTTCCATCCTTTGACTGAATTAATACTTAATATACAACTCCCGTCACTGATCAACATATACATATACGTTTTAATTCATATTTATTATCAATTCATACATATTTATTATCAACTAAGGTCTTGTTGCAGGAAATAAAGGTGGTGAGGGAAGAAACTTAGAACAGATGCATATGATTATAGAGTGGAAAAATATTTTTATTTATTAACAATAATTAAAACTACTACATAACGTTTGCCAATATTTTATATATATATATATATATATATATATATATATATATATATATATATATATATATATATATATATATATATATCCTTACTTTTCATATTGTTCAAATGTATTATTATTATTATTATTATTATTATTATTATTATTATTATCAATATTATTTGTTCGTTTGTACCATAGACAGTAAAGGTTTGTACCGTGCATTCTGTCTTGCGCAGATGCGCACAAGAATGTTGAGTTTCTTCCGGTTTCGAAATTAAAAAAAGATAACAGGAAGTTGTGCAGAGGTCCGATCGCGCTTTACATTGCATTCTGGGAAATGTAGTTAACATCAGCAGTTCCTATCACATTGGAGACCATGCTACTGATTAAAACAACTACAACCCCCATCATCCAAACAGTCGATATTAGGTCGACGTGTATGTTCGTTCGGCCGGCGCAGATACTGAATGAACATCTCTTATATCTCAAATATCCATAAAATATTGGGTTGGTAACATGGCCGGGGAAATGTCCATAATAGGTAAGTGTTAAATTAAACTAATGTACTCGTAAAGATATATGTCAGCTCTAACAGAATGACCATCTACGTAGCAGTTAGCTAGAAATAGGACTGACGCATCTGTCATGAAAGTAAGAATTGACTGTACGTGGATGACTACCGGTATACCAGACAGACAGATATATATTGTACAACTTTAGACAACAAAAAAAGTCAACAACAAAAATAGACACCGCTGGTATCTGTTCTTCAAACTAACTTTACATTAGTTACAGTGGCTATGTTTCAAAATCTAGTTAGCTATCTTTCTAATCATCATGTTTGCGCATTAACGCACCAGGAATATGGTCTAGAATTGTCGTGTTTTACTTTTTTTCTACACACCACGTTTTATATACTTTTATAATATATATGAACGACATGCTTATAGTAACCATTAAGTTTTATGGTAACCTATATGACTATATAATTTCCTGATATATCACTTTTTTCTTAGTCATATATATTTCTGTGTGTCCCTACAGGTTCTGTCATCCTGGCTTTGTTCCTGGCAGGATATCTGGGACAGCAGTACCTGCCCCCTCCGAAGCCCAGGGTCATTGGGTTGGATCTTGGGACCACTTTCTGCTCCGTGGGAGTGTTTCAGCCTGGCACAGGCGAGATTGAGGTTATTGAAGATGACAAAGGTCGCAAAAGCATTCCGAGTGTGGTGTCGTTCACCTCCACCGGTGTGTTTTCTGGACATGAGGGCCAGGAATTGTCTGACATAAATCCTCAAAACACAATTTATGATGCCAAGAGATTTATAGGGAAGATTTTCGATGAAGACACTTTAGAGAAAGCGAGCGCTCGATACCCGTTTAAGGTAAACATTTGATATTATACAGTCTTTAATTGCTCTTGCAATGCTTACAGTGTCTCTAACATTTCTTAACTTTTTTTAGGTGATCTTCAACAACGGGAGTGCAGAATTTTTAGTCTCTACAAATAGCACCTTCACAGTTACTCCCGAATTCATCGGATCTCGTCTCCTGTTGAAAATGAAAAAGATGGCAGAGAAACAACTAGGAGTACCTATCGATAAAGCGGTTATATCAGTGCCAGCAGAGTTTGATGAGAGGCAAAGAAACTACACCGTTAGAGCAGCTAACCTAGCTGGTGAGTTTACTACTCACTTCTTAAGGTGTACATTAATCGCAAAAGCTGGACATTTTAGTCGGAATCCACAATTTGGAATTTCTTTACACATTTATTGCATTGACCAAGGCACTCAAACAAAAAATAAATTAACTTAAATTGCGACTTTTCTTCTCACAATTCAAACTTTTCCCAGTTCTGAGAAAACTCAGAATTCAGTGGAAACAAGTCAAGAGTTGTGAGATTTTTACAATCAGAATTGCAAGGAAAAAGTCAGAATTCTAAGTTTAGATCTCGGAATAATGACTTGTCTTGCAATTAACTTTTTGTATTTTTTATATCACGTGGCTATAATGGTCTTCCCTAGAAATCAGTAAAAATATCCTTGTAAAAGCTGCTAATGTTCTATAATAATGAACTGATCGATCATTTTGCATGTCCTCCTCATCAG
Organism: Carassius gibelio; assembly: GCF_023724105.1. Classification (NCBI taxonomy): domain Eukaryota; kingdom Metazoa; phylum Chordata; class Actinopteri; order Cypriniformes; family Cyprinidae; genus Carassius; species Carassius gibelio. Next base: position 10,107,014 of record NC_068410.1, read on the forward strand.
GGCTGGACATCCTGCGGGTGATAAATGAGCCCACGGCGGCAGCGATGGCTTATGGACTGCATAAAGCAGAAGTCTTTAATGTGCTGGTGGTGGATCTGGGAGGAGGAACACTAGATGTGTCACTTCTTAATAAGCAAGGTGGCATGTTCCTTACCAGAGCAATGGCAGGTGAGCTGGGTGATATGACATTATAAATGTATCAACTAGGAGAGATTTTACTATGGAAGGTATACTGTATTTGTGTGATTAATGGGCAGGGCTGCTTTATGCTATTTACATATTTGAGATACATCCTGCTCCGTATTCTCTCCATTATTACAAGTTTGTTTGTTAAAGCAAAGACAAGGAAGAAATAATCGGTGTAACATGAAGCAAAGTTTAGTTGTATTTGGTCGCTAACCATTCTACACATTAATGTAGAATTCAGGCACTTAGGCACAGTGCTATTGCTGCTTTTACGTAAGCGCTACCTCCTGCAAGAGAGTGAAATTGCATTTTTGTTTTGCCGTTTTTGTTCAGACTAATATTATAATGCATAAAATACATAATCCTTTATCATTTCCAATTACTCCTTTTCTTTGAAATGGTTTAAACTTTAAAGGCTTGAATGACAGGTTCATCATTCTATAAAGTGTTTTGCTTTGTCACAATTATGAATTCCCTAACATTATTCCTCCTGTCCTATCCAACAAAAAAGAGGCGACTCAGTATTTTCTCCGTCGTCAAATCAGCCTTACAAGTACCAGCTGTCTGTTTGTTTTCCTGGCAAAGAGCATGTTTAGCTGTTTAATCTTTGCGCGTCATACGACCAAACAGTACAACAATTTGACGTATCGCGCACGCACGGGCGAAACAGTGCGGGTCACGTCATTTCTTCATGGCGAAATTCATGCACCATGCATAATAAAAATAAACATTCTAAGTAGAAAACCATTAGGAGCGACAGCACAACACACACCTTTAAAATATAAAACAATTAATTTGTATTATCTTATTATATTTGTAATACGTTAATATTAGAATTTAAATATATGAATTCAAATTTCATGGATTTATTTTTATTTATTTTTGTAGTAATGTAAATTTTTCTAGTTCGGTTCTACTGTATTTGTTTTGAGTTGTTTTTTAAAATCCTCATACAGTCTTCACAAATGATTTAGAAAATTCAGAGAAAATCATTGAAATTCATGTTTTATAGAATGTAGGGACTCTGGTTATGACCTTCTGTATTTGAATACTCGTACCACGTTTTTCCCCAGCCTCTGTGGTTTGACCTCAATGGGTATTTAGGTTAGAAGGTTTTGGGTAATGCAATCTCAGCAAAACCTCAATGACATTTACCTACCACACATGGAAATGGTCACATCAGGTGCACAAGCGTCCTCCTGTTTCAGCACGAGATTAACGCATGGTCTTCATCTCCACAGGTAATAATAAGCTTGGAGGGCAGGACTTCACCCAGCGTTTGCTGCAGTACAGCATCGAGCGAGTGCGGCAGCAGTATGGCGTGCCTCCTACTCTTAAAGAAGACATCCACCTCCTCCGACAGGCCGTGGAGGCCGCCAAGCTCAACCTCACCCAGGAGCCTCACGTCCACCTCCGTGTTCCTCTTCACCTGCTGACAACGGGAGCGAACGGAGGGCAGGAGGAAAAAGTCCTGTTTCAGGAGAAGCTTTCACGGGAACTCTTTGAGGAGCTGAATGCAGATCTGTTCCAGAAGATTCTGGCACCCATTAAGACTGTCCTCATTGAGGGTCATTTAGAGAAAGAGGAAGTGGATGAGATCGTCCTGGTGGGAGGGTCTACGAGGATCCCCCGCATTAGACAGCTCATTAGTCAGTACTTTGGAAAGGAACCAAACACCTCAGTGGACCCTGACCTGGCTGTGGTGACCGGGGTGGCCATTCAAGCAGGCATCATGGGCGGCTCTTGGCCTCTTCAGGTCAGCGCAATTGAGATTCCCAACAGGCACCTTCGTAAGACCAACTTCAGCTGATTGGTTGAGAGACTTAAACTGCTACTTTGTCACATGACTGCTATGTGCCAACAAACCAAAAACTGGTTAAACGATGTGTGTGTTACATGTTTTTGCGTCCTTAAACACATTCGCTTTGCAATGAACTCCTGATTGGGCCAAACACAATGGTTACTGGAGCATCTGGACTTGTGGGCCCTAATTAAAGTTTATACATTTATCTTCGCATTGAGAGAATGTTTTTTTCCCGTTATCTTCAGCAGGTGTCTGCTTGGGACCATATCAATTAGTTTATTGCCATCTTTGTGCCTAACTGGTACTAACTGTGCAATAAGTCTTTGACAACTGGTTTTAGCAGGTTTAATGATGTTATATTCAGGGATGCAGCTGTTTGTATATAACTGAATAATCATTTCAGTCTCCACTATTTATTTATTTTGCCCAAGGCTAGTTCTGATTTCAGCTAGCTGTTTCTGTCTACTGGAGTTTTGCTTGTGCCTTTTTATAATTGCCACAGTTAAATGTGTACCGTAGACTAAGCATAGTCTGATTTGTACTTTATTTTTAAAGACTTAGTCTTTTTTTGTGAGGCTTTCATTTATATATATATATATATATATATGTGTGTATTAGTAAACCATAATACCACCTGCCAACTGTTAAATATAAATCATTAAAAAATTTACCAGCGTGGTATTTAGTTCATTAACTCTTCAAACTGAAGCTTTTATAAGAATGTAAATTAAAAGATATATAAATGTTTACATATATATTTCATGTTAAGGTTGACATTTTTCTGCATATTATAAAAGTGAAGTATAATTACCCACATGGACCAAACAAAAAAGAAAGATGTTGTTGCTTTTTGCGTTGACCAGTTTTGTTTATATAATGCTAAAAGCTTAATATTAAGAGGTGAAAATACTTTTTGCAAAGTGTGAATATAGTTTAATGCACTTTACATATAGAGGAGTTCAGAACACTGCACAAATTCAAAAGGGAAAACGATTATCAGTGTGAATGCATATTCAAAACGTTACTGTAATTGTAAAAAACACTGAATTCTATTTTTGTACAGTCCTGTACCATTTCATTTGTTGCATTATGTACAGAACCTTGTTTGTATGTGCGATTAAAGTCCTTTAACCTTTGCTACTGTGCAAAGAAAAACAAACCTTGTTAAAACTGCAGAGTTTGTTTTATTGCTCGACCTCTGAAACACATCAATACAAAATAAAAACATCAAACGGCACAAGCGTTCAGCCTCGTCCTCTGTGTGACAGCACAAGCCACTGTAAACAACGTCACATCTCACATTTACAATATTAAGTAAAGGGTCAGGACATCTCAGCAATGGGAAGCCCTGTACAAAATATTTAATACATGAAAAGCCACTCAAACAAAAGTGTTGAGACTAAAAAGACAACGTCCGGACAAGGACAGTGTCTTGAGTAATATTGCACAGCATCGAAACTCCAAGCCAGCTTCCTTTATAAACAGTGTTCAACTATACAATCTAAACTCAATTTTGGACAGACCCTTGGTTTCTGTAATCCACCATTTAAACCTAACTAGGGGATTTTTTTTTTTTTTTTTTTCCTAAATTAAACCACAGATATGCCAAACATAAATATTCCATGTAATCTGGCATCATACCTACTTAAACGATAAGGCTGGGTGATTTCCTTCCAAAATGACAACTGAACCACATGCTAAATAGATGGTATATTAAATACAGCAAATATAATTTGAAGGTCAAAGGCAGGCACTCTGTAAACACCTGTTTATTCTTAAAAACGCACAACCGTTTGAACAGAAGGCATCATTAGACTGTTAATATCACACCAAACCAGGGTCTAAAAATACAAATTAAAACTGGCATAATGTGTTATACTCCACATTGGCTGGCTATGGAAGATTAAAAAAATAAAATCCCCAAAACCCGACAGATAAAATCCACTATATTATCACAGGCATGCTTTCAATACGAAGCAGGTAACGGGCATTCCAGGATCCTCAAGCGTTACGTAGGGGAAGAGGCCACAGATTTGGAAAGTCAACAGAAGAACCGCACTTCCTACTTCTCTTTACTGTCCAGAATTTAAAACGAGCAACTTAATAGTGAAAAAAAAAAAAAAAAAAATCTGTACAGGGGTCCATCAGAAACAGTAGGCTAAGAGTTGAGTCAGTAGTTCAGAGGATGGACCACAAGCCCGATCAGGATGTGATGTCCTTTTTTGTTCCATGAGTCAATGAGCAATGTCTTAATTGGTGTAGTAGTTAAATCCATTTTCCATATAGGGTTCATCGCTACTGACTCCGTTGCTCACCTCTGTGGAATAAGACGACAGGAGGCCATACAAATTATGCTTAACGCCCACAACATTTACAAATCTCCATAAACCAAGGATCTTCAATCATATCGGCTCTGTTCCAAACCCTAGTGAGCTGCCTAATGCAACAGCACTTTATTATATCTGTGAAAGCCGTTTAAAACCGTCAATCACATACTTTTTCTACCCAAATGAGATGGCCAAAGTCAGTATTACAAAATGGAAACTAATTTTTACTATTACTTTTCTTTAACAATATCAATAGAAAAAATATCATATAAAATATAAAACAGTTATTGAAAATTGTAATAATATTTCACAATATTACTGCATTTTTAATTCTATAAATGAGGCCTTTTGTGAGCAAAAGATACTTTTTTTTTTTAAATAACAACAACAAAGAATACCTACTTTCGAAATGTAAAAACAAATGGTAAGGAGTGCATGTGTTATCATTTACTAAGTTTATGCCTGTATAGAACATTTCTGCTCAGTCATAAGGTTTAATATATTAATATGCTTTTTATGCAAGCTACTTATGTAGTTTGCACACTTGGAACAGAGCCAGTGGTGAAAAAGCAAACTGTAGAACTTCTTTGTGAATTCCACATGGGTTAGTTATCATTGCCCTCATACTCACCAAACGCAGGCCAGAGTTACTCTGGCCATTGGCCTATCATTCAAGCTGTGGGATGTCAGCGGAGTATGGATTGATGGAAGAATGGATGCAGGAAGAGACGGGATGGTGGCAGACAGTGAGAGACAGGAAGGAGAGGAGAGGGAATGAGATGGAATGGGATGAAGGGATGCGGTGACAGACTCAAACCCAGGAGGTAGACAGCTACTGTGGCTGACCTTAGACAGGGCAAACACACACACAGAGGCATGCAAACATTGCTGGGACACATGCTCACACAATATTAAATCAAGAAACACATTGCATGCAACACATGAACAGTCAACTGTACATAAAATCGCAAAAAAACCCATGACAGAGGGATTTTTTGTCACTCTGGAAGAGATAATGCGATAATGGACATTGGGTGTACATTATCCCACTTACTACACAGCTAAGCATCAAAGAAACACATCATCAATGGATCCTCAGCAGTGAATGGGTGCCATCAGAATGAGAGTCCAAACAGCTGATAAAAAACTTCACCTTGAAAACACATAGCCTTTCATTTCACAAGACATTACTTGATGGACTAGAGTGGTGTTTCTGAGTCGGACTCATTCTGACGGCACCCATTCACTGCAAGTGAGCAAGTGATGTAATACAAAATTTCTCCACATCTGTTCCGATGAAGAAACCCATCTACATCTTGAATGGCCTGAAGGGGATTATATAATCTGCTCATTTTTATTCCTGGGTGAACAATTCCTTTAAAATAAATCCTATAAAGTCCTTCAGATTTGAGTCACATGATGCTGCCAAAGAGATTTCCTAACTTCTTGGTATAAAAAGAGAAACAATGTGAAGTAATATATGACACATGAAAAAAATTACACCGCTATTGTGCCATGGACAATGGAGAAATATGTTAAGTCAAGTCATTATTATACAAAGATTTGATTGACCAATCAGAATCCAGTATTTCAGGGCACAGTGAGTGTAATAAGCTTATGTATAGCACTCTCATACACATGCAATAAGAGGAAAGTCAAAAGCATGTGGTTAGGTGGCTCTTACCAGAGAAGATGAGCTTCTCCTTCATGATGTTGACATCTCTGCTGGACCTCCTGACGGCTGCGCTCAGCATGATCTGCTCTGGGTTGTAGCTCCGCATCCCGCTCATTCTCCACCTGTGATCACGTGCACACAAACACACACGTACACAGACTGACCTTAGTGACATCTCCAAACAGAGTTCACACTGATACTGCTGACTCAGCTAATAAAACCTATGATTTTTTAAATCGTTACGCTCACAGTGATCTACTAAAGTAATTGGTAGTCTCTGATATACACAGTGTGTTTACACTACCTATCAAAAGTTTGGGGTCAGTGAAGAAATTAACACTTTGTTAAAAAAGGAAGCATTAAATTGATCAAAAGTGAAGACTATTATTCAATTTCAAATTAATATTTAATTCTTTAAACCTTCTATCTATTCAAATAATCTTGAACAAATATATTAGTTTCCACAAAAATATTTAGTTACCGTTTTCAAATCTTCATGTGATACTGAAGACTGGAGTAATGGCTGCTGAAAATTCAGCGTGGCCATCAAAGGAATAAATGATATTTTAATATTAAATACATTTATATTAAAACAGTAAAACCATTATTTTAAACTGTGTATTTCACACAATTACTAGTTTGCTGTATTTTTAATTTAAAAAAATTATATATAGCCAGCTAAATAGTCTGTAACTGTCAGCCATGTGATTGTCACCCCCTAGTGGATGAGTGCGGAATGACTTAGCAAAACCATCAAGTCTTCCTGTTTGTGAACTTTTATCCAAGTCATTCCACATAATGTACCTCAATTAAATATTAATTATATGTTAAATGATAAGCAGTGATATTAAAGTGTAATCATGTGGGCTGTGGTTTAGTGAGAAGAGTTAGTAATAGCATTGACAAAATACAGGTAGAACGAAAGATCCAGGCAGATAGATTGAAACAGGGTTATACAGAGAAAGAAGGGCAAGAAAGGGAGATATACACTGGCAGCATGGGCCAACAGCGCTGACCCAATTACCTGATTATGTGATAGCTGAGAGATGCCAGAATGCAGCAGAGAAGAGGAGCATGCACATCAGGCAGAGAGCAAGAAGAAGAGGAGAAGAGGTGGAAGAAAGGGTACAAGAGTAAAAGAAAGGGAGAGAATTAAGAGGTCAGTTCAAGAAAAGCAGATGCAAATGTTTCTATGGCAAGCGCAGCAAACGTAGAGGATCCAGAGCCCAACATAAGATTGAGTTTTCAGTTCACACATTTACCAGTGATGCTGATCTCCAGTATTAAACATAATATTGTAATGCAAAACATCATCAACACAAACACGTTTTCTTCTTATCCTTCTTTCCTTCTCTTTCACGCTAGAGGTAATCATGTTTCAGGATGCATTAATATTTGTTTTGTAAAGGTCAATCAATGTGAATTTCCCATGGCAGGCTATATTTGATTACATCTGATGATACTACAAAACATTTTTTGAATGTTTATGGTTAACTAAAACTAAATCTAAAATTAATTGGGAAAATAAAATAAAATCAGTAGATGAAAAGCTTAAATATATATATATATATAAAACCAATAAAAAAAATTATAAAATGCTAATAACATTCTTTATCATTTATTTAACATTAACACTAAACTAAACTAAATAAAATTAAAACATAAAAACAAAAGCAAATTCAAAATACTAATAAATACTACACCAGTAAATAAATAATCCAAAAATAACACTGAACTAGAACTAGGTCTTACTTTGAATAAAACCTCATCCCTATAATCTACAGCATACCATGTCAAACAAGTGAACACTTACTTCTGGAATATAAATATTCCCAGAACTACAGCAAAGGAAATGAGATCAGTACAGATCCATATCAAGCAGTACTCATCCGGACTCTAGAAAAAAACACAAATGTTAATAAAGCACACAAACACCAGTAGATGGCGTAAGAGAATAGCCACAGCCACAGCCATTGCAAGATCATTTTTTAATTCTCAATATTTATTTATTAAGTAAAAATGTTTAATCTCAATCTTGTATTTGCCCCTTACCATTAATCATATTTTTAAGTTATATTCTAGAAAAAGGCAGTATGCTTCTTATTTTTAATAAAGGCCAGAACAGCAGATGCAGACCAATTACATATCTTGGAAAGCATGAAGGCTTTGTGCCGATGCTTTATGAATAATCTATAAGCAGATGGGGGTTCATACCATGAGCCAGAGCGGATAGTGCACCTTCCTCAGCACCTGCGGGGCCTCGGAGGAGACGGACGGCACCCCACTGCACCACAGCAGGGAATACAGCCACGGCTCGTTCACCGAATACAGAGTCAGACTGATATTGTTCTCATTATACAGCCTATTAAAATAAACACACAGAGATATATGAATAGCTTTTACACACTTGACAGCGCAATAACAGGTTTTTGCATTTCCAGTCCATTACACTAGTGGCACAGACACTGCAGCTTTTGTTCCAAAACTGTCCTGTATTATGTAATGTAGATGTTGTAAGCGAGACCAGATGTCTGTAAATAGGGCAGCATCCTACCGGACGTCCTGCGCAGATGCCTGGTTGTAGCGCAGCAGGACCCTGCTGATGCCTTTATGATGAAGTGTGTTGAGAGGCAGCTTCTGCACAGATGTCTGCTGTAAACTTGGAGCAACGCTCCTCACCATCTCCCTGTTACTGTCCAGCGTCCACATCACCTACACAACACACACACACATACAAAATTGAAATGTTTTTACATATATGCAACACACACACATGTATATTTATTTCTAATTTACATACATTTATTTCTGTTTTAAACAGATGCTGTTCCTTTTAACGATTTATGCATCAAAGAATCCTGAAAATCATAGGTTCCAAAGCAATATTAAACAGCACAACTGTTTCCAACACTGGGAATAAATCAGCATACTAGATTGATTTCTGAAGGATCATCTGACACTGAAGACTAGAGTAATGATGCTGAAAAATCAGCTTTGCATAACAGGAATATAGTGCATTTTAAAGTATATTAAAATAGAAAACCACTTATATAATTTGAAATAATATTTCAGAATATTAATGTTTTTTTCTGTATTTTAATCAAATAAATACTGCCTTGTTTAACAGGAAAGACTTCTTTAAAAAACAATAAAAAAAACTTGTCCCAAACTGATCCCAAACTTTTGAATGGCAGTGTACATAGAACCTTAAAATAAAACCTTATAATATTTATCATTTTTATGGCCAAAATTTGAAATTCTATTAGCCTGGAATTTAAATCAAAGATATTTTTATAACAGTATAGCAGACTAAAATAGATATATAATTTATATCTCCCAATAATGTGTCTTAGTAAGACAATATGCAAATATGATATGATAGAATTTTGTTATCAGACAAAGTCTGAAATATTTCTTGTGTGACAGTATTGTGAAACACTTGGTTTTACTTTGAAAGCATTGTAGTTTTTATTGTGGATGGCAAAACCTATAACGCAATGCATTACAATGATGATTGAGATATCATAATGACAAATGTACATTCCTCTAAAGCATGATGCATCATTTTTGATACTCAAATTAAAACATGATATATGGATTAACAAGTAAAGCCTGCCTTTTTCACCAGCACTTGACCAACTAATACTAGAACTTACATTTCTATTCTATTCTATTCTTAAAAAAATAAAAAATAAAAAGACACATAGCTCCGAATTATACCTATTGGTCTGATTGCTTCTATTGTTCTCATTTGTAAGTCGCTTTGGATAAAAGCATCTGCTAAATGATTAAATGTAAATGTAATGTAAAGCCAAGCTGATTAAGTCCAGTAAGTGCTCATTGTGAAATAAAAATAGTAGTTATTTTTTAAGAATACCTTTAAAAAAAGAAAAAGAAAAAAAAAGCACAACAGATTTTTGATCATTTTGATAATTTAAATGCCCTAGAAATTTGTATATAAAATAAAATTCAGTAGGATTTATAGGGTTAACTTTACAACCATTATGCAATTAATATTAGCCACTGCTAGGGGGCGCTACTACACAACCTCACAAATCGGAAACAGTTTTGTATCCTGAATCCAATCCCTGAACATGTCTCTTTCAACCCCTGACCAAGGACAAAGAGATTTCCATTAGCACATCAAACGTGAGCATCACTCCCTCGAGACTGACCTGCTGTTGCGGTATTCCGGATGTCAGAACAGTGTCCAGGGTGAGGTTGACCCAGTCGTGGCGGTGGGGGTGATTGGCCGGCGGTCTGCGCAGAGTGAATACGGCTAAGCTCTTGGACTTAGCTGCTAGTTTCAGCATCTGCTCCAAGCTGCAAACTGTCTGGTTCCCAACTGACCAGCGCTCCGATGTTGACATGTACTGCACAGTCCAGAAGGGATCATCCTGCGTTCAGTAAAATCAGTTAGTCCAGCTGTACATACTTATACAATAATGTAAATGTAGGTCCTAATGTTTTAATGTAAAGTCTTAAATGTTTTGCACCGAAACCAGCTACAATTTAGTTTTATGTTACCTTTACATTTAATTAAATAAACTGTTTTTGTACTGTACCTTTAAGATTTTTATATGTTAATGTGCTGACATCATAACTGTGACTTGTTCTAAGTGACCTGTTTCGCAACATCATTTCCATAAATGATCAACAGAGGAAGCTTTATATGAATATTAAAGCACATCTACATAAACTGGGGAAAAAAACAAAACATTTGAGTAGAAATAATTGTCATTCAAAATTTACTAGGAAATGTCACAACTAATTACAAAGAAGCAGCAAGTACCACATTGACTTATACATTACATTTTGAAGTAGAAATACACTTTTTATTTACAATTTGGAAAATTCATTGAACTCTTATAAACGTACACTATAAATCTAAAAACACTCTTCAGTCTTACCATAAATAGATCTATATTACTAACACTATTACATACTATTTCAGCTGTACTGTTGACATAGTTTAGAGCCAACATGACCCACACCTTTAGAAACCACTGGCCAGCGTTCAGTGAGGTCAAATCAGTCCAGTTGAAGAATGACGCATCGTCATACTGTCTGTCCGGGAACACTCTTCTCACGTTTGTGGTTCTCCTCAGCGTCCGGTCTCTCATGAGGAATGGCACACCATCAAGACTACAGCCGAAGCAGTATATGTGATTAGACAGCACTAAGATTGAAACTGAGAAAATGCTTCCATTAAGGCTCAACCTGCCAGCACTGCTGGATATTATTCAATGATAAGAGAGAGAATAAATGAGAGAAGCTGACTTGCTCTGTGATTGACAGAAAAAACATCGAAAAGCATTTACTGAATGGTGGAACGGTTTTGCAATAAAAGCACTATTATTGCAGCTCATTATTATTTATTTAGCAGCTGCTTTTAACAACCCACAACCTGAAGTTAAATGCCTTACAAGAGCTCAGTGGTACTTTGTAAACCAAACTCTCTAAGGATTGAACCTTTAGATTACCAGCCAAGATGTTTGGCCTCTTAGCCACCGATTTCATTTTAAACTAGAGGATGCCAACCATAGTAACATGTGGCCTGGAACAACTAATCACAAATTAGGGATGGCTTCAATTTCAAGTATAGTGTTTCTCACAATAAATATTGTTCCAAAACAGCTGCACAAAACATTTTTTAACATTTAACTTTTTTTTTTTTTTGGCAACACAATGATCAATATGGATGATCATGAGAAAACAGCCTCCAAATTTGAACCATTTTATTGTTTAAATTATGAAATTGTATTTTAAACTAAGGATTAATTACAGAATAATTACCTTTTTAAATGAGGTTTTTATATTATATTAAATATAATATGTTATTACATTATAAATCAATCAATTACAATTATATTGTCCTATAATATTAAATTATAATTATAATAATTGTATATTTAAATATAAATATATTTATAAACATGTAGAAGAAAATTACTGTAGATGTGGATGCTGTCCATAGAGTGTTGCTTGTATTTGTATGCATAAAAGAAATAGACTATGGATGATAAATCAATCTAAAAAAGCCTGAGTGATGACTGTTTTTAACCAAAATAAATTACAACCCAGCAGATGGACAATTTCTGCTCCATTATCTAAAGATGCGTGTTAAGCAGGCAGAGTAGATTATAGCTTAAGGGGGCTTCTTTATACAGTCTTCCTGTCCATCCCAATGTTCAATTACTATGCACTCACTGGGCTAAGAGACGTCACGCCACCCTCTCATTACAGCAGTCTCACACAGCCACACAAGCATTCACACACTGCATCCACATACACATGCTCTATACAATCTATTGATTGATCTGTACCAAGAGGAGGAGAACCAGACAGAATAAATGAATACCTGATGGTCACATCCGCCTCCAACCCGCTAACATTCCTCTGCAGAGCTCTGTTGAACGATAGGAGAGTGTTCTCTGGAGCCAGCTTAACAAGAGCGGAAAAAAACAATGTATATTTAGTATATTTTATATAATTACATAAAGTATAATACAAACTAACATTTATGTATAAATATTCATTTATTTGATTTATAGGAGTTTAACTGGACTCTATCTTCAAGCATGATGTACGCCAAAAAACAACAACAACATGGAATCGGAAAAGTTAAATTCCTGAAATGATTAAGTGAAAATGATACAGAGAATAACATTGCATATCTGAAGCTGAGAATGGAAAGATCTTTGTTAAACCAAAGTGTGAGACTCCTCTCACCCTGCTCTTCAGATATAAATCAATAACTCATCTCATGAAGGTTCACGGAGTGCTTGAGGGCAAGACACATGCACAATCTACAGCTCCTCTGTGGTTCATGCTCATGCAAAGGCATGCAAGCAGCAGCTTGAGATCATCTGCACACTTCCGTTCTAGATGTACTAGTACATGTGACATCAATGCAAAATGAAGGACGCCTCGTTTGAAGCACAAGAGAATGAGGAGAGGAATATATTGGGATCAGTATGCATGTGTCTTTGGAGAGCACTTCTGGTTATGTCTCGCATTTTTTAATCCTGGCTTTTAAAGCCATGATGGTTGATACTACACCAATGCCTGCAGTGTTGTAAAGGCTTGTTTTCAATCCAAGTTTGGCTGTTTACAGCTGTAGCTAGGAGTGGCAGAGGACAATTACGGTAAATTCTTCCAAAAAAATTGTGCACTAATAGGCTACCTCAAATGTTACATAACACTGCTGCTATAGCAAGCCACCCATATGAACGATGATTTTATTGTTCAATTTCTTTCTCAATTATCTTCTTTAGCCCTATTTAGAGGAGGACCAGCTTTTCCCAGAGCAAATTAGGCAAATTTGTTTCACATGTGATTTAATACAGACTAAATGAGTAATTTAAGTAATAAGTAATTACATACATTATATATATATATACACACACACACACCATATTACATATTAGTTTATTTAGATAGATTATGTGTATGTAGATAGAAAGATTTAGACTACAACTGTACAAAAACATTTGCTATTTTTTTTCTGTGTTGCTATAAAAAAAAAAAATAACATGCACACGTTAAAAGTGTATTTGCCATTTCAGAGCATAATACACCAATGATACACACGGGTCTACTGAAAACCCTTCATAACCACCAAACCTTGAACAACGCCTACACAGAGATTCTCCGCGGCTCTTTCCTGAGTTATATTTAGCTATGGACAAGCCAGGGAAAAGAAATATGAGAAAGATAAATGGAGGGAGAGAAAGATTGTGAGGGATGGAAAGACAGAGGAAAGATATGGGCACAGAGAGAAGAAGGACCAAACTGCCTCCAGCAATCCTTGATGTAGCCTGAACTTAATGTAGCATCTAGGGAAGACAGGAAGTGCACAGCACAATGTTAACAACTTAGCATCTCACCATTGGAGCTCCTTGATGACCGATGATAGCGGGTGCTGCTTTGAGACTCCCACGCTCCATAATACAGGGTGAGGTGATCGATAGGGGAATGAAGTAAAGTGTGAGGAGAACACTCAGGTAGATGAGCAGAACCATCACCTGAAACCCTAGAGAACCAACAACTTAGTTATCTAAAGTTACAACTCGGGCACAGCTTCCAAAAACAGCCTTTTTAAAGCATAAACCAAAAATGGCTATAAAACAGCTTTTTTAATCAGTTTTAATGGGTATCACGTGTTATGTCATCTTTGTTGCAAAAGCTAAGTGCTTATAAAAAATGTTGCTCGGCCATGACAGTAGCTGACCTGAAAAAGAAAACTAAGCATAGAAGTGTACGCTTAAGTGTTCAATAACGTCCCTTGCAGCAATGCTGAAAATATTATTTCTTGGTTTGCATTCTGACACATTTCTGAACACATGATATATGGAATTGAGTTTGCACAGTTATTTTAGTTCACATGGCTTGCATAAAGTATGTTTCAGAGGAGAGATAAGTTCTCTAAATGTTAAGAGGAATTTAGAGGTTGCAAAGTGAAATTTGTGAATTATTAACACACTAACATTCAAATGTTTGGGGGCTGTTATTACATAATACGTTTTATATAGCAAAGATGCATTAAAATGATCAAAAGTGACAGTAAAGACTTATAATGTTACAAAATATTTCAATTTCAAGTAATTGTTCTTTGAAACTTTCTATTCATCCTTTTTAATAAGAAATTAGTATTGCGCACACGATTAGTATATTAGAGTGATTTCGGAAGGATTGTGCGACACTGCTAAACAGCTGCTAAAAATGTTACTTTGTCGTCACAAATAAATTTGAACCGAAAACTGTACTTTTACATTTACATGAAAAATATTTCATAATATAACTATACACACACTAATATACACTATTTATATATTTCACTGTATATATTTATCAAAAAAATGCAATCTAATCTCATCAACTCCAAAAATCTGAATGGTAGTTTATGCTCAGCGTATTTCCCTGAAGAATGAAGAGAAAGTCTTCTGATTAACTTAATAAGATGATCCAGTTAAATCTGTGCTTAGTTGAATCAGATGGGCTTGGGTAAACTGAAATGAGGAATCAATAGCAGTATATTCATTTTCCCTCTAATGCTGTAACATGAAGCACCAGCACATTGAACTAGCGGAGATAGCAATGCGTCTCTGTGTGACGACAGGAATGTATCAGGAAAAAGGATTTCTTTTAATAATTAACATCTAGTTAATAATAATGCCTAACTGAGAGGCTGATCTTTAAGCGAGGAGGTGGATTCTTCTTACTGGTTTTCTCTGCTCGTGCCATCTGTCCAGCCACCAGCCAGGCCAAAGCGGTAACAGCAGCTAAAGCCCCGATGTGCAGGAAAGGACCAGTAGCCTGAAGAAAAACAGAGAATAAGAGAAACGCCTAGACAACAGAGAAATCTCAGAGTCCGTAGAAAAAGATCACTTCATAAATAATGACCTCACACACAAAACAGACACTTATAGCCTTATAGGTATACCTTAAAAAGCACTATTTAAAAGTTTGGAGTAAGATTTGTTAATGTTTTTGAAAAGTCTTTGCTCACTAAGGTTTGCATTTATTTGCTCAGAAATACAGAATAAATGGTCATATTCTAATATATTATTACATGTTAAAATAACTGTTTTCTATTGTACCATTTTGTAAAATATAATTTATTCATTTGAAGGCAAAGATGAATATTCAGCTTTTGAGCTTCATAATATTCTCGTGGAAAATGTAATACTGTTTTTTTCTTTCATGAATAAAAAGTTTAAAAGAACAGCATGTTTGAAGCAGGAATCTTTTGTAACAATGCACTTTTGATCAATTTAATGCGTCCTTTTGAATAAAAGTCTTAATTTCTTCAGAAAAAAACCCTTACTGACTCCAAAGTTTTGAATAGTACTGCAACTACTAAAATGTATACAGAAATTTCCCTGACATTTTAATATTCTCCATCCTCCATTCTCCCATCTATCCTTTGATAGGACTGCGGGAAACAAGAGTGTACCTGAAGAGAAATCCAAACTACATCCCATTCCTCTCCCCACATCTGAGTGACCGATATCACACCAATTATTGTAGTGAGCAAAGCGACTGTCACACCAATCTACAGAGAAAAACACAGACCACTTCATACTATTTCACTTCATTTTACACAATTCTACTTCATTTCTTCAGCATACTATACTTAAAAAAAAACAGACCACTCCATTGCTGTTCATAAACAAACAGGAAATACTACTTTAACTCAGCCAACAGGCCAAAAGCCTCAGGGCATAACAAGGTGTTTGTGACACAGTGTCAAGGTTAATTTGGTTTGTCTCGCACAAACGGAAAAGCTTTTATTTTTCTATTCTAGGAGAAAAAAAACATTTCAGAGGTCGACGGGTACCTTGTGGAGCCAGTGGAGGTTTAACTGCTGCCCGACAGCCACATGGCACATGGCTAAAATCTGGATGAAAAAACAAATACATTCAGTGCAAAACAGCAACTGTTCAGATGAGGTGAAAACTGTGGGATGGAGCTAAAACATTACATAAATGCTGAATGGTGACATGTACACACATGTCTGAGAGAGATTGTTAAAGCACTAGTGGTTTTGGAGAGGTTTTAGTATGCAGATCCACAGTGAAGTATCACTGCTACAGAGCGGTTACAACTCACCATTAAAAATGCAATATAGGTGAAACCAGCTGCCGTGGCGGCCAATATGGGAACGGTTCCATCACTCCACTCCCCTGAACGGTTATATAAAAACCTGTGGGAGCACAATACCGGGAAAAAAAATGTTAGCAGTTGATTATTCAGCATTAGAATTCCTGGTTGTCTTGTGCACTCCATAATGGTCAGACTGCATTAAGGCCTAATCAAATAACCAAGCCCCTGAAAAACAAACAGAAGCTACTAATCTTTCAACTGGCTACACATTTCTCTTACTCGCTCTTATGAGAGCTCAGGATTATAGGAGTATAAGAGGTGGATGACAGAGGCATCTGTGTTGCAAAAAGCCTCATCTGCCTAGTGTGTATCTTTGAAACAAAGGGAAATAAAACACATGAGACCATAGGGCACCGTATCAAGGTCAGCATTAGCTTTCTTCAACATCTAAACGGAGCGGCTGTGACCAGAATTGAACACTGACTGGCTTATGTTTTCTGGAATACGGTGCAGTAAATCGTCTATACGGTTTACTATTTTATAAAAATGGTGAGTGCAAAAGTACATAGTATTCCTCGATATGCTTCAAATAGGAGTATGCTATGTTTGTCTCGTGACATCTTCACATACACGTTTAATTTAGAAAGTAGCATAAAACAAGATACAGGTGAAATAAGATAAAAACTGAGTAGCGTCCAATAAAGAATAACTTAATTCTGTAAAAATGACAAATGCTACAATATTACATAAAAAAAAAAACCTTTTAATTTGGTAAACAGAAATGGCTGAAAATAAGATACTCTTACTTTTGTAATAATTTTTTGGTCACAAGGTCCAGTTCTCAATATTAACTATGACTTCTGCCTCAATAAACTTCTAATTTGCTACTTATTAATAATTAGTAAGGTAGTAATTAAGTTTAGGTATTGGAGATGTATAATATGGTCATGCTGAATGTGTTTTGTGTATTAATACACAGCCAACATGTTAATAATAAGCATGCTATTAAAAATTCTTACTAATGCTAGACTTTCTAATAGTAGTGTATTAAGCACACATGTGCTCATTTACTGCAGCAATAGTAGTATGTTAGTATGTTATACTGAGCCTAGGATCAGAATGGAAACATGGGGTGGGCAGATAATAGATCACCCGTAAACACTCCTTCAGAATTGATTGGCTAAATGCAGCTGGGTGGGTGGAGCCATATCAAGGGTTTGCCTGCTACAAGCATCCCCTGTCTGATTACAAATTCTACATGCACAGTCCCTTTGGGCAATAACTGGAAGTCGTTGTGAATCAACTCTCTTGTCCTCTGCAGTAACATCAAGGACTCGTGTACCTCCCTTGAGACTGTGCGGGGGGTGTGGAAGGCCACAAAAGGAAGGAGAGAAGTGACATTGCAAAGAAAGAGAAAACGGGAGATTAGGAGAAAATGACCTTGAAGGTCAAAGCAAACAATGGCTTTCATTCTCACGTTGTTTTTAATGTCCTCAACCAGTTTTACAGAGCATGCGGCTCCTGGAAAATACAAGATTATGAAGCAACGGGTTCTATAAAAATGTCAGAGCGTAATTGAATAGCTAAACCAAAACTAATAATGTATATGTGAGTTTTTTATTTATTTTTATATTGCACAGGATTATGCTGATAAATGTTATAGTTTAAAATTATATATAAATTAATAAACATTATATATTATATTAAAGCAATATATATCATAAATGTATATTTTAGCTCTGTATTTTATGCATACTACATTGTAGGGGTGCCCAATAAATCACATTCGATATTGTAGTTAATGCTGGGCCATGTGAAATCAGGCACGTGCAGAGATTTAGCGCTGATTACAGAACTGTTTTTACTGACAAGATGCGCATTAAATATCGCATGCGATTTATCGTTCAGCCCTACTACATTTCATACACGAAAGTGAACAATAAACAATAGAAATTATTGCATTTGGTCTTAAATGCCATAAACCACTCTACTCAGTTTGACCTTACATTTAATGTTAAAGAATTTAACTAGAAATATGAACAGCCTGAATTTTCAACATCTTTTTTCTTGATTTATTGTTTAATTGGATTCACAAAAGCCAACACAAATTGAATTCAAAATACAAAATAACCACTTTAAAGAGAACAACATACTCGCCTTATGAATTAATTGTATACTGCATACTGTTTTACATACTAAAAGTAGTATGAAGTATACAGTATACACTGCATAGTATGCCATGAAGCTATTACAATGACATGCAACTGTTCTATCAGAGACCTTTCCATGAACTTCCATGGATTAATTTGAGCATAGGATTTGAGCATGAGTTTCTTAGATATGTCTCTTCAGAGAAACAGAGATTGTGGGATCGTTGATGAAAGTGTGTGATTTTATAAGGCCAACTCACCAGTTAAACTCGCTGTAGTCATTGTGGGCCTCCCACCAGAAGTAAAACCATACCAGTAACAAGGAGAAAGTGCAGAAGAGAATGAAGGACCACAAACACTCCCACTAGAACAAAGAAACACAACAAATAAAAATAGTTTAGTTAAAAATTCTAATAAATCTGTAACATAATTTGTGTCTATCAACATCCGTATTATTAAATATGTCCGCAGCATGAATTAATACAGCCACTTTGAGAAACTGTGCCAAAAGATAATCTCAAGAACAAATATTTCAAAATATTGTTGAAAGATTTAGTGAAATTTAATATAGAAGTTTCATAGCGCCTCAAGTCATGACTGTATATCACATTAAACTCAGTTAATATGAATAGAACGGCTTTAACAGTGAGATCTGCCTTCATCACAGATTCATTAGTGAAACATTAGTTCTGCTCTCTGAAGGGTAAATGAAAGGGCCTTTCTGTTGCCAACATTCAACTCTTACTTTCTCAACTAATTTAACTAAGAGAAACATCAAAAATTTACAGGAAATACAAAAACTAAATTGACTTCAAATCTGCAATAATTAAAGGAAATGTTTACCGTATTTTCCGGACTATAAGTCACACTTTTTTTTCATAGTTTGGCTGGTCCTGCGACTTATAGTCAGGTGCGACTTATTTATCAAAATTAATTTGAAATGAACCGAGAGAAAACATTACCATCTACAGCCGCGAGAGGGCGCTCTATAACGCTCAGTGCTCCTGTAGTCTACACTGAACAGCATAGAGCGCCCTCTCGTGGCTGTAGACGGTAATGTTTTCTCTTGGTTCTTGGTTCTAAATAAATGGGACTTATAGTCCAGTGCGACTTATATGTTTTTTTCCTCATCATGACGTATTTTTTGACAGATGCGACTTATACTCAGGTGCAAATTATAGTCCGGAAAATACGGTACTTCAAAATTAAAATGTTCTATAATTTACTCACCCTCAGGCCATCCAAGATGTAGATTAGTAGATAGTTTCTTTCTTTCTAAGAACAGACTTTTAGAAATGTAGCAATATATCACTTCCACAAGTAATTCACAAGCCATTAACTGATGGACTGGAGATGTGTTAATAACTTGTGGATTATTGTGATGTTTTTATCAGCTGTTTGAACTCTCATTCTGACGGCACCCATTGACTGCAAAGGACCCATTGGGGAGAAAGTGATGTAATGCTAAATTTCTCCAAATCTGTTCTTGGATGGAATGACTGAGTAAAATTTCAGCAAATCTGGTAAGATATTTTCTAGGCTAACGTGTAACCCTAGTACATACTGTCACAATGCTGTATGTTCTCCGTTCTCCAATAAAACTGGCTCTCTATTAGCTTTTCTCACACACAGACAGTAAAGCAGTCAAGAATATTTTCTTTTTAGCATTTCACTGGCACTTCCCACACATTTTGTTTGCACAAATGCACCCTTGGCACAATAACCAATGTACCATGAATAATGGCCGCACTTAAAATACTACCATTTATTTGGTTAAATGATGACCAACTTTGTCTTCTTTTTTTTTTTTATAATGTCTATGACACACAATGAATTTGGGTTTGTGGATTAATGAAGTGGCTAGTGTGCAATTCCATAAACTATGAAAAACAAATAAAACATTTATTTCTGAATGAATTAATGTTGGAATAGACTAATGTTACTATAGTTTTCAAGTCATAGTCATTTTCCTAATGGCTTTCCTCTTTAATCTATCCTAGGGATTAAGTGCCAGTCCCGTACATGGCCAACAACTTCCTCTAATTCCTTCACATGATTTGCATAAGGTTTTTTGTTTTGGAAAATAGACTAAAAGTGGACATAAGATTAGAAGTATAAACCACCACAATAATAAAAACCTTGATGTGGTTAAATTGAATAAAATAAAATTCTGTTAAGAAAGATTACTCTTGGTTACATAAAGAAATTCACGTTTCTCACTGCACAGTAAAGAACATGCAGATCAAAAGCTCTTATTTAAAAAATATTTAAATTTAAATTAATTAAATAAAAAAAATTAAATAAAAAAAACAGTTTTGTTCAGAAATGAATGATCCGCTTTGCTCATAAAAAGCAGTTAGAAAGCATGTATAAATTCCTAAGCCCCATCATCCAAAAATGCCTAAATATAGATGCATAAAGAGGATTATGGGTAATTCGGAATAGAAAAATACTACAAATCTCCCATCAGCATCACAGACTGTCTGAATGCACCAAATCAATATCACACCATAAAACAGGTCAAATATCAAATGCAGTATTGTTTTTCCAAATGATTTTTCTAACGACTTTAAAAGATGGCACCAGACTGAGAAAAATCAGCACTGACATCACCTGCCAAAAGTCATTACCACAATAGTAGAGTATTCGTGGTTGAAGGGTGTTACTATACCGTTATTAATTAACTCTGATTGGCTTTCACCATGTTGTTAAGCAGCTGCTAGGTAGATGCTAACAAAAGAGCCCCAGGTTATGATATTGCTCAGGTCCCTTTGTTCAATGCAAGTCTTTCAGATTTTTTTTTTTCTTATCCTTCATAACCTTGAACACCCAACCTTAAGGAGATGACAATAGTTCAGCACATGAATTGATAAAACACTGTGTTTTCGGCACTCATGTGGTTGTAGCAGCTGAACAGATTGCCATGACATCATCAGGGCCATTGAGCAACAGGCAGCATACATCTTAACAGGAGGGATTCAGAGCAGCACTGGGCGGCAAACTGTGTCTCCTCTAAACGAGAATATTACCTCATCATTAAGCCTCAAAAAGCTTGTTTTCAAAAGCCTTGTTTCATTCCCTCCCACTGATCTGAGATGACAGCATGACTCCACAACTTGATCTCAAAGTAAACTCACTTTTTCAGCTATTTCCTGAGGGGAGAGTTGAATTTGTATTGTGCATCTATGACAGCGTTTCTACTGTCTGAACCTTGAACATCTCGTAACAATCACAGAGTTATGTCAGACACAGAAACACTTCTATGAAGAAAACCAAAGTAACAATTCCCTTTAAAAAGATCCTGGCAAAGCTTTGCATGGCACATTTGTTTTAACGCTGTAAAGCCTCTAATTGGTTAAGGTGGGGTGAAATGGCATGGATACAGCGGCTGCCTTTAATTATCTTCATTAAGTTAAACAGGCTTATCCGATGTTGAAATATGGGAATTGGGAATGATAACAATATCTCAGACTAAGATCTGCCAAGCACTGGCTGCAATTATGAAAATTTAGCAAACAGCTTTTTTAGCGTTTCCTGAGCAAACAACCAAGCCGAGCTGAACCACTGCCCCAAAACAAGACAGACAGCAAAAAGCAGCTTTTCTTTGGAGTGCCTTGACTTTGACGCCCCGGAATCATATAATTTATTAATACTGTAAGTATTTGCCGCACACATCTACTCCCTTGAGGCATCAACTGTAGTTCAAAATCCCACTGACTGCTAAATATCTATTCCACAGAGGCAAAGGGCAAAGAACACGGGGAGGCCGGCTTCCCGATGTGAGAGAGTGAAGGAGAGGCAGAGGGTGGAAGTGAGCAGATTGAAAAATGGAAGTGGAAAAGGTACAGTAGGGGAGTAGCTGAACAACGTCTTTTCATAGTCCCTCAGCGGTAAATCCCATCCATAAGCAAGGTGCCAAATCAAGTTCCTTTGTCCAAAGTGCACTGACCTGGTCTGGAACATATTTCATGTAATCCATGAACAGAACTTTTCAAGCAAAAGAGGTTTTATTCACAGAGTGATCATTATACTGGTGTACTATTGATATGTGACTACACAACTGAAAATAAAATGTATTTGGAATTTTAATGTGGCTGTATAACAAGGATTATGCAAAAATGACCTTTACTAACCCTCGCCGATTCAATTTAACACTACTAGTGCTTAGAGCTTTATGGGTTAGTTAGATCATTTCTACTGAATAGACCAGTTGTGTAGTGGAAGAGGTGAATGTACAGTACATTCTCACTATAGTGTTGGTATTTACATAAGGGTGTTTTTGGTCCTGAAAGTAGTTCACAAAAGCTCAACAATGTCTGCCTGAGAGTTACAGCCAGATATGCTTGAAAACGCTGTGGACAGGACTAATTTCCACTTGAAATTACATGTTTATTGTATTCAAAGTTTTCCACTGATGTTAATTATGTAAAATCATTGTTGGTCAATAATGTGTCGGCCGCCACATAGAGTACCGCCTTTGCAAATATGCAAAAATATGTATTTTAAACAAGGATGACAATGAACTAAATGTCAGATGCTCATACATCTCTATTCAAAAGCACTGAATAACCAAGATCTGAAAATGAAAATTCTGTCATTATTTAGTCACCTTCATGCCATTCCAAACCTGACTTTTTCTGCTGAAGAACATAACAATTAATGAAAATGCCATTTGGAAAAATGTCTCTGTGTCTATACAGTGAAAGTCAGTAAGTATTATACTGTACCTACCTCACTATACCTTTAACATCGTTCTTTGATTTTCTCCAATGTAAGCATAACCTAATAATAATGCATGCTGACAGACAGGGAAAGATTAAATCTGACAAGAACAAGCGTTGTAGGTCACCTTGTAGGAAAAGCTGGCACTAGATAACATGCCCATAGATTAGTTCATCAAAGCCATTTATGAATGCTGTGAACATGAGCCCTGAATGACTGCAACAGCACTGAGGTGGAGAATCTTAAAGCAAAGTCTTCCTAATGTGAATCCAAGTAAATGAAGAACATTGAACAGATTGCTATGTGCAATACAGCATCTAGAGAACAGAATGTAATCACAGACCTAATCTGTTTTACTGAAGGATGGCAAGTGTTTAAGAGCCCCAGTCTGTTGCTGTCTAAAGATGCATGTACATGTCTCCGAGTTTCTTCGAACTGACTGGAAATGACAGTCTTCAGCCTGAGGAAAAACACTGATTGGTTGGTCTGTGGTTGTTTTGTACATGCTGTAAGCGGGTACATGGGTAGAGTCACCATCTGTCATTGCGCATCATGTCTGTGGTGACACTCTACCTTCAGTACCGACTGAAAAAGGGGAACGTTTTAACATACAACAGTGTTTTCACCAGACCACAAGGTAATTGAACTTTGTTTACCAGTGAGGTGTTAAAAGGGATAGTCATTATTTACTTACATTGTTCCAAACCTGTATGACATTCTTACAACTATGGAACACAAAAAAATTATGAATTTTGAAGAATGTTCGTAACCAAGCAATTTTGGTGACCATTGATGAAGAATACAGAGACATTTCTCAAAATATCTTCTTTTATGTTCCATAGAAGCAAGTAATTCAAGTTGAAACAACATGAGAGTGAGAGGGAATTATGAGGATGCACCAAAACCTTGAATACCATAGTCAGGAAACATGAACAGAAACTGTAAATGCAAATGACTAGATAATAACAAAGAAAAAGCAGCGTGATTGTGAAAATTATCCAGGTTTAATCACATTTAACATAATCAGTGGTTGGTTAATGCTATAACTGGCATAACACTACACTTTTTGTATGTATATATATATATAATTTTATTTTATTTATTTATTTATTTATTATTATTTTTTTTTTTACTATTTTTCAAAAGTAAAACTTTTGGGTTTGCTAAACATTCAAACACATGCTATGCTCACACTGCAGCAGGAGATGATAGCAGTCCTGTTTGGAGGCTTACTACTGGTTGTTTATAGAAAAAAACTGTTATGAAAGAGATTGACAGCCCCATTATATAAACAGTGACTCACAATCAAATTTCAAAAAGAGTGATTTCAGTTGATGTGTGTTGTATGAATGGAAGCAAAGTCAACAACTACTGTAGCTGTACACTCCGTCACTGATGCATGTGTACCACACATTGTGATTTACTCCTTACTGTCAATCACTAACGTTAGCTGTCATCCTCTCTCAGACAAAAACAAAACTGAGAAAAGAGGGGAACTGTTGAGAGTGTTTGTGTAGATCCTCCGGAGAGCTTTTGGCAGCATCTTTTTAAAGAAATTAATACTTTTATTTAGCAAGAGTGAAAAATGTATCAGAAAAATATTAAGCAGCACAACCATTTTCCAATGTGATAAAAAGTTATTTCAAATTATCTTTAACAATAACTACTACTTTTTTACTGCATTTTTGAATCAAATAAATGCAGCCTTGTTAAGCATCAGAGTAGGGCTGGGTGATATATCGAACGATATGATCATGCGCATCTAGTCAGTAAATCTGGTTCCGTGATTAGCGCTAAATCGCCATCACCTGCTTTCAAATGGAGCAGCACTTAATGGACAGAGCCGTACATCACTGACAAGCTACGCAATATCGTGTTCATTATCCCAGATGAATCATCTTATATAATGAACGCGATATTGCGTAGCTTGTAAGTGATCTAGGGCTCTGTCTATTAAGTGCCGCTCCAATTATAAACAGGTGATGGCATTTTAGCGCTAATCACGGAACCAGATTTACTGACTAGATGCGCAAGATCATATCGTTAGATATATCGCCCAGCCCTACATCAGAGACTTCTTTAAAAAACCCATAACAACCTCAAGCGGTTGAGCGGCACTGTGTATAATGCATCACAGTTATTTCACCACATGTCGCTGCTGGTATTGTTTTTTTTAGCTATATTGGCTTTGCACAGACCACACAGGGGCTTGTGGGAGAAAATGACACTCCTTTTCACGTGCCCTTTGTGTTGGGTATACGTAAATGGAAAAACTCTCAATTATTACTGAGGAGGGATCTCTTTTCAGTGGAGCACAACTTACAGCTTAAACAGGAGACGAACACACAAGTCTCTCTCTTACACACAAACACTCTTACCAGACACAAAGACAGGCTTCATATAGAAGAGTCAAACAGAACTAGTCATGTTAGACCACTGTACACCATGCTCTACTGGGGTTAATGCACAAAGGCTTTGTATTGAGTTTGAAATGCCAGACAGAATCTCTCCGCTCCAATGGTTCCACAGATTGAGTCTGGAATCATGAAATATGGATGCGCTCAGCATCATCCCTGGTCTCTCAGCTCAGAGTTTAGTGTGTCATATGAGGGTGAGACCTGGACAATGAAACTATCAACTGTGGCAGGATGGAACAAAGGTCAAGTTTTTATGTATGAGTAAAGACAGCATATCCTGTTTCATTTAAAAGTGACAGGAAACTACATTAGCTGTATTCATTGAGAATTGACATCACAGTGCATTCTGGTCTGGTTATCTCACTCTCGCTCTCACAGACAGCTGAACTGGCTGTTTCTGTGGACAGGGTCAGGCCTCCCGCTGCGGACATTCAAGACTGAGCCGAAATCGCTGACAGCACAGTACAAGCAGCTGAGAGCAAGAGAACAACAGGAAACTAGGGCAATGGCTTAGTCTTCTTTTGTGGAGTTAAAATGGAAATATACAACTTATCTGTTATGGATCATTTTATTAAAGTGGGCATTGACCCAACTGCACTCTGACTGTAGATCTGATGCATCTCTCCATCTAGTTGACACACTATGTTCTAAATCCAACAAAAGGTTAAAAAGCAAGCTCACACACATACCCTGAGCATGGTACCATGGAAGGCCAATGGTTTCAAATAGAAATACAGTACTACAGAAAACAGAAAGGAATGATCATCGCATGCAATTATCATGGTATTCACTTCAATACGATGGAATGCCATAGTACATGTAAAAAAATTAATAAAGAATCAAATGCATTAAAAAAAAAACTGTATTATCATATTACCATGTCCAATCTATATTTTTATATTAAATGAATAATTAAATTACAAATTATAAAAGTATTAAGTGTGTGTGTGTATAGAGTACATTAACACACACACCTTTACAATTATATATTGTATATGCATAATTCATACATGTTATATATACTGTATATAATATTAAAAACACTTTAAAATTACATAAAAAAATCATGCAATTTAAATGATTATAATTTAAGGAAAAGAAAAATATAGTTCATGTTAAAGTTCATGGATTCTTTCACCTATTTTATTGTCTGTAATATGAGTAAGCACCGATAACAAGGATATAGTCAAATAAAATAAAGTTTGCAAGTGATAATCAAACTTACTCCCAACAGATTATTTCGTAATTAATGTAGTTTCCCTGGTCTTTTGTTATGGCCCTCCTTTCATTATCGACATGCATCTGTACTGATAAGCCTCCAACTTTATCTTGGTTTCTCTGACAACCATCTCTCCAGCTCTCAGTCAAAATCTGTGTCACTGATTTTAAACACAAAGTCTTCTCCTTTCGCTTGCGTCTCATCTTACAGCCTGATCCTCTGACAACAATTGTGTCCCAACTCTTTTCTCCCACAGGGACCTCTACGGAGTACACATCTGAAAACAGTAATGCTCAAAGGCAAAACTCTCTCTGAAGGAAAGCAAACATTAATAAATTCACCTTCAGGGATATTTGATTAGCCTAATTAAAAAAAAAAATCACTGAATGAAAAGACAGGCCTATAGGTGTTTCATTACCACTTGTGTGTTCATAAGCCACTGCAACTATTTGGAGAGACCATGGAAAATGAAAACAATAAACTAGAGGATGTTTATTAGCGTTACACTTACAGTGGAAAATGAAAAGTATGTACAACATGAAAGCACACATTCCCATGACACACACAAATCCACAGCTGCTGTTCTAGCTACGTATTCTAATAACGTAAAAAGTTATGCAGACCTCCAATGCTTTGATTAAAGTCTTTTACTAAAGCAGGACATCCTCCTCGTGGACACTTGGTCTCGCTCACTGCATTAGGCAATGAGATTAATACCATTTGTTGGCAGTCTGGAGAGATGGCTCTTTCAGCACACATAAATAACGTCACAATTCCCCTGATGCTCAGCGCATGTCCTTTAATTAATTGTACAGAAGCAGTATCCTAGACAAAAAGTACTTTTAAATGTTCGTTACTTACTTATACTTGACTCCACTAAAGCAAACCCCAATCAAAAGACCCCTAAACAAAAGGACTCAAGTTCTAGAACATCGTTAAAAATAGTAAAATCAGTAATTAAATGCTTCCATCTCACTTTTCCATTTTATTACTGAATAAGGTCTGGTAATTTGATGTTTACAGTGCAAATGTTGATTATGAATACACTAAAAAATTAATTTAAATGGCTGGCCAAGTGTTCAGAGCTTCAGCTGACCTTTTAATGACCTGGAGTTTCTTTCTCATATTGACACTACATCATCTAGGTCTATGCACAAAACAAAGACAATGATAGAGGTGTCACATTGATCTAAGTGACGAATAAAGAACACAAGGAAACATAGTGTTCACTATCAACTAATGATTTTCTGACCCATACTGAGCTGTGACCCTTGACTAATCGAGACTTTGATCTTCTCAGAAAAGTTTTCACAGAAACTATGACTCAACATGTGACCTGATTAAATTCCAATCCTTGTTTACCTACACTTTTAAAAATAATGGTTCCAAAAATGATTTTAAGTAGCAATGCAATAGAAAACCATTCTGGTTTTCCCAAAGAACCTTTCTGTGTACAGCTCTTAAAGAAACTTTTTTTTTTTCTTAATGTCAGTAACATTAATAATTTAAAGAACCTTCCATTATAAAGAACCTTTTGCGCCATGGAAATGGTCCACAAATTTTAAAGCTTCTTTGTAGAATGCTAATAAAGAACCTTAATTTTTAAGAGCGTATTATGCTTTCAAAACAATCCACATATGTATAGGTTGTTACTTAAACCTTATGAACCTAAATGGTTTTCTAAAGGACTCCACGCAACAACAATCAGTATAGTCTGATACGCAAAGAAATCACTGAAGCCAGCGTTTGCTTGTTTGAAATATTGCATTTGTTTGGGGGCAGTGTGAACCTGCCCTAAATACTATTCACAGAAATCTGTCCTGAAACACTTCCCTGAATCAAAACTGTTTGCATAAAAACTCAGGTCAAATAACATACGCGTGATAAATTAGACTGTGACATCTAAAACATTAGCTGTGGGATCTGAGCTGTAATAAAGTCTTCACATCACAGCCAGATAATTTAGCGACAGGATAACTCACCTTGGTGGTGTCATCATGTGACCGCTGGTAGCGTTTCCAGCGGCATCCGTAGATCCCGGTTAGACATGACAAACACAACTGTCTCTCATAGACCTGTAATGGTTGGTGCTTCACCATGCTCCTTCAATCCGGACTCCAACCTGCCTCACTATCATCCCACTGATCACCAAAGACCCTGTAGAAAGACACACACAGAGCACTGCATAAAACAAACAGCAGATTAGCATTAGCACCATGTGACACCTCAAACGGCTGACACATCCATAAATCTTATGATGGGAGCAGTGGTGAAACGAGTCAATTTCCAACAATGTCACTGCTCAATGCCATTCCAGATCTTCTAAATATAGCAGATCCATAATTCCTAAAACTGACCATTCAATTTCACATTTTATACTCAAACTGTGGTTATCAATGTTGAATACTGCTCAAAGGTTTGGTGCCAGTTAGAGGTTTAATTTAAAGAAATGTATTATTTTATTCAGCAAGAATGCATTAAAATGATAAAAAGATGAAATGCTGTTACAAAAGATTTATATTCCAAATAGATTATGTTCTTTTTAACTTTCTTTTCATGAAAGAATACTGAAAAAAAAAAACATTTATCATGGTTTCCACAAAAGTAGTAAGCGGCATAACAGTTTTCATCACTGACAATAATGTTTCTTGGGCAGCAAAATATTAGAATGATTTCTGAAGGATCGTGTGATATTGAAAACTAGAACAATGGCTGAAAATTATAATCAATTCACAACATTTGTTTTTACGATGTTTAAGATTTTTTTTTTTTTTATGCGTAAGAGTCTTTCTGTCTGTGGATCCTATCAACACCCGAAAACTGCCAGCGTAACAGTTGTTGACCCACAGCCGTTCTCACGTTCATGTGTGCCAGTCACCAGATCGGCACAGTGCCTGTAGTAATCATCGCTGAATTGCCCAAGAGAATAAATTCCTCTTCTTGCAGCCTCAGCTTGGAGATTTCCCCCTGCTTATCAGTCTCTTTGAGCGAGGGACTAAGCCTCTGGAACCCTTATCTGGGAAGCCAGAGCAGCACTGGCATCAGCCAAAACACTGTCATTTAATGAGACAGCTTTTCATTTGTACAAATCCAAGCACTGAGAAAAAAAAAGCTGACTGAGAAGTGCTTTCAATGTTGTCCACTGTTGGATTTCTGCTACAAATCTGCTTTAAAAGTTTTATGTTTAAGAAATTGTTTATATGTGCATTTAAAAAGTTTGGGGTCAGTATTTAATTATTTTAAAATAAACAAATTACTATTTTTATTCAGGAAGGCTCAGGAATCCTGTTTTCAAAATTTACAATAATAAGAAATGTTCCTTAAGCAGCATATCAGTATATTAGAAGATCACATGATACTAAAAACTAGAGTAATGGCAGAAAATTCAGCTTTGCATCAAAGGAATAAATTACATTTTGAAATTTACAAAAAAGAAAAAGAAAAAAAAACGTTATATTGTGTAATAATTTTTCACATTATTACAGTTTCTTACAGTATTTTTAATCAAATAAATACAGCATTGATGAGCACAAGACTTAAAAATCCTAGCAAGCCCAATCACTGGAGCAGTACACTTTCAGAAAGTTAAATGAAACTTGCAAAAATAACAAAAATTACAATCTACACAGAAACTAAGTTCAAGAAAACAAGTCGTGTTGAAAAAGTACACAATTTAAAAATTATCCAAATTCATCTCTAGTCTGCCTCTCATGAGGGCTCCCCTATTTATAAGCATGGCACATCATATCTCTGAATACCTTGTTTGCTTATCTGCTAAATGAATCATTTAAGAGTAATCAGGGACATCACGGAGAGAATAGAGACCACCAGCAGCAGCCTTTCATGTGCACTGCGCTGGTGAGAGGTATATCTGGCATTTAGACGAGCCAACAAAGCAATGGGATCAAGTTTACGTCACCAAGGTCTCATGAATGCCTACTTCAGAAATCACCTAAAGGCTCATGAAAAAAATATTAGGATAGACTCCAATCAATTTCAACAGTGACGAATCTGTAAAGGCTGCAATATTGTACTTGCATCAGATAATCTGCTTTAGCAAAAACAATCCATGTTGTTGGACTTAAATATGAAAAACTTTTTACAAGCCAGACTAAAATATGCTTTTTCAAGGGCGTGTTATAAGACATAAATGACTTCTTACATAACCAAAACGAGTTTCAATGAGCTTGTGTTTCTGTAAATTAGCTGTCAGGGTTTGTTAATTGCAAAGAAAGCAATTATTCTAGCACTCCCATGAAGAGAAGAGAATCCATCTTGGAGAACTACTGAATAATTAAGCATCTTCTGTATTTACTATTGTGCGTGTGGCAGATCTAGGAGGGGACTGGTAATCTATAGACCAGGTGTCTTAATTATGGGGTTAATTTGATCTGGTCGTGCAAGACGTGGCTGAAAGACTTTTTACATTTTTAATGTTTGCATGCCAGAAAATAAGTAATGTAAAGAAGAATAAATCATCATGTATTTTTCCATTAATATTCAAACATTAAATGGCACAATGAATAAACACAAGCAGGAGGTTAAAATAATTAGGATTAGTCATTGTTGTTATGAACTAGAGATGGAATGCAGCCGTCAGCTGTTCCTCATCTCAACAGAACTCTCAGAAACAGAAAACCTGCTATTACACAAGACCACGGTCAAGTCGCATTGCAATAGAAAACTCTACAGTCTCTTTAAATATAACAACTTTTTGCTGGATCACCAGTTCATTTAATTATCCGTTGAAAGGGAGTAGGTAAACATGGTTAAGCACTTGAGAAGAAAAATCACTTTTTAGTGGAATTGTGCATGGATTTAGAATATACACATGCATAAAATGAAATGTGAGTTTCATGTCTAGCTGACTCTTGGACCATATGTTTAGGGCTCTGACATGGGTGAGAGTTTAGGAACAATTTTCTCTTTTTCTGCTGCTTAATTTCCTATTGCCACGAAACGGTAACAAACAGCATCCTTTAAGGGAAACGGTTCAGCAGTTTGCATCTCAGATTAGTGTAGAAGGGAAAGGTTGAGTTAAAAAGGAACCTCCTATAGCAAAAAATATTAAAAAAATTAAAATCCTCAGTAACACTGACACTCTCAAAGTGTGGTCACAGTGAAATTTAGACTAATTTTTGTTGGCAAAAAGGTTCATTGTTAATAGCATAGCAATGCATGACCCTGATATAGAAGTGACTTTCAAACCAAGCAGCTTTTTGTTGATCAGGGTGGCAAATCCGTGTGACTAACTGGAACTTGTTGGGAAATCTGCTTAGCATTCTTCACCCTCAAGTGAAATTCCCATCTAGGTGGATTCCTTTTTAAATAACTGGATTTCATTGAAAAATGCTAAAATTGACCACACCTATTGGCAGAAAAGGCCTATGTGAGTCAATCTACAATTAGCATCTGAAACATGTTTTACTACATACTCAGGTCAAAGTAACCTCAGGCAATCAAGGGCTCCTCAAACTGATGCGCTACAAATGACCACCATCGGCCCTTGACAAGTGAAGAGACAATTGCCGAAAATGATAGAAATTGCCTCTTTGCCTTAGGGAAAGGTTGCGGACATTTTGTTTTTATTCAGTGGTAAGATGTCAAAGCTGGTTGATTTACAGGACAGAGGTGCTGCATTTTTCCACAGGAGGACACAAATTGCTTTCTTAAGCTTGCATCCATCTGAACTGGAACAAACTGCTCCTTAAAGAATAGTTTGTATAATTTCCATGAAATATTTTGTATAGTATCCACAACACCATTTTTACTGTTAATTACAAGAGAACATATTTATTAGCATGAGAATTCAGCATGAAGACAATAACAAATATGATTTTACAGCCAAGCTGGCATTTACCTAGCCTAAATCATGTATCGAATCAGTTTAAATCATGTTGTTTTTATTTAAATACTAAACCTCGGTAACTAGACTATGCACCATGGACAATGTAAGAGGGGTGGTGATGATGAAGATGAACAGGCCCTTCCATGACCTGACTGATATTAACAGGCTGTTTATGTCTGACTCCCTCCTAAATGGAAGCGTTCCAATGCTGTGTCAGCGCCCCCCCTACTCACTCTCTCTAGAACTACTAAAAGATATTCCAGTGACCATCTGTTTGCTCAAA
This sequence comes from Carassius gibelio, assembly GCF_023724105.1. Lineage (NCBI taxonomy): Eukaryota > Metazoa > Chordata > Actinopteri > Cypriniformes > Cyprinidae > Carassius > Carassius gibelio. Next base: position 10,140,253 of record NC_068410.1, read on the forward strand.
ACTGCCAAATACCTTGCACAAGGCCCGAGTAGAAATACTCCCTTACAACGAAGGAGTAAATGTGACCTCACAGATTTTTAAAACACTTCAGGCAACAGTTCGGACTTGACCTCTTCCACCTAAATAAACACAGACAGAGTCTGAGTGGAGGAAGAACAGCGGAGCTGCTGCGGTTGGTGGTGAAATAATTTTTGGGGTGTTGGGAGTTTGTTTCCAAGAATATTGTTGGAGAAACTTTTTGCCTATTAAGCAAAAAAAAAAGGATGCATTAGCTCTTTTTGTACAATGAAAAACGTTTGTGGTTGTACAACGCATGCTCCTTATGTGAAGCAGATGTGTACTAGTGTTAAATGCTACTGTTTTTGATAGAATTGATAATGTTTCTGACAGATAATAAGTTGTTTTTTGAGTTTTCCTTACCGAATGTGGTACCGGTCAGTGATAACCTTCCAGTGGGCTTTTTTTAAGTCGTGGCGATGCCAAATATTGCTATGAAAACAAATAAAAATCAAACGTTGGTTCAACTCTTTTGTAAATAAGATAAGATAAAGTTATGCTAACCCTAAACTGCAACTTTCTAAGTCCAAAGACTCTTATAATAACTGGATCTGGCTGCGGTCTTCCTCTCTCAACTCTCTCGCGTCTCGTTCAGTCCGTAGGTGATTATTTTCACACCACGAATCCTAAACACTCTTGCAAATAATTTTGCAACTTCAAGAAATCCAAAAAGAAAGAGACGGATAAATCTGCAGGACATTTAACCTGTGTAACCAGTTAAACCATTTGAAACAACAAAACAATTAAACAACCAGCATATCTGGTGCCCAGTAAAATATATCACAACTAATGAAAGACTGATATTTTGACCAGGATATACTTACTTGACATTTTCCATTTTTACTCTACTTTCTATAAATCATGATTGCCATCAGACATTAAAAATATGTATTGGTTGATCAGTAATTAAAACACTGAAAAGTAGCTACTGTCAGAAGTAGATCTGACAAACTTATTTACACTGACCACAAGAGCTTTTTTAAAATATGCTTGGATGCTAAATTATTTATGGAAAAACAGCTCAAGAGCAATTAGGTTTATTCTTGGTGACAGAATTTTGACAAAAGCTCCATGTTTGATTGATTTCAGACATCGATCTGTTTCGCCCAAGAATTCTACAATGGAAAAAGATGCATCAACTTCACAGAGCACAGCCCACTCAGAATGCTAATGAGAATGACAAAATGCTGATGTGGAAATCCGTTATTTCAGAGGGTCCAAAATGCAGACATAGCAACATTATGACTGCATATTTATGCAGTGTTTTCTAACCTTTATAAGGCAGAGAATGAAACAAATATTGCAATGGGAAATGTTTATGTGACAGCAGAATATGTTGCTTGTAAAGCTCTGGGCAAATAAGTGACACAAATGACATAAACACCAAAGTCATTTTTTTTAAAAGTCATTACCTCACGTCAGATATGAAATGAGTCTGAAGAGAATGCATGGGGATTGCAATCTACACTGGCACAGAACAAAAATGTCACCACAATCAAATTGTATGGAGAGAGACGAGAGGCCACAATTCTTCATACTGTCAAGAAAACAATAGACCTCTCTTACCGTAAGTCATACTGTCATTTGGCCAGATCCAACATCATTTGTGAGGGCCGTTGAGAACTATGGCAGTTTTTGATTCAAATGCTTTATTTCTGACATTCTAATTAATTATGCAAAATGTTAGTGCAGGTAAAAATGGACTGCATTATGAATTTTTCGTCTTTGCACAATAATGGGATTTTTGAAGAAGAAGAAAAGTTTATTAAATTTCTTACACAATTCTTTAGAATACTTTATTCCAATTGGTCAAACGCAGTACAAAGTGTCAAATATTTCTTTAACTACTGTTAAATTGTAAATTGCACCACTGTCGTTTGACATTTTAGTTGCTAAGCTGATGGATTGTTGTAATGAAGTAAAAATAAGAATAATAAATTATTTACTCTTTTCTTCAGGGTTATGATCACCCTGTCAGGGTTTATTTTGCGATAATGCCTGACCGTACCTCATTCATTGCATGCCATTCCAACTTGTTTCTTATATAACAGATAACAGAAGAGAAAAAAAAGGCTAATTTAATTGGAAGTGTTTTTTTAATCACTCTCTGCCATGTAAATTAGTTACAAGGCTGCTTTAGGGACACATGGCAATCAAAAACAAATAAGCAAGTCCTTAACTTCCTACTACTAAATGACTAATAGACTGCCATGCCATGACAGCTATCATAATCATGATGAACTGCTCATGATCGGTGAGAGTATGAACTGGGTCAAATGTCCAATGAGTTTCCTTATTCATTTTTCACTCGCTGAGGGCTCTGTCCTCTTGGGTGGAGAGATCAAAGTTTTTGCAGACCATGGACATCTTCACTGGAAAACCCAGTCAGCAGAACGCTGAGACACAAGCATCCAAAGGAAGATCTTATTCTGATTGATTAAAGACACTGTAGTAGATTTGAGTTAAATAGAGTTCCTTTCCTCTATCATACAAGCTACTGTAGCCTTGAACACGGCCGTTAGATGCTGTCATTTTTCCACTTGATGTCTTTTTGGAAGAAACACTCACTGTCAGGACAATGTAAGGTATTTATACTATGGCTCTAATTAAAATGTCATAATAAAAAAAATTTCAGAGAGCAAAATTCAGCACCATGAACTGGAACCAATTAAAAGTAGGTATTATTTAGCAGTTGCGACAAATGACACAAAGAACTTTTCACAGAACAACTACCTTCGTTTTACGATGCTAAATGCCCATCAGTGTAATTATAAGACTAGCACTATAGTGTTACAGACGCCTCCTTCCTCTCGGTCTTGAGACAGTCTATGATTTAAAATGCCACTGATGAGAGCTGGGCTCAGGATATTTTAGTTCCTCTCTGGCACTAATTAAAAGCAGAAGGTTGTGCCATCTGGAGAAAAAAGTGAGACTGTAGAGGAACAAAAGCCAAAAACATGACTGACCTGCAACACACAACTTTTTTTTTTTTTTTTTTACATTTTTCAGAAATGTGAAAATTTTTGAAATTGCAATATTACAGTTTATTATCACCATATCGATTTAATTTTAACAAATGGGAAGCTCTTCACACATTTAGAAATATTACAATTTCAATTACAATCTATTTCCAAGTTAATTATGATCCAGATTAGCTCGGTTACAAAACCTAATGAGCTGCCTAGATGCCTACTGTCTACATACAGCTGATGCCATCCTAGTCATGGGACCTCATCAGCAACCACAACATTTGCAGTTATGTTACCATTATGTTACCATTTAGCTAAACTATTGGATTCTCTAATAAAAATAAAAATGGATACACACAAATGACAGAAAATCAATACATATAGGCATTTATAATGTTTCCTTAAGATTTGTATTTCAAACAAATGCTTTTGAACTTTCTATTCATGAAAAATCTTTAGAACTTTCTATTAATCGAAAGAATTCACAAAAATAGAAAGCAGCACAATGTTTTTCGGAGCACCAAATCAGCATATTAGACGATTTCTGAAGGATCATGTGGCTGCTTAAAATTCAGCTTTGACATCACAGAAATAAACTGCACTTTAAAATACAAATATGAAACAGGTATTTTATATAACATTACAGTTATTATTGTATTTTTCAGCAGATGAATGCAGCCTTGGTGAGCATTAGACACTTCTTTCAATAACATTCTTTTCAGTACTGAATGAAATATATAACGGTTTATTTATTATCAACATTTTTCACCTCAGGTTTTAGAACTGTGCAATAGAGTGCATATAACAGTTGTTTAAACAAAAGAATCTCTCTCATTCTCTTACTAAATATCTTCTATATAACCTTATCTATGCACATCAGTGAAATATAGTTTTAATTCCGAGCAGAAAGATCAAAGATGACTAGGCACCCAACCTCGCTCCACACATCATTGTGCTAATGTGGAATAGCGCCATTTTTGAAAGATCAAATGTGGTTAATTTAATGCCCCATCATTTATTCAGGAGAGTAATGGAGCTAAAGACATAACACCGCTCAGTGGTGTTCTTTATTTAATCATTCCTCCTTGGCCATCTAACTGACTGCCTGCAATCGACCATCACTGGTTAGAATTTACTCCTTTGCCAAGCTTTTCCGGTTGTGTTTTGAGAGCCATTTAAGGCTTTGTTCAGACAGGAAGGAAAAATATGGCATGTTTTTGTTGCCATATTGGCCAAAACAAACGAAATTAGTTGCAATATGTAAGAACTCAAACAGTATAGTCTTAGGATATGTTCTCAATGCAAATTAAAATCCAAATCAAATACAAAATCAGTGGACAATCTTACATGGGAAAAATATTTTTTGGGGAAAAAAAAAAGATCTTAAAAGAGTGAGACAAAATGAAGGACTGACCACCTCGTACACACCAGGGACAGAGCCAAATAAACAACAAACCAGGAGGATAAACATACTGTGCTCAGATGGCTCCACTCACTCCGATCAGAGAGATGTTGAGCTTGGCACTTTCTCCATCCAGCTGAACCTGCTGCCCTCCTGAATGCTAATGCTGAAAGCAAAATAATGCCCTAATGGAGTAGTTTGCAACAACCCTTGGTGATTAAGTCCAGTGGACTGGTGAGAAGAAAGTAATTCTGGATAAAACCGTAATAATACAGTAGGTGCTGAAACATTTCGCTGGAAAACCAGCACCTTACAGAGGCATTCGAGGCATGCAGACACAGAGGGAACATTGTTCTGGCCAAAACAAAGGCCATCAAAGCCTTAACCATTCATTTTCCACTTGAAATCTCAGAGGCAGTAAGCACAGGCGCAGTCTGGTTGAATGATCAACATGCAATACATGATCAGTTCAAAGTTTCAGTCACATGACTGATGCAGAGAGCTTGAGGGCATGAATTATTACACATACCTTTCAATTTTCCCTGTGTTTTAGGTCACAAGTATTCTAATCACCTCTCAACTGAAGAACAATGAAATGTGAACAAACTGCAAGTTCTGGGCACTTGTTATCCATATAAAGCACTGGATGTAATGGATTATCAAAAGTGAAAAAAAGGAAATGGCTGTATGCAGGTGCTGATTGAATTTCAAGATGAGGACAAGGTATCAGTATACACTTTACTGATGATTCACTGTATGCTATGTACAACCAAACAGATGTGGCCAAAGTCCACTTTTTCTGTGGCGTCACTTCTGAGAGTATTTTTTCCCATTGATTTTTCCCTTTAGGGATTTCAAAAAAGGTTTTGCTAAAGCATTACAGGCCATGAACCAAACCAACCAACTATGAGGTAAATCGCAACATTAAAAAAGTGATTCATGGGAGCAGTGTTCCTGCCGAGCTCTCTGATTGTTGGAATTTTCTTCACAGCATCATGAATAATGTACTTTTTCACCTTCAATTTAGCTTTAAAATCAGCATGTCTGTCTATAAAGGTTTACAAGGTAATGTTAAAAATCAACATCCCTATTGAGTAAATGGATGGTATTTTTTCTTCTGGAACCCGATTGTTAAATTCTATACTTATGAACACAACAAACTTAATCACATATCAAGCAGTTTATTTCTAGTGGTTTTCAATAGGAAAATGTTTAACATTCAATTTAATGTGTTGGGTTCATATTCTTAGCACATCTACTTGGTGTATATAGCATGCATCATTATTAAGGTGCATACTGAAATTAGTCTTTTAATATCATGTCTTAGTAAAATAGTACTTAACACAAATCTGGTCAAAAATAACTGGCAAGCAGTAGAGCAAAGCCTTGTTTTGCACTCCAGGTAGGCGTTCCTATGAGGGTGTAACATCATGTGAAAACTATGAATAGATGTGCAGCAGAAAGCCTCAATTTGTTTACTGACTGATGATATGATACAAGCCAGTACTTCATCAAACACTACAGTACATCTCTGCCTTGCCTCAACCTGTGCTCCAAAATTAGCTAAATTTGGCAACCTAGTCAAACATGCCATAGCCAATATGGCCTCACAATTAATTTAAAAAGCTGCCATTTAGTTAAGAAATCTTTACTTATCAAATAACCACAGATTTCTGCTTTAAGTACTAAGTTAAAAATCACCCAACGTCAAACGCAATGAAGATTAAAGATCCCCAAGTATAAAAGTAGACCTCATCAGATGCGGGCTTCTTAAAAGGGTCCACTAATGATGCAATGCTGTGCTTTGAGTCTCAGAGTCTCGTCCATTATTCCTTGACATGTGGGAGGGGGGTGTGAACTAATCAAAGACAGCACATGGCTCAGCTCCCACAGGACTGACAGTAATAATAGGTCATCTCACAGCATCACCAGGCTCACTTACGATAAGGAGGAATAATTCAACATTACACCCACCATGCTAGATAAATGAGATGGGCAACAGTGATTCCTGTTACTCAGCTAACAGATCTATATTCTTCAGAGCAGATGAAAGCCAGCATGAGTGTGTTTCACAACATGCAACAGTCAGCAGTGGGTATATTCTTAACTTTTGGTCCATTTTTGTTTTTTTCTAACTCTTGTTAGGTTCACCCAAAAATTACAATTCTGACATCTTTTACTCACTCTCAAGTTGTTGCACCCCTTTATGAGTTTTGTTGAACACAAAATAATTTTGAAGAATGTTGGTAACCATTCGAGTTGAATTAGCTATTGACTTTCATTGTGCTTTTTCCATACTATGGCAATCAACTGCTACTGTCAACTGTTTGGTTTCCAACAATCTTCAAAATATCTTTTGTGGTCAATATTAGAAACTTTTACAGGTTTGGAACTTGAGGGTGTGTAAATGATTTTTGGGTTAACTTTAACTCTTTAACTGGTAAACCGGCATTAAAATCAAACAAGTCAAGCAGATTACAAGATTAAACGAAACAAGATTATCTGGCCCAACAACCAGTGATGTAAATTATGATTGCACTGATTACATCATCTAAAGTGCTTGAAGTGATTTACCCAATTCAAACTTTTTCCTTGATCAACATCCTTTGTTGGACCAGCAACAACATTTCTATTAATGACTGACTTAAGTGATGGTCAGAATATGACTAATAAGTGTCATGTACAATAATTAAACCCACTGCCAAAACCAGAGTAAGCCATATTCATATTGAAATCTTCTATCTGTTGATGTTCGAGCTCAGCAAACTGTCTTTTGGCGTTCCTTGTTCAGTTGACTAATAAACATAGAGCTAACGTTAGTCTTAAAAGAATTTAAATAAAATCACTCACTGTGACATACTTTTAATGTGTAAAATGACTGAAGTCTGATGACAATAATCTTAACGAAAATGAGACGACGCCATTGTTGCTATGGTTACAACGCGATTTGTGTTATGAAAGAGCTCTTACTGAACTTGTAATCTTTTGTAGTGACTAAAATGTTTGACATCATGGAAACCCCTCAAACTTTTTGTTTTACTCGCTGGGGATTTTTAAGACCATTAACGTTACCGCGCCCTGTCAACATTATAATATCCTCTGCGTCCTTTCAATAAATTGATTGCCTTTTAATATTACTTAACTTATTACATTAATCGCCTTATATCACCATCATATAATACATCAACATTTAAACTGTTTATTCACCATTTGGTCATCGACCATTTAAAAAAGGACCAGGTCACAAAATGAAAGAAATGAAAAATAAAGACACGTTAACAGGTTTTCTTACCTTATCTAGACGCGTTTGCCCTGTAGCTGTTCACTTTGGAGGAACGTTGCCTGTGTGCGTTCCTTCCTGCCTTCCACACCTAACGGGACAGGTAGCTAACAACTGACACAGCAACTCAACCAAAGGATATTAAAAGAACATGAGACCAAATTAAAAGGCACTCGCACTGGCAGACACGACTAGCATGTTTAGAAGCAATAAAAAAGTGTCTAAACTCAAAGAACAAGCTGTTTGTTTGCTCGGCTCTTGTGTTGTCTTAATGAGTGCTGTACCTGCGCTTGAGCTCATGGGAGTGAGACAGCAGTAGTGCTGCCGACAGCTTATGGGCGGGGCTAATGCTAGGTGGGCGGAGCCACATGCTGCTCTGTCTTATTGTGCTCCCTACTGTCCAGAATGTAAAGGATAGAGACTTTTTCAATGTTGAGCTTGAAATACAACATTTGTTATATTTTAATGTATTTAGCATTTATTTATACATAAAATTACTTGTCAAAGATAAAACCACACGCAATTTACATCATGGATCAGGGGATTTTTCGAAGAATCCTTATTTAGTTTTATTCAAACTAAGACTTTTAATGTAATACCAAATTGTCTCTGGTAATACTCATATGTATTGATCTAGTATACTTTCATTTTTTGCTTGTTCACAAATTGTATTTTTTTAATTAAAAGACATTTAAACGTAATTGTGAAAACAAAAATTATAATAATAAGTGTTAAATTAAGTTGTGCTTTCAAATAAATAGACAAATTTCATTAAATAGTGGCAGCAAAGAACCATAAGTCTAAAAAATAAAACATAAAAAATTTATATATATATATATATATATATATATATATATATATATATATATATATATATATATATATATATATATATATATATATATATATATATATATAGCTTTAGTTGTGGGTTATTTGAACTTTAGGGATCATTTTTGAGAGACACAGGGGAAAATTAAATAAAGGGAAGCCTTGGAAAGCATTTGAAAGTTTAAGTAAGACTGTCATTGATAAATCATACAAGCATACTTTTGTGATCCCCAGTGCTTGTAAGTGTGTGTGTGGACAAGTTTGTTTAGGTTGCACCAGGGTAAATGCGTCCCCTGATATTATCAGGCCCTCTGAAAATAAAGTGTACACCTATTCTCTGATCAGCTGTAGGTCACAGCATCTAGCTGCTCAGATATCTCCAAACCCCCATATTTGTTAAACATGCATACATGATCCCTCAAAGGATAGATGTCATGAATCTGGAGTCAGAAAGGTGCTGTTTTTAAAAAAACATTTTGAAATACCAAAACCATAAAATCCCATTGTTTATTGTTTAATGAGAGAAATACCTCTGAATTTAGGAAAGCCATCAATTGTATGACACTACTGCTTTCTTTGATCGCCATCTAGTGGTCAATACGGTGCAGGCTGAAAAAAATGTGTGTGTTAAGCTACTTATTGTTCTAAATTCAAAAGAAAGGTTATCTGAATAATTACCTTAAAACCTTAAACATACCAAGTCAAATTTTGGGATTTAAACTGTAAGAACTAATCATCATGCTTTTAATTAGTAAAAGTGACTAAGGTCACAGTCAATTACTCCTCATCCACAATGACTAAGAGTCTGTTCATTAATGCAACACATATAGGCCCAGGCATTGATTCTCATCAGCCCGAGCAAGAATTATAGTCTTTCTCCCTTTAGCCATGAAAGAGCCAAAATCATACTTCATATTTCCGACTTAATGTGCAAATGGACTGTTATACTTGTTGGGGAGGTTTGCCTACTTCTTTTATTTTATTTTCCAATTACATGCATCTTACGGTGCTATAAAAAACTTTTCTGATTACTGTACCCACCATAAAAGATGGTCATTAAAAAATAAAACAAAACAAAACTCCTAGGGGTTGTAGATCAGACCAAAAACAGTATATGATGGAAACTTTTTCTCACTTCTTCGATAAGAAATCAAAGAAACATGAAATGCTGCATCAGCAGTTAAGAAGTAACTTTGCTCACATCTTACATCATACATGCTTGGCACAGCCCCCAGCTCAGCACATAACTCAATGACTCCTTTGTGCAGATTTTCTGAGGTTCAGCGAACATATATGGAAATATTCTTAAAACATTTTTAAACAGAACTAAAGTTTGAGTGTTGTGCCACTGTAGAAAATAAGGCATCTGCCACATGCAAGACTGAAGTCTTGAGAGAACTGAGATGTTTAAAGAGACTCTCTCCGGTAAACAACAGATTGCCATTTACATCATAGCCACGTGTTTGGACAATACCACACACAGGTGGTCCGTGCATAAAACACATCCTTTTGTGCTTATAAGACATTTCTAAATTTACCTAATAAAAATTTGAACTTTTTACAGCAATTTTTTTTATCTTTAATGCATTTTTATGGAGCTCATTTGATAAAAAGCAAGAAAGAAAGAAAGAAAGAAAGAAAGAAAGAAAGAAAGAAAAAGCAAGTAAGCAATAAAGAAAGCTTGTGTTTCACTACTGCAGGGGACAGAAAAAAAGTTACATAAAGAAAAAGTGCAAATATGCAAAAGCGCTCAGACCAATAGGCTTAACAAAACAAAAGGTGCAAAAGACTGATCACCATAACATTATAAAATCAAAAATACAAAAAAAAATATATTTTAAGTTCAGTAAAATGTTCCTTTGAAATGTATAAAGTGATTTCTGCACCACACCCACAGCCTGAAAAGAATTCACAGTTTGACGTGGCAGTGTTGGGGGAAGATGTGAGCTTGGGGAACATGTCTCTACACCCCCGACAGAAGAATCTAGAAGGAATGTTGACAAAATTTTGTGATTATAATGGCTATATAATATAGCATGGGGTCATTTATGTGATTCATTGACAAACAGTTGTTTCAAACTTTATATTCTAGCATAAAATGCACATAAAATCTGTTCTGTAAAACACTGCCAACTCAGCAGAGCAAATTTTGGTTTAGTGGTAAAATATCAGAAATAAGAAAAAAATTACCAACTTCCATTACACATTTCATGTCCAAATATAGATTTTTATATTAACAACTCTTAGTTTAAATAAAGATGACAGTAGTTTAATGGTGGAGATTAACGGATTTTTTGCAGATTTCAGAAGGCTTTAGGACCTTGCAGAGGTTGAATCTTGTGGTCATTGGATCCAGAGGGAGGGCTCCCCAAGCTTCCCTAAGAAATCCAAACATCCTCATTTGAATAGCCCGGCTCCAGCTTCTAGAAGTTTCTTTCGTGGAGTATAAAGGTCTCTGCTTCAAACACTCTGTACCAAAGCAGCATCTGGGAGAAGAAGAAGAGAACATCGGGGAAAAGAAGAAGAGAACATCCGGGAAAAGAAGAAAAAGACATCTGAGAAAAGACGACGAGAACATCTGAGAAAAGAAGAGGACCACATTCAAAACAGCTTTCCAAGGTAATTATAGGGAAAATGCTTTTATTTCAAAAATACTTATTTGGAAAGGCATTTTTTTATTTTTTATTTTTGCTTGCATGCTAAAAAAGGCTACTGCACACAGGGTCTGAGAATACTCTTCTTTACTTTTCTTTCTGCTTTTCAGTCTATTTTGCACTTTTAAAAATACATTTAGGGGCAACACAATCCAAAATTAAGTATAAGGTTATTTATGTTTTTGCTTTTTTCCCCAAAGAAGAAAGGGAAAAATGTATAACTTTAGTAAAATAGCTGCTAAAACACCTGCAGGTCAGTTTACATGTGTCAGACAGTCATAGGATGATCACTTATGCATACATTGCATAATGCATACAGATTTATGTTAGATTTTCCATTATTTTTTACCCTATATTTAAAGGTGATGAAATCTTTCCAGTCAGGAGTGGTTTTATGCTATCACTCAATCAGTGCTATTTCTGGAATTCAGATGTGGGTCTACTGTGGAAGTTCTGATTGGTTGAAAGTTTCCAGCTAAGACAGCCAATAAGAAGAGTCTACATGTCTTTGTTTCTCTGTGTGCATGAAGTAGCAGCAGACCTTGGCTTCAGAATAAATCTATGCTTATGAGAAGCAAGGAGTTCAATTCGTTTTTTTTGTTTTTTGTTTTTTGTTTTTGCACGTTATCCAATGCATATGAACATATTTTTGTGTAGATTACCCAAATGCACCTCTTGTCTTTCAGAGTGAAAATCGCAATCGTTGACAACTATGAATATGAAAACGTATCAAGGTATCCAAGATGATAAAAAAGCAACATACAAAGAAGAAACAGATAAAAGACACAAACAAAATAAGTGGATGAATAACCATGCTGACTTTCATAAGCTGCTATCTTGAGGTTGTTAGTGGATAGGGACACGTAACATCTCACAACAGTTTTAAATCACACTTTCATCATGCAGTGTAATATCTATATGCAGTAAAGTTAAAAAAAATGTTTTTAAAGTGATTTGGCACATTTCTGCACATTTCAGAACTGTATAAAATGAGCAGACTTACATTAAGCAGTGGATTCCTGTCTGATGAGTCACTGTCATCGCTTTTGTTTAACAGGCTTGAACTAGAAACATGGCCTACAGGCTTTATTTCTGTAGTTTTAACTATTTAGGGTTCATACATTTCAAAAACATAATCAATCAAAATACAAAATGGTTTAAAACTGATATAATGTTCAAACAATTCACTATGTATCCTTTTGTTCCTACAACCTAAACACACAGAAAAACTTGAATTTGCGTTACTTGAAAAATGTGTCATATTGCACTCAGTGTCACTTGTTGCCTCTTTTCTCTTCTAGGCTTTCATTGCTACCCAAAAATACAGCAAGCATGTTGGTATCCAACCTCATTGCTCTGTGTCTTCTGGTTGTGGCCGTGTCCGGTGAGGACAAAAAGCTGAGTCCCCATGCAACCTCCATGGCAGACACCAGCGCTAACCTAGCCTTCAATCTCTACCACAATATGGCCAAAGAAAAGGATCTTGACAACATCCTCATCTCTCCTGTGGTGGTGGCCTCCTCTCTGGGAATGGTTGCCATGGGGGGCAAATCCTCCACTGCGTCCCAGGTGAAGAGTCTCCTGAAGGCTGACACCCTGAAGGATGACCATCTGCACACAGGCCTGTCCGAGCTTCTGACTGAGGTGAGCGACCCCCAGGCCCGCAACGTCACGTGGAAGATCAGCAACAGGCTGTATGGCCCCAGCTCAGTCAGCTTTTCAGACGACTTCGTCAAGAACAGCAAGAAGCACTACAACTACGAACACTCGAAGATCAACTTCCGTGATAAGAGAAGCGCCATTAACTCCATCAATGAGTGGGCTGCCAAGTCGACTGACGGAAAGCTGCCAGAAATTACCAAGGATGTGAAAAACACAGATGGGGCTATGATCGCCAATGCTATGTTCTTTAAACGTAAGTATTAAAACTAAGATGTCATAAAAATTGCATTTAAATATTTATCCAGGATGAACCCATAGTTGATATTTACTTTAATAGTTCCAAGAATTTCTGTATTAAAGTATTCATTTACATTATTTATCCTGAAGAGAGCCAGACCAAAATAACAAACACAATACTGATTACAATGACCAAGCTGATTATTAATATTTATGGCTTATTTCTGTTCAACAGCCCACTGGGATGAGAGGTTCCACCACAAGATGGTTGACAACCGAGGTTTCCTGGTTTCCCGCTCTCACACGATCTCTGTTCCAATGATGCATCGCACAGGTAAAACCAACAGCTTGTTTTAAAGTCTTTTACTTAAAATCTACTATACCTAATAGTGAACTTAACATTTAACTTTGCACTTTACAGGTATCTACGGCTTCTATGATGACACACAGAACAAGCTGCTTGTAGTCAGCATGCCTTTGGCACATAAAAAGTCCAGCATGATTTTCATCATGCCCTACCATGTGGAGCCCCTGGAAAGGCTGGAGAAACTGCTCACTCGCCAGCAGCTGGACACCTGGATCAGCAAGCTCGAGGAAAGAGCGGTCGCCATCTCTCTACCTAAAGTTAGCATGGAAGTCAGCCATGACCTTCAGGTAAATATGGCTTATTTTTGCAAAATGTTGTTATATAACCACTGCTATTTTGTGCATGAAAAATGAGGCTATTTCCTCTTGCTTTGCAGAAACCTCTTGCAGAACTTGGTCTCACTGAAGCCGTGGACAAGTCTAAGGCAGACCTGTCCAACATTTCTGGCAAGAAAGATCTTTACCTCGCTAATGTCTTCCATGCCTCTGCCTTGGAGTGGGACACAGAGGGAAACCCATTTGACACCAGCATTTATGGTAGCGAGAAGATCAGGAACCCCAAGCTCTTCTACGTCGACCATCCCTTCATTTTCCTTGTGAAAGACAATAAGACCAACTCCATTCTTTTTATTGGCAGGCTAGTTCGGCCTAAGGGTGATAAAATGAGAGATGAATTGTAACTTTTAGGCTATTTGAATTTTTCTGATGTTTTTTAAATGGTATTATTGCTGTTATTGGTTTGACTGTTACCTCATGTGGCCATTCCGATGGATTATCTGTGTATGGACAATCTCAGTGAAACGTTCAGAGCAAAAACCTATTTTTAAGGAGACTGGTTATAAACATCAGGAGCAATACAATCCTATAAGTGAAGAATTAGAACCCTACAAATGTAACCAGAGATTTGACATCAATTTGTTAATGTGTATTATTCGATCAGACACTATGCTTATATTAAGCGTAGTGTCATTGATGTTAAACTGTGGTATTTAGGATTGTGCTTGTAGAACCTCTCTTTATGAGAATGTGACATCTTTGTAGGGTTTGCCTTATCTTTAATGTTTAAAGGGAAAAGGTAGTCCTATTCAAGTGTTTCTCAAGCACAGTTTGTAGGTTTCTATGATTTCACTTCTAGCCAACAAAACACGCTTGGCTCCTGCACTGATGTTATGTTTAACATCATAGATTTAACACTCTTAGATGTTATTGTCAGTACCATATAGTTTCATTTGAGAAAGTGTGTTGATTTTTTATCCTTTTCATTGTTTTTTTTTTTCAATAAACTTAAATTTTTGAAAATATATATTGTCCTATTTTTCTTCTTCAATAAATATATAAATCCTAAAAATAAAAATAAAAATCCTAAAAAAAAAAAATTCATCTAAAATAATAGATATGACAGATGAAAAGCACAGCACATTGTCACTGCTCTGTCATTCCTAACAGTTTAATCCCAGTCATTCTGCCTTGTTTGTTGTGTCAACCCTCTGTGGACTGGAACTTGAAGCTTTAGCTGTGTTTATTCCACTTAGGGAATAAAGTGTTGTCTCACCTCTTCACCTGTCAGGTGACACATATTTCCCAGACACCCTGCTATCTTTGTGGCACCATAAACCTCTAAACCACTAAGGACATTTGACGTGAGAAAGTAGCTATTTCCTTTCACACTAGCAGATCCATCCTGTAGGCTGAATGAGCCAGTGAGTGGACATACAATAGAAGGATTACGGCTGGAGACAAGGGCTCGCATGGAGAGAGAAGAGAATAGTCAAAGAGGAGATCGTCAGCATAAATAACCAACCTGTAAACCTTGCCAAGATAACCAAGCCGACGTAATGTAATATGCATAATATTCATGAAATGAAAACAACTGGTTTAAGGATTATTATTAAAGAGAATACTGAATGTACGGAATCATTGCTTTGGGTTGATCAACAGAACAAAAACCTTTATAATAGGGCCATCTTGTGGTAAGCTACAAAACGGCAGAAAAGACCTCCAGTTCTCAAAAATTTCACCTATGTATGGGAGGCCGTTTCAGCAAAAAAACGTCCCAGCGTTACTCGTCGTAATTATATTTTTACTAGTAACAATTCAATTAAAGAGCTCTATAATTTAATTTCTACTAGTAACAATTACAATTATAGAGCTCTATAATTCAATTTTTACTAGTAACAATTATGATTGTAGAGCTCTCTAATTGAATTACAGAGCTCTGCAATTGTATTCTTACTAGTAACAACTGAATTAAAGAGCTCTATAATTCAATTTTTACTAGTAACAATTCCAATTAGAGAGCTCTACAATTCATTTATTACTAGTAAGAATACAATTGCAGAGCTCTGTAATTCAGTTGTTACTAGTAATAATCCAATTGCAGAGCTCTGCAATTCCACTAGAGAGCTCTCTAATATGGGAGGCCCTTTCAGCATAAAAACGTCCCAGCGTTACTCGTCGTAATTATATTTTTACTAGTAACAATTCAATTAAAGAGCTCTATAATTTAATTTTTACTAGTAACAATTACAATTATAGAGCTCTATAATTCAATTATTACTAGTAACAATTATGATTATAGAGCTCTCTAATTGAATTCTTACTAGTAACAATTACAATTATAGAGCTCTCTAATTGAATTCTTACTAGTAACAATTACAATTATAGAGCTCTCTAATTGAATTTTTACTAGTAACAATTATGATTATAGAGCTCTCTAATTCAATTGTTACTAGTAACAATTCCAATTAGAGAGCTCTACAATTCATTTATTACTAGTCATATGTCTCCATTGACTTCCATTCATTTTTAATTATAGAGCTCTGCAATTCAATTGTTACTAGTAACAATTCTGATTATAGAGCTCTCTAATTGAATTCTTACTAGTAACAATTACAATTATAGAGCTCTGTAATTCAATTGTTACTAGTAACAATTATGATTATAGAGCTCTCTAATTGAATTCTAACTAGTAACAATTACAATTATAGAGCTCTCTAATTGAATTATTACTAGTAACAATTACAATTATAGAGCTCTCTAATTGAATTATTACTAGTAACATTTACCATTATAGAGCTCTCTAATTGAATTCTTACTAGTAACAATTGAATTACAGAGCTCTTCAATTGATTTATTACTAGTAAAAATACACATTAAAGATATGTGTAATTGCAGAGCTCTATAATTGAATTACAGAGCTCTCTAATTGAATTGTTACTAGTAACAATTGAATTAGAGAGCTCTCTAATCGTAATTGTTACTAGTAACAATTGAATTACAGAGCTCTCTAATCATAATTGTTACTAGTAACAATTCAATTAGAGAGCTCTGTAATTCATTTAGAGAGCTCTATAATCAAATTATTACTAGTAAGAATTCAATTGCAGAGCTCTCTAATTGCAATTCTTACTAGTAATAATTTAATTATAGAGCTCTCTAATTCAATTGTTACTAGTAACAATTTGATTATAGAGCTCTATAATTAAATTACAGAGCTCTCTAATTGAATTGTTACTAGTAAGAATTAAGTTACAGAGCTCCATAATTCAGTTCTTACTAGTAACAATTAGAATTAGAGAGCTCTGTAATTGCAATCTTACTAGTTCAAATTGAATTACAGAGCTCTACAATAGCAATTCTTACTAGTAACAATTGCATTACAGAGCTCTGTAATCGGTGACATATCATTATGCTAATCGTGCCTTATGCATATTCAACTGGGGTATATAAACAGGCAGGCGGGAAATTTTGGCGCCCCCAGCTGACATGGACGAAGTACACGGTGGAGAGGCAGGGCTGAGCAGTCTGCAATATCTGCGATTTGTAGCCAAAACATTAAATTCAAACACAATACCATTTTAAAAACCCCAGGACTTCTCCTAACAAAATAAAAAGAGAAAATGCAGATAACACATTCATAAAAGAAATTATAGACATATTAGTGCTCTTAGTGCAAGTTGTCTAAAAACAATCTGGTGCTTCCTACACTACAAAATTTACTTTCACTTTTGCAAATTTACTTTAACAATGTGAACTTAATTTAGTCTAGTTCATTCAACAAAAAAGTGTGTATTGTCAGCTTAAAAATGATTTGTTCAGCCAACATAACTGTTGCATAAAAGTAACAGATTAATAAAACCAATACAGACTTGAATCTCATTGGCTGAGGATTTTGCAGTGTATTATGGGTAATTGTTGTTCTGTCACCCTCTTGCAGAAGTGTAGCACCATTAGATAGGTACCTGAGTAATAACAGATCACAGTTGAGTTAATGAACTTGTTCTAATGTAATTTAGAACATATTACACAAATAAGTTCTTTGAAATGTAGTATTGCATTTCAAATGTGTGTTTGTGGTCTGTTTGACGAACCTTAATTAAGAAGAAATGTTGGTGTTGAATTGTATTGTGCGACTGCACTCTAGTTTACTGATTCGGTGTTAAAGTCTTACAAAATCCTTATTGCAGGGGGCGGTGTTTCTGAAGTGGAATCAGTAATTTTTCTTTGTCATCATTAATCACAATTTTCATGTACAATGAACTGAATTGTTGTTTGTTGATTCTACTAAGGTTGGTTAATTTAAGTTTACTTTAACATCTTTTGTAAAATGAACTAAATTATTGTTTTAGATAGGATTTAGATGAGAGCAGACCTGAGAAAGAAGGTAATGGCGTGGACATGGGGCAACAAATAGAAGAGGAAACGGCCAGTAAAGCCTCCAGAGCAGAATCAGATCCTGATTTATCGTCAAATAGTGAAATCGATGACACTGTTTTGAATGAGGACTATACTCCTGAGAAAGATGACAGCCCAGATAATGGTAGTGATACAGACACAGCTCAAGGAGCTGTCAGTGAAGGAGATGCAGGAGATGTACTTGAAACTTCTGCTGTTCAACGTCATAGGCACCCAAGGCCAGATATGTGGAAGCGAGAGCTGATAAAGGAGAAGCGTCTTAAGGGGGAGAATTAGAAGAATCCAATGGGACAGGAGAGACCACCAAAGACCATGGCCCCACCCTACACATCACATCACTGCTTAAAGTCAGAGAAACTGACTGAATAGCATGGAACAGATATCTTCAACAATTTCTGGTCCATGCCTTTCTGGGAGACACGCAAGCTGTATATCCAGACTCTAGTCCAAAATGTGCCCATAAAACAGAAGAAAGGTGGTGTTGCATCTTGGAGAACAACGTCCCTATTATACTACCTGCAACTGGCAGATAGACGTAAACTACCTGTGTGTAAGAATCTTTTCTGTTCAACACTTTGCTTTGCCCCCAGAACCATCGGATCATGGTTAAAATCCAAAACTGATCCGTGTAAACCCGAGATCAACAAGACTGGCCCATGTGTGCCCATATCAGATGTTGACCAGACCTTCCTGAAAGAATGGCTCTCTGGACTGCCTACAGTCCCATCCCATTACTGCCGTCAGGACAAATTACACATCTTGGTTATATTTAGGAGAATAAAAAAACTTTGGTTATGTTTGCACAGCACCTAGGTGGAACTTTGATTAAGGGTAGAAAAGGAAAACAGTGGTTAAGGTTAGACATTAATAAGAAACAACTTGGTTAGGGTTCACAAGTTACACATCTTGGTTACATTTAGGAGAGTAAAACAAGTTTTGTTATGTTTGCATTTTATATGTAAGAGAAAGTCATGGCATATTCTGCCTAAGTCACTTTTATTGGTTAGGCAATTGATGATGGATCTTTTTCTTTTTGCATACTTGTTCACACATCTGGTTGAATGTACTGTTATAATATTAATAAAAAATAACAATGTGATTTCTAAAAAATTAGTTTTTTCTTGTTTACCAAAAACATTGAAATATAACTTTTATCAATTATGATATGAGACTAACGATAATATATATATATTTATATATACAAAAGAGTTAAATGCACAGTCAGAATTCCTCAGTGTTCTCTTGTTCATTTTACTTAACAACAAACACATGCAACCACAACAGGCATAAGCTTATTTGAAGGCAAAATATAAAACAATATTGCAACCTGGAGAAAAAAAGAAGAAAAAAAAAAACTTGAAAAAAACTTTAGGCTAGATTTAACCCCGAGTCACAATTTATAAAAAAGTTTAAGACTATTTGGCCTAATGTTTTCTATTTTACTAAACAACAAACACAATCATTCTATTATTGCATATCAATTCTAAACACTGTAAATATTCATCTCAGGCATCATCTTAATTTTGCTTTAATGTGAACATGATTAATGTTACCTAAGTCTGTAAAATATTTCAGGATACTTTAGAACCACGCTACAGGGCTTTTATTTTGAAACGCACTGTTGTAGGCGGGATATCTGCAATCTGTTTTGCATCTCATGAATAGGAGTTTCTACTAGTAATAATACAATTATAGAGCTCTGTAATTGGAATTGTTACTAGTAAGAATTGAATTAAAGAGCTCTCTAATTCAGTTTTTACTAGTAACAATTACAATTAGAAAGCTCTATAATTCAGTTTTTACTAGTAACAATTGAATTAGAGAGCTCTCTAGTGGAATTGCAGAGCTCTGCAATTGGATTATTACTA
This sequence comes from Carassius gibelio, assembly GCF_023724105.1. NCBI lineage: Eukaryota > Metazoa > Chordata > Actinopteri > Cypriniformes > Cyprinidae > Carassius > Carassius gibelio. The sequence goes on from NC_068410.1 coordinate 10,160,274, forward strand.
GTAACAACTGAATTACAGAGCTCTGCAATTGTATTCTTACTAGTAATAAATGAATTGTAGAGCTCTCTAACTGGAATTGTTACTAGTAAAAATTGAATTATAGAGCTCTTTAATTCAGTTGTTACTAGTAAGAATACAATTGCAGAGCTCTATAATTCAATTAGAGAGCTCTATAATCATAATTGTTACTAGTAATAATTGAATTATAGAGCTCTATAATTGTAATTGTTACTAGTAAAAATTAAATTATAGAGCTCTTTAATTGAATTGTTACTAGTAAAAATATAATTACGACGAGTAACGCTGGGACGTTTTTATGCTGAAAGGGCCTCCCATATCTCTAATTCAATTGTTACTAGTAAAAACTGAATTATAGAGCTCTCTAATTGTAATTGTTACTAGTAAAAACTGAATTAGAGAGCTCTTTAATTCAATTCTTACTAGAAACAATTCCAATTACAGAGCTCTATAATTGTATTATTACTAGTAGAAACTCCTATTCATGAGATGCAAAACAGATTGCAGATATCCCGCCTACAACAGTGAATTTCAAAATAAAAGCCCTGTAACGTGGTTCTAAAGTATCCTGAAATATTGTACAGACTTAGGTAACATTAATCATGTTCACATTAAAGCAAAATTAAGATGATGCCTGAGATGAATATTTACAGTGTTTAGAATTGATATGCAATACTAGAATGATTGTGTTTGTTGTTTAGTAAAATAGAAAACATTAGGCCAAATAGTCTTAAACTTTTTTATAAATTGTGACTCGGGGTTAAATCTAGCCTAAAGTTTTTTTCAAGTTTTTTTTTGTTTCTTCTTCTTTTTTTCTCCAGGTTGCAATATTGTTTTATATTTTGCCTTCAAATAAGCTTATGCCTGTTGTGGTTGCATGTGTTTGTTGTTAAGTAAAATGAACAAGAGAACACTGAGGAATTCTGACTGTGCATTTAACTCTTTTGTATATATAAATATATATATTATCGTTAGTCTCATATCATAATTGATAAAAGTTATATTTCAATGTTTTGGTAAACAAGAAAAAAATTTTTTTTAGAAATCACATTGTTATTTTTTATTGATATTATAACAGTACATTCAACCAGATGTGTGAACAAGTATGCAAAAAGAAAAAGATCCATCATCAATTGCCTAACCAATACATATCTGGCCTTGGGCGCCTATGACGTTGAACAGCAGAAGTTTCAAGTACATCTCCTGCATCTCCTTCACTGACAGCTCCTTGATCTGTGTCTGTATCACTACCATTATCTGGGCTGTCATCTTTCTCAGGTGTATAGTCCTCATCCAAGACAGTGTCATCGATTTCACTATTTGACGATAAATCAGGATCTGATTCTGCTCTGGAGGCTTTACTGGCCGTTTCCTCTTCTATTTGTTGCCCCATGTCTACGCCATTACCTTCTTTCTCAGATCTGCTCTCATCTAAATCCTCCAACTCCACTACATGGGTATCAACTTTATTTCCTGACATTAAAACAGAAAATGGAGTGCTGTTGAGTATTTTAACTCAGTAAATCATGTTAAATTCATAGGTCCACTGCAAAAAAAATAAAAAATTCTAAATCTTACCAAATACTTCTTATGTCTAGTCAAAATGTCTAATTTATATAAAAAACAATTTTACTTTTTTTTTATTTTACTATTTTTACTTTTATTTGCATTTAAAATAAAAAGTAAATGCTTGAAAAATTACTTCACTTTATTTTTTACAGCATCTTTGCATATCTGAACCCTTTCCAGCAGTGACTGTATGATTTTGAGATAAATCCTTTCACATTGAGGACATTTGAGGGACTCAAACCCAAATATTTAAAAAGATTCCAACATTCACTGATGCTTCAGAAGGAAACAAGATGCATTAAGAGCTGGGGGGTAAAAACTTTAGGAATTTGAAGATCAAGGTAAATTGTACTTAATTTGTGTACCGGGAAACATACAAGTATCTTCTGTTGCTTAAGAAGGGCAGAACTAAATGGAAAACAATTATATTTCAACAAAATAAGAAAAATTTGGCCATCTTCATTGTGTTCAAAAGTTTTCACCCCCCAGCTCTTAATGCATCTTGTTTCCTTCTGGAGCATCAGTGAATGTTTGAATCTTTTTAAATAGTTGTGTTTGAGTCCCTCAAATGTCCTCAGTGTGAAAAGATGCATCTCAAAATCATAAAGTCACTGCTGGAAAGGGTTCAAATATGCAAAGATACTGGAAAACTGAAGAATCTGCAGGACCTTAAAGATTTTTCTGAAGAACGCTGCTCAGTTTAACTGTTCAGAACAAACAAGGGACTCATGCACAACCATCACAAAACAGAAAGACAGTCGAGGATCATCAGGTAACAGCACACAGTACTAAGAACCAAGGGTTCCCAGACTTTTGAGTGGGGTTATTTTAATAATTTCAGGAATTCTTTTGTCTTGTGGACTAAATGTTAATATCTTTTATGCACAATATCTTACTCAGGACAGTACTAAATAAAAAATAACATGCATTTAGTATGATCTCTCTTATTTTTTGAAAATTACTCATATTTTCACAGATTCTGCAAGGGGTGCCCAAACTTTCGATCCCCACTGTAAAAACATAAAAACTATCATATTGTATTATTTGTCTGATGATGTTCAATTATCAATCAATTCATCCATAACCAAGAGAATTACTAGATGATTTTCATTATCATTATTATTACTATCATCATTATCATAGATTTTGGCCTTTATCATAGACTTTGGCCTTTTCAGAACTTTTACTATTATTATCATTATTATTATCAATATCATTATTATTATTATCATTACTATTACTATCATCATTATCATAGATTTTGGCCTTTATCATAGACCTTTCAGTGTCCCACATCAAAAAAAATTAAATGTTGGGTTTAATTAAAAATATTATGTCACCAGGTTCAACACAATTTGTTTAACTAATCTCAACAAACAATAATTTAGTTCATTTTACAAAAGATGTTAAAGTAAACTTAAATTAACAAACCTTAGTAGAATCAACAAACAACAATTCAGTTCATTGTACATGAAAATTGTGATTAATGATGACAAAGAAAAATTACTGATTCCACTTCAGAAACACCGCACCCTGCAATAAGGACTTTATAAGACTTTAACACCGAATCAGTAAACTAGAGTGCAGTCGCCCAATACAATTCAACGCCAACATTGCTTCTTAATTAAAGTTCATAAAACAGACTACAAACACAAGTTTGAAATGCAATACTACATTTCGAAGAACTTATTTGTGTAATTTGTTATAAATTACATTAGAACAAGTTCATTAACTCAACAGTGATCTGTTATTACTCAGGTACCTATCTAATGGTGCTACACTTCTGCAAGAGGGTGACAGAACAACAATTACCCATAATACACTGCAAAATCCTCAGCCAATGAGATTCAAGTCTGTATTGGTTTTATTAATCTGTTACTTTTATGCAACAGTTATGTTGGCTGAACAAATCATTTTTAAGCTGACAATACACACTTTTTTGTTGAATGAACTAGACTAAATTAAGTTCACATTGTTAAAGTAAATTTGCAAAAGTGAAAGTAAATTTTGTAGTGTAGGAAGCACCAGATTGTTTTTAGACAACTTGCACTAAGAGCACTAATATGTCTATAATTTCTTTTATGAATGTGTTATCTGCATTTTCTCTTTTTATTTTGTTAGGAGACGTCCTGGGGATTTAAAATGGTATTGTGTTTGAATTTAATGTTTTGGCTACAAATCGCAGATATTGCAGACTGCTCAGCCCTGCCTCTCCACTGTGTACTTCGTCAGCTGGGGGCGCCAAAATTTCCCGCCTGCCTGTTTATATACCCAGTTGAATATGCATAAGGCACGATTAGCATAATGATATGTCACCGATTACAGAGCTCTGTAATGCAATTGTTACTAGTAAGAATTGCTATTGTAGAGCTCTGTAATTCAATTTGAACTAGTAAGATTGCAATTACAGAGAGAGCTCTCTAATTCTAATTGTTACTAGTAAGAACTGAATTATGGAGCTCTGTAACTTAATTCTTACTAGTAACAATTCAATTAGAGAGCTCTGTAATTTAATTATAGAGCTCTATAATCAAATTGTTACTAGTAACAATTGAATTAGAGAGCTCTATAATTAAATTATTACTAGTAAGAATTGCAATTAGAGAGCTCTGCAATTGAATTCTTACTAGTAATAATTTGATTATAGAGCTCTATAAATGGATTACAGTATGGGAGGCCGTTTCAGCAAAAAAACGTTCCAGCGTTACTCGTCGTAATTATATTTTTACTAGTAACAATTCAATTAAAGAGCTCTATAATTTAATTTCTACTAGTAACAATTACAATTATAGAGCTCTATAATTCAATTGTTACTAGTAACAATTATGATTATAGAGCTCTCTAATTGAATTCTTACTAGTAACAATTACAATTATAGAGCTCTCTAATTGAATTTTTACTAGTAACAATTATGATTATAGAGCTCTCTAATTCAATTTTTACTAGTAACAATTCCAATTAGAGAGCTCTACAATTCATTTATTACTAGTCATATGTCTCCATTGACTTCCATTCATTTTTAATTATAGAGCTCTGCAATTCAATTGTTACTAGTAACAATTCGGATTATAGAGCTCTCTAATTCAATTGTTACTAGTAACAATTATGATTATAGAGCTCTCTAATTGAATTCTTACTAGTAACAATTACAATTATAGAGCTCTCTAATTGAATTCTTACTAGTAACAATTACAATTATAGAGCTCTCTAATTGAATTATTACTAGTAACAATTACCATTATAGAGCTCTCTAATTGAATTCTTACTAGTAACAATTGAATTACAGAGCTCTTCAATTGATTTATTACTAGTAAAAATACACATTAAAGATATGTGTAATTGCAGAGCTCTATAATTGAATTACAGAGCTCTCTAATTGAATTGTTACTAGTAACAATTGAATTAGAGAGCTCTCTAATCGTAATTGTTACTAGTAACAATTGAATTACAGAGCTCTCTAATCATAATTGTTACTAGTAACAATTCAATTAGAGAGCTCTGTAATTCATTTATAGAGCTCTATAATCAAATTATTACTAGTAAGAATTCAATTGCAGAGCTCTCTAATTGCAATTCTTACTAGTAATAATTTAATTATAGAGCTCTCTAATTCAATTGTTACTAGTAACAATTTGATTATAGAGCTCTATAATTAAATTACAGAGCTCTCTAATTGAATTGTTACTAGTAAGAATTAAGTTACAGAGCTCCATAATTCAGTTCTTACTAGTAACAATTAGAATTAGAGAGCTCTGTAATTGCAATCTTACTAGTTCAAATTGAATTACAGAGCTCTACAATAGCAATTCTTACTAGTAACAATTGCATTACAGAGCTCTGTAATCGGTGACATATCATTATGCTAATCGTGCCTTATGCATATTCAACTGGGGTATATAAACAGGCAGGCGGGAAATTTTGGCGCCCCCAGCTGACATGGACGAAGTACACGGTGGAGAGGCAGGGCTGAGCAGTCTGCAATATCTGCGATTTGTAGCCAAAACATTAAATTCAAACACAATACCATTTTAAAAACCCCAGGACGTCTCCTAACAAAATAAAAAGAGAAAATGCAGATAACACATTCATAAAAGAAATTATAGACATATTAGTGCTCTTAGTGCAAGTTGTCTAAAAACAATCTGGTGCTTCCTACACTCAAAAAAATTTACTTTCACTTTTGCCAATTTACTTTAACAATGTGAACTTAATTTAGTCTAGTTCATTCAACAAAAAAGTGTGTATTGTCAGCTTTACTTAAAAATGATTTGTTCAGCCAACATAACTGTTGCATAAAAGTAACAGATTAATAAAACCAATACAGACTTGAATCTCATTGGCTGAGGATTTTGCAGTGTATTATGGGTAATTGTTGTTCTGTCACCCTCTTGCAGAAGTGTAGCACCATTAGATAGGTACCTGAGTAATAACAGATCACAGTTGAGTTAATGAACTTGTTCTAATATAATTTAGAACAAATCACATGGTTATGTGGTTGGAAATGTAACATTGCATTTCAAACGTGTATATGTGGTCTGTTTGATGAATGTTAATTAATAAGCGGATGTTAGTGTTGACTTGTATTGAGCGACCGCACTCTTATTTACGGATTTGATGTTATAGTCTTACAAAATCCTTATTGAAGAGTGCGGTGTTTCTGAAGTGTTATCATTAATTTTCCTTTGTCATCATTTATCACAATATTCATGTACAATGAACTGAATTGTTGTTTGTTGATTCTACTAAGGTTTGTTAATTAAAGTTTACTTTAACATCTTTTGTAAAATGAACTAAATTATTGTTTGTTGAGATTAGTTAAACAAATTGTGTGGAACCTGTTGACATAATATTTTTAATTAAACCCAACATTTCATTTTTCTTTAGTGATGATGTGGGACACTGAAAGGTCTATGATAAAAGTCCAAAATCTATGATAATGATGATAGTAATAGTAATGATAATAATAATAATGATATTGATAATAATAATGATCATAATAGTAAAAGTTCTGAAAAGGCCAAAGTCTATGATAAAGGCCAAAATCTATGATAATGATGATAGTAATAATAATGATAATGAAAATCGTCTAGTAATTATCTTGGTTATGGATGGATTGATTGATAATTGAACATCATCAGACAAATAATACAATATGATAGTTTTTATGCATTTACAGTGGGGAACGAAAGTTTGGGCACCTCTTGCAGAATCTGTGAAAATATGAGTAATTTTCAAAAAATAAGTGAGATCATAGTAAATGCATGTTATTTTTTATTTAGTACTGTCCTGAGTAAGATATTGTACATAAAAGATAGTAACATTTAGTCCACAAGACAAAAGAATTGCTGAAATTATTAAAATAACCCCACTCAAAAGTTATATATACTGTGTTCTGTTACCTGATGATCCTCGACTGTCTTTCTGTTTTGTGATGGTTGTGCATGAGTCCCTTGTTTGTTCTGAACAGTTAAACTGAGCAGCGTTCTTCAGAAAAATCTTTAAGGTCCTGCAGAATCTTCAGTTTTCCAGTATCTTTGCATATTTGAACCCTTTCCAGCAGTGACTTTATGATTTTGAGATACACCTTATCACACTGAGGACATTTGAGGGACTCAAACACAACTATTAAAAAAGATTCAAACATTCACTGATGATCCAGAAGGAAACAAGATGCATTAAGACCTGGGGGGTGAAAACTTTTGAACACAATGAAGATGGCCAAATTTTCTTATTTTGTTGAAATATAATTGTTTTCCATTTAGTTCTGCCCTTCGTAAGCAACAGAAGATACTTGTATGTTTCCCGGTACACAAATTAAGTATAATTTACATTGATCTTCAAATTCCAAAAGTTTTCACCCCCCAGCTCTTAATGCATCTTGTTTCCTTCTGGAGCATCAGTGAATGTTGGAATCTTTTTAAATAGTTGTGTTTGAGTCCCTCAGATGTCCTCAATGTGAAAGGATGTATCTCAAAATCATACAGTCACTGCTGGAAAGGGTTCAGATATGCAAAGATGCTGGAAAAAATAAAGTGAAGTAATTTTTCAAGCATTTACTTTTTATTTTAAATGCAAATAAAAGTAAAAATAGTAAAATAAAAAATGTAAAATAGTTTTTTTTTTATATAAATTAGACATTTTGACTAGACATGAGAAGTATTTGGTAAGATTTAGATTTTTTGTTTTGTTTTTTTTGTTTTTTGTTTTGTTTTTTTGCAGTGGACCTATGAATTTAACATGATTTACTGAGTTAAAATACTCAACAGCACTCCATTTTCTGTTTTAATGTCAGGAAATAAAGTTGATACCCATGTAGTGGAGTTGGAGGATTTAGATGAGAGCAGACCTGAGAAAGAAGGTAATGGCGTAGACATGGGGCAACAAATAGAAGAGGAAACGGCCAGTAAAGCCTCCAGAGCAGAATCAGATCCTGATTTATCGTCAAATAGTGAAATCGATGACACTGTCTTGGATGAGGACTATGAGAAAGATGACAGCCCAGATAATGGTAGTGATACAGACACAGCTCAAGGAGCTGTCAGTGAAGGAGATGCAGGAGATGTACTTGAAACTTCTGCTGTTCAACGTCATAGGCGCCCAAGGCCAGATATGTGAAGCGAGAGCTGATAAAGGAGAAGCGTCTTAAGGGGGAGAATTAGAAGAATCCAATGGGACAGGAGAGACCACCAAAGACCATGGGCCCACCCTGCACATCACATCACTGCTTAAAGTCAGAGAAACTGACTGAAGAGCATGGAACAGATATCTTCAACAATTTCTGGTCCATGTCTTTCTGGGAGACATGCAAGCTGTATATCCAGACTCTAGTCCAAAATGTGCCCATAAAACAGAAGAAAGGTGGTGTTGCATCTTGGAGAACAACGTCCCTATTATACTACCTGCAACTGGCAGATAGACGTAAACTACCTGTGTGTAAGAATCTTTTCTGTTCACACTTTGCTTTGCCCCCAGAACCATCGGATCATGGTTAAAATCCAAAACTGATCCGTGTAAACCCGAGATCAACAAGACTGACCCATGTGTGCCCATATCAGATGTTGACCAGACCTTCCTGAAAGAATGGCTCTCTGGACTGCCTACAGTCCCATTCCATAAGTCATAAGCCTAAGTCACTTTTATTGGTTAGGCAATTGATGATGGATCTTTTTCTTTTTGCATACTTATCCACACATCTGGTTGAATGTACTGTTATAATATCAATAAAAAATAACAATGTGATTTCTAAAAAAAATTGTTTTTTCTTGTTTACCAAAAACATTGAAATATAACTTTTATCAATTATGATATGAGACTAACGATAATATATATATTTATATATACAAAAGAGTTAAATGCACAGTCAGAATTCCTCAGTGTTCTCTTGTTCATTTTACTTAACAACAAACACATGCAACCACAACAGGCATAAGCTTATTTGAAGGCAAAATATAAAACAATATTGCAACCTGGAGAAAAAAAGAAGAAGAAAAAAAAAAAAACTTGAAAAAAACTTTAGGCTAGATTTAACCCAGAGTCACAATTTATGACAAAGTTTAAGACTATTTGGCCTAATGTTTTCTATTTTACTAAACAACAAACACAATCATTCTATTATTGCATATCAATTCTAAACACTGTAAATATTCATCTCAGGCATCATCTTAATTTTGCTTTAATGTGAACATGATTAATGTTACCTAAGTCTGTAAAATATTTCAGGATACTTTAGAACCACGCTACAGGGCTTTTATTTTGAAATGCACTGTTGTAGGCGGGATATCTGCAATCTGTTTTGCATCTCATGAATAGGAGTTTCTACTAGTAATAATACAATTATAGAGCTCTGTAATTGGAATTGTTACTAGTAAGAATTGAATTAAAGAGCTCTCTAATTCAGTTTTTACTAGTAACAATTACAATTAGAGAGCTCTGTAATTCAGTTTTTACTAGTAACAATTGAATTAGAGAGCTCTCTAGTGGAATTGCAGAGCTCTGCAATTGGATTATTACTAGTAACAACTGAATTACAGAGCTCTGCAATTGTATTCTTACTAGTAATAAATGAATTGTAGAGCTCTCTAATTGGAATTGTTACTAGTAAAAATTGAATTATAGAGCTCTTTAATTCAGTTGTTACTAGTAAGAATACAATTGCAGAGCTCTATAATTCAATTAGAGAGCTCTACAATCATAATTGTTACTAGTAAAAATTGAATTATAGAGCTCTATAATTGTAATTGTTACTAGTAAAAATTAAATTATAGAGCTCTTTAATTGAATTGTTACTAGTAAAAATATAATTACGACGAGTAACGCTGGGACGTTTTTATGCTGAAAGGGCCTCCCATATTACAGAGCTCTAATTGAATTGTTACTAGTAACAATTATGATTAGAGAGCTCTGTAATTCAATTGTTACTAGTAACAATTACGATTAGAGAGCTCTCTAATTCAATTGTTACTAGTAACAATTGAATTAGAGAGCTCTGTAATTCAATTAGAGAGCTCTGCAATTACACATATCTTTAATGTGTATTTTTACTAGTAATAAATTAATTGAAGAGCTCTGTAATTCAATTGTTACTAGTAAAAATTCAATTAGAGAGCTCTATAATGGTAATTGTTACTAGTAATAATTCAATTAGAGAGCTCTATAATTGTAATTGTTACTAGTAAGAATTCAATTAGAGAGCTCTATAATTGTAATTGTTACTAGTAAGAATTCAATTAGAGAGCTCTATAATCATAATTGTTACTAGTAACAATTGAATTACAGAGCTCTATAATTGTAATTGTTACTAGTAACAATTCAATTAGAGAGCTCTATAATCCGAATTGTTACTAGTAACAATTGAATTGCAGAGCTCTATAATTAAAAATGAATGGAAGTCAATGGAGACATATGACTAGTAATAAATGAATTGTAGAGCTCTCTAATTGGAATTGTTACTAGTAACAATTGAATTAGAGAGCTCTATAATCATAATTGTTACTAGTAAAAATTCAATTAGAGAGCTCTATAATTGTAATTGTTACTAGTAAGAATTCAATTAGAGAGCTCTATAATTGTAATTGTTACTAGTAAGAATTCAATTAGAGAGCTCTATAATCATAATTGTTACTAGTAACAATTGAATTATAGAGCTCTATAATTGTAATTGTTACTAGTAGAAATTAAATTATAGAGCTCTTTAATTGAATTGTTACTAGTAAAAATATAATTACGACGAGTAACGCTGGGACGTTTTTATGCTGAAAGGGCCTCCCATACCTATGAGACATGAGAAATGGTTGAGAATACAGAACAAACCAAAAACAGCTCTAAACTTGTCGACACACTTCAGATAATGTCGGCTATATTTACACACCGCACACATAGGCTTTTATGTCAAGACAGCTTTTTACTTATATTTACTTAGGCCAACCTATTCACTTTTATTTTAAAAATAAAATATAATAAAGCTAGCTGTCGCCGCTTAAAGCTACATGTTGCTACTTCCTATTTGTCGGTTAAATACTTTACTTGTGAAGCCTAGGCCTAGCCCTCGCTTAGCAACTATTGTTAGCAAGGTTTATACTCTGTGTTGTAAAACAAAACGTTAAAGTTAAACAAACGTTGTTTAACTTAACTAAAAAAAATCGCCATACTAAAAACCAAATAGGAAATAAAAAGTCAAACTGAACGCAAGTGTTCATCAGTGACAACTACATTTGGTGCTTGCCTTGATACGCTACGAAATATACAGTAGCTAATATCAAACCTGAAATGATTGACATCAGTAGCCTTAAACAATTAAACAACTTTAAAAACCTTGAATCATGTGACTCATCTGTTTTGAAATGATGGAAATTGTTGTTTACTGAGGCTGTTTCATAAGCTTTCATTATAGCCTATAATGGAAGAAACAAAAAGGCATGGCAAAAAAAAAACTTGTTCAAATATGTTATTGTGTGTACGGAGCATCAGAACAACATTGTATTTTGCAAGCATACAATTGAACGTTTCAAGTCTCCTAATGCTATCAGTACAATTGCTCATGAAATTTAACAATTAGAGTATAATATTGTACAGTACTTGTATACATGTTTAACAGACAATTGCTTGGAGTGCAAAACTGAACTTTTAAAGAGAGGCCTGTTGAGATCTGACCGGCCTTTACATTGACTCCCAGAAAATGAGGTCATAAAAATTACAATAAAAAATGCCACTCAGTTTGTGGCTGATAGGTTTGATTGACAGAAAACTCAAGTTTTAATTTTAAACAGCTTATGTAAGGCAGTCATTCCCTCTCAGACAAACCCAGCCTACATGTTTAATACAACTTAAACTGCACAGCATCTTAAACATTTCACTTTACATCCAGTACAACCACATATGCTTCATCAGAGAGAGACAGGACCCTTTTTTAAACAGATTAGTCAGATTTTATATGTAATTTAAAAGCAGTATCAGTTTTGCCCTGTTTTCTAAATGTATTGCAAGGTACACCTAATGAATATTCCGCATAGTACAAATAAATCTCTTTGCATAAATTATCAGAATTCACAGAATTATTGCATTCCACAGACAACGTACAGCAGCCTTACATTTGTAAGCACCTGCTGACAACCAACCTCAGTCGATCTGGCTTTTGCATAAACATAGCTAGAATATGCCATTTGGACTTTGCAGCAGATGTCCACTAAGCCTCGCCGAATCTGATTATGTTTTTTAGTTAGAGAAGATCAAAGAAAATCAATTTAAGCTCCACCATGTGTAACAAATATGTGAGAACACAAAATGTGAAACACCTGTGAAAAACAAAAACAAGTGTAGTCGCCTTTGGTACGAGACGCACACTTAGCCACTTAGAAAGAAATATACTTTCACTGACTTGTTCTTCAGTGGCCATTTCATTAGCACTGTTGTTTCTGCTGCGCTGTGCAGAGTCAGATTAAACAGACAACAACCAATCCTATTAAAGTAGCCTTTGTAAGCTGCAGTGAAACACACATGCTAGTGTTGTCCATTGTTTCTCTCCCATGCAACTTCAGTCATGTGTCTTTCCTTCTTGGCCAGTCTTGGTCATCCTTGTGCTTCTCAGATTTTGGGCTTGTCCACTTGTCTGTTGGCCTTGCGGAATAATGACTTGATCTCCTCCGTCATCATATCTTGCCAGTTATCTCTAAAAGTTGAGAAATAATTTAGAAAGTTATCAGTGATGATGACAGACAGAGTTGTAGATCATTTTTGGACCTTGGTAAGTAATGCATTTCACAAAAACTGCAATAATACACAACATGCACAAATAATCGGATAAGCAGAATGTCCGCCACTACAATAACCACCACCACAACACAAACAAACCAACCAGAAAACACCCTAACCAAATGACAAATACAGCACAGCATGCAAGGTACTACCTCCTTGCAAATGTGTACAGGTTCATGCCTTTTTCTCAGCTTTCCTTTTCCTGTAAGCTTCAATGTCCTCAGGTTTCAAACCATGGTTGTCTTCCCTGATGCATAAATCCAATTATCCAATCCATAAATAGTATCCCATTCATAAGTACAAAGAAAATTAATCTAAACCACAAAATGCATATAAAGGTATAATTTATTTGGAAAGTGGTGTGGTAAAATACAATTGATATTCAGTAAAATAAAGTGCAGTATAATAAAAAAGGCCACTGCTTTACATTAAATGCTAAGTTAATTAAGTGTGTGTGTGTGCATACAAAATTATATTTGTTTAAAATAAATGGTAAAATTCTATTAAATTCTTACCCTGGTTTGATCTCTGGTGGTTTTGGCAAAGGCTTTGTAAAATTAGACTTTCCAACAAGCCAGTATGTTTCTTCAATGCCTTTCCCCTAAAAACAAAATCCATAAACATGAATAAAAAATGTCCACATTAAGGTATTGGAAAAGTTTGGGGGTCAGTAAGGTTTTTTTTTATCTTCTTGAAAGAAGTCTTTCATGCTCACCAAGGCTGCATTTATGTTATAAAAAATACATGCATATACATATATATATATATATATATATATATATATATATATATATATATATATATATATATATATTTTTTTTTTTTTTTTTTTTAATACATTTTGAAATAATTCCAATATATTAATTTGGTGCTGAATAAAAGATATCACTTATTTAAAATATAAATCTTTTACATTATAAATGTATTTAATGTCACTTTTGATCAATTTAATGCATGCTTGCTGAATGCAAGTATTAACTGACCACATATATTTGAACTGTAGCATATGTTAAAATATTATTAAGTTACAATTTATTATTTAGTATGATTCTTAAAAGAAAGTGTTTGTGTTAGTACCTTAAGCTCAGTCTTTCCTCTGACTTCTATTTTGTAGCCATCGTTCAGTGAGCGGAGAATATTCACTGTACTAATGTTCACATGAATTCTGTAAGCTGAAGGAAATAATGTTTATTGATGTTTCTTCTCATCACAGTACATCATGGGGTTAGTATATCACAAAAATATGGAACATACGCAACCCTGTAGATTCCATACGAGAGGCGGTGTTGACTGTGTCTCCAAAAAGGCAGTATCTAGGCATAGTTAGACCCACGACTCCAGCAACACACGGCCCTGGATCGAGAAGAAACATTATAGCATGAGGGACAAGCATTGGACATCAGAAGATAACATGAGCATCACAAGAGGGTTTTGTTCAGTATCACTAAGCGGATGAAAACAGCTGGAGACTGAGTGCTCACCTGAGTGAATGCCAATCCGTATTCTGACCGGAACATCTGGCATGTGCCGCATCTTGAAGGAGCCCACAGAGCTGAGAATGTTCAGGGACATGTTGGCGATCTCGGCTGCATGCTTGTTGCCGTTCTTCTTTGGCAGCCCAGAGGCCACCATGTAGGCATCTCCAATGGTTTCAACCTGTGATAAAGAAGAGTTAACTGGCTTTTCATGGAAATCAATTGCTGTTCGGTTCTCTCAGACTTCCAAACGTACCTTATAGACATCGTGGCTGCCAAGCACGGCATCAAATAGGGAGTAAAGGTCATTGAGCAGGTCTACAACCTCAATTGGGTCACTAAGGGATGAGATGGTGGTGAAGCCTACAATGTCACTGAAGTAGATGGTGACTTGATCAAAGTACTCTGGCTCCACGGAGGCACCGGTTTTCAGAGCTTCTGCCACAGAACTGTTAATTGAAAAATACATGAAGCTTAATTTGACATAGATGTTGATCCAGGAACTTGTCTTAGCGGAGAAAATAAAATGAAGTATGCGACCATTAGTGAATGGAAGTGTTGGTGTACGAAAACGTATACTCACGGAGGAAGCATCTCAGCCAGAAGCTTCTCTGTCCTCTGTTTCTCTACCTCCAGCTCCTCTGTTCTTTCTCTGATCAGGTCCTCCAGGTTGGAGGAGTACTGCTCCAGCATACGCAGCATGGAGTCAATAATATTGGTCTTTTTGCCCTTGTTGATGAGCTTGAACTGAAAACAGAAAATAGGAAACAATTATCACTGAAAATAAGTAACAAATCACTATAAAGTGACGTGACATACAACCAAGTAAGGTGACCCATACTCAGAATTCGTGCTCTGCATTTAACCCATCCAAAGTGCACACACACAGCAGTGAACACACACACACCATGAACACACACCTGGAGCAGTGGGCAGCCATTCATGTTGTGGCCCCCGTGGAGCAGTTGGGGGTTTGGTGCCTTGCTCAAGGGCACCTCAGTCATGTTTTTGCTGGCCCGAGACTCGAACCCACAAACTTAGGGTTAGGAGTCAAACTCTCTGACTAGGCCTTTACCACTTTAATGAAAGTGTATTTAATGCAATCCAGTAATATATATATATATATATATATATATATATATATATATATATATATATATATATATATTTATATTTATATTTATATTTATATTTATATTTATATATATATATTTATATATATATATATATATTTATATATAAAATAAAATGTTTGGGATCAGTAAGATGAGTTTTTTTATTATTATTATTCTCTTATGTTCACCAAGGCTGTAAATATTTTTAAAAAATTATATATATATATATATATATATATATATATATATATATATATATATATATATATATATATATATATATATATATAATTATTTGTATTATTATTATTTTTCTTTTTTCTTTTTTATAAATTTATATATTTTGTCGAAACCATGACAGATTTTTTTCCAGTATTCTTTGATGAATTCACAATTTATTTGAAAAAAAAATTATAACATTAGAAATGTTTTTATTGTAACTCTTGATCCGTTTGATGCATTCTTGCTGAATAAACATATTAATTTATTTTGAAAACTCAAAATGTATCATTAATAATAGCATCAAATAACACCAAATAAATCAATTATGATGCTAAACAATAATACAATACAAAAATAGCTGGCACAATATACTTTAAAATCAGTACACAAAGTAAGCAACCATTCTAAAAACTACAAAGTTCCTTAAATATGTTTGTTACTGTGTTAGCCAATGCACTCAAGAAACTCCAAAACAACTATTCTAAACTCACCTGATCAAAGATCTGATCAAAAGGAGGCCTTCTGTCAGGCTGTTCACTCCAGCACTGCTTCATTAACTGAATGCATTCCAGTGGAGCTTGATCTGGAGCGACAGTGGGCCTGCACATAGGCGGAGGTTTCTTCACCTTCCTTATTATCTCTGCGGATACCATAAAAATGCTGCTGCTTATAAAGAGATGCCAAATTTAACTGATAATACCAAAACAGTTACTGTTGTAACATACTGTTTACCTCTTCAAAACTGATTCTTCAAACTATTATTGTAAGAGGAATAATTTAGTAGATCTTCTTTATAACCAACCTTCAGGGGACAATCCGAGCATGCAGTACGGCGTTCCTCTGACCACCACTTCTTGAAGTATAATCGAAAAACTGTACACATCTGCTTTATAAGTTCCTTTCCGTGGACTTTCAGGGTCTCTGAGAAGTTCAGGAGCTGTCCAGAATAGATCTGAGAGACAAAGAATTGCCTTATCACATTTTTGTTTAATATCAGAGAACTGGATGTAGTAAAAGTGAGACTTGCGTTGTAAATAAACAAGATTTTTCAAAAGTAAACACCCGTACCCTCTGGAGGTGGGGTCTCCTTTGGCGCTTTCTGGGTCTCAAGAATCTCACTGTATCCATAATCAGTGATCTTTAAGACAAAACGTCCATCTACTACACAATTATGAGACTTCAGGCGCCCATGAGGAAATTCCCTGTGGTGAAGATACTTCATGCCCTATTGGATGGGTACAAGAAACCAAAGACAGACATTATAAATGCATTTGGAAATGATCTGGAGATCACATTTTGACATTTATATTCATTATAATGTTCAAAAGTACCTTGATGAGATCCAGTAATAAAGAGGATTTAAACATCCAGTCCAGTTTGACATCTTCATTGCGAAGGAGATCGTGTAGACTCCCCCGAGAACAGTGTTCAGTCACAATGGCAAACATCTCACAATCATTGAAGAACCCCAAAAAAGGATTGACATTTTCATTCCGTAGGTCCTTCATCTGGGAATTATAAAGATGATAGGAAGTGTCACTCAAAGAACAAGCTCATACCAAACTGTTGGTCTTAAATAAATTGTTTTTAGCCAATACCTTGGTGAAGATCTTAGTGGTGCTCTGTTTAACCTCCTTGAAATGTCCCTCCTTAAATTTTTTTAGCCACACCCAGTCGCCCTGCAAAAATCAAAATGATTTAAATTGTGTCAAGTTGAAAAAACAAGGTGTGTTCGATATAAAACAAAATTTGAAATCGCATACAATCACCTCGTATACAGCCACGTTTGATGTTTCATGTGTTGCTGTTGCCATGCTATTCACAGAGCGGGAACGTTCACCTATGCTCTTCTCCTCAATGTAACTTTTTGAGTCGCAAAGATCCTCAAGGGTGATTTTCTGTGAGAAGAGATGCATAGAAAATATTTTTTTTAAAAAGGTCTTGTTTAAAGAAAGCAGCTGGTCGGGCGACACATACCCTCTTGCTCAGCTGAGGGTTGATGAAGGTCAGATCCTCAAGTGTAAGCAGGATTCTGTTGGGCCCTTTGATCAGCTGGATTTGTTGGATTCGCCGCCTACAAAGATCAGACAAGATAACACACAACTTCTTGTACCTTCTGTATGTTCATGAAATGAAACAAATATCATAGGATCTTATCAAAACCACAGCAATATTACCTTACGAATAGAGTGAGACCAATAGAACCAAGAACAATAATGAGTGCAGTCACGAACGATATGATGACATATGTTATTTCCACACCTATAACACAAAAAAATACATGGATTTAAAATTGGATATTTACACAAAAGAAATTCAGCATATACAAATTCAGGTATACATTTTATTTTTACTATGCTTATATGTAAATGTATAAATATAAATAAATAGAGAGAGAGAGAGAGAAAGAGAGAAAGCTGCTAAAGTAAATATAATTTAATCATAATTAATCATTTTAATTGAGTATTTCTTCATCAAATTTATTATTTCTAAAAAAAAATTCTAAAAATTTTTTTTTAGAGAATAATAATCATAATATTTAATATTGATAATTTACAAAAAATATATTGGAAGATAAAAGTGATATTTCTTACAATAATTTAAATATGAATGTTATTGTTTGAATAATAATATTATTAATAATAATAATGAATGTTGCTTTTAAGCAGAAAAAATAAAACTATTAATAGTCAAATATCTGTTTCTCATTGAGTATGGTTTTGTGTGGGTTTGTTGTACCTCCTGCGCAGATGGCATTGGGGTCAAACCAGCAGCTGGAGTCTGAAGGTGGAGGTGAACCTGCAGGGAAATGAATGTACGTCCCGGCGAACAGCACTTTATCTAACGTCAGCTTCACATAAAAGCAACGATACAGTTCAGATCCCCAGCCATCAGTGTCTAAGATCACGTAGTCAGTCTGCCCGTTCCCTTGGGCGTCCATGCGGATGTTCTGGTTGAACCCTGAAAATGTGATGTTCCTCGTGAAGGAGGACAGGTTGGACCCGGAGAACCACTTACCGGCTCTTCTGGCATTGTGCATGGACTTTGCAAGGAGGTACAAACTGTTGTAGATTGTACCAAAGAGCGGAGAGACCTGAAATGTAACAGAATGTTTTAATGTAATGTTTTATGCACGTGTACAAATAAGACTTATAAATGCTTCAAAGTGCACTGTGCACACCTGCTCTGGCTCTTGTGACACCATCAGTTCTCCGAATCGTTTGGCCATACTGTATGCTTCGTTGAATGACATCAGGTCTGACTCTATGGTGATGGTGAGTACAGCGTCGTAGGCTTTGCGCAGTTTGGTGTTGTTTTGCAGTGGGAAGTAGGTGGTGTTGGTGTAGGGCAGGCTGTACAGGAGGGTGTCGTATGGGATAAACACATACTGACCCTTCGTCAATCCCATGTCATAGGCCTTCATCAGGAATGACGTTTGTTGCTCTCCTCCAATGAGTGCTGAGTGCATGCACATAATGATGACTGAAACATGAAAAACTAATTAATTTGTGCTGAATCAGTTTAGCAAAGATATTGTATTTGTACCTAAATAAAAAATATGTTTTCCTTTTTAAAAAAGAAAAAAAAAAAGGACCATGATTACAAATTTGTATGACAGTTGAATGAATCGAACAAACCTTTGAACAAACATTGTTTAAAATTTTGGAAAGCTTAGTGTCACATACATATCTTTAACTGAGCAACAAATGTAGTGCATGCATTTACACACACGTTTAAACAAATGATTTTTTTTTTTTGGTAGTTTGTTAAAGATAAACCTCCTTTTGGCCAAGTGATTAGAGATAAAGCAAAGATTCAGCTGCCATCTGTTTAATCATAATGTATATATATATATATATATATATATATATATATATATATATATATATATATATATATATATATATATATATATATATATATATATATATATATATATATATATATACATATATAATATATATTTATATATATATATATATACATATATAATATATATATATATATATATATATATATATATAGATAGATAGATAGATAGATAGATAGATAGATAGATAGATAGATAGATAGATAGATAGATAGATAGATAGATAGATAGATAGATAGATAGATAGCAGTGATTTTTTTTTGTATGTTGTTGTTGGTTTTTTTTTACATTGAAAACCACTCAAAGTATATAATAATTTGAAAAGAACTGTAACTATATTAGTATCTATTATAATAAATTTAAATATAGTAGAATATATACAAGTGTTACTATAATATATAAATTATACAAAATAATATATTATTATAAATAATAGAATTATACTTTTAAAGTGAAAGGAAAGTTATCATACTTTTTAATTGTAAAATATTTCTAATTTATTAATATTTATTGGTTAAAAGTAAAAACAATTTTAAAAAAAGTATTATTATTTATATGATACCATTCGTTTTACTGGTTAAAACT
This sequence comes from Carassius gibelio, assembly GCF_023724105.1. Lineage (NCBI taxonomy): Eukaryota > Metazoa > Chordata > Actinopteri > Cypriniformes > Cyprinidae > Carassius > Carassius gibelio. The sequence goes on from NC_068410.1 coordinate 10,180,379, forward strand.
GTCATCATAAAAAATTCTAAAAAAGAAATTCTATGCAGCAATTGACCTTAAAAAATACTGAGAAATATTTACCGGAGCAAAAATCTCTTAATGCCTCTAAACATAAAAGGAATGTTTATGCAGACACTGCAAATCGATGTGTCCAAAACACTTCACCTTTTATCAGCCCTGCATTTCGTATGCTCAGCAACGTGTTCTCCAGCATGGTGTCATTATTCCCCATGGACACAACAATGCCAACAGGAAGCCCCTGGTTTCTGAGAGCGCTAGCTAATTTAGCAGCCGTATCGATCCATATATCCTCATTAGAAGACACGATGGCTATGTTAGCCAAGCTAAAAAACCTAAGCACACTGAAGAGCACCTGTGTCGGGGATGGTAAAGTTCGAGCAAATGTTGGGTAGCTCTGGACCCGGTCTAACTCATGGTTAATGCACGCCCATGAAAACATAGACTTGTCCCAATTCTTGCTCATAAGCGCCGCAGCATTGCAGTATCCTGGATTTGAAGGGCCTATAAACGCATCAACCGTGTTCTCATATTGTACAAATGAGGTCAAGGCTTTGGATGTCTCGCAAGCCTCTTGAAGGATGACGAAGTCCATCGTACAGCCCAGGTCTAAACTAAAATCCTCATTTATTCGGCTAACAGCCAGTCTGGACGCAATGGCAGGAAGTGATTTTGCATAATAAGGGTCACAGTTCCAAGGCCCCAGGACGCCTACTTTGAAAATCAGGCACTGGACACAACATGGAAAAGTCAAAACACCAAGAATAATCCATAGTGTAATGCTGTAAAAGGGGAGCGTAGAGAGGCTGTGTCTGCTCCAGAGGACGGGGCAGCAGGGGTAACTGGATAAATCCCATAAAGCACCTCCGAACGGGAGGTGAATATGTTGCATTGTCCTCCGTCAGAAGCCGTTATGAAAGATGGATGTTACAAAGAGACACCTGGAAAACAACAGGTTAGACATGAACAGAAGTCATGGCACCTGTTTATCAGTTTTCAAGGCCAAATATTTAATAATATGGGATTTTTGTGTTCTATACACAGCTAGGTTGTATATTTTATGTACAGTGTATTCATTTAATCTCACCAAAGTTGATCAAACTAATTCAAAATTGATAATCTGGCATTCATTTTAAATTGAATTAGAGTTTAAACTTGACTGTGTGATTCTATCTAAAAGATTAGACACAGTGAATGTAGACGTTACATGACATTTTTGTGACAAGGGGAAAATATGGATTTTTTACATAATAATTAAAACATTTCATAGACAGTTTTATCATATTATTAATTGTAGGATTTATTTTTTTCGAGTTGAAAATAAAACATTGGGGAGTTATTGTAGTCGTTTTGCAAGATAATACTACTTAAGTCTTTCTACATTTATATTTCATGTTTAATTCAATGTGCTATTTGTTATTTCTTTATAATTATTTGTAAAAATTTACCGAGTGACAATTGTTTCACTACCAGTTTTTTTGATGCACTACAAATGCAAAAAAAAATAATAATAATACATTTTTCTGCAATTATATTTATGCAAGTGAACAAACTGGAACACAATGCTACATAAAATGCAATTGAGAAACTGAACTTACCATTATTTATATGGGCCTCTTGGTGCATGAAAACATCTCCACAAAGTTTAACTCGTTCCTCCAGTGTTTGCTTTAATAACGTAGATGTATATCCTTCAAATGATTAGACGCTCATCCTTCACGACGGTTTTCCAGCATCAGTCGCGCCGTGGGTATAAACAAATGTTGAGCAGATCTCAGTTCACAAATAAGAGTTTGATGAGGCTCGTCAGTGGCGTTGAGTGATTCAACTTCAGCACCCTGGAGAGCTACTTAATGCCTGCAGTCATCAATCCAGGTGCCCTTTTGCATCTTCACAATTCACACCTTACGTTCAGTAACATTTTCCAGCTTCACTGTTATGAATATTGCAGTAAATCTCCTCGATAGTGTTGTCAATATGGGTTGAATGTTTACCTTATTTCCTTCACATCGCAGTTTCTGAAATCCTTGTCGGGCATGAAAATAATTAAATGCATCATTATAATAATAATAATAAAAAGTCATTTGCGCTTTAAATATATCCTCTCGAAATTATCTAGAGGCCTAGATGTTTCTCTGTTCAATGAAAGTCCTTTGAAAGTGACCCGCGGATGAATGTAATCCATACTGGGTCAGGGACAAAATAAGAGGATTGCAGACATACGTTAACGCTTCAGACCCACCTTAACTGACTGAGCTAGTCGTGAAACTAACTAGTTACTTTTCAGACAAACGAAGGAAATATAAAATAATGTTGATGCGCGTTATAGTGTACAGAATCACAAGCGTAAATTGCACATTAGGAAGACAGCTTCATGGGCCAAGAAGAGTGATTAAATAAAATGAACCAATCAGATAATGACATAAATCCATTCAGTTACGAAATTAAATTAACTGTCGTTTATATATATATATATATATATATATAGATATATAGATATATATATATATATATATATATATATATATATATATATATATATATATATATATATATATAGATAGATATATATATATATATATATATATATATATATAGATATATAGATTTATATTTATATTTTATTGTGTTTTCAGGAGATAAAATAGAGAAATTTAGTTTAAAGCACTTAGAAATGTGTATTGCATTGTTCTTGTTGGTTTGGGTTTGACAATGTTTGACAACCATATATTTCAAGACCTACAGTCTCCAGTCAATTAAAACCTCCACAAAAATATCTAAATTATGCTTAATTCAAAAATTAAAGAAAAAACCCTACACTTTACTATTATTCTTATGCTTTTTGAGCTCTCATCTTCAAGGTTCTTATTTAAGGTCGAGCAAGGTCTCAGCAGCCCATCTCCAGCTCACCATGGAGACCCCATTGTGCATGAGCGTTTAATCAGTGTAATTAGGCATTTGGTTTGTGTAGCTGTGATAGGCCCTCTTCAATTGAATTTACACAAGGTGTATTGGGCATAATTAAAGTTAACAAAGGGCGCTCCCTTGGACGATCCCAAGAGTTCTCTTACATTTGCCTGTGTCAGTTAAACCTTGTGTTTTGAGGACTCGTCTGAGGTCTCCTTGAGCTCATCTGGACTCATTATTACGGAGAAATACAAGCCCAGGAAATGATAAACAATTTTCTGGTGCTCAAACAGTTTTAACTGGCTGATTCACATTTTCAATGCATTCCATTTGCTGGCTATTAAAACTTTAGGTGGTTGCATAAGCCGTGACTTTCTGATGGATCACATGACTTTTGGGATTTCTGATGTGCTCGAGGAGCTTAATGCACCTGGGCATGGGTGCAGGCCCGTGTACGTTTGTCTTCAGGTTACTGTAGAGATTTTCTGGTGATATGTGCAGTGAGAGTGAGAGAGCGGGAGGAGGGCAAGAGAGATGTGCTGACCCATATCCAATAAGCCTCTGAGCTTCTTAAATGTTACACATTGACACCTCTGCCCTTCAACCAGAAACAGAGGATGCAAACTCAGCAAACAGCACCCAAAGCACTTGCAAGTAATTTTACAGCACTCTGTAGTACTCAATAACCTTTTTCAAAGGAAACAAACCAAGTGTTTTCATCTTTGAAACATTTACAGGGTTTGCATTGACATCTCTATAGTTATTATTAGTTAACCATTGCTGTAGACAGACTTCATATACCTTTTAATATTTGTGTTACAATTAATAAGTGAATCTAACTAAAATGACTGTTTTGCGCTCTTCATTGAAATGTGGGCTTCTTGAAGACAATTGGTTTTGTTTTTCTTGTACTGCCATCTAGTGGATTAAAAAATCTGCATTTTTAAACATCCAAGCTCATTCATAATGTACAAATTAAAGGTTGTTTTAAGTTTATTTTATATATATATATATATATATATATATATATATATATATATATATATATATATATATATATATATATATACGTTAATGTTTATTAAATTGAAAATTATTACTGAAAATTATTTCAATTATTTCTAAAGACTGATGAGAAAGTACAAGATTAATCGTGATTCTATTTATTCTGTTGTTTGCAGACTTCATTTTTAACAATGAAAAAAAAAACACAATATATAAATACAATTTATTTGAACTGGAAAACTTTCTTTTCGGTGTGGAACCCACTGACTTTTATTATTAGACTATTTTTATTATAGATTTTTCAAAATGATGTAAATACACAAATACTACAAGTGGTGCAAAAATTATGATACTCTTTGTGAATGCGCATCTTTAAAGGCCCTACAGGGCTGTTCAACCAGTCAAAAAACAAGAATATTTGTTATGGGTACACACAGTTATTTATCACTCTAGATTTGTCCTTAGGCATGCTTCTCCTTTATTGTAAAGTAGCCTAAATATTTTTCAGAAAAAAAAATGTTTTGACTTAAGTATAGTGATAGTATAAAAGCTATTGTTTATTTATATGTTTAATTTCAAAATAAAAACATATTCGGATATAGTTAGGAAAAGGTCAGAATACAACCCCCAGTATACATTTAAACGGTCTGTAGTGTTGTATTTTAGCCGCAAGAGGGCGCTGTTGACGCTCGCCGCGTCTAGCTGTGGGCGCGGATTATCTTCAGTGAGTGAAACTCTAGACGAGAATGTGCTGCTTGCGGTGGCGTTTTATCGCTTCATCTTCTGTAGTCAGTGTGTAACCGAAGGATCGACGTAGTCACAACCAAGACAATACCGCAGACGTGCTCATTGCCCCACTACAAAAAGCACAGGATATGACAATCCCTAAAACAGAAGTTTTTTCCGATGCTGGCCTGGAAAAGTAAAAGCTCTCCGACAGACGAGTCCCGGCACATGGTAAGTTTAACGAAAAATAAAAAAGTTTTCTCCTGTATCTCACAAACGTGTCTTACTGTTGGCGTTTGTCTGTATTGCTCGTTTTACTTGAAAAAATCGCTGATGCTTCATCCCCAGTATCTTTAGTAGTTCGCGTAATGAAAAATAAAGACACAATGAAAAAAGTAACGTTTTTTTTTTGTTGTTGTTTGTTTTTACATTCTGGTGCCGTAAAAGTCACACGTTTTTTGAGCGTTGTTAGGTGTTTACAGAGTTCCTCTGCGATTGTATTTTTAGCTGAATGCAGATATGGATCAAACCGTCAAAAGCAGAGATTTTGGCTGTGTCTCAAAACCTATTCAGCTGCCTACCTAGACAGCGTGATGGTGCATTGATATTACTGTAAATCAACCAATATTGTTTTGCACAATTTTTAAAGAAATAATTATTTTCTTTCTGCTGTTCACAAAATAAAACATAAAAAATTAGAACATATAATGGCGTCATACATACGTACATTTTTTATTAATTAACATTTATTCCATCTTTAATATATAAATTAATCTTTGTTTTGGGTTCTATTTGACAATTGGACTTAAATTGCTTTAAATTGTTTTTCACACCTGAATGAAAGGCACAATTGAGTAATTAGGTTGTTTCCTGTTGGAGGAAGAAGCATAAGTTCTGTTCATTAGACTTCAACCAAAAGGTGCCATTTGTCAGTAGACTTGAATAAAAAGGGAATAAAAAAATAGCAGTCAGACTGATTGTCTCCTTACATGTTCGTTGGGTGCTATTGCAACCCATCAATAATGGTAAAATGAAAGTTTACTTATGACCCATAATATATCCCTGTCTTGATATTGTTTTAAACTCTTTATTTAATTATTATTATTTTACTTCTAAGGATCACAAGCGCTTTATTGCATACAAATGAGCTTTCTAGGATATGGGTGGCAATCTGCATGATGTCAGATGGACTGTAGTCAACCCCCATAAACATTTGTTGAGGGCTTTGATGCATGTCTCTAGCTTGTAATTCAAAAGTTACATACTGCTGTGAAGTTGGCATCACAAAAAGTACCTGGCACTCAAAAGTGAGCTGTTTGAGACGTTAAGCTCCCATTAAATCAGACCCCCCTTAAAGTACTGCATTCTTTCAGCTTTATTGGATTAGGATGTCTGCTGTCTGCTGATCAAATTGGTTAAGAACTTACTGTAGTTCTCTTGTACTGTAGTTCTCTTTCGGTTGTGTTAACTGCAGAAAGAAAAAGTACGTTGAGAATGATCTGCATTCTAATACTGGTCCGTTTTCACACAGACTCACTGAAAGGGAAGGTGTAAGGATAATATCCCACATTTAGGAGAAAGATAAATGGTTTAAATATTTAGCAGTTAACCACTGACAGTGATTGCTTTTAAAATACATTCCACTTAGACTTCAGGCATTTTAAGGAGGGATTTTACGGTGGGGGGTGTTCATAACCCTGTCACATGGGCAGATGTCTACGTAGGGCTACTTGGAAACATGCAACCACAAGCTTGACGGAAGAATCCATGGCACCAAATTCCATTATTGAGTAATATATCTGACAATACAAAATTAATTTGAGGGGATAAATGTGGCAGAAAATCGTTCGTAGTGCTTTTGGAAGGCCCTGTTAGAATATAAACAGACTTTCTCTTAAAGGAATAGTTAACACTGAAATGAGCATATGCTGAACATTTACTTACCCTCAGGCCAACAAGGATGTGGTTAGTTTGTTGTTTCATAAGAACAGATTTGGAGAAATTTGCCATTGCATCACTTGCTCACAAATGGATCATCTACAGGGAATGGGTGCCATCAGAATGAGAGTCCAAACAGCTGATAAAAACATCACAGTAGTCCACAAGTAATCAGTGTGACTATTGCTTTAATTTACATCTTATGACGGCAAAATCTGCATTTAAAACAAAGATGCTTTCACTTTAAACTATTGTTTCTGGCAAAAATATGAGTCCATAATCCATAAGTCCATCCCCTATTGTCCCCTCACATCAAAATCCGCCGACATATTTGTTAAGAACTGTTTTCTCTTGTGAACAGTTCTTGATCTGTGCATATTTCTCATCTGATACAGACGGATTCAACTTTTTCACTGGAGCAAACAATATTATAGATCAAGGACTCATATTTTAGCAGAAAGCAATGGTTTGAAGCTAAAAACATCGTAATGGTGGATATGTTCCTTACAAACAAGTTACATTTTGCTACACAAAATGTTTATTGATGGACTGGAGCTGTGCTGACTACTTGTGGATTATCGCAATGTTTTTGTCAGCCATTTGAACTCTCATTCTGGTGGCACCCATGCACTCTGAGGATCCATTGGTGAGAAAGTGAAGTGATGAAAAGTTTCTCCAAATATGTTCCAATGAAGAAACAAACTTGTTCACAGCTTGGATGGCCTGAGGGTGAGACAATTTTCAGTAAATTCTCCTTTTTGGGTGAACTTTTCCCTTAAACTGACCAACCGTGAGAATAGAGTACTTTCAGTTTGAAAAGGAACACATCTGCTGGCTCTTTTTGTCACCAGAGCAGAAAAGGAAAGACATGTCTGAGCTCATAGGTTTGTGTCTATATCCCTAATAAAACTTCTATTTAAGCAGATTCATCAAGTTTAAGTAGCACTTTTTTGTCATAATTCTTTCATTATGGGTACTAATTTCTTACAGCATTTGTATCATTGTGTTAGTAACACAGATTAGAAGTTAACAGTTATATCTCACTAAATTGTTGTCAGTGTACACACTGTAAGTGAAGTATTTTCATTTTACCTATTATGCAATCTATTACATAAGAGGTAATTGTTGTACCTAGCGTGCAGGCTCTGTTAATCTTTATACATATCCATTCACGCAATCTTACAAACTAATGTCATTTTTGCTGCTTCATTCCAATGATTAGTTTGAGGCTGTCAGGTTTCTTTGACCGGTTTTGCAATCAGGTTAACCCATGCCCAGATTCAGCAGTATTGTTTGTATTTAGACCTGTGGCCAAGTGTTGAAGGGGAGGTTTAAGTTCAGGTCATTTAGTTAAACAAAGAGCACATGGGTGGGCGGTCCGATAATAAAAGTCGTCAGTAGAGCATGGCGGAGCATTTATAGAGTTCAGCTGGAGTCGGAGAGAACATCTCCACCTGCGCGACACATAAATCTTCGCTCTACTTTTTCAGATCATTCTGTAACTCCATGAAAACGAGTAAGCACTATTCAGTTATGTATATAATGATTCCATAATGATTTTTTGCACTTTGATTTCTTTAGCAATCATTAAGTTATTTACAATTTACGTGTGTAATTCAGGTTTATTTACACACACACACACACAACTGTTCAAAACGAAGCAAGCATTGTTGAGCAAGGGTGCCATTTAACATTTAATCAAATAATTATTCTGTTAATCAGGAGTCCTGAATATATGTATCATGGTTTCCACAAAAACATTAAAACATATTTCAATGATTTCTATAGGATCGTGTGAAGATCGAAGTATTGGCTTTTTATTGCGATTTATTTTTTATTATCTTTTATAATGAATATATACTATTGGATATTATTTTCATATTTTTATCTGGCTTTCATACTGAATAACCTGAATTACAAATTTGAATGTGTTCAATTATTACAGAATTTACCATAAATGTAGACTTATAATACCTGAAAACCTGATAATATCGATATTAATAATTTAACTTAATGTAAAATTTTCAAATACCGGTTTGTATATATTAAAGCATCAAAGCCTGTGAGGTTCTCTGTATTCTTTAATTGAATAATTATGTGCTAACCGTTCTTAAATTCTCCATGAGAAAAGCCTTGCACCCTTCTAATCATGACAAGTTGTTGCTGTAATTGAGAAAGTGCAATTTAATAGGCTCTTTGATCATAAGAATTAGGTCAAATCCTTTGAGTGTGTGGAAAAATTAGGACTCATCGAGTTGCACTAGAAGAAAAGAATATTTTATACTTTTAGTGTAATGGGTGAATAAACAGACCCAGAGTGACAAGCATGTACATGCACTGCAGCTGTTAATTATTGGATGCAAAGGTTTACACAATCACCATGTAATGAGCGACTATTCATCTCTTCAGACCCCTCAAAAAGGGTTATATGGTTCAGTTTTGATGATAACAGGGTAGTTATAGGAACTCTGTTGTAGGTACTGCTAGTTATAGGGAACTAAATGTTCAAGATGAATTTTATTGGTTCATTCTGTTTTGGGACTTTTATGACTGCAAAATTAAACCCTGTCCTATGTGTGTGTTTTTTGTTTGTTTTATAGCTCACTATGGCCACATTGCTGTTCTTCTCTTTGCTTGGCCTGGCTGTCACGGGAGCTGTGAAGAACTGCCATCCACAGTGTCGGTGTGAAGTGGAGAGCTTTGGCCTCTTCGACAGTTTCAGCCTTACCAAAGTGGACTGCAGTGGAATCGGCCCTGTGAACGCTCCTGTCCCCATCCCTCTGGACACGTCCCATCTCGACCTCTCCTTAAACTCCATCACCTTCATCAGCGACTCGATGCTCTCCGGACCGGGTTACACCACCTTGGTTAGTCTGGACCTGAGTGGCAATCTCATTTCACACGCCAGTCCCAAAGCGTTCTCCAAACTCCGCTACCTTGAGACGTTGGACCTGAGCAACAACGCTCTTGAGGATCTTGGCGACAGCTGCTTCACAGGACTCCCTCTGGCTGAGCTGGATCTGAGTGAAAACAGATTCAAAGAGTTCAATCTTGATCTCTTCACACCCAGAGCACAGGATGTACCAATCATGGTGGACCTGTCAAGAAACCTTCTTACATCCGTTTCCAGGAAGACCCCTGGCCATCCATTGAACATCAAGAGTCTTATGCTGGCAGGGAACCAACTGAAGAAGGTGCCGATGCTTAACGGGATCCCACTTCAGTATCTGAACCTGGACGGGAATCTCATCTTCACCATTGATGCAGGGGCCTTTGATTCGATGACAGAACTGGTTCACCTGTCTCTGAGCAGCCTGTCTGACCTGACCCTCATTCAACCAGATGCTTTTAGAGGTTTGAAGAACCTTCAGGTCTTAGACTTGTCAAACAACAGCCGGCTCAAGACGTTGAGCCCAGATGTTTTTAGTGGCCTCGTTTCTTTACAAGAGCTCAATTTGTCCAATACTCCTGTCACACCGTTACCAAGGACCGTCTTTACAAAGATGCCAAACATAAAGAGCATAGCTTTAGGTCCAAACGTGCATTGTTGGAAGACACACAAGCAAGGACAGTTTCACAGACAGATTGGACAAGCCAAACCTAATGACATACTTACCTGTGATAACGCAGGAATGATCTTATGAGCCTGAAGTTCCAGGAAAGACTCTTTTTCTCATCTCTGTGCCTTTTTAGTATCTCTTAAGATATTTCTTATTTGTAATTCGAGATTGCATCATATTTGCACATACTATGCCAACATTTAAGTACGCACAGTACACACAGTACTCATGCACTTTAGTCACCACATTTTTATTCTTCTACTTAATATGTAACCTGAAATTTGCGGTGTGATGTCAGCTCTGATGGTTTTTTGTTTTGTTAAACACTAACAGTCTTAAATGTTTGTAACAAAGACTTTGTACAAACACAACAGTGTTGCAGGTCAATTTATAAGTCGTGGTGCCTTACATTGTAATTCATTTAGTAGTAAGTATTTTGGAATGAAATGTTTCTAATGTTTGGATGCCTCCTTATAATCAATTTTAAATCACTGTGGACAATACAATTTGGTTTGTTTAATTTAGTGGGTTTAGTTTTTGATAGCACAAAGGATAAAATACAATATTTGGAATTTAAGAAATTAATTGTAACTTATTGATTTGTCAGTGAAAAGTTTTCCCAATACTGAACCTAAATATGACTTACAAACTACAAAATATTACTAAATCACTCAGACTGATACTTGACTGAAATGTAACATTAAGTTAACATCTCTTTATAATTCCTAAATCGTCATTTTACAGGCGTTTACTTGATCTGAAATTTTGCACTTTTTAATGAGATTTGTATGGGTTTAAAATAAATAAATGCACAATGATTGTTCATCATGTGAGCTGAGGTATGTTTAATGTTTGTACAAAATTATACTTTTAATAAAAGATAATCAACTTTACACGTAACAGTGTTCGTGTTCAATCTTGTGATTTATTGCTCACTTCCCCAAACTCTATCTAAACTTCCAAAATTAAGCCAGAGCCGACGTTCTTTCTGAGTCACGCAGTGCATTTAGTCATAATACAGGCCTCGCTCATGTTGTTCTCTTTAGTTAAACACACTCAGTATTACAAATACAATAAAAAAAAACACACCCAGTGTCTTATCCCATACTTTTTCTCTTTTTTTTACAAGAATAAGGCATTATCCATTCTCTCAGAGTAACCATGGACAGCAGTTTTAAGTGAACAGAAGACATGATGGCTGAATTAGAAAAGAAGACTTTAGCCTATCATGCTTTAAGCTTGTAGGACTCACAGGCCGAGGATTCATATCCCCTTAGCAGCTCTGAATTATTGCCAGAACAAACAGTCAATTAATGTTAAGAAATCCTTTAAAATAAACTGGATTAGCATTTCCTGAAGGGAATACCATAGCTGTAAGGCAGCAAACAAATATCTTTAGTATGGATGCACCGATTGACCGGCCATAAATCGGAACCGGCCGGTTTTTGTTTAAAATACGCGATCGGCAATCGGCCGGTTTTTGGTCTTCTTTAGGCCGATTTTTCTGGAAGTGCGGCCGCGTGCACAGACTACATTGTAACCGTTCGCTATGTCATTTGTGTGGAAGTATTTCGAAATCTGTGCGCAGGACACGCTCAGCCGATCAGTACTGGAAATGCAGAGCTACATGTCTGTGGCACAGATAGCAGGAAGCGATCTGCCGTTGGTGTACTGTCGCACAAATAAGAGTCCCTTTTCTGCGCGCACTAAAGCTGCGCGAGCGTCTACTGTACCGGTCCGAGCCCTGAACAGTGAACACGAGTAGACCGTGAAGAGATGTTCAGATCAACCTCTCACGTGTTGGATGAGAAACGAAACGGACTAAACTGTGACGAAACTTTTTTTTTTTTTTTTTGTAAATTGGAACTCGCATACACGTTTGAAAAGCCAGAAGTAAACGACAGATGATTATTTTTATTTTACCTCAAAATTACATCGACTTAATTAGATTTAAAAATCACCTGCTGTAGCACACTGAGAAAAAGTGTTTCATCCATCCAATGAAAAAAATTTAGGGTAAAGATTCACATCTATATTTTTTTACTTGAGAGAATAGTTACTTATTTTTCATTGGCTCAAGTGAAAAAAATACACATGTGAATCATTACCCTTATTTTTTTTTTTTTATTGGATGAATGAAAACACTTTGCATCTTTGTTTTACTCGCACCAACATTATTTGATTTTAACATTTTGGAATAATCTATTTATATACCATACTTTTATTTAGTCTGTAAATAAAGATCTTTTTTTATTTAAAACCAAATTTAAAAACTAAAATACTGAATGCTGATCAAGAAACATCTTATTGAATGTGTGTTGATTGTGTTGTTTGGATTGTAGAACTATGCAGTTATTGCCTTTAATTTCACATGGTTGCAGTTAATCTTTAAATTTAAGGCCAGTTCTCTGTAGTTTCAACCCAATTCAAACACAAAAGCTAAATGCTGATTTATGTAATGTAGCTGTTAATTTCAGATGGTTGCAGTTATTGTTTTCAAATTACCAAAAGCCAGTTTGGCCTATTAAATACCAAATAAACATCTTGTTTATGCACACTTTCCTTCTTTCTTGTTTGTTGCTTAAAGATAAAAAATAAATAAATTAAAAAAAAATCGCAAATCGGTATCGGAATCGGCCATGAAAAATCATGATCGGTGCATCCCTAATCTTTAGTTTTTGTGTAAAAAAAAAGTTATATATATATTTATATATATATACATAAATCAATTGCAAACCAGATTAGGGAGGGTTCACATGGTTTTCATGGAAAAACACCAGACGCATGGCGTGTCTAGAGACTCATTTTTAAGTTGAACTTCTAGCATGTGCAAAAGTCAGACGTCCATCGTGCATGTTTACAAAGAAAAAAAGCAGACGCTACATTGCATGCTTTTAAACAAAAACACGTTCTGTGTGAGTGATAATATCGCTACTCATTTCAAAAGATTCTAGCAATATATTTTAATAGAAGTTATTCATTATTTATTCTTTGATAAATGAGAGCTTATATAAAGCAATAAGGATGAGTCATTGATTTCCTATTTTTTTACATTGTCACCTATACTATAGTGACCTACTTAACAAATCACAACAAACCAGCAGTAACCTTTACCTTTTAACATTGTACATGGTCACAATGAATTGCTAAATTTGATTTAGAACAGACACTGCTTATCTTCCTTGTCTCTTATGAGCTTCAACTTGCCTTACCATGTGAGAGGTTGCACTAGACATGATGATGTAAGCAGTTATGGGACACAGTTCATTGGGTAATAAACTACAATGAATTCTCCTGCTTGTGTATACTATACTGCATGTAAGCAATCATAAATCTTTTACAGGTGCATCTAAAAAAAATTGAATATCATGGAAAAGTTCTTTATTTTTGTAATTTAATTCAAAAAGCAAACGTTCTTATATTCTAGATTAATTGCACACAAACTGAAATATTTCCAGATTTTTTTTTTTTTTGTTTTAATTCTGATGGTTATGACTTGCAGCTTAATTGGAAAAATGTGAATATTTTCTCACAGATCAATCAAAAAAAGATGTGCAAAAAAGAAATCTCCAAAGAGATCTCAAAAAAGAGATCTCCAAAGCAGGTTTAATTATGCACTCAATACTTGGTTGGGGCTCCTTTTGCACAAATGACTATTTCAGTGTGGCGTGGCATGGAGGCGATGTGGCACTGCTGAGGCATTACTGAAGCCCAGGTTGCTTTCAGCTCCTCTCTATTGTTTTTCAGATGTTACTTATCTTCCTCTTCACAATACCCCATAGATTATCTGTGTGGTTCAGGTCAGGTGAGTTGACCTGCCAATCAAGCCCAGTAACATCATGGTCATCAAACCACTTGGAAGTTGTTTTGGCACTGTGGGTAGGTGCTAAAGTCCTGCTGGAAAAGGAAATCAGCATCTCCATAAAGCTTGTCAGCAGATGGAAGCATAAAGTGCTCCAAAATCTCCGGGTAGATGGCTGCACTGACTTTGGACTTGACAACAGTCTGGACAACAGTCCAGTTCTTTTTCACCTTATCCCAGGTGAAATGCTTCTGATGTTTTTTTTTTTTTCCATTTCAGGAGTGGCTTGGTTCTAGGAATGTGACAACTGTAGCCCTTTTCCTGAAGACGTCTGAGTGTGGTGACTCTTGATTCACTGACTCCAGCTTCAGTCCACTCCTTGTGAAGCTCTCCCAAGTTCTTGAATCAGCTTTTCCTCACAATCTTCCCAAGGCTTTGGTCATCCCTGTTGCTTGTGCATCTTTTCCTACCACACTTCCAGTCAACTTTCTATGAATATATTTTGATACAGCACTCTGTGAACAACCAACACTTTCAGCAATGACCTTCTGTGGCTTACTCTCCTTGTGGAGGGTGTTGATGATTGTCTTCTGGACAATTGCCAAGTCAGTAGTCTTTCCCATAATTGTGGTTGCATGTTCTAAACTAGCCCAAGAGGTACCCAGTATTTATTCTCATTTATCAAAATTAATCAAACTTTTTAAGCTCACAATTGAATATTCTAATTTTTCGAAATACTGAATTTTTAATTTTCCTAAGCTGTAAGTTGTAACCATCAGAATTTAAAAAGAAAAAAAAAATAACTCTTGATACATTTCAGTTTTGTGTGCAGTGAATCTATAATATAAGAAAGTTTGGTTGTTTTAATTACATTTACAAAAAATAAAGACCTTTTCCATGATATTCAAAATTTTTTCAGATGCAGCTGTAGTGTCTCATATCACTTGCTCTCACTTTAGATAAGGACTGAAATGAAATAGGCCTTAGGTGAACCATCTGATATGGCATAATCAATCCAAGCCACAGTTCATTATGGAAAGAACCAATGTTGTCATTAAAACCCTAAAAAATCTAAGTCTCCACTTGTAAACACCCAAAAAATGTTAGTCTGTAGTCTTGATAAACTCTCTCAACCAGATTCCCAGTGTTCAGTTAATTCAAGGCTACAAGTTCAATATTTATTGCTAGAGCAAAGACAATGGCCCAGCGCCAAACACCTGACACAAACTAAATGCACAAGAGAATCGATACAGAACGAGCAATCACATTTGAGTCCTATTAAAAGGGCTGAGTGTTTGGAACCAGAACACAAACAACGATGGAATGAAAAGCCAGAAAAAATGCAGCCATGGTCACATTTCACCTATGAAAATCTCATACATTTTTCATTAGAAAAGCATTCTTACAATGTGCTATACTGTTTCAGATAGTATGCTGCTATTGATTTCCAATTCAGATTCATAAAAAAAGGTTGAGAGGAAAAATATTAAATCTATTAAATCGTGCACAAAAAACAAGCCACATGATCCACTCCAACTTCTTGTTTTCATACAATATGTTATATAAAAAAAAGACACCACATAAAAAGCAAACAACATCCTTCTCTGGATTTCCCATCATTAAAACAATGTACCGTCCCCCCACCCCCATCCTCTAAAATATGTTATAGGCTAAATTTGATATAAAGTGATAAATGATATAATATAAAATAATATTTAAAAAAAATCTTGCAGTTCTTTTTTTCCTCTTAATTGTGAGTTCACATATCACAATTCAAAAAATATCTGAATTGTGGAATAAAGTCACAATTACTTTAAATTACTTTAAAAAAAAAATTTTTATTCCAAAATGGAAATGAGCTTCCATACTTGAGTGTGTGGCAGTGCACAGAAGTTTAATTCTCAAGTTGCTGCTGGAGTCAGACACAGTAGTCATCTTTATTCCCTTTTGTTAAAGACCAGTCTCACAGTATCAGAAAACTAGCACAATAAAGGCTTTCTCACTGTAACACTGCGTGTATGAGGAAAAAAAGCTTTATTGTGCACCCGAATAGACACACCAGGCTCTGTGTTCACACGTCACACTCAACCGGGTTAGTATTTTGTCTCAGAACAGAACATTTGATGTAGCTAAACTCCCCTGAGAGGTGCTGACCACCTAACGATGTTGACATTCCATGAAATGCATTAGTGCAATACCATCATACCCTTGTAATTTTTTGCATAGCTCCGCAGCATGGATTCAAAAACCTCAGACGGCCTGTCCTCTTCACTAGAGAAAAAAAGAGCCTTGTGCAACATTCAATGAAGGCTGAGGACATGCCTACGGAGTAATCTGATCATGGAGCAATCTGTACTGCCAAGAAACCATTCTTTCTTGGGACTGAACCATTCAGAGGACACTAATCTGCCTTTTCATTTGTGAACAAAAATGATTTGTTCAGTACATGGCTTTGAGTTTACCTAACTCCTTTGTCCTGTATGACACTGTAATGAATGCATCAAAAACATGGACAAAATCACTATTTATTTAATTATACACTGTTGTTTGCTCCTGAACACAGACCTGTGAGTGTTTGCTTTTACTTATCTGCTTTAAGCCATGTGGGTTGACCAGCTCGCACTCGTTTCTGCCCATTCCTGGGTGGTCAATGTCCAGTGTCCTGTTTTGACTGATAACAGATTGGATATCAGATTCACTTTCAGACTTGTA
The DNA here is from genome assembly GCF_023724105.1 of Carassius gibelio. Lineage (NCBI taxonomy): Eukaryota > Metazoa > Chordata > Actinopteri > Cypriniformes > Cyprinidae > Carassius > Carassius gibelio. Next base: position 10,197,038 of record NC_068410.1, read on the forward strand.
AAAGGGACGTTTACAAAAGTTTTTCTGCACGTACAAGCTTATATTAATATGACTCAACTAAATAGTTAAATTATATGTTAGCACTTGCGTAACTTAGGGTTGGTGTTGTACCACAAGCTTTCCAAGAAAAACAGACATCCTGAGATTGTAAGCCCACACTGACGTCCTACACATCTGGTTACCATTAAGGTCTTTAGACTCAAGTTACTTGCTGCAGGGAACAATCACACAGCTCAAAGGAACCTTCTGAGGGAGCCTCCTTTTGCCAAAATGCTGCCCAAGCCTCATTTGTTGCTTCGAGTGATAGCTCACCCAAAATTGTAAATTCTAAATCTGTATGACTTTCTTCTCTAGAAAAAAAGTACTTTTTAAGAATCTTTCCATATTACAGTTAATGTACAGATTTATCACAGAATACAGGTTTGGAAAGACATGAGGGTGTGTAAATAATGACAGAATTTTCATTCAACATTTGATTGGGTTCTACTCAAAGGATTTCAATCCGAAACCTTTAATTCGGCAATCTTAACATCCAAAGCTTCTTTCTTGGTCATATGAATTTTACTTGTTTTAGATCTCTAAAGTAAATGTATCAAGTGTACTGTAATGTATTGCATATCAGGACAATGTAAAGATAATTTGCAGCAGCAGGTTCTGTTTAAGCTTGGCTTTTATCTGCAGCAGCTGTATAATTGCCTGCACATGCCCCTTTTTGTCTCAACCAGATTTCCCAGCTGACTACAGAGAAACTGTTTTACCTTGAGCACCTCCTTGTGGCTACGGCAGAAAAACATTGTTTTTTAATAGATTGCAAATCATTGTAAAAACAAATCATTGTTTTTAGTATTTCATATCCCTGTTGTGCTGCAAAAATAATTTTCGCTATTTTTGTTTTGTTTTTACAGCAATATATCTGAAAAACATTATAATACTGTTTATCATTATGTAAGCATACAATTAATATCATTTTGGGTTGGGGCGGGGTGTATAATTTGCCAATGGAGTAGGAAAACATTTTTTATAGCCCTTTCTATATATTTTTTAATGTCTCTATTTTTCCCTTTTATTTTCTTCTCTCATAAATATATCTTATTTCAAGGATGTTCAGATTTGAGGAATCTGACTGAATTAAAAAAATACTATGAAAATGTTTAATTTTAATTAGCATTCGTAGAACGGTAATACAGTCTAAAGCAGCATATACATCAACAGAAAGAAAATGAAATGTCGACTGCATTCAAATTAATGAAGACAAATTGGGGGAAAGCCTTTTATAACAGTTTTCGTTTGTTTAATGTCCTTCTTAAATTGCCCAAAGCAAAATTTGCCATAACACAGCTGGACAGACCACACACAGCCTAATCACATTACAAGGAAATAATCACAATTAGATCCCAATATTTGTGTCCTAGTTACAGTCCACTTATAATAGGATGTCAACATTAATTGAGCGAGATTTTTTTCTCCAGCAGGAAATATAGGACAGGTTTCCAGTTGGTGGTGAGCCTGCATTTCAGTGAACGCTTACAATACGACTGGAGTTGCCAGATGTACCGCAATTAAACTGAAAGTGGAAACGATTTTCCTGCAATGAATAAAGAGAAGTGGGTGTTTCCAGGACTAGGAAGAGTTTAGAAGAACGTAATGCACCTCTTTGCTGTTATGCCCCAGAGACTTGACTGAAAAATCGGCGGTTGACTGTAAAATCTTCCGAATCTGTTCTGTGGTTGCAAGGAAACTCGACAGGTAGTATGGAAATAGTATAAGGATGAAAGCCGCTCACAGGTGTTCCTTGACGTTACTGGCATTTCTGTGTATCTTAAAAGGTAAGCTTTTAACCTTCATATTCAAATTCAAAGTTAAAGCAGCTGCACTTTCAAAAGCACTTAAAATAGATGATTATTTTCATGACATGGCCTAAATAATGTTTTAGTATCGTAAACATTCACATTTCCTTTTATTGTGGTTGTGTTATTGTTTCCGGTTTATTTTAATATTTTGTAAAAAAAAATTAATTAATTAAATTATAAATTAATACGTGTTTCCTTGCGTAAGCACGCGATTTCAAGTCACTTCAAGGGCTCCATAAATAATAAGACCGTTTGTAAAAAGTCCAAAAGTGCTTAGTGTAAGTAAAAACCTCAACTCGCTTGTGTTTCATTTCAGTATGTGAACTGTGCTCATCTGTTCGAGCGAGTCGTGCTACAAAGTTTGTGGCGGAGGGCCGCAGTCTCGAGTTGAGCTGTGAAGTGAAACACTGTGGGTTTACTGGCTGGACTGGAGGATGGGTTTTCCAGGATTTGGAAACAGTAGGATGTACTTCCCTCATTCCCTCGGAAAGAATCAAGATGTCCAGTATCAGCTCAACAGCCAATAGCACACAACTATTACTCCACATTCACAACATCAACCAGTCAGATACTGGAGCGTACAAGTGCTTGATATCCTGGCATCAGAATGTCACTAGCAGTGGACATGTGACATATGTTAATGTGACTGCAGGTATATACATATGCATGCTGTTGGTTTGAAATGATTAACATTTTTGGTTTCATAATTTGCTTACAATATATGGCTAAAATGACAAACTATCTATCTTTATTTTTGGCCAGCAGCAGCAGAATCATCAGGCAGAAGCCTCTCTCATAGAGTCCTGCTTTGTTTTGCTGCCTTCATATGTTTTCCTGTTGTTTTGGGGTTTGTTTGGTGTCTCACCCGGGATCATCATCCACCACCACCCCCTGTCCCGCCTCGCCCCTGCACGTCCTGTAAGATTCCACTCCAGATTCTGCAAATATGTCATACAGTACATCAGTCAACTTAGTATTTTTTTTAAAACCTTAAAAAAGGTTAAGGTTGATAAATGTTATTTAAATGTATACATTTAAATTAATAAATGTAATTTACGTGTAATGTTTTATTTAATCTAAAATGTAAATTTTAAAAATATAAAAATCAGATTTTTTTCTATTCTATTTGCAGCTAGAGTGAAACCAAAAAACGAAGTAAGTATCTCAGTACATTGTGTGTTTTGATAAGAATCTGATTTGTTTAATCGGTCAGTATGATCAGTTTCTTTACTTGTCTTGTATTTGTGCAGTTGGTGTATGCAGAAGTTGCAGTGAACAGTTCAAGACGGCAGAATGATCAAGCAAAACAAGCATCTGAGCCAACTGTCTATTCCTCTGTGCGTTTCTCCTGAACACAAAGACATCTTGCATTTCTATCTCTCACATAGCTGTGGGTTATTTTCAATACCAGAGCAAACATGACTGTAAACATAAGTACAGTTGCAAAGTTAGACAACAAGATTGAAAAGATATCAACTTGACTTTGAAATGTGAATGCCAGCAATTTTACACTTTGATTTAATATACAGTAGTTGTAAAGCCATATTAAATGTTGTAGTTCTTCCAGATATGTCTGTAGAATGTGCATTTTGTATATTAAATGTGTGGTTGTACCTAAAAAAAGAAGAAGACATATCTAAGGAAATTGTATTGGACTCCTATTTCAAAAAGACAGGTATTTGACACAAAATACATTTTATTTTTTATAATAAATTCTTAATGGCACATAACCAAATATACATATACATAATCTTTTAAATTATTTTCATTTGACTCTCCGTGTATTTTTTTGTTTACGTAACATCAACGATTTTTTAAAGCAATAAATTATGTCAGTACAAACATATATGCCAACACATTTGTCACTATTGTACAAGAATGTTTAACGCGCTCTCTGCAGTTTAATGCCCTCACTAATGAGTATGACTGAAAACTAACAACTGATTCATGAGGAATGAGGAGAGACCCATATATGTAAATAAATAACACATCATTTCAAAAGAAAATCCTTCAAAAAAAATTCTGCCAGCCATAATTGAATAACAAAGCATTTACAAAAAAGGACCTTTTTGTACATCCACAAGTCTGAAAGTAAGAAAAACCATGTTTATGTGTCTGTGCTTTCTCAAGAGTGTTTTCTGAGAGCTCAAAATGAAACTAGGTGAAGTATATCATTTCATTTTTTTAATTGTGCAAATATATCCGTTTAATAAAATTAGTGTTGAACAAATATACTGAAGTCTTTATTTAGAGAAATAATATATGCTGAAATGAACAGATTTTACTTAAAAAATATAATAAAATGTTTCTTCGCCATTCATGAAATATCGTGTTTTTGTTAAAACCTTTCCCCTTTACCACAAATAAACCATGTCAATCTTTGGTTACCCTCAGGAAAGGTAAATTTGACCTTTTCACATCACTCAAAAATAACTCAGTCCTCAGCAAAGCATAGTTCTCTACAGTATTTTAAGGCTTACACTGATGAGCATTGGTTTTCAAGTCTCAAAATGACCCATAATCTCTGTAAAAGACTCTTATAATGATGCTTCTAATGCTATTTTGTAGTCTGTATCTCTTGTAACATTAATGACTGAGAACTCTTCAAGTACTTCAAGTGGCTGTGTTAATATTGAGCATCTGTCTAGAAAGCAATTGCAGTTAGGCAAGGATAGTTTTCAACACTTGTTTGAGCACTACATTTAAATTGTTGGAAAAACAGAGACATTTGTTGCTTTTTCTACTAAGACTGGTGTTCATTTCTGTCCTCCGAAACAGTTTTGTGTGTTTGGAGGATCAGTTCTTACAATAGTGTTCAATTGTGTATTATGTTGAAGAGTGACGACAACTGCTGCATTAGCAAGAGAAAATGGTCCCTTTTTCTTCCAATCTATAAAAATCCATTCAGAGTCACTGCCTAGAAAGACAAAGAACAGACACACTGGGTAAATATAAAAACAGATTTTAATTAATTTTGTTCAGTACATTTTTTATGAGCTTTTGTCATTTTATGAGCTTTTAAAGGGGTCATATGATGCTTCCAAAAATAACATTATTTGGTGTATTTGGTGTAATGCAATGTTTATGCAGTTTAAGGTTCAAAAAACACAATAATTTAAGTAATTAGTGGTTTAGTGGATCACTGGAGATGCAAACCGTTTCAAATGATTCAGCTCGATTTGGCCACAACATGGCGCCGGTGGCAACAGCGAGAATAAAAGGTACACCTTCTTTCTTTACGTGAACATTTGGGCTCCGTTATGCAAATCTTCCCACACAGAGACATAGAGATGTGTGGCGTGTTTAAACGAGCCATTTAAGGGGGGTGTGGACATCCCTTAACTTTTATAAAGAATATCTCTTTGGATTTGAGACTTTAGTCTTTGCATCTTTACAAATCTTCTTTATGCACCAAGAGCTTGTAACACTGCAAAGAAAAAGGAAAACTTGAAAACGCATCATATGACCCCTTTATTTCTATATAGGTTTATTTTTATTTTTAATAAATATAAAAAAAAACATAGGCCTATATATATTTTATTTTTGTTCTAATCATTTTAATACTCAAACTTGTTTCAGTTACTTACCACAACAACATTTCTTAATGTGCAAGTTAATGCGTTTCATTTATTATTTATCTTTTTTTTTTTATCAATGTTTTATTTTAGCTTTATTTAAATTAACAAAAAACTATTTTGTAATGGTTTTAGTTAACAGTAACGACACAGATGAAAATCCCTTGTGATTTCTTAAAAAAAGCTAATTAATCTAGCACCTTTGAACATTTCATTATTAGCATTAAAAGAGACTAAACTGGAAATGATGACTAATTTCTAGGCTTTATAATTAAAAGGTGATAAAATATAAATGATTAAGATTTATATTTTATGCACGTTTGTATTTTAAGATGCATCAACGTAGCTTAAAGATACAGTACAGTTATATGCAAAGTACCTTTTGTCCATGCAGTGGCTTCTGGTCTGACGTCTGACCTAATGACCCTGAAAGAAAGGAGAATCTTAGTGAATAAATTCCAATCTCATTATTCAGTTTACAAATGAAATCAAATGCACTGTTACAGACTTATGATAACAAGTGTGAACACTTTTAAAACAAGAGTAACATACACACTTTTATCATTCCAACATCGCCATTGTTGAATATCTGATCTACTATAAATCAACTGACTTTGAAACCGATTTCATAATACGCCCAGTCAATATTAAAGGTTATTTGAGGACACAGTACTTACAGTGGAGTGACTCAGTTTGTCAAAGCGGAATTTCAAGTTTGACCTTGGTGAAGTTTTGCTCTTTCCATCTAAGAAAAACGTAATTATTGTTTGTGCCAAGTGCAAGCATATGTGTGTTCATGCAAGTATACTCATGTTTATGCACATCTCATAGCCACAAATATGTGGACACCACCTTTTAACTGATGAGTCAGACTATTTTAATAGTGAGACTGACTATTCAACTATTACCAATTTCCTATTAATGGATTTTCAGGGGTTCAATTACTTTTATCCAAATACTTGTTTATTTTAGTAAACATTTTAACAATCTGATGTTCAACATTTCTAATTTTCAATAACAGTTCATTCAAAAATAGCAATTTGCTGAAAATTTTGTCACCCTCAGGCCATCCATTTGTTTCTTCATCTGAAGAGATTTGGAGAAATTTAGCATTACTCATCAATGGATCCTCTGCAGTGAATGGGTGCCGTCAGAACAAGAGTCCAAACAGCAAATAAAAACATCACAATAATCCACAAGTGTCTTATGAAGCAAAAAGCTGCATGTTTGTAAGAAACAAATCCATCATCACATTTTTAACTTCAAGCTGTTGCTTCCGTTATATCCATAATATTACATAGTTCAGTAAAAAAGTTGTCACATCTGAATCAGTAGAGAAATATGCACAGATCAAGCACCATTTACAAGAAAAAACAGTTCTAGACAAATATACTGGTGATCAAGTGATGTACAGTAGTCCTAAATGTATCTAAATCTATTCCAATGTAGAAACAAACTCATTTATACATCTATGTGTGAGTACATTTTCAGCAGTTTTTCATTATTAAAGCTTTTCAGTATTTTTTTATTTCAGCTTTATCGCAATTACAGAAAACAGTGTTCTAAAGAGCTAAAGATGAAATAGTTCCTATCCTGTTCCAACTATTACCAAATTGCTTATTATTGAAATATGTTCAACAAGCACATGTGAGTGGTTTTCGGGTGTACACTTACTTTTGGCTGAGCAGTGTATGATTGCTTCAGGTTATTTTTATTGTGTATGATTGCTTATTTCACCTGTGGGACTGCGGCACATGATCAGCGGCGTTCCAGAGTTCTGGCTTTCCGCACCGAGAGATGGACTGTACACAGATGAAGCCGTGAACGAGTGACTGCCCTACAGGACACAACACACACCAGATGACAGACTGAGTAATCTGCAGAGGTAATGATAATGAAAGTCAAAGTCATTATTGAAGAGCACACACACAGCACACCCAGAGCAGTGGGCAGCTTGGACCTTCGGGTTACAAGTCCAACTCTCCAATCATTAGGCCATAGCTGCCCCAGCTGTAATACTAGTACCATTGCTATAGATTGTCCTAGAACTAGCTGTACAGCAGTAATTAGGCATATGGACAAACATCAGTCATAGTGAATCAATACAAAGAGCCATTTAGTGTGTGATGGTTATCTGCAAATCAGCTGTGTATAAAAGGTTTCTAAAACATAATTGGATTGTTTTCATTGTGAAATCTGAGGTGATTGTTTACAGGAGCTTTGCAAGGGAAAAAAAAAACAAACAAAAATCACACAGCAAGAATTATTTTCTTAATCATCTTAATCATTTTGTCTTGCTTTCCAATTAAAAAACCCCCACCTAGACGTGACTGAAGCATAAGTGAATTGTCTTCACAGTGAGCTTATGTGAGGTAATTATCTCAAGAGCTCTGCTAGAGTAAGAAATGCACTGCAAAAATAATTTTCTGAATCATTTAGTTGTTTTCCAGCTTAAAAGTAAAATAAAAACATCCTAAAAAAAAAAAAAAATTATATATATATATATATATATATATATATATATATATATATATATATATATATATATATATATATATATATATATATACACACACACACACTTCTCATCCAAATTTAAAAAAAAAAATATTTTGCAACAATATACACAATTCAAAATTTGGTTTCAGCACTTTTTTCCCCCTTTATTTATAAGAAATTAATAGTTTAATTCAGCAAAGATACACTGAAAAGTGAAGAAGTGATAGTAAAGACTTATTGTAACCAAATATTATATTTTGAATAAATGCTGGCAGCTGGCTTATGATGGTTTCCAACATTTATAATAATTTAGCATATTAGATTGATTTCTAAAGGATCATGTAACACTTAAGACTGGAATAACGGCTGCTGAAAATTCATTTTGCCACCCTATGAATAAATTAAATTTTAAGGTATATTATATTAGGCAACTTTTATTTTAAACTGTAATAATATTTCACAATATTTTCACATCTATCATATCATGATAAATACATAAATGTATAAATATTAAAAGTACTATGTATCCATCATAAGATCAAATGCAGTTTTGCTTCTCAAGTTCTCAAGGTTTAAGGATGCTGAGATAATATATTCTGGTACTGAAATACTGTTGTTGTTTTTTTTTTTGCAGTGCTTGAATCTCAACAGAACTCTTCTGTCTGTGTGTGTAAGTGTGTGTCACCATTTCCAGCTCCTCCAGTCCGTCTCCCTCCCCTGCTGTGCTGCTGAAGCTGCTGGTGCTGGAGGAAGATCGGGAGATATTAGCTCTGCCGCTACACTCTTTCAGCTTCAAAAATGGCCTGCGGGACCAAACCAACGGGACAGAGATTACACAACAGAAATCCACAGTTTTTTGTTTACTGAAGAACTATGAAGGAGAAAGAAAAACCCTTTCACATACATTTCTAAAAGTGAAGGTGCTGGAAAAGTATTTAAAATATCGGATTCATCAGATGTCAAAACACTCCGACACTGCACTCCCTGAGGAACTGGAACTGAGAAACCGCAATCAAACCAACCTTTCTTTGCTCGGGCAGATCTCTGGTGAACTCGGATTGGATGACGTCTCTGACCTCACATCCTGTGAGTGAGGTAACACTTCTGCTTTTTGGTCACTAAAAAAACACAGAATACTGTTTATGTAGTGCTTTTCTGAAATACTAATGCACAAAAAATGTATATACATGCATACAGACAAACACAACATTGCTGAATTTTCAGCAGTCATTACTCCATTCTTCAGTGTCACATGATCCTTCATAAACCATTATAATACACTGATTTGGTGCTCAATTATTATTTGTACTCGATTTTTGTCCTTGCTTTATAAAAGTAGTAATCAATGTAGCATAAATCATGCATACCCAGACAAAAAAAATGGTAGTGTATCTGTTTTCAGACACATACACACAAACAAAAAGAAATGTTTTTTCAGCATTGATAATATAAATAAATATTTCTTGATCAACAAATCAACATATTATCATGATTTCTGAATGATCTTGTGACACTGAAGATTGGAGAAATGTATAAAATTACATGTATATTTGTTTACCCTTACGAAAGGAGAATATATTTACAAATATATTTCTTAAAATATATTGTGATATATTATAATATATTATTTTCCCTTTTTATTTTCTAATATATTATATATTTGAATACATTGAATAATATATATAATATATATGATGATACATATATTATATAATATATTGCAAAATATACAAATGATTGCCGCTTTCAATATATTGCAATATATTGGAAAAAATAAATATGAAATATATAAGAATATATGCCTAATATATTACATGATATTTTCCAATATACGGCAATATATTTTTGTTTCATAAGGGTACCTGCGAGATGGATGTTTCTCAGTTGGACTGTCTGTGCTGGAGTGCAGTCTGGGGAACAGACCAGAGCGCCGCTTTACTGGACTCTTTAAAGGAGATTTAGCAGACAGCGCTGGAGGCTGACGAACACAAACACACGAAGCTCAGCTCATGCACTGCTGCATAATACTAAATGGCTTCAGCAAGTTCATACAATGGATGAGATAAGAATTGAATCTGAATAAATAAAAAATAATGGAAGTACAGTGAAGGTGCTCTTGGTGCACTCCATGCTGTTCTGCTGGAGTCCTCCACCGCTCACACTGGACGGGACGCCTGCCGCCACTCCAGGACTCTTGTGTTTATGAGTCACCATCGTCTCCATAGAGTGGCTCCTCACACGCATGGCCCTCTGACAGAAACAGAGGAAGAGGGTAAGAGAGGAACAAAAAATGCTAAACTGTACTAAGCATAAGTACAAATACATTTTTATTGGCAAATAAAGAGAAATAAGAACATATGTTACAATCAGTTTAAGGTTTATTTGTGAATTGTTTATATTAGCTGGTTAATTATTTATCTTAAATTGCTTATTTTATTACTTTTATGAGATATATATATATATATATATATATAAAAGCCCTAAAACTACCCATGATAATGATGGAGTTTGAAAAATGCATCTGTGCTACCATGAAAAACCGGTAGGTGGCGCTACACACCAGCCTTATACTACAGCCAAAGGTCAAACAAAGGTTAGAAAACACTATTCCATTCAACTTTATTGAGTTACTTCTATATTTATTTTTTGCGTCAAATATACGTGAACGTATATTTTTTGCTTTTAAATGTACAACTTGGCCACTTGAAAAAAAATATAAAGAGCAAGAACATTCAGAAAAATCTATAGTTCTCTGGGTTTTTAAGTGGTCAAGGGCAGGACATCTTACCTTAAAAGACTCCAGCAGCCCTCCATGACCCCCATTTTCTAGCTTTTCTTCATCTGTAGTTGATCCCAGTCCTACTGTGGCCTGTGTCTGTCTGTGCAGTTCATCGTGAAGGTTATCTAACAGTGCGGCCCGTGTCCTCTCCTATCTCACACACACACACACACACACACACAGACACAGAACAAGAGATGATGATGTAGATAGGCTAACTAAAGCAATGGTTCACCCCAAAATGAAAACTCATTAGTAAATAATGACAAAATATTAATATTTTGGGTGATTATTCCTTCAAATGAATTGTTTATAGTGAATGGTGGATTTCTGGATTTTTTATTTATTTTTCTCACCTCTAGCTTGGCGAACTTGTCTGACTTGTAACATGCATTTTCTGCATTGATCAGCTTTGTCAGGAGAAACTCTCGGAACTCGGGACCCTGGGAAAGAGTTGATGTCCATCATCTTATGATAAAAATTATCATCTCCTTCAATATTTAACAGAAGCAGTCTTCTATATTACCTTCTTAAAAACCGCAGGGTTTGGAAGAGGGGGGCCGAATGGAGGGACATCCTCTCTGGCTGTGACGGACACCTGTGGACACCAATCGATACCTCAGATCAGTGGGATTGATGGGATTGATGGGTATCTGGAGGAATTCAGCGAGGTGTTTGACAAACCTTGTACGTGGTGTGATCAGTGCAGGGGTTTTCCGCCTGCACTAACACGTAGGCATGAAGGAAGTTGGATGCGATCATATCAGGAACGAATGGTGTGGGCTCTTCCTGGAAGACGGCTGCAACAATGTCATTGCCAATATGTCTCTTTCTTTGGAGCTGAGAGAATATGACACAGAGGAAAATATTTATAAATATTTTAAATGTAATGGATTGTGTATTTGCCAACACAATATTTAGACAAGATAAACACACAGGGATTATATTTAAATATAGTTTATTATATTTCATTAAGTACATTTCTCCCAAATTTTTATTTTATCCCCATAAAAGGGTTAGGGTTAACAAAAAATAACAATAAAATAAATAAATAAATCATGGTAGTATCTTACTTAATTCTTTGATTAATAAAAAAATATTTCTTTTATAAATAAACAACACTGTATTAAGAATTGCAGTCGATTTAGATTTTGTACATTTCTCCCTATTTTTCACTTCATGTCCTCAATTTTAATTATTAATCTCTTTACCATAAGGGTTAGGGTTAATACAAATAAATAAATAAACAAACAGATAAATAATGGTAGAATCTTAAATTATTTGATTGATAAGAATGTATCAAAGAATTGATTAATAACAAATGTGTTTATACATTTTTTGTCCATTACAGCAATTTAGACAATATTTTTTTCATGTTGATTTTAGAGTGAAATATGAATACAAAGTGAGTATAAAAAAACAAAAAAATGTAATAAATAACTACAAAATATTTAAATAATATATATTAATTTGCTTTAAACGTTTAAGTAAAAATGTAATATTTAAAAAAAATAATTGTAATTATTAAACATTAAAAAGGGAACCCACCTGCTGAATATCTCCTTCTGTAAAGGGGAGTTTTGTGGAAACGTGAAACATGATTTCTCTCTGACGGAACGTGGTGTAGATAGACTCTGATCCAGTCTGCCCATGAGACACATCCAGACCGCCTCTAAACCTGAGCAGCACAATAATCACACACACACCATCAAATCAGAAGCAATCTGATTACCATGAGCAGACCTCCAGTCAAAATCACACAACGAGTAAATTAAATAAATGATTCACAAATGAACTCTTTGAATATAGTTTAATATTAAAACCAGCCTTTTATGAGTGCACAGGTGAATCTTGGCAGCAGTTTTCAGAGCTTAATCTCCATCTCTCACCCTTTAAAATCCTGCAGTTCAATATTGTCTCCTAAAACAGTGAGGAATTCAGTAAAGGCTGCCGTCTCCTCATTGTTCCCGAACAGCTCTTCCTCTGACGTCTGATGTGAAGAGACAATACCAGTGGGAAAAAAAGAGAGAGAACTTCAGTGAAAGAATGTACATTGAGGACAACAGCTCAAGACTGACTCTCACCTGACCAAACTTCTGATAGATGACTCCGAACTTGAAAGTGTTGTTCACTTCATGCTCATCAAAACTGACGATCAGTTGCGAGGCCTTGGGGCGAGAGAAAACAGAAAGTGAGCGAAAGCACCTGCAGGGGTAAATATGTGTTTTAGTGCCTTTCCATAATTCAGGCATTTGTGTTTTCCATGCCTGACAGACCATGCAAAGCCTTGAGATGGTCAAGGCTCCTCTCAAACACACTATGTGGCTCAGGCATGCCAGGCAGTGTAAAGCAGATGGATTTGTGACTCCCCCGGAGCACGGGAACATATTAATTCAGATGACTTGGGTACTAGGGTGAAACGGAGCAAAGCCCAGCCCTCATTTCCCCCTGATGCCTGCAGTAGGTAAGTCACAGATGGAGTGAGAAACACAGAAATGCTCACCCTAGGGTAGAGGACGGGGTTGAACTTCAGACCGGTGACGTCATCGCAGAGCAGCTGAAACACACAGGACACATCTGATGTCAACATCTCGCATCTTTTGAGTTCAAAAGAAGTCTGCTAAGATACTTTTTTTGAGAATTTGAGTCCTCATGCACTTTTAAAGTTGCATAATGTGATTTGTAATCTGTAAAGAAGCCTTCATCTGGAGAATCCTAGTAGCTTTTACTGTCTTTTACTATGATATCTTATTAGGCTTAGACAGTTGAAATAATTTATAACTACTGTTCAAAATTTTGGGGCCTGTAATATATATATATATTTCTTACTGTATACATGTATATATATATATATATATATATATATATATATATATATATATATTTTTTTTTTTTTTAAACATATTAAAATAGAAATCAGTCATTTTTAACTAACATTATTTCACAACATTTCTGTTTTTACTATATTTGTGATTACGTGCAACACAGCCTTGGTGAACATAAGAGATGTCGTTCAAAAGCATTTAAAAATCTTGCTGTCCTCAAACATTTAAACAGTAGTGTATATACCACTTCCTATTCTCTATAAATTAAATATTTGCTTGGATGTGTAAAGCTAACTTATACTTGTTCTAGATTATTAGAAATAAGGGTCAAAGAAAATGTCTCTTAAGTCACTGACAGTTTTGCACACGTTTCTTATGATCATAGAGACTGTTGCATTGAAAACTTGTTTTTAAGCCAACAGACAGTTTCGACTTGTCAATGAATCATTTCCATTTGTGTTATTTAATAGCATTGACTTTGGTGTGGTGCTGCATATCTTGCCAATACACACCTTGGCTATCTGTGGTACGCTGGGTAGATGGAGGATGCCTTCAAGTGGGATTCGCTCATAAAGGGTCTTTGTTTTTGACCTAGAAAATGACAAAAAAAAATTGCTCAGCTATTTACTATGACAATACAGACCTACTTAACAATGACTACAGCAGAGTTTCAATATGTGCTGAACATGGCACCTGAGCATGATGCGAAGAGACTCCTGTCCTTCTGCCTCCTCGTACTTCAGAGACATGATGAGGTGTCCCATACTACTCCCTGTGCAGTAATAGTTCATGTGCTCCTGAGAAAGAGAAAGGTGTTTCAATATTTTGATATGGAGAGGTTCATTTTCCAGTAGACTGCTTTGCATTGTTATCACTCAAGTGCGGCTCTCTGTCAAGCTCTCTGTGACACACAACTGATAGCAAAATGTGGCGTACAAAATGTTTGTTCAAAGAGGCGCCATCACACCTCATATCCATGTGTTATGAAGAACTGTGAGTGAATAAGCTACAGGCACACCACTTATTACCTCAGACAGGACACTTACTTTCAGCTAAAAGCTAACATTTCCTGGGCATACATGGGTATTTCTTCAAATATGGATACTTTTGGCCCTGTAAACCTACAGTATAGAAATGTAACATACCGTCAGCATTAACAAAAGGATCCTCACCTTGCCCAGAAAGTGTTTGCGATAAGCCCGTGAGATGCTGTTACACTCCAGCCTGTAGCTGAAGCCTCCTCCTCTTCCTCCACCTGGGTTCAGCCCATCCTCCTCCTCCTCACAGAAGCTGCTGTCTGAGGATGTGGGCGTCCCGACCGGAGCCTCGGGATCCTCAATCCAATATCCTCCAAACTGAGGTAAAATGACCTGAGGGTAGGGACCACCCTTCTCCAGGACCTAGACAACAAAGCCAAAAAAGAAAAAAACATAAATGGTCAGCAAAATATGAAAAATACATTTTCATAACTTTCATTACATTTATAACTATTACCTTTTAGCAATAGTAATGCTGAAGTTATCAATGAAAGCTAATGGCTTCCTATAAAACTATGGAAAAATAAATAGCACAGTGTATCAGATTTGTTGCCAAGGAGATCATCTTAGCAATCACAATGCAAACATCTACATGCAGTGATTAACCAATCAGAATCAAGTATTCCAAAGAGCCGTGTAATAAATAGAGACAATCTGTTTCTTTCAGCCTTAAAACACTTGAACATAATGAAAACCCTCTTGTGCTAAATTGCTAATACACAAATAAATTGTGTGTGTGTGTGTGTGTGTGTTCATGGACTCACATTCTCAATACGTGGGTAAGGGATGTAGTCATCCTGAAGGAGAGAAAAGGACATTTCATCATAGGATAACATCGAAAAGTCAACCACATGCATCACAGTCTGTTTATTGCAATAAAAAAATCCCAAGAGCAGGATAGAGGAATAATATATACACCAGAATATGACTGATAAAAATAATAATAATAACAGCAACAGCAAAAAAAGAAAGAAAAAAAGACTGTATGCACTATTCTCTGTTTGTATTCCAATAACCATATATTGGATTTAAAGGTTTTTAGTCTGCTTTTGGTCTCTCTGGCAGAATCTGAAGGCCATCATCACTGACATTTACGTCATCACATGTAAAAAAGTACTTGATGTTGATTGATGCTGTAGAACTCAAGACTGTGACTGATGCTTATCAGAATATTAATAGAAAAGGAAAGACCCCAGTCACAAACACACACTTACAGACACAATATACACACACACACACACACACACACACATTCACAATACCAGTCAAACCTTGTATTTCTTAGTCTCCTCAGTTTTGGGAATCTGATGTATCCAGGAAAGCAGAAGAGGGTGAAAAGAGGAAGAATAAATGACAAACTAAACATTAAACGCTGTTATTCAAATGAGCTCCCCAAATAAAGCAGCTCTGTTTACAGTCAATAAAGCCTTCAGGACATTTTTGTCCCTTTTAAAATTTTTAGGACTGCTGTCAAATATCAAGTTATTTTGTCAAAAACTGTGGTTACCATGCTAAAAATGTTTCCACCTGAGAGTCCAGGAAAAAAAAAACTGTTTCCTTAGAGATAAATAAAGGAAGAAACTCTTGTTCACTTGGAAACATTTGTAAATGCTTGTTGTGAATCTCTACAACTGAATATTGCGACACCAATGAAAATTGTCTGTGACATGAATACAATGTCAGATATGAAATATAGCTGATATTTATCAAAAAATATCGCTATATAACACTGCAATGATGTCAATCTCTTTATTTTAGCTGTTATGTACAGAGAATGTTACACAGGTTACATGTAATTACTACTAAATAACAATTAATTATGCATAATTACACGCAAGTAACCCTAAGACAATTAATATCACTCATTACACTGTAACAATGATATCTTAAAGTGATGTGTAACCGAAAACAAGAAATGGTCAATTCCCTGGGCATTGCACATGCTACAGAACTACGGACACCTTCATCTTAGATCTGAAACATCACAAGTACATGTGATCCATTGGAGAGAGACATCAGCCCTTCAGACAAACCTTTGCATCGATCTGTCACTCACACTGAGGTCTGGACAAGAAGACTGAGGGCTTTAATCCTGCCTCAATATAGTATTGATCAGATCTTAAGCTACCTGCTGCCCATCATCTACACACTCTCACAAACACACACAAGATGACAACAACACAATCATGCAGCTCTTATATAACAGGTCAGTATGTCCTGTTCCCAATCTCTCACCCCTGTGGAGCTCCTACCATACCCCCAACCAAAGACCCACCACAGAAAAAAGTGTTGGCAAAATCAATGAGTTTGAAATGAGCTGGAATGTGTAATTATTCATTCAGAGTAATTGAGGACTGGTCCTCTGGAGAGGGAACACTTAGCCAGCACTCAAGGGCAAAAAAACAAAAAGAAAAAAACATGCTGTGATTATTATATGATTACAGTAAAATTCTCTTCAGCTAAAGTACAAAGTTTTTTAAGGAATGCTGTTTTTAGAGGAATCTTATTCTAAAGGACGACATGCACTTATAAGATCATCTGAATGATGGAGGGAATCTTACCTGCATCCTTTCCAGCATGTCGAAAAACTCTGCCGACTGGAAAAGAAAAGAAAATTGAGATTTATAGTTTTGTTGTGATATTTACATCAAACCATTTTTTTTAAATCATTACCGGACAGGAAATTGTAGAATCAAGAAAGAATCAAGGATTAATATATTATGACACAACTATGAGAAGTTGTCATTACTATTTTCTATACTGTAAAATAATTTTAAAGGCATTCAAAAATTCTGACCAATACCAAGAATCCGATAATTATTTTCATGTCATGGTTGATAATAGATAAATGGCAGATTAAAATACTATACTCTTTTTCTAAATAAATAAACTGCGTGTTCATCATTAGTTATTGGACAGACACATTGATAACTTTCCCATTCAGCCCTATATCTGGAGAGTCTTGTGTTCAAAGGGCAGATGTGTGCTCATATTTTTTAAACCACTTGTGTGAAAGGGCTTTAACAGCATGCATTCTGGGGCCGGTTGCATAAAAAGTTTAGTCAGCTAATTATTTTTCTTTAAGACTGGTCTTATTTTTTTTATTCAGTTGCATAAAAGCATTGATTAGTCTAAGTTGAATGCAAAAATAAGATGACCCTTTGGCTAACTGCTAGCTGGTCAAACTTGTATTTTATATACTTAACATAGAGGCTAAATTTATGCAACTGGCCCCAGGAGACTCCGTACCTATGGAAACAAAGACACCAAAACCATGCGCAAATGAGCTTCTCTAATACTTCTTATGAAATTGATTTTATTATAATTGCTATTTGTATTATAAACAGTGTAAAATACTTATTAGTTTATTCAAATATGTGTTGGCCTTAAATACGGGTCAAATTGCATCCCGTATTGATTTGATACAGGACGCATCATTTTACCTATAAATACGGGACGATCCTGTATTTGAAGGGATGGGTGGCAAGATCAACATTAAGTGAGCACTAACTATATAATCTACAATTAAAATGGGTAAAAAGAGCATGCTCAAATGCATGTACAAAAAATAAAATAAAATAAATTAAAACCTATAACTGATATGGAACCAATTTATTTAACATTCATAATCAAAACCCAAAGTATACAGTAAATACTAAGATTTTTAAATTAAATTACTTAAAAAAAAAAAAAAAAAAAAATATTATATATATATATACATATATTTAAATAATAAAATCCTATAATCGATATGGAACCTAATTAAACCCTAAAATATGCAGTACGAGCTAAGAAAAACCTTTTTTATATATTATAAATGACTTCCGTATGAAGAGAAAACGAAAACAAATCTCATATTTCAGTCTAATATTTCATTTTGGTCCCAACCCTTTGTCTATAGATTCTCTGCTCACTCTAGACATTCCCTTAATCAACATGAGGTGCATCCTGGGATGCTTTTTAAAGCATACTAAAGAAGTTCCCATGTAT
Organism: Carassius gibelio; assembly: GCF_023724105.1. Classification (NCBI taxonomy): domain Eukaryota; kingdom Metazoa; phylum Chordata; class Actinopteri; order Cypriniformes; family Cyprinidae; genus Carassius; species Carassius gibelio. The sequence continues at coordinate 10,215,593 of NC_068410.1, forward strand.
AATGGACTCTCAAGCCTACACACCTTACCTCACAGCCTCACACAGCAAAGCCTGATCGTATCTAAAATCAAGTCAACAACTACAGACTTGTTTGCAATCCACTGCACATTTGTAGCAATATATAACAAATGCAATATAGGTGAAGATATGCTCAATGCATTGTAAATGAATTCAAATGCCTCTTTCTCCATGCATACTTAACAAACCATAATACTTCCTCACTCTAAATCAAATGTACTGAACCTTTACAACTGCATTTAATTTATGGGCTGTGCAACCATTAGGGCTTAATTATTAGTTATTTAAGAAATGCAATAGAGGTTTAAAGCACAATTTGTAGTCTAGACCTGAGGGCTTATAATAAAAACAACTCTTAAATATTCTTTGCACAATATTTCTACTGAAGCCAGAATCTCTTACCTTAACAGAGCACCCCTGCTAGTTAAGAGGCAGTAGAACAGAAAAACATCTGATATTTGTTCAGAACAGATCCCTTGGGTTTAAGAATATTCCTGTGATCGGACGGAGTGTAACAGATGCATGCAGGACAGAACAAATGCAGATCGGTTAATGTTTAACCTGCCATGGATCCAAGGGCAACTCACTTCACAAAGTCAACAGAGTAAAGCCCAGCTGAGACATAGTTGACCAAATAACCTTGAGCAACTGAGACCACAACATCAATAGGACGCATGAGGGTAACTCCTTATCGCTAAAGAGGAACGGGTGGCCAAAGAAAGAGCAAGCCGAGTGGATGTGTATATTTTTGTAAAGGCTTTGAAAGTTTTGCAATGCAAAGACCTTTTGACCCTTTTTGCTTATATATTGGATATTGACTTTGTCTTTGTCCCACAACCAAACAAAAGTTACGAGTCAGCAGTCCAATGCCTGAAGTAGTTTGCGTGAGCACATCAAATCAAATATAAAACATAAGAGCTACATGATAAAAAATTCACATAGGTCTTAAATTATGCCGTAGTGTCATTGTAAGGTTATGAAGAGACAGAGCTTATCTCCCAACAACACAACCTGTTAGTCCCACTGTTGTCTCAGACAAGATTATCACCCTATTCTGGATCTTTGAAGTTTCACCCATTTTATAATGAAGCACACAATACAGCCAAATATTTTTCTAGTAGACATAAAAAGTCATCAATATATACTGTACATATTATAATTTTATCCTAAAAATGTTTTCATTTACATCATATATGTGTAAACTGTGTATATTTAGTTTGGCATATATTAATACACACACATACAGTATATATTTTGACAATATTAACATGCATTTACTTGTAAATATTTATATTCATATAATTTATATTATATATAAATACATTTAATATAGAAGTATATTTTTCTTAAATATATATATATGTGTGTGCATGTAATATAGATAATACATTTACTGTACACAGTACACACACATATGCTATGTAAATAAAAACTTACTTTGGATGCGATTAATCACGATTAATAATTTGGCAGCACTATATCTCAGTTGTAAATAAAAAAATTATTGTTGGAGTGTGTCTTAAGAGAAAATACTATTTTATTCTTTCTACTTCAAATTTCACATTTAATTCAATTTGTTAATTGCTGTTTCTTTGTAATTATTTGTGAAATACTGAGTGAAATATATAGTTAATTTCTACATATGCTAATACATTTGAACATTTCCAGTTCCAATTTCAATAAATAATAAATAAATAAAAAAAGCTGTTGGTAGTTCATTATAATAAATGAAATAAAAATATAAATTATCATATCAAGCCTTGCTGTAAAATGCTGCCATTTCTTTAATAAAACACATGAAAGTGTTGTTTATTTGAATTTGCAAGTAGTTATAGGTAGAAACAGACACCGATATAGAGGCAGTGGGGTAATAAAGTGTGCATCTGGGAATCTTTCCAGAAATTGGCTGATAATCAGATACAGTTTTATATAAAGACTCACTTTATATAAAGACTCACTAGAATGAATGAACTGCAGCGGTGCAGGAGGTCTATATTGTGTCAAATACACACTAACAAGCCTCATCAATACCCCCATCCCACAATAAACACACGGCGAGTCAAACACCTCTCATACTGTGTTTCCCCCTATCACACAGGCGATCATACCTCTCTCCTCTGTTAAGCTGTGCTCCTCTATTTACAAAACAGGAAGAGGATGACCAAGTCCGCTTGGCAGTGTGCACTGGCTCCACACCCTAAAACTGGTCTTACCAGTGTGCCTGTACTTATGAGTTATTAATTTCTCCCATTCTCTCTGCCTTTTGTAGTTCTGCTTTGTATATAACCAACAGCTGTTTGAACCACAGTTCACGAGAGCTTATCAAGCCCACACACTTGCTTTCCTCCCTTTCCTCTTTTCTTCTTTAGACACTGTGTTTACATTGGGAGTGGCCAGCAGTTGTGTGAACAACATAATTCTATATCTTATAGGACACGTACACATACACATTAATATTTCCCTACCAAATGTATTGTGTTTATAGTCAAACACGGGTGTTAATGGAGACATTGTGAGAGTGTTTTGAGTGGGTGAGTGTGTGTTTGTGTGTCAGGTTGTGGCTACAGTGTTTGGACCAAATGTCCCCACAAGAATATTTAAACCTGAAAAACGGTACAGTACATTGTGTAGAGTTAATGTCTTCTACAAACATTTCTTTGCAATGTGTAAAGTGACTAAGGACAAAGTTGGGAACTGAAACTTGTTTTGTGAGTTTTTCAAGGACAATTATATTTAAGGATTGGGGTTTGGTGTAATTTTTGGTTTTCTTTTTAATAGAAGCCTCTTACACCCAACAAATATGCTTTTTTCTTTTCTTTTTTTTTTCTTTTTTACAAAAATGCACAGCGAAAACTACAATATTGTGAAATATTATTTCAATTTAAAATTCCTATTTTAGATTTGAATATATTTAGGGCCCGAGCACCGAGGTGCGAGGACCCTCTTGTATCTGCTTTGTTTTTTATTAGGGCCCGAGCACCGAAGGTGTGAGGACCCTATTGTATCTGCTCCGTTTATTATTATTATTATTATTTTTCTTCTCCCCAATGAATCGCATTTTTGAAGGCCTAAACATACTCAAAAAGTCAGGAAAATTTGCACACACCTCCGAACTGGCGAAAATTTACGTCTGATATGGGTTTCAGAAGTGGGCGTGGCAAAATGGCTCAATAGCGCCACCTATACACGTTCAGCGGTGTGCGCCTCGAGCTATGTTTCACGCACATGTCTGAAAATCGGTAAACACATGTAAGACACCAAGACCTACAAAAAAGACTCTTGGAGCAAAATTCTAAACCCAACAGGAAGTTGGTTATTTTTAATATTATGAGCAAATTTTTTGTAATTTTTGCCATTTCCATGCATTGTATTTTAACGAACTCCTCCTAGAGATTAATTCAGATCAACACCAAATTTGGTATGCCTAATCTAAAGGCCATTGAGATGTAAAATTGCGAAGATCTTGAGTTTTCGTTGAAGGGCGTGTCCGTGGCGGCCTGGCGAATTTCGATGATTCGCCATGAAAAATGAAGTAGCTATAACTCAGACATACAATGTCCAATCAGCCCCAAACTTCACATGTTTGATGTGACTCCAAACCTGAACAGATTGACATGCCCATATTCAGTTATAGTCATAGCGCCACCTATTGGCAACAGGAAGTGACATATTTTAAGCTGTGATGAACTACTCCTAGAAATTTTTTGACATCAATGTCTTTTTTGTGGTCAGTCTAATCTAAAGGCCTGTGCGATGTTCAGTTGTGAAGATCTTGAGTTTTCATTAAAAGACGTGTCCACGGCGCCATGGCAAAGTTCGATGTCTCGCCATGGGAATAAAAGATGTTATAACTCAGGCATAAAATGTCCGATCTTCCCCAAACTTCACATGTGTGATAAGAGTCCTGGCCTGAACACATCTGAAGGCCAATATTCCATCGGGTGTGGCAAAATGGCTCGATAGCGCCACCTATACACTTTCAACGGAGTGTGCCTCGAGCTATGTTTCACGTACATGTACAAAAATCGGTACACACATGTAACACACCAATACCTACAAAAAAGTATCTTGGTATGAAATCCGAATCCCAACAGGAAGTTGGTTATTTAGAATTTTCTCTGCAAAATTGCCGTTGTTTTTGCCATTTTCAGGGGTTGTACTTTAACGAACTCCTCCTAGAGATTTATTCAGATCAACACCAAACTTGGTCAGTGTAATCTAAAGCCCTTTGCGATGTTAAATTGCGAAGGAATTGAGGTTTCGTTAAAGGGCGTGTCCACGGCGGCCTGACAAATTTCGATGATTCGCCATGAAAAATGATGGTGCTATAACTCAGACATACAATGTCCAATCTGCCCCAAACTTCACATGTTGGATGAGACTCTTGACCTGAACAGATCTACATGCCCATTTTCAGTTATAGTCATAGCACCACCTATTGGCAAGAGGAAGTGACATATTTTACACTGTGACAAACTACTCCTAGAAATTTTATGACATCAATGTCTTTTTTGTGGTCAGTCTAATCTAAAGACCTGTGTGATGTTTAGTTGTGAAGATCTTGAGTTTTTGTTAAAAGGCGTTTCCATGGCGCCGTGACAAAGTTCGATGTCTCGTCATGGGAATAAAAGATGTTATAACTCAGGCATGAAGTGTCCGATCTTCCCCAAACTTCAAATGTTCGATAAGAGTCCTGCCCTGAACACATCTGAAGGCCAATAGTCCATTATAATGAGAGCACCACCTACTGGCAACACAAAGATTGGCACAAATATGGAGTAAACTTTGATATATTCCACTTATATTTATGAGTTTAAATGCAGGTTTCTCACCGTTCACCTATTTACTAAAGCCACTCGCTGCCGGTGAGCCCGGGTGCGAGGGCCCGTTCATCGCTGCTTGCAGCTTTAATTATTATTATTATTCTCTAAGATGAATCGCATTTTTGAGGGCCTAAACATGCTCGAAAAGTCATGAAACTTTGCACACACCTCAGAACTGGCGAAAATTTACGTCTGATATGGGTTTCAGAAGTGGGTGTGGCAAAATTGCTCAACAGCGCCACCTATACACGTTCAACGGTGTGCGCCTCGAGCTACGTTTCATGTACATGTATGAAAATCGGTATACACATGTAACTCTCCAATACCTACAAAAAAGTCTCTTGGAGCAAAATCCAAAACCCAACAGGAAGTCGGTTATTTCTAATATTATGAGCAAATTTTGTGTCATTTTTGTCATTTCCATGCGTTGTATTTTAACGAACTCCTCCTAGAGATTAATTCAGATCAACACCAAATTTGGTATGCCTAATCTAAAGGCCATTGCGATGTTAAATTGCGAAGCTTTTGAGTTTTCGTTGAAGGGCCTGTGTGTGGCGGCCTGGCGAATTTCGATGATTCGCCATGAAACAGGAAGTTGCTATAACTCAGACATACAATGACCAATCTGCCCCAAACTTCACATGTTTGCTGAGTCTCCTGTCCTGAACAGTTTGACACGACCATATTCAGTTATAGTCATAGCGCCACCTATTGGCAACAGGAAGTGACATATTTTACGCTGCGACAAACTACTCCTAGAAATTTTTGACATCAATGTCTTTTTTGTCGTCAGTCTAATCTAAAGGTCTGTACGATGTTAAATTGAGAAGATCTTGAGTTTTCGTTAAAGGGCGTGTCCATGGCGCCATGTCAAAGTTCGATGTCTCGCCATGGGAGTAGTTGTTGTTGTAACTCAGTCATAAAATATCAGATCTTGCCCAAACTTCAAATGTTTGATAAGAGTACTGACCTGAACACATCTGGAGGCTAATATTCCATTGGGTGTGGCAAAATGGCTCGATAGCGCCACCTATACATTTTCAATGGAGTGCGCCTCGAGCTACATGTCATATACATGTACGAAAATCGGTAAACATATGTAACACACCAATAGCTACAAAAAAGTCTCTTGGTACGAAATCCGAATCCCAACAGGAAGTCGGTTATTTTTAATTTTCCCTGAAAAATTGGTGTTGTTTTTGTCATTTTCAGGGGTTGTATTTTAACGAACTCCTCCTAGAGATTTATTCAGATCAACACCAAACTTGGTCAGTGTAATCTAAAGCCCTTTGCCATGTTAAATTGCGAAGGAATTGAGGTTTCGTTAAAGGGCGTGTCCATGGCGGCCTGACAAATTTCGATGATTCGCCATGAAAAATGATGGTGCCATAACTCACACATACAATGTCCAATCCGCCCCAAACTTCACATTTTTGATAAGACTCTTCACCTTAACAGATCTACATGCCAATATTCAGTTATAGTCATAGCGCCACCTATTGGCAACTGGAAGTGACATATTTTACACTGTGACAAACTACTCCTAGAAATTTTATGACATCAATGCCTTTTTTGTGGTCAGTCTAATCTAAAGACCTGTGTGATGTTTAGTTGTGAAGATCTTGAGTTTTTGTTAAAAGGCATGTCCATGTCGCCATGACGAAGTTCGATGTCTCGCCATGGGAATAAAAGATGTTATAACTCAGGCATAAAATGTCCGATCTTGCCCAAACTTCACATGTGTGATAAGGGTCCTGGCTTGAACACATCTGAAGGACAATATTCCGTTATAATGATAGCGCCACCTGCTGGCAACAGGAAGATTGGCACACATATGGAATAATCTTTGATATATTGCACTTATATTTATGAGTTTAAATGCATATTTCTCAACGTTCACCTTTTTACTAAAGCCACACGATGGCGGTGAGCCCGGGTGCGAGGGCCCGTTCATCGCTGCTTGCAGCTTTAATTAGGGCCCGAGCACCGAGGTGCGAGGACCCTCTTGTATCTGCTTTGTTTTTTATTATTATTATTCTTCTTCTTCTTCTTCTTCTCCCGAATGAATCGCATTTTTGAGGGCTTTAACATGCTCAAAAAGTCATGAAACTTTGCACACGCGTCAAACCTGGTGAAAATTTTCGTCTGATATAGGATTCAGAAGAGGGTGTGGCAAAATGGCTCGACAGCGCCACCTATACCAAGAAAATCAACAGCCTTCCAGCTATGTTTCACGTACATGCACGAAAATTGGCACACATATGTAACACACCAATACCTACAAAAAAGACTCTTGGAGCGAAATTCTAAACCCAACAGGAAGTCGGTTATTTTTAATATTATGAGCAAATTTTGTGTAATTTTGGTCATTTCCATGTGTTGTATTTTAACGAACTCCTCCTAGAGAGTTCTTCAAATCAACACCAAATTTGGTATGCCTAATCTAAAGGCCTTTGCGATGTTAAATTGCGAAGATCTTGAGTTTTCGTTGAAGGGCGTGTCCGTGGCGGCCTGGCGAATTTCGATGATTCGCCATGAAAAATGAAGTTGCTATAACTCAGACATACAATGACCAATCTGCCCCAAACTTCACATGTTTGATGAGACTCCGAAGCTAAACAGATTGACATGCCCATATTCAGTTATATTCATAGCGCCACCTATTGGCAACAGGAAGTGACATATTTTACGCTGCGACGAACTACTCCTAGAAATTTTATGACATCAATGTCTTTTTTGTGGTCAGTCTAATCTAAAGGCCTGTGCGATGTTCAGTTGTGAAGATCTTGAGTTTTCGTTAAATGGCTTGTTCATGGCGCCGCGACGAAGTTCGATGTCTCGCCATGAGAATAAAAGATGTTATAACTCAGGCATAAAATGTCCGATCTTCCCCAAACTTCATATGTGTGATAAGAGTCCTGGCCTGAACAGATCTGCAGGCCAATATTCCACCGGGTGTGGCAGAATGGCTCTATAGCGCCACCTATACACTTTCAACGGAGTGCGCCTCGAGCTATGTTTCACGTACATGTACAAAAATTGGTACACACATGTAACACTCCAATACCTACAAAAAAGTCTCTTGGTACGAAATCCGGATCCCAACAGGAAGTCAGTTATTTTGCATTTTCCCTTCAAAATTGGTGTTGTTTTTGCCATTTTCAGGTGTTGTACTTTAACGAACTCCTCCTAGAGATTTATTCAGATCAACACCAAACTTGGTCAATGTAATCTAAAGCCCTTTGCGATAATAAATTGCGAAGGACTTGAGGTTTCGTTAAAGGGCGTGTCCATGGCGGCCTGACAAATTTCGATGTTTCGCCATGAAAAAGGAAGTTGCTGTAACTCAGACATACAATGTCCAATCTGCCCCAAACTTCACATGTTGGATAAGACTCTTGACCTGAACAGATCTACATGCCAATATTCAGTTATAGTCATAGCGCCACCTATTGGCAACAGGAAGTTACATATTTTACACTGCGACAAACTACTCCTAGAAATTTTATGACATCAGTGTCTTTTTTGTGGTCAGTCTAATCTAAAGACCTGTGTGATGTTTAGTTGTGAAGATCTTGAGTTTTTGTTAAAAGGTGTGTCCATGGCGCCGTGATGAAGTTCGATGTCTCGCCATGGGAATAAAAGATGTTATAACTCAGGCATAAAATGTCCAATCTTGCCCAAACTTCACTTTTGTGTAAAGGGTCCTGGCCTAAACAGATCTGAAGGCCAATATTCCATCGAGTGTGGCAAACTGGCTCGATAGCGCCACCTATACAATTTCAACGGAGTGCGTATACACTTTAAACGGAGTGCGCCTCGAGCTATGTTTCACGTACATGTACAAAAATCGGTACACACATGTAACACACCAATATCTACGAAAAAGTCTCTTGGTACGAAATCCGAATCCCAACAGGAAGTCAGTTATTTAGAATTTTCTCTGCAAAATTAGTGTTGTTTTGGCCATTTTCAGGGGTTGGACTTTGATGAACTCCTCCTAGAGATTTATTCAGATCAACACCAAACTTGGTCAGTGTAATCTAAAGCCTTTTGCGATCTTAAATTGCGAAGATCTTGAGGTTTCGTTAAAGGGCGTGTCCATGGCGGCCTGACAAATTTCGATGTTTCGCCATGAAATAGGATGTTGTTTTAACTCAGGCATTAAATGTCCAATCCTCCCCAAACCTCACATGTTCGACAAAAGTCCTGCCCTGAACACATCTGAAGGCCAATATTCCACTATAATGATAGCGCCACCTGCTGGCAAAAGGAAGATTGGCACATATATGGAATAAACATTGATATATTCTACTTATATTTATGAGTTTAAACGCATATTTCTCACCGTTCACCTATTAACTAAAGCCACTCGCTGCCGGTGAGCCCGGGTGCGAGGGCCCGTTCATCGCTGCTTGCAGCTTTAATTATTATTCTTCTTCTTCTTCTTCTTCTTCTTCTTCTCCCGAATGAATCGCATTTTTGAGGGCTTTAACATGCTCAAAAAGTCATGAAACTTTGCACACTCGTCAAACCTGGTGAAAATTTTCGTCTGATATAGGATTCAGAAGAGGGTGTGGCAAAATGGCTCGACAGCGCCACCTATACCAAGAAAATCAACAGCCTTCCAGCTATGTTTCACGTACATGCACGAAAATTGGCACACATATGTAACACACCAATACCTACAAAAAAGACTCTTGGAGCGAAATTCTAAACCCAACAGGAAATCGGTTATTTTTAATATTATGAGCATATTTTGTGTAATTTTGGTCATTTCCATGTGTTGTATTTTAACGAACTCCTCCTAGAGAGTTCTTCAAATCAACACCAAATTTGGTATGCCTAATCTAAAGGCCTTTGCGATGTAAAATTGCGAAGATCCTGACTTTTCGTTGAAGGGCGTGTCCGTGGCGGCCTGGCGAATTTCGATGATTCGCCATGAAAAATGAAGTTGCTATAACTCACACATACAATGACCAATCTGCCCCAAACTTCACATGTTTGATGAGACTCCGAACCTGAACAGATTGACATGCCCATATTCAGTTATAGTCATAGCGCCACCTATTGGCAACAGGAAGTGACATATTTTATGCTGCGACGAACTACTCCTAGAAATTTTATGACATCAATGTCTTTTTTGTGGTCAGTCTAATCTAAAGGCCTGTGCGATGTTCAGTTGTGAAGATCTTGAGTTTTCGTTAAAAGGCTTGTTCATGGCGCCGCGACGAAGTTCGATGTCTCGCCATGCGAATAAAAGATGTTATAACTCAGGCATAAGATGTCCGATCTTCCCCAAACTTCACATGTGTGATAAGAGTCCTGGCCTGAACAGATCTTCAGGCCAATATTCCACCGGGTGTGGCAAAATGGCTCTATAGCGCCACCTATACACTTTCAACGGAGTGCGCCTCGAGCTATGTTTCACGTACATGTACAAAAATTGGTACACACATGTAACACTCCAATACCTACAAAAAAGTCTCTTGGTACGAAATCCGGATCCCAACAGGAAGTCGGTTATTTTGAATTTTCCCTTCAAAATTGCTGTTGTTTTTGCCATTTTCAGGGGTTGTACTTTAACGAACTCCTCCTAGAGATTTATTCAGATCAACATCAAACTTGGTCAGTGTAATCTAAAGCCCTTTGCGATAATAAATTGCGAAGGACTTGAGGTTTCGTTAAAGGGCGGGTCCATGGCGGCCTGAAAAATTTCGATGTTTCGCCATGAAAAAGGAAGTTGCTGTAACTCAGACATACAATGTCCAATCTGCCCCAAACTTCACATGTTGGATAAGACTCTTGACCTGAACAGATCTACATGCCAATATTCAGTTATAGTAATAGTCCCACCTATTGGCAACAGGAAGTTACATATTTTACACTGCGACAAACTACTCCTAGAAATTTTATGACATCAATGTCTTTTTTGTGGTCAGTCTAATCTAAAGACCTGTGTGATGTTTAGTTGTGAAGATCTTGAGTTTTTGTTAAAAGGTGTGTCCATGGCGCCGTGATAAAGTTCAATGTCTCGCCATGGGAATAAAAGATGTTATAACTCAGGCATAAAATGTCCGATCTTGCCCAAACTTCACTTGTGTGATAAGGGTCCTGGCCTGAACAGATCTGAAGGCCAATATTCCATCGAGTGTGGCAAAATGGCTCAATAGCACCACCTATACACTTTCAACGGAGTGCGTATACACTTTAAACGGAGTGCGCCTTGAGCTATGTTTCACGTACATGTACAAGAATCGGTACACACATGTAACACACCAATATCTACGAAAAAGTCTCTTGGTACGAAGTCCGAATCCCAACAGGAAGTCAGTTATTTGGAATTTTCTCTGCAAAATTAGTGTTGTTTTGGCCATTTTCAGGGGTTGTACTTTAACGAACTCCTCCTAGATATTTATTCAGATCAACACCAAACTTGGTCCGTGTAATCTAAATCCTTTTGCGATCTTAAATTGCGAAGATCTTGAGGTTTCGTTAAAGGGCGTGTCCATGGCGGCCTGACAAATTTCATTGTTTCGCCATGAAATAGGATGTTGTTGTAACTCAGGCATAAAGTGTCCAATCCTCCCCAAACCTCACATGTTCGATAAAAGTCCTGCCCTGAACACATCTGAAGGCCAATATTCCATTATAATGATAGCGCCACCTGCTGGCAACAGGAAGATTGGCACATATATGGAATAAACATTGATATATTCTACTTATATTTATGAGTTTAAACGCATATTTCTCACCGTTCACCTATTAACTAAAGCCACTCGCTGCCGGTGAGCCCGGGTGCGAGGGCCCGTTCATCGCTGCTTGCAGCTTTAATTATTATTATTATTATTATTATTATTATTCTTCTCCAAAATGAATCGCATTTTTGAGGGCCTAAACATGCTCGAAAAGTCATGAAACTTTGCACACACCTCAGAACTGGCGAAAATTTACGTCTGATATGGGTTTCAGAAGTGGGTGTGGCAAAATGGCTCAACAGCGCCACCTATACACGTTCAACGGTGTGCGCCTCGAGCTACGTTTCATGTACATGTATGAAAATCGGTATACTCATGTAACTCTCCAATACCTACAAAAAAGTCTCTTGGAGCAAAATCCGAAACCCAACAGGAAGTCGGTTATTACTAATAGTATGAGCAAATTTTGTGTCATTTTTGTCATTTCCATGCGTTGTATTTTAACGAACTCCTCCTAGAGATTCATTCAGATCAACACCAAATTTGGTATGCCTAATCTGAAGGCCTTTGCGATGTTAAATTGCGAAGCTTTTGAGTTTTCGTTAATGGGCGTGTCCGTGGCGGCCTGGCGAACTTCGATGATTCGCCATGAAACAGGAAGTTGCTATAACTCAGACATACAATGACCAATCTGCCCCAAGCTTCACATGTTTGATGAGACTCCTGACCTGAACAGATTGACATGCCCATATTCAGTTATAGTCATAGCGCCACCTATTGGCAACAGGAAGTGACATATTTTACACTGCGATGAACTACTCCTAGAAATTTTATGACATCAATGTATTTTTTGTGGTCAGTCTAATCTAAAGGCCTGTGCGATGTTAAGTTGTGAAGATCTTGAGTTTTCGTTAAAAGGCGTGTCCATGGCGCCGTCACGAAGTTCGATGTCTCGCCATGGGAATAAAAGATGTTATAACTAAGGCATAAAATGTCCGATCTTCCCCAAACTGCACATGTGTGATAAGAGTCCTGGCCTGAACACATCTGAAGGCCAAAATTCCATCAGGTGTGGCAAAATGGCTCGATAGCGCCACCTATACACTTTCAACAGAGTGCGCCTCGTGCTATGTTTCACGTACATGTACAAAAATCGGTATACATATGTAAGACACCAATACCTACAAAAAAGTCTCTTGGTACGAAATCCGAATCCCAACAGGAAGTCGGTTATTTAGAATTTTCTCTGCAAAATTGGCGTTGTTTTTGCCATTTTCAGGGGTTGTACATTAACGAACTCCTCCTAGAGATTTAGTCAGATCAACACCAAACCTGGTCAGTGTAATCTTAAGCCCTTTGCGATGTTAAATTGCGAAGATCTTTAGATTTCGTTAAAGGGCGTGTCCATGGTGGCCTGACAAATTTCGATGTTTCGCCATGAAAAAGGAAGTTGCTGTAACTCAGACATACAATGTCCAATCTGCCCCAAACTTCACATGTTAGATAAAACTTCTGCCCCTAACAGATCTACATGCCCACATTCAGTTATAGTCATAGCGCCACCTATTGGCAACAGGAAGTGACATGTTTTACGCTGCGACAAACTACTCCTATAATTTTTTTGAGATTAACATATATTTTGTGGTCAGTCTAATCTAAAGGCCTGTGCAATGTTAACTTTTGGAGATCTTGAGTTTTTGTTAAAGGGCGTTTCCATGGCGCCATGACAAAATTTGATGTCTTGCCACAGCAAGAGAAGTTGTTGTAACTCAAGCATAAAATGTTCAATCTTCCCCAAACTTCACATGTTTGATAAGAGTCCTGGCCTGAACACCTCTGAAGGCCAATATTCCATTATAATGATAGCGCCACCTGCTGGCAACGGTAAGATTGGCACACATATGGGATATACTTTGATATATTCCACTTATATTTAGGACATTAAATGCATATTTCTCAACGTTCACCTTTTTACTAAAGCCACACGATGGCGGTGAGCCCGGGTGCGAGGGCCCGTTCATCGCTGCTTGCAGCTTTAATTAGGGCCCGAGCACCGAGGTGCGAGGACCCTCTTGTATCTGCTTTGTTTTTTATTATTATTATTCTTCTTCTTCTTCTTCTCCCGAATGAATCGCATTTTTGAGGGCTTTAACATGCTCAAAAAGTCATGAAACTTTGCACACGCGTCAAACCTGGTGAAAATTTTCGTCTGATATAGGATTCAGAAGAGGGTGTGGCAAAATGGCTCGACAGCGCCACCTATACCAAGAAAATCAACAGCCTTCCAGCTATGTTTCACGTACATGCACGAAAATTGGCACACATATGTAACACACCAATACCTACAAAAAAGACTCTTGGAGCGAAATTCTAAACCCAACAGGAAGTCGGTTATTTTTAATATTATGAGCATATTTTGTGTAATTTTGGTCATTTCCATGTGTTGTATTTTAACGAACTCCTCCTAGAGAGTTCTTCAAATCAACACCAAATTTGGTATGCCTAATCTAAAGGCCTTTGCGATGTTAAATTGCGAAGATCTTGAGTTTTCGTTGAAGGGCGTGTCCGTGGCGGCCTGGCGAATTTCGATGATTCGCCATGAAAAATGAAGTTGCTATAACTCACACATACAATGTCCAATCTGCCCCAAACTTCACATGTTTGATGAGACTCCGAACCTGAACAGATTGACATGCCCATATTCAGTTATAGTCATAGCGCCACCTATTGGCAACAGGAAGTGACATATTTTACGCTGCGACGAACTACTCCTAGAAATTTTATGACATCAATGTCTTTTTTGTGGTCAGTCTAATCTAAAGGCCTGTGCGATGTTCAGTTGTGAAGATCTTGAGTTTTCGTTAAAAGGCTTGTTCATGGCGCCGCGACGAAGTTCGATGTCTCGCCATGAGAATAAAAGATGTTATAACTCAGGCATAAAATGTCCGATCTTCCCCAAACTTCACATGTGTGATAAGAGTCCTGGCCTGAACAGATCTGCAGGCCAATATTCCACCGGGTGTGGCAGAATGGCTCTATAGCGCCACCTATACACTTTCAACGGAGTGCGCCTCGAGCTATGTTTCACGTACATGTACAAAAATTGGTACACACATGTAACACTCCAATACCTACAAAAAAGTCTCTTGGTACGAAATCCGGATCCCAACAGGAAGTCGGTTATTTTGAATTTTCCCTTCAAAATTGGTGTTGTTTTTGCCATTTTCAGGGGTTGTACTTTAACGAACTCCTCCTAGAGATTTATTCAGATCAACACCAAACCTGGTCAGTGTAATCTTAAGCCCTTTGCGATGTTAAATTGTGAAGATCTTTAGATTTCGTTAAAGGGCGTGTCCATGGCGGCCTGACAAATTTCGATGTTTCGCCATGAAAAAGGAAGTTGCTGTAACTCAGACATACAATGTCCAATCTGCCCCAAACTTCACATGTTGGATGAGACTCTTGACCTGAACAGATCTACATGCCCATATTCAGTTATAGTCATAGCGCCACCTATTGGCAACAGGAAGTGACATATTTTACACTGTGACAGACTATTTCAAGAAATTGTATGACATCAATGTCTTTTTTGTGGTCAGTCTAATCTAAAGACCTTTGTGATGTTTAGTTGTGAAGATCTTGAGTTTTTGTTAAAAGGTGTTTCCATGGTGCCGTGACGAAGTTCGATGTCTCGTCATGGGAATAAAAGATGTTATAACTCAGGCATAAAGTGTCCGATCTTGCCCAAACTTCACGTGTGTGATAAGGGTCCTGGCCTGAACAGATCTGAAGGCCAATATTCCATTGGGTGTGGCAAAATGGCTCGATAGCGCCACCTATAAACTTTCAACGGAGTGCATATGCAAATTCAATGGAGTGTGCCTCGAGCTATTTTTCACGTACATGTACAAAAGTCGGTACACACATGTAACACACCAATACCTACAAAAAAGTCTCTTGGTACGAAATTCGAATCCCATCAGGAAGTCGGTTATTTAGAATTTTCTCTGCAAAATTGGTGTTGTTTTTGCCATTTTCAGGGGTTGTACTTTAACAAACTACTCCTAGAGATATATTCAGATCAACACCAAACTTGGTCAGTTAAATCTAAAGGAATTTGCGATGTTAGATTGCAAAGATTTTGAGGTTTCGTTAAAGGGCGTGTCCATGGCGGCCTGACAAATTTCGATGTTTCGCCATGAAAAAGGAAGTTGCTGTTACTCAGATTTACAATGTCCAATCTGCCCCAAACTTCACATGTTAGATAAGACTTCTACCCTTAACAGATCTACATGCCCATATTCAGTTATAGTCATAGCGCCACCTGCTGGCAACAGGAAGTGACATGTTGTATGCTGTGACAAACTACTCCTAGAATTTTTTTGAGATTAATGTATTTTTTTGTAGTCAGTCTAATCTAAAGGCCTGTGCAATGTTAACTTGTGGAGATCTTGAGTTTTTGTTAAAGGGCGTGTCCATGGCGTCATGACAAATTTTGATGTCTCGCCACAGCAAGAGAAGTTGTTGTAACTCAGGCATAATTTGTTCGATCTTCCCCAAACTTCACATGTTCAATAAGAGTCCTGCACTGAACACATCTGAAGGCCAATAGTCCATTATAATGAGAGCACCACCTACTGGCAACACAAAGATTGGCACAAATATGGAGTAAACTTTGATATATTCCACTTATATTTATGAGTTTAAATGCATATTTCTCACCGTTCACCTATTTACTAAAGCCACTCGCTGCCGGTGAGCCCGGGTGCGAGGGCCCGTTCATCGCTGCTTGCAGCTTTAATTTAAAATGTTTTTTATTTCTGTGATGGCAAAGCTGAATTTTCTCTTGTCTTCAGTTTCACATGGTCCTTTAGAAAATCAGTCCAATTCTGATTTGATATAAAAATATGGGACCCTGGACCACAAGTCTCACGGTGTATATATATAGCAATAGCCAAAACTACATTGTATGGGTCAAAATTATAAATTTTTCTTTAATGCAAAAAATCATTAAGTATGGATCATATTCCATATATATATATATATATATATATATATATATATATATATATATATATATATATATATATATACTTTATTTTGGATTAGTAATATGCACTGCTAAGGACTTGGGTCAAAATTATAAATTTTTCTTTAATGCAAAAAATCATTAAGTATAGATCATATTCCATATATATATATATATATATATATATATATATATATATATATATATATATATATATATATATATATATATATATATAGATACTTTATTTTGGATTAGTAATATGCATTGCTAAGGACTTAATTTGGACAACTTTGAAGGCAATTTCCTCTATTTTTATGTCAGATTCCAGATTTTCAAATTGTTTTATCTCTGACAAATATTGCCCTATCCTAACAAACCATACATCAGTGGAAATATTATTTATCCAGCTTTAAGATGATGTATACATCTCAGTTTTTTTATTACCCTTGTGACTGGTTTTGTGGTCCAGGGTCACATATTTATTATTATTTTCATTGTTAAAAATAGTTGTGCTGCTTACTATATTTGTGGAAACCGTGATACATTTTTTTTACAGTTTAGAATTCTTTAATGAATAGAAAGTTGAAAAGAACAGCAGTTATTTGTAATACTTTCTTTTGTAACTTTATAAATGTCTTTAAATGCTTTACTGACCCCAAATGTTTGAAAAGTATTGTAATTTATAAAATCTTTCATCATTTATTCACCTTCATGTAATTTCAAACATGTATAAATACAACACACGAAAAACCAAAAAACACTGGAACCCCATTGACTTTTATAGTATGAACAAAAATTAGCCATTCTTCAAAATATCTTATTTTATGTTTCACAGAAGAAAAAAAAGTCATTGGTTTTGGAATAACATAAGAGCAAACAAATGATGACAGAATTTACAACATCTGCTCACAAGAAAGGCAAATCCTATTTAAGCTATTTATAAATCCTCAAATCCTCAACAAGAGGTAATAACTAAGCAAATGCGTGGTGGAGACCTCAATCTCAATTTCAAGTATGATTTTTCAACAAGTGCTGTGTGCCTCAGACATTTAATCAGTCCTTATGAGAAACGATATTCATAATTAAAGCACTGGCTAACAGGATCATGACCTCTGGATTCGACTTCATGTCTTCTCATCTTAATATCACACCTGACGCCCTCACCCTCCCTTCTTCCATAAACACCAATCTCTGCATCCTCCTCTTCTGAGTTTTCGGCAAGTGTGTCTCATTTCAAGGTGACACCAACTGCGCTCCGCTCACGCCACACAATCCATCTCTGAACTCGGTGTACCACTTTTAAACAAGACAGAAAATCTTTCCTGCCCCTCTTGAGACTGTTGCAAATATAAAGAGATAGCGATACCACGTGAACTCAATGGGACCTTAATGCTCAGAAGAAAATGGATTTCTCAGTCCAAATGAATTAGAATTACATTTAGAGGTAACCTTGAATGAAGAGCTTTTGCTCTCAAACACACTGCATGCACCTTCATAGACAATACCGCAGGTTAATGTGCATGTCTAAATCAGTTAAAGGCATGTTGTAAGAGCATTTTGACATTTTGGAAGCGAAAGGAGGGTCATTTTATATGGCATGCTACAAAGGGCATTCTCACTTTCTCATGCTATCACCACAAATAGAGGTTAATTCAGTATAAAGGTGTGTCTGGAAGAACAATACAGCAGATTTCGACTAACAGGAGCTAATAGAGCAGTGTGTGTGTGTGTGTGTGTGTGAATACGTGGCCAGAACACTCACCTTCATGGTGGGTGGTGCAGTGCGGGAAGGTGAGGGTGGACATTCTCCCAGAGGCACACTGGAGATGGTCAGCAGCTCTTGTTTCCTGCAAAACACACCATAGTTAGCCAGGCCAATGGTCAGAACACTATGTAGAAGACTAATCAGATATGGTGATTTTTGCACTAAAACAGAAGACTGGCCCTCAAACACAGAAGCAAACAGGCATTTTACAGTATTTGTATCATTTATCTTATCAGGGGACTTTGCATTGACTATTGTTTTTGTACTTAGCTATTGATATTCATTTAGCATATTTGGGTAAATGAGTGTAACCAAAATGAAAGACAATTTTTTTTCAAGGAAACATAGTTTAAAGGAAAAATAGAAATCAACTCTTTGTATTTACGTAGGTTTAACATGATTTTGATAAACGTTTATACCATTTTCAGCATTTTGGTTGCACCAAATTACTTTAATTTAGCAGACAAAATTTTATTTTAAACATTAATGCAATGTTAAAATATTTTCCATAAATAAACAAATACAAATGGTAGTTCATAACTGATTCCAAATAACATTACATTGCACATTTGAGGTAATATAATATAATTTACATTTTTATATTTACATATATACAAATGGTCGTTTTTTATTTTTTTCAGGGGATATGAAGTCAGAAATGTCAAAGTAATTCCGTAATCAAGAAAAAAAAAATACAACAACAACATTAATTATAAATCAGTAAAAATGTATGTATATTATAGGTAGCCTTATTCAAAGATTTTCAAATAAGTTTATGGACTTTTTTATTGGAAGAAAACAAATCTGTGTCACATGACCCATTTATATTTTCCTTAATAATTTAATATGTTTACTAAGCAAGCTCAAAATGTAAACCATTTCAGAAATTTATAGCTGAAGACCAAGATTTGCACTAAAACTACTGAGGGCAGAATGTCAGTGCAGTACCCTTTGAGAAAGTATACTGAAAAGAGCCTGGTCTCCAGATACTAAGGTGAAAGACTACAGGATAGAAAAACTCAATAACAACAATTCTTCTGTTTGCTCCGGTATCTGCACAGAGACATAACAAGAACAACTCAGGGCAGCCAGCCTTGCAGACAGACTGCTGTAGGTCAAAAAAAGATGTAGAGAGGAGAGGGGTAAAGGGGGGGGGCATACAGAAAGGTGTTAGGCTCCAAGCAGGATCACATTTTAAAAGCAGTTATCTCTGACAAATGAGAAAGTGGTTACTTGGAATCAGAGGTTAAAATTAGTCAGGCAGACAAACTCTGGTCTAGAAATGATGGTCTCAGATGAGGGTCTATTCAAATCTTTCCTTATGTTACACCTCCAGGGGTCATTAAACTCCAGAAAGATTGAACACATCTAGCTGAGATCTCTCGCTGAAAAATGGCAACAACAAAAAAAAAAAATACATATGTGAGGATATGACGGTTTCAGCGAAAGATACAGGAGAGTCATTCCAATCTGAGTGTCAGGGATACTCCAGCTTTGGCAGACCCAATCACCTCACACACCAGATCACAATCATTGGAGTATTAATCAGCTGCTGCTGTCACCATCCCATCAACACAGGGTTAAACCCATAGTTACTGCAGTCACACTCTGTCTGGTATTGAGTTCACTACAATACTCCTTACCTGACTCTCTTGCCTGTACTCATTCCTGCAACCTGTGTCCAACCTCATCATCTTCAGTCAGACCCACACAAAGAATAACGTGAGATATCCCACGCCAATTCCTCAGACCTTGTTGATCACCTGTTTGCTTGCCTATCTCCATTCAGATTCCAGCCTTAATAAAAAACATTCATACTTATCTGTCTGTCTCCCTTAAGTCTTATTCTGTGTTGTCGCAGAAGACCAGACCACACAATTCTACATGGAGCACCACCAACAAAACCCCCGTATCACTGGAGGATTGGTTCAAGCTGTCAGAGCGTCCATTGTGTCTGCCTCCAGCAGTCCCATGACCCAATGAGGCGGAGGACTGTAGTGGCTTCTTGATGCAATGCTCCCTCAACTTTAAGATGCAGCCCCAAGCCTTCCCGAACAATTGTTCCAAGATTGCATTCATGATTTCTAATCTAGCTGGCTGTGCTCTTCGATGGGCCTAGTCCATTTGGGAGGTAAATAGCCCTGCCATTCGCACTCTAAGGGCATTCACATCCCATTTCAAAGAGGTGTACTGTCATGCATCAGTTGAGATCTCTGTTCATGATCAGCTCTTTCGCATCAGTCAAGGCTTGGCTTCAGTGATTGAGTACGCAGTCAAATTCCACACTCTAGTGGTAACGAGTGGGTGGAATGAGGTGGCTTTACTCACTGTGTTTGGTCAAGGGCCCAAAAACGATCTTCCATTACAAATGGTGATATATGACATCACTGTGGGTCTAGAAAACTTCATTCAGAAGGCCATCAAAATCTCTCAACATCTCCATGCCTGTAAAAATGTCTCGCCACTCTCTTCACTGCTCACATCCACCTTACGTCCACCCAGCATGCCCAGTGGTGAGTACTATCCATCTTAGTCCCCAGATAGCTACCCTGACTCGCATGAATGTATTATTTAAGTCATCTCACGTATCTCTTTCAGCGCAAGCCCTGTAGACTCTGGCTCTTCTGGAAATTTCATATGCTGGATTGCACTCCAATGACTTCACCTGAAACTGAACTGAAATCATCCTGGGATAACCGTGGTTAGCCAAACACTGGCCTGGCTAGCCTGGACCACTGTTTCCGGAATTGCATTAGTGAGACTTCTCCACTGCAACCTCATCTTCCTATCTGTGCTACCTCCATAGAGAGCCCTGAACCCACTGAAACTTACATCCTTCCCACTGACTACCAGGTATACCAGGATGTGTTCAGCAAGTGGGCTGTCATGAAATTACCACCTCACAGGCCGTGGAACAGTGCCATCTAACTGCTGCCTGGAGCTCAACTCCCCAAGGGTAGAGTTTACCCTTTTTCCATCCTGGAGCAAGGAGCGATGGAGAAGTACATCATGGAGGGTCTCCAACAAGGCTTCATTGTGGCTGCATTGTGGCTGAGACGAGGTTTACCAGTCTGTTGTCTCCTCCTTTCTCACTTCCCTTGATTGGTGGGGCAGCCAGTGGTTACGAGGCAATCCCCCCCAGTGGTGTGCGCAATTGTGTCCGAGAAACGCGGACCCTTGAAGGGGTAACCCTCGTCTCCCATCCAAGGCCTGTAAGTTCTCGTCCATGCTTACGGCCAAGGCTTATGGTGCTGCTGGACAGGTTGCCTCCACCCTGCATGCCATGGCACTCCTGCAGGTATACAAGGCCAAGACATTAAAAGAGTTGCACAAGGGTAGTTCTGACCCAGGGCTGATGCTGGATCTGTGCATAGCGACGGACCTCGCCTTTAGAGCATCAAAAGTCACTGTACGCTCCCTGGGTCAGGTGTTGGCCATGTTGGTGGTCCAGGAACAACATCTCTGGCTGAACCTGGTGGATATGCGCAAGCTGCTTACAGTTCGTTTTGTGCTGGGCACTTCAAAATCTTGCTATGTATGTTGCAACTCGCCTGCCATCTCCTCCTATGGAGTAAGAAGCATCTGAAGTCGCTTTGTGCCATTTACATACCAGGCCTTCTCAATCATGCAGCTGATGATCTTTCACGACAGCCTGCACTTCCAGGAGAATGGAGACTCCATCCGTGGGGCAGTCCAGCTGAAATGGAGACACTTCGGAGCCTCACAGGTTGCCCATTGGCAGTTGTTCTATTCCCTGACCGGGGAAACCTCGGCACGGATGCACTGGCACACAGCTGGCTCCAGGGCCTACGCAAATATGCATTTCCCTCCAGTGAACCTACTTGCACAGACATTGTGCAAAGTCAGGGAGCACAAGGAGCAGATCCCAGAGTCTCCCGTGATGAGCAGCAGTTGGATGCAATTATCATATTCCAATGTACATTGGCTTGTTTAGTAGATTGTTCTTTCAAAGCGAGATCCCAATTCATCAGTCACCAAAGTGATGTCTCCAATCCCTCCTTCAGTGAACAAGGGCTTGTCTGTGTAGACATAACTAGATTTAGTCCAAAGGTCTGAAGTACACATTGAAAATCTGCTATTTAAAATCCTATTTTAATCTTCGAAATGCAGGGAAACAAACACAAACACTTGCACAACTCCATTAATGCTCTGTAAAAATAAACTCCATCCACTGGTCCCTTAATGCTGTTCCTCTTTTGGTAATCTGTGCAGGGTTGTCTTGCCCTGGCAACCAAAAACACACTCCTTTTGTGACTTTTCGCGACGCTCTCGCTCTGATCAGTGAACGTTTGTTGTGCTCTCAGTGCTCTGCTATACGGGAGTACACATTGAAAATCTGCTATTTAAAATCCTATTTTAACCTGAAAATCAATGAAGTTTAAGGATTTGAAAAAAAAAGTTCAAATGTAAAATAAAAAAGAAATATTCAAGATTCAGTAGTATTTCAAATCAAATACAAAAATGTGTAATATTGATCGGATGAAAAATGCAATAAAAATACATTAAAAACAACGTAATTATGCATAATGTTTAAATTATAATAGTAAGTACATGTAACGTGTGTAACAAGGACACTGTAAAGTGTTACCAAATATCTTACTAATTATCTCTTTGGATCCGACTGTAAATTATGAATGAAACATCCTGTACTCTAATGCAGTGACAAAGCAAGTTTTCTGTTTTGTTCTCTTGAGAGTTTCAGCATGGGTACAGTAGGTGACCTGGACATTACTAAAATATCACATTAGGTGGAGGGACAAAGTCAATGTTAATGTACTTTGCTGATGCTCATACTCCTTTCTGAAATACATCCAGCACACAGAAACAGTTCACAAAGACCCAAAAGCCAAATGTGAGTGTGTATCTGGCTGCCAGTCTTTCCATTCCTAATAGGAAACACTGAGTAAACATCTATTTAACCATGACTGCAGCTGCTTGAGGGGACATGCTCTAGCACACCACAACTGTTGAATACGACCAGTCATGTTCAAATTCACCTCTATACTGCAACTGCCACTGTCACTTTTTCCCAGCTAGTTCACCAGAACAATGCCAGCTGCTGCTGTGGATCTGATGTCAAGAGTACAAACAGATGGACAACAGTAGAAACTGACGTCAAAGGTCGTGGGTTCGGTCAAAGTCTACTGTATTTTGTCAAAGATTCATCAAATTAGACAGATGCCAACATGGGTTGGGCAACGTTCCTCATACTTAAAAAACAAGCAAAAAACTAAGCAAGGTTAAAAACGATACAACCCAGAATAAATTAAATAGATTTTTTTCTAGGACAAACATGGTTTGTGTCGACCACACTGTTTTGTGTGATGAACTGAAAAACATACAAATTCAAGACACATTTAGAAAAAACAAATACTGAACAATAAGAGCCAGTGTGTTGAGTTTTTCTAAAAATAAAATAAAATTAAATTAAATTAAAATAACCACTTTGGTATCACATCACTAGAAATTGTTAAAATAAATAAATAACCTGCATTTTGTCACTGCTTACAGTTAAAGTTAAAAGTAATATTTTTTTATATTAATTAAAGTTTTTTATTTCAAATAAATATTTTTATTATGAACTCAAAATCAGAATTCTATTAAAGCAGCACAACTGTTTTCAGCATTGATAATAAAAAAAAATATTTATTGAGGAGCAAACGGGCATATTAGGATGATTTCTGAAAGATCATTTGAAACTGAAGACTGGAGTAATGATGCTGAAAATTCTGCATTTACAGAAATAAATTAGCTATTTTCTATTTTCAATTTTAATATTATTTCATTATATTATCAAATAAAAGCTTAAGAGACCTATTTCAAAAAACTTACCGACGCCAATCTTTTGAATACTAGTGTATAAATTATAAGTCATTTTTCATGCAATGTGAATACTGTTGCCTGTTAATATGGGCACTGTAATACAAATGTGCTGCAGTCATATACAGTCTAAAACCTCTGTGACTTTAGAGACCCAGTGTAATGTGTTTTGCTAAAGGGTGTGTGATCAGCATTTTGACCATCTAATGACACTCATTGCTGGTGTAACTGCATCACTGACTACATCACTCTCACTTAGCATGAAGGGACAGGTCCACAGACCCAGCATTACAGAGTCCACTAAATGCTCATGATTCAATCAATATACATTAGTTGAAACTCTTCAGCTGCTAAACTTCTTAAATATACATAACAAATAAAAAATATATATAAAAAACATAATAATAAAAAAAGGAACTGTTTACCCCCAAATAAATAAAATGCTAAAAATTGACTCAACCTTTCAGTATAGATGAGTTTCATCATCTGAACAGATCTAGAGAAATTTAACATTACATCTTACTCGCCAATGCATCCTCTGTGGTGAATGGGTGCCGTCAGAATGAGAGTCCAAACAGCTGATAAAAACATCACAATAATCCACAAGTAATAAACATTACTCCAGTCCATCTGAAGCAAGCATTATTATTGATTATTGACTGGTATTTAAGTCTGAATTGACAGTTTAAAGTTAAAACACCTTAATTAATCAGTTTGAACTCTTATTTTGACAGCACCCATTCACTGCAGAGGATCCACGGATAAGTGAATGATAAAATGCTAAATTTCTCAAAATCTGTTCTGTTATATGACGGATGTGAAAAGAGGCTGAGAGGTTTGCTGTGCTGTGCACAATGGAAAGATGGAGCCTTATAAATTGTATTATTAGAAAGCTACAATAAACTTTTTCCTGGAACTTGACTGCAGAGTGCATTTATGAGTCTTACTTATGAATAAAGCCTTACAGCAGCCCTGAAACACAATTTACAATCACAGTAAATCACAGTTATTGCTTCATTAGAATCTTATCAGCTCATATGGAGAAGCGGGAAGCTGCGATATCTCTATTTGTGCTGCACATGCTGTCTCTCTTCATTTCCAGTTCACAGTTTCTTCACAAGGCTGTATATCTGCCACTTTAATTAGGTCTGATTCAATACTAATCACATCTGCCCAGTGATTATGATTATGTTCCAGCAACATGCCTCATGCTTTGCAAACACTCCAAAAAGAAAAAGTCAACATACAGACTGAGTATTTTCCATCTAAGTAGACAACTGTAATGCAGCTGTCTTGATTCTGATTGGTTGAAAATATTTTGGCCAGTTTCCTAAATAAATCTGATCTCTTTTGACTGTGGTGTCTTTCTTTGCACATCATAAAATCATTTCACCTCAAAAGTTTAGGGTCAGTATTTATTTATTTATTTGTGTAAATAAATAATGCTTGTCTTTATTGCATTAAATTGATTAAATTTGACAGTAAATACAATTATAATGTACCAAAAGATCTCTATTTGGGGAAAAAAAGCTGTTCTTTTTTTTTTACTTTCTAATCATCAAAAAATTCTGGGGGAGGGAAATGATCACAGTTTTTAACAAAACATTAATTAATTAATTAAAAATAAAAATACACAACACAACTGTTTCAGCATTGATAGTAATATATTTCCTGAGGACCAAATCAGCATTTGAGAATGATTTCTGAAAGATCATGTGACTCTGAAGACTGGAATAATGGCTACAGTAAATTCAGCTTTGTCTTGACATGAATAAACTACATTTGAAAATATATTCAAATAGTAATATATCTCACAGCAATATTATTTTGAATTAAAATAAAATACTAAGGCATTTATTTATTATTTTTTTTATTTGGAATGCTTGGATACTGTTTACCCTGTTGGAGTTTATTTTGTGATACTGACATGCTGACATTATCACTTCCAAATGAAATTGGACAGGAGAGAACACCAGACTACAGGAAAGGAGATATTGCCAGAGGGTTGACAATTAAATCCTAATTGTAAATGTTATTTTTGACCCATGAAAACCAATATGAACTTGATCATTCCCTCTTTGATAATTTCAAATGGCAAACTTCAGCCACATCACTGCAGTAATTTTCAGCACTCCTTAATGTTCAGCAAATTAGATTGTTACCTACCAATGGCAGTGCATATTTGTTCTGCTCACATAAACTAATTTAATACACTCCTGTCAGGTTCATTGTTTTACAGATACATTACGCTCATCTGAGTCTGTGGGCTAAATATTATGCTTACACGATTATTATGACAGCGTCAAAGCTCTGCTTGTCAGTTTAACTGACAGTCCACATGCTGAGGTAGTCTTTTATCATTCTCCATCCAGCAAGGGATTATGGGAAGCAATACCAATGTCTTTTAAGGATAATGTTTTTTTCCTCAGATAGCTGTTGGAGTGGTCAGTGCTGCTTCCTGTTGTATGATGATATGTCTCGGCTATTTATAGAAAGTGAGAAATGTGGACAGCGGCCAGTGTCCCAAACATGGTGTACTGCATAGACTTATTATAATGAACACACTCACAAATGAAAATGACTTGTACAAAGGTAATTTTGATGAACTCCATGTGGGAATTTAATTAAGGAATAATTGCTGCTGAAACAGAACGTTTTAATATATGTAAAAGGGAACAATCGATACTGAGTGCTGTTAAAACCCTCTCTGTTTTTAGTCCCTGCTGTGCTAACAAGAATCAGAAGGACACGCAGAAGTCGCTCAATAGGACTCAATAAAAGCATTCAGTCTTTTTTCCTTAACTTCTGTAAACAAACTATTAAAATAGAGGAATAAGGTAATGTACTAGGATTTTTACTAGATCAAATTCAAACTTATTTCCTCTGCATATACTGTTCAATAACTAGTTCCAACAACAACAAAAAAACAGCTGTTCTATGACCACTTAATGATGCAATATACACATATGGCTATAATAAATATCTGCAAATTCAATTTTTTTTTTCGAGAGGAAATCAGTTTGCCTTTGACTCTTTCCATCTGTTCTTCATTTTACTCTACCTGAGATTTTGCCCACTGTCTGTAGAAAATCAATAGCTAATTAATAAAGAAATTCAGTAATAACTCTCAGCGGGACAATAGTAGCAGTGAAGCAGTCAGGACAAAATTATACATTTATATGAGTTTTTTATACCTTTTCCAGAGACAAAGGGTAAAAGGCAGTTTTTAGCTTTTGTAATAGAGGGAGTTTTGAGGATTATACAACAATCCAAGCATCACAGCAAAAAATGAAAAAGTCTTTACCATGTTCATAATACCAAAGAAAAATAAAATAAAATAAAAGTGCTGTCAAATCAATTCATTGTGACTAATCACATCCAAAATAAAAGTTTGTGTTTACATAATATATAGGAGACATACACACACACATACACGTTTATATTAAATATCTTAAACATATACATGTATGTGTGTATATTTTTATATAAATATACATACACAGTACATACTTGCTGTTTATAATTATAAATATTTGTCAAATTTACTACACTTTAAAAATAAAAATTCAATTCAATGTGGTACATTTCCTTTCTTTGTAATTATCTGTAAAACTGACTACCAATTTCTGGGAGAAAATAGTTTCAAAGCCATTTTTCAGTGTAGCTATAGTATTTCTGAGTGAAAATGACTTTAAAGTAAATCCTTAATGAAATGATAATAGCTGTTGTTATAATTTAGAAATGGGGACCCACACAGTATGATCATAATTTTTAGGCGACAATGGCATCTATACCATTATGAATATTATTACACTGGTACATGATTCTAGATTTTGACTTTACAAATCAGATAATGCTCAAACAAAATAAGAAAACAATAGAGTCAAGAGCACAGACAACATTAGACTACAAATGTAATCCCTCTTTCCAACTGTCTGAATAAACCAAAAACATTCTCAGTTTAGCGATATCTTCCTTCACCCGTCTGACAGTTTTCAGTCTGAGTATGTTTTTGCCTCCAGCATGACTCTGAGAACAGCTTGTGTTTATTTGCCCTTGGATAAATTGGACAGTTGTTCATTTTTTGAAGGTTTACCTCATCCAAAAAGTCCTAAAGAAGCCCTCTTCTGCCTAAACCTATGGGAGTCTCAGCAGACCACCACAGGGGCCTTAAGGGGGACGGTGAGATGCTGGCATTGAGCAGGGCTTTTGATATCACTCCCTCTATTAAAGCAACCTGTGCTCCTCTGGGGTTTTTAAATGCATTAATCCTTTGTCCATATCACTAAATCAACAGTCTAACAGGAGACAAAGAGGACGCCGCAGGGTTTTGAGAGAGCTAGAAAGGGGAAAAGAAAAGGGACTTCTAAAAATACCATCCTCAATTCAACTGCTCTGTAAATAGGCTCTATACAACCTGTCAGTGAAACCGTCTCGGAGCACTTGTTATAAGAGACACAGTCATCTCATCTATTCCACTTACTGATACAGTTCAGCGGACCGTTATAAGCACACACACACCAAAAGAGATATTTTTTATTTTGATAATGAGTGGCAACTACACTGCCGCTCTATAAAAGGTAAAAATTTAGTAACCACGGCAACAGTGAAGCTGAAAAAAAAAAAAAAAAAAAAAAAAAACATTTGATTGAATTTTGATTGATTTGATATCAGTTTTCATCACTCTGTTTTCTCCGAATCTGAGCTTAGAGCCAAACACACCTGACAGATCATATTCTAAAAGATTAGATTTTGCTCATACATCAGTTATGAGGTTGACATGATGCTTATTTATGTCCTGGATTTATTCATTAAACAAACAATTTAAAAGCAATGCAAATCTCACATTAAATGACTTGAATACACAAAATACATTTTATAATCAACACCATGCATATTTCAGAATTAATTCATTATGACTCATTGAGGGTTTAATGTTAAAAATAGCAGGGTAATACAGAGAAAAAAATATCCTTATTTAGTATTTTGGAATAATTTAATAAGGAAAATATTAGTTAATTAGACCTTTTCTTGACATGCAAGGATATTGAAAAATGTTACAAAATGTCATGTGACACAAAAAGCGCATATGATCATATTTTTAAAAACTTTTTTAACAACTATTATGAAAATAATTATTCATACGTGGCCACAAACACATATTCAAGACGCAATAATTTTTTTATTTCTTTTCCACTTGGTACACCACAACGTTTAGATTTATTCAAATTAAACTAAAAATCAACTGAACGGTATGAAAAGTCAGTCTAGATTAATAAAAGTTTTATTTTCTTCATTATGGGCACACTAATTTGTTATTGACTCTACATCACAAAAGGAGCTTCAGAAGCAATATTCTGTCCATTTACTGTTTCCATTTAGTAGAACACGATTATATCATGATCCATCACTACGCCAAAGTGCTGCCATTTGAGCCCTTTACTCTGAGTTTTTATGACATACTGTGTATACATCACTGAGTGTGCTTTGCCATTGTGCTGCCAGCCAGAGGTCTGTTTCACAGCCTCTTCTGGATGAATGAGCCGCATGTTTTTTCCAGGTACTTGCAATGAGTCTCTTTTACAGTTCCAGACGATGATGCATCTGTTGTACTGAATGAGGAACTGAACTGGAATCTTATGCTAGGAATCTTATCCTCTGACCTAAAGGACTTTGAGTCTTTGTATGTTTATATGCGAGACAGAGGGCAAAAGGTGACCTACTTCAGTTTAATTTCACACAGCTGCTAATCAAAAAGACTTTCTCAACAACAGAGAGAGAGAGAGAGGGGGCATAACAACTGAGCAAAGAGGAAGTAACGGGGGGAGGGAACAGCGGAGGTGCTTAGGGATACAAAATTACATGTGAAAAAAATGACGTGGAGGAGAAAAGTGAAAAATTAAGTGTGATGGAAACAGAATGAGTCAGGAGGTGAAGGCAGTTCATGTGAGCTGCAGGAGACAGGATCATGGGAGAAATGAGTGATGAAGGTGGAGAAAATTAGATTTCAGTGAAAGATACAGGAAACCAGAAAAACATTTGCTTTGGTGCTTAATGAACTTATGAAGAAATGCTTTCGCTGCTGCACTCATCTTACAGCACTTGCCAAGATAAATGGATGAGGAACAACATGCCAAATTAACAATTATTAATAACCAAAATATTTTACAGTAAAAATATCACAAGTTAACACTGAATAAAATTAATTTACTTGAGGAACAAAACTGCATTATGTTTTCCGAGACCATATTATTTAAAGCACTTGAAAATAGTATGCAACAACATTATTTATTTATTTATGGATGCTACAAGTTCTTAAATGCTTAAAATCTGCTTTTATAAATATAAATAAATAAATTATTCAAGATTAATATGATTACAAATTTAATGATTTCATTTTATAAATTTCAAGATTATATGTTAAATTATATTAATTAAATATACTAAATACTTTATATTGCACTGAATGTTATATCTTATGTGAATAGGTGTATCTTACATAAGTAAATACATAGGTAAATGTACCTTTTTTTAAATTAGCTTTATGGATAATATATTATCCATTAACCCACTGGAAAATAGCATAAAGCATTAAACTCATACAATCTTCAATGAGGTTAAAACATCACACTTTGATCACACTTTATTTTAAGATCCAATTCTCACTATTAGCAGACCATTAACTATGACTTTTGCCTCAAACTCCAAATTTGCTGCTTATTTATAGTTAGTAAGGTAGCTGTATGTTAATAAAATGCATTCTAATAAGCAACTAATTAATAGTGAGAATTGGTCCCTTCACTAAAGTGTTAGCGTTTTTTTTTTTTTAGATTAACAATTATTAAATAATAATTCATGCGAGATTAAATATTATATATTAAATAATTTGATTCAAGGGACAGTCTCGGTGATGTTTATTGGCAAACATTACAAAATACTGATTAAGAAAATGCTTTTTAAAGATCTTTCTACCTACTCAAAGAACGTCCATCAACTTTAATCTAAAAGCAAATTACACTCTGAACTGCTCTCGAATCTGATACCAAACCTTTCATTTTAAGATAAAACAGCGCACTTACTACACCAATCAACCTTTCGATTAAAACAAGAGGGACTGATAACCTTCCTGGCAGTCCAAACTTGAAACACGCAGCCATCAAGGTGAATCACATTATAACATTTACAAATATGCCCCACTTATCACTCACTCAAGCCTGTTTGATTTATAGACTCTCTTCTGCACATCTGAGCTGAAGAACGGGACAAATCTGATCTAGAGGGAACAAAAGCAGTGACTCCAGCTGGGCTGTCTCGCAGTGATGTCAGTAACCATGCCAGTTATCGATGAGATCTATGCAAATGGAGGCGCACACACAGCACCTGCGAACACAAATCGTATTGTGTGGTTCTAAATGATACCTGCGTAAAAGAGTGTGTTTGGGTATGTGTTAGTATGCAGTCAAATCAGTTTATAATTAATGATTAGACAAAGTTTACACTGGGGCCACTGTTAGCGATGATGATGCCAGCGAATAGGGAGCAACACGGCTACTGACCAGACAGCCACGGGAGAAGCTGAGTAAATGATAGCTGAGAAATAGTTTTGTGGTCTCATCCTCAGAGATTTACTTACACATACAGTACAATCTGACCTGGATGACCCTGTCCAGGAGAGACTGGTGAAAACCGTTCTCTCTCTCTCTGTTTACTGTTTACTCTCTCTCTCTGTTTAACAGTACTGTTTTTGCTTGGAACTCTTCATACATGGACGGTTACACAAAGTGCATGTGAAAATACATATGCAATCTTTTTATTATCTTAACCATTTCTCATAGACAGCGATGAGGTTACATTGAGAGCAAGGCAGATTTTGCTTCTAAAAAATATTTTAAAAAGACCTCAAAAACCACAAACAGCTGTTTTTGGAGACTCACAACTATTATAAAAAAAGCATTTTTGTTAATTAAAACAAAAAATTACACTAAATTTACTAACTGAAAAAAAGTAATATTGAGATAAAAACAAATTGAAACTAAATGGTAAAATAAAATAAAAAAATATTAAAATAACTAAAAATACTAAAATAAAATGAAAGCTTATACAAAAATAACATTAAAACAACGCCTCAAACTGCTAAGATTTGCCAAATCTGTGTTTAAATTAAAACATTTCTCTCTGTATATTCTTTCAAGCTCAAAAATGCAATCCATGTTAATTTTATAAATGTATAATGTTCCTGTATATCAACAATTGTCGTATTTGTGTGTTATGTTATTTCTCCATTAGAAACAGTTGAGATTTTTTTAAATGACACATACTGTAATCCAGAACTTGAGTATCCTGGGCTATGAACAAGACTCTTATACTTTGGGGCATATAAGGAGAAAGACAAGCTTGGAAGTTGCAAACGAGAACATCCTCAAATGAGCCACAAAAAAGGGTCCTTTACTATATACTGACCCAATTACAACACACTCTGGGACGACAATAAATGTATAAAGTGTACATACAACGACCTACATAGCCAGAAACCTTACACAAACAGGCAGGTCAAGCAGAGCACCCAGGCTGATGACCACAGCCAGATCTGAATCACAGGTCAAACTAGAGGGTGGGAAAAAGAAAAGTTCACCCACCGCTCCTTTTCCCTCTCTTTCTCCTTCTGCCGTCTGGACTTGTGCAGTAGTCCGATCAGAATGACAGCAGCCCGAATGCCGGCTTTTTTGGAGTTGACTTTGGCTTCCGAATCCGACATGCTGTCCGGCCCACACTCCAAAACAGACTTTGGACCTGGACCGTCCTGTGCTATATTGGTGCGACCAAGCTCTCTGCCACGGGCTGAGGGACTGAGAATATACATCTCCTGTCTCCCTCTCTCCTTCTCATGCGCTCTCTCTCTCTCTCTTTTCTCCTCTCACTCGCTCCTACACCAGTTCTCATTGCCTGCCTCTATCTGGATCTGATAGGCTGTACAGAGTGCAAGCCACGCCCACTTCTCCCCAGCCCCTCCCTCCCAATCCCTCTCTCACTTTTCCATCTGCTCTGTTCCTGGGCTGTTTGGCTTTCTGTTGCCAGACCTTTCCACACTCTTTCAATCAAACGCTGTCCTCTCCTACTCTCTTCACACAAATACAGTAAGACTTAATTGCATCTTGCATCTTTCTGAATCAAAATGCACCATTTGTTCAGTGCAGTAAGAAACTCCATCACCTGTTGATCAACATCTTTGACCCCTTTTCCTGCTTTCTTTCAACACAAAACGCTTTCAGAAATATAACAATCAGGCGGTCAATATTAGTGACCTTCTTCCTGTACCAAAGTAAGAATCTTCTTTATACATTTCAGTATATTTGCTTTGCATATGCCACGGTCTGGCAGTTTCCTCCCTCCCGCATCTCGTCTGACCTGTTCTCCATTTCTCAGTCCTGTCTCTGTTTGTCTTTCATCTTCTCTTTCTGTTTGCCTTTTCCCACTGCAGGAAGTTACTCCCTCTTTTGCTGTCTGCCTAGTGTGCAGGGTCTGACTCTTTCCATGCATATCTCGCTCATAGATGGATTAACGCATGGGCCTGCTGAGCATTTGCCCCAAGGAGGTCTATAATACCTGGAGAAGGCTATCCGTTAGCATTTCCATTCATCTCAGTGGCAGCTGCTCAGCTGGTGCAGGAACCCCCAGAAGTACTGGTTTGAAATCGGCCTTTTTTTTTTTCTTTTTTTTTGCTCATGGCTCCACATTAAAAAAAAAAAAAAAAAAAAAAGCTACTTTTTTTTTTATTACTGCATTTTTTATGAAAACAGAGAGACCTCCGTTAACACATTACTTAAGGCATTTATGTAATATAAAGCATTATAAAAGTAGTTTTAATGCATTAAATAATTATGCCTATTAATGCATCTTTTAATGCATTGTACAATCTTATGAATAATTGTAACCGCAGTTCATACAACACTTAACAATTAATTGTTACACTATGAATTAAAATTTGGTTATAATTATTTACGACAAGTTACAATTTATTACACTTTTCTGACTGAAAATTGCTTTGACACCAATTTCTGTAAAAATTTTGGATCTTTGCCACCCAGTCAACACTGGAAGTGCAGTGTATAATGACACAACAATGTCATGATGCTTTCCTTGACTCACTGCTTGCCCATCGCTTATAGTCAGATGTGCTCTTTGTGTCTAATAAGGGCATCCAGTTTTTTGTTCTGCTTGCAAAAGATGAACAACCCATGTTTGCAAATACAGATGGTTCTCTGACAACTAAAATGAAAGCTAAAATGGAAACACTGGCCAGCTGGTTCTCTCTTAATCAATAAGGATTAAAGTTTACATGAAATCAAAATGGACTTTTCTGTATAAATAAAACATGTTTATATTCTTAACCTTTCATCTTTAAATTGCTCCGACTCTAAAAAAAAGACGTGCAACTTTCAAACCCTCTTATTTTTCAGTTCAGGTCTAGCAACCACCACCTTTCATGGTTCAATCAGTTCAATAAAATCAAGACCTTTTTCTTGCTGAATATTTTGTTTCCCTGGGAAATACATTAATGTGGCATAGAACTTTTATTACATTTATACAGCAGGACCCATTCAGTGATAGTAAAAACATTTATAACAAAACAAATTATATTGTTAATAAAATGCTGTTCGTTTTAACTGTATATTCATCCTATAAAAGTATCACAGTTTTCATAAAAAATAAAATAAAATAATAATAAATAATAATAATAATAATAATAATAATATTATATATATATATATATATATATATATATATATATATATATATATATATATATATATATATAATTTTATTTTATTTTTATGAAAACTGTGATACTTTTATAGGTTTTCAACATTGATAATAATAAGATTTTTTTTTTTTTCACCAAATCAGCTTATTGGACTGATTTCTGAAGGATCATGTGACACTAAAGCCTCGAGTAATGGCTACTGAAAAATCAGCTTTGCTCTTAAAGAAATAAAATAAATGTTAAAATAAATTAAAATAGAACATTATAATAGAATATTAAAATATAACAGAGTAGAAAACTGTTAATATAAATTGCATTAATATTTCAGAATGTTTAAATAATTAACAGATTTTTCTATTTATTTACTTATTTGACTAAATAAATGCAGTCTGGGTGTGACATCTTTTTTAAAAAGTCTGAAACTGACCACAAACCTTTGATTTCTGCAGTAAACTGTATTGTTAAAATTAGATGTGAATGTGACATGAATTTTGTAAGGTAAGATACTAAAGTATCTATTAATTCATTGAATGTGAGATACTATTCCCTCATGAGTGCAAAAATATATATTTTTATAACAATGAGACAAAAACAAGCAAACAGCTGCAACAACAAGTGCCTCAAAGAGCCAATGTACCCCTTCCCCAGACTCAGGCTCTGCCATGGTAACGTCGCCTCAGATTCCCCAAATCTGCCACCAAGATCCTCATCCCCACAGCAACCCTGAGCTTCCTCTGGGGAAGGGGCTGGTTGACAAGCAAGCCAGGTCATGTGATCAGTGGAAGAGACGTGGTATCTTGTATCTGTGGAGAGGTACTGCGAAATGAATAGGTGAGGTGTCTGGTACGGAAAGGTGAACTGTATTCTCTTGGCTTAGCTGTTTAAAGAGTTAGATGGAGAGCAAGAGATTCAGAATAGACACAAAGTGAGCAGTCTTTCCACAAAGATCCATTAAGCTCCAGGCTAAGCCCCTGTAAGAGCCACAAACACAAATGTATGAGCAAACACATCCCCCTCTCCCACTCCCTCATCTCCTTCAACACACAAACATCCCACTGCCCCTCAGCACATCACACACACACACCTCCACACACAGGGTGTACAATAAATACCCTATAAGACATCACTAATTCTTCCCTTGCAACCATCTGTAGAAGCTCAGAGCAACACACATCTCTCACACCTTTCCCTGCACTTCATATGATATCCCAGTGGTCTTCTTCATTCAGGTGCAAAAACACACTTTGGCCATCACGAGGGGACACAGGGCCTGGGAAACGTCTCCAGTGACAAAAGAATAGCGACAAGTTACACCACATAACTTGCAGAGCATCTGAAAACTACATACCTGTGAAGTTTATTGCATACAAAACAAATAAAATAAAGTAAAATCAAACCCTGAAATCCATTCAGAAGAAAAATCTTCGCTGTTTCTGAAGTAAAAGGTGAGCAAACTCAAAGCAAGCTCAAACTCCTCAGGTTAGCTTCATATTACATAGATTGTTTTCAAAATTACTGTTTTCAATATTTTAATTTAATATTAAACAAATCTGACAAAAGGTCTAATCTACTGAAGTAAACAAGAGGATGTTACATAATATAAATAATATTGTAGCATAAATAACATTTGCCAAAAATGTCCTACCATAAATAATATCTTAGCCTGAATAATATTAGTCAATAATACATAAATTTTATGAGCTAATAATATTATTATCCTTAGCTTAGGATAAATAATAATAGCTAACAGTATATTAGTGTGAAAATTATTAGCAAATTTAAACATGAGTCTAAACGATATTAGCCAATAATATCCAAGCATAAATAACATTAAACAATAAAATTCTAGCTATAGTAATATTAGCCGATAATATAATATTGAATATAAATTATATTAGCCAAAATGGCACAAATAGGCAATAATATATTAGCATAAATAATATTAGCCAATAATATCTTAGCACAAGTAAAAGCCAGTAATAAATAACATATTTAATATTAGCCAAAATGGCACAAATAGGCAATATTCCATGAGCATAAATAATCAATATTCGTTTTAGCCAATAAAATCCTAGCAAAAAAATGTTATCCTAGCATAAATAATAATTTACTAGCACATAATCAGATGTCAAAGGATATGCCCGACCATACTTTATTTCACACTCAACTTATTCAAAAATAGGCCTATGTGGTTTTGCAGAAGTCGTTTAAGGGAGACAA
The DNA here is from genome assembly GCF_023724105.1 of Carassius gibelio. NCBI lineage: Eukaryota > Metazoa > Chordata > Actinopteri > Cypriniformes > Cyprinidae > Carassius > Carassius gibelio. Next base: position 10,252,752 of record NC_068410.1, read on the forward strand.
TGAAGGTGACTAAGACTGAACCAGACAATTGGAACACCAGGTTTTAAGGTTGCCACAAATCCAGTACGCTCTAAATTTATCAAAAGTGTACAGTAGATAGATCTATTAGCCAGCCTAGATAGAAATGTGTTAACGCTGTATGAAGAATGAGACAAGACAAGAAGAGACAAGGTGACTGAGAGAGCAGTCGAGTATAAATCCAAGCCAAACACAGCAGACAGAAATAGCCGAGCACCACATAGGAGAAACATGTGGTCCTGGAGCTGAGCCCAGCAAAGCCAGAACTCCTTAATGAGCACAGCACTGTATCAGTGTGTGTTTACACACTTTCACACCGACACACAGGCTCATTCACATCATCTTTGAAACGCATACAGTACACACACTATAGCAGCCACTTACACAAACACCTACTCTTAGACAACAACATCTTACGGATATAATAAGCTTGATGGGAACATAAACACTGATGCAATGTACGGCTGGCGACTACCAATAAAAAGTGATGAAACTCATCGGTTTATTCAAAGGTCAGAGGTAAAGGATCAACAAGCTTTGCAAGTAAGCAATATTGAAACTTTGGAAGGCATAATAATGTCAGTCCTAAACTTAAATGGTAACAGCCAGCTGTTCATTACCACAAAATAAACCCAGATAGTTTGGCAGGTCTCAGGAGGTTTATTTTTGTGATAATGGCCAGCTGCCTGGACAATATCCAACTTATTCCATGGCTACCTACCGAATAAATAAATGGACATTAAATATTGATTTGAGCAGTTTTTTAAAAATAAAAGAGTCTGTGAAAGTGTTATTATTGTTGACTAAATCTATTAAAAACTATTTTGATTAAGCTGCAGTACGTAACTTTTGGTTAAAAATCATCCAAAATCAATATTTGATCAAGCCAGTGTTCAAAACTATCGGCGTACTTAAACTTGTTTCACAATGGTTATCGTATAATAATGTTTACTAATTTGAGTGGCATGGGTAGTTTTTTTTGTGGGAAATTGAAATCTTCTTGCTTATACACACTATATTCACATAGTCACGTAATGTTGATGTTGTTAACATTAACGATTTCCGAATAACGTATAACAATAATAATAATTTGCACTTTATGTGATATGAACTAATTTAGATTAACTCTCCATTGGTAGCACGATTAATTGTAATGCTTTTTCTTCAGTTGGTCAGGTCAAACGTGGCAGACTTGTTGCTTACTTGTTTAGATGACAATATACAGTGAAAATATTTTGGCTCATATATTCCAAGACATAGGATAGAATCTTTGATACTGAAGTACAGTATCCACACCAGTGCAGTGACTGAGAGCCACACATTCATCTCAAAACATTCAATTTATCCGCGCTGGAGCCGTGCCGGTGCACAACCCATCCAAGGAAGAAAATTCTGCAAACAGCTGCAATTGCAGGTTTTCAGACAGAGATGGCGACAAAGAGGCAAAACTTACAGACTGCGGGTTTAATTGACAATGCTGAAATAAAATAAAATATAACTATTAAATAAAAATGTTTTTCAAAAATTTGAAATGCTACCTCGGAAATTACCAAACCCCAGTTCATTGGTAATAAAATACCATAGTTCCATAATTTATGCAAAATGATACTATGTTTCAAGACACTTTCAAAACTAAAATGACACTTTCCAGTGAGCAGCATACACTCTGCTTTTTACAGACACAGGGACTCACAGCAGCACACAAACATGGCAAATATAAAAAAAATGAAAGGATTACAATGTAAAAGATTATTTTTGTGAAGGCTACATAAATATAAAATTGCCTACACCTCATAATGTTTCAATCATAGCGCCACCTGTCTGTGAACAGGGTATGTCATGTTATACACTGACTCAAACATATGTTCAATCTGCACCAAACTTCATATATTTGATAAATTTCCTGACCTGCCAACATTCATTTATAGTCATAGCGCCACCAGCTGGCAGCAGGAAGTCTGACACATATAAAAGACTGACATATTTCCTATATTTACCACTTTGAACACATATTGCTCACCATTCGCTGCTTTCCTAAAGCCAATGGGAGGCAGTGAGCCTGGCTGCGAGGGCCCTTTCAACACTGCTTGTAGCTTTTATAGTACCGATTACAATTTTTTGGAAAGACAGTAGTGTGTTTCTTTATGACTGTTTCAGTGCAAATGTGTTTTACAAGGTGAGATATGTCTTTTGGCAATGGTGACAACTATCTAGCGTAATGTGTCTCCAAAGCCAGGCACTCAATTTATGACTGTCGTTCTTCAAACATCATTTAGGATTAAGCCATCACCACTTAAACCTTCTTGGATCATTTCCTAATTAATTAATATTTGCACATTAGCGCATGCATATTTTAAGACTGATTTCAATAATCTATAGGCTACAGAGCACTCATAATCACGTAAATTTAAGAGATTACTGTGTGTTTTCACTGTGCACATTTGTGTTAAATATAATTTTAAATTTTAAAGGTCAAGGTCAATTCAATGTCAGTGTGCAACTGGAATTATGTCCAGCAAAGTACAGACTAAATAAACGAGACAGCAAAGTCATGACATGTGCTTACATTTACAGTAACAACATTTGAAAGAAAAAAGAAAAAACAGAGGTCGTGAACAGTCCTATCTAAATTAGCTTGAGTACATAAACTAGTCTATTATATCTATAATGCACTATAATAAATTTTTTCAGGGTGCACTAGAGTACCATTATGCCACTGCACTGATGTTTCTGTTATTACTTTGAAGGTCCATGAAAGTAATTTTCCTCTGTTCTAAGAGCAGGGCATCCAAAGTTAATATCCAAAATGAAGGTCTTCTTCGTTCTCTAAGGCTTTGCCTCAGTGTTAACCGAGTCGAACGCTCTCTGTAATTGTATTTGTTACACCAGTTGACTGTTTGCACTGTCACTTTGGTCCAAAAGCATCTGCAAAATGAGAAAATGCAAATGCCATGGAAATTAAAGCTTGATTTGAGCGCAACCTTTGCAAATGTCATTGATATGTGGTGTGATAACTTCTACTGAGAAATTTCGAGACAGAATCGGTGTCATAAAGGTGTCAACGGCTTCATTTACTAATATCCGAGTAATTACTCGCCTATTTTAAGCCTCAATCTACCGTACCAGATGTAAAAATGTCTTAAAACAATATTGCGGACCTACCTGGGTAAGCAGTATAATAACTGTTTGATAATAAAGAGCTCTTTTAATTTGTCTTTATAATTTATCTCAACTTCATTCCACTTTACAGAAGATCCGCCGTCCCTTTGGGCCGGATGAAGGATTGGTTACCTGAGGTACGGTAAGTAACATCATGAAACGGATCCCTCCAGACTTATGCCACAAAGACTCCCAGACACAAAGATTAAAAGACTATCATCTGACGTCTATTAGCTTCCAGGAAAACCCCCAAGGAGCTGTGTTTTTCCCACACCACTCACATTCTCACACCTCATCATTTTATGGCAGTTTCTAACTTCATCTCTGAAAAAGACATTGTCACTGTAATTATTAAGACCTCTCTGCTCCGACGCAGGGCATCCGGGACACTGCCCAACAGATCATCTATCATTTGCAAGTGTCTGCACCCTGTGGACAGGCAATATGACAGGCTGCCTGGAGGTTAGCGTGACAAATCTTTCACTTAAAGAAGTTCTGCAATCCCTGAGAAAGGTGACAGGGAACTTGGATAATGAGCATTACATTATAAATGAGCAGTATGATGATGGACGTATGTGAAATAAAGAAATAAGGGACTTTTCACTATTTATTTACCAAAATGGGATGATATATTTAAATCTGAAAGCTAATTTTTGTCTGTTTTTACATTTGGATGACTATTGTAGAAATCAAGCATTCACTTAGAATTCATATTTAATTGCACTAATAAATTCAAACAGTAAATGTAAATAGTAAAAAAAGTGTACACGATAAGTCTAAATTTACCTGTAGAATTTAAAAATAATGAATTAACTATTATTTAATATAATTTATTTTTTATTTATATATTTAATACATTTTTGTGTATTTTACTTTTTCACACAAAATATAATATTAAAAATTTATATAATTAAATGAACTTAACACAATTTATAAAAAAGTAATATTCTATCAAACAAAACAATTATTGGTGCATCCCTATAATTAAGATAATCATCATATGTGTCAGTGACGTCAGTGTGAAAACATTTTAGAGAAAGTGCATTGATTAAAAATCACAAAGAAGACAATTTTTACTTTGGCACCGGCACTGAAATCAATCTGCTGTGAAATCATTAATACAAATTTGGTGCATCTATAAAAGATGGTCTCTGAAATGCACAACGACTGACATTTTCTCATCTTAGCTACTAATTGCTTAGCTGCCCTTCCGTGCTGGAAAAGCAGGTTATCATCTCCGATTAATTTGGCTCAAGAGACATGGAGTGTACCATTGTTTCCCAGTGCTCTGACAGGCTAAAGATCCTTTCAGTGAATGCACAGGTTTAAAAAGACTTCTGCATCTAATCTCTGCCCAATACTTTTCCACCCTTCTTCCATCGTTTCCTGTCTGCTTTTCTCTCAGCCAGACAGAACATTCCTTTTTTTTTGCTCCACCGTGATGTGTCCAGTCAACCAGACCCAGACTGATCTCCCCCCTCTCCTTCTCCTCCTCCTCCTCCTCCTCCCAAACCCTTTCTTCCTCTTCTGCTGCAAATGTCATTTATTTAATTTGACTCATAAATCAATTTGGTCCCTTCCTTCTGTTTGTGAAGAGGTTTGACAAAGCTTGGTCTCACAATGGTTTAGTCCCTGCCCTGATTCCCCTCAGAGAAGGGTGTTTACTTTCTGGAGGAGAGGAAGAACAACAGAATAGACTGATAGGAGATGAGTAAATACCATGTGACTGATATGATATACAGTCTAATATACCAGTACCACAGCTGTGAGGTTCCTATGACGAAAAAGCAACAGGTAAAACGGCAATAATCGCTACAAACGAGACATCCACAAGCAAACAAACTGATTTTCTCTCTCTCTCTCATCTGTGACGCATGCAGAAAGCAGTCGCCAGCCTTAGTTTTAATAGATCTCTCTCGAGTCATTCATGAGTGCAGATAGGAGGCAAACCGAATCCAGCTGCAGGTCTTCTTTTCATGCATATCTTATGTAAAGAGACAAAGCGAGAGGGGTCCAGAGAACAGGAACAAAAAGAACAGGAAGAAGAGGACAACAGAGGTCAAAGTCAATCTAGCAAATATGATCGAAATTTTGGGCATATCCTTTGTGGAGTGTGTCTCATTGAAAAGAGGCATGATTTTTAGCCTTCATACGATCTGGTCTTGTGTTCTCAACCCTTCTGCTGTTCATGGCACCATGTCTCTGCTTTAATGGCACCCACAGAATAGGTAATGCTCAGATGCAAATGCATGTGAGAACATCCAAGTAGAGATGCACAATGCCATATTGGTTATTGGCCAGTATTACAGTTTTTTGTTTTATTTGTCAGTATCAGCCCCTATTATATATTTAGCTGATATATCATCCTTAAAACAACAAACAACCTGTACGTTATATATTATATTATGGTTGCATTTCTTACACAACTGAGATGAATGGTAATGCAAACAGATAGCTCTCTAAAGGTCTCATAGTCCTCCTTGGTTGGTCACATGACCAGCATACACCTTTGGGGCTTTGAGTGTGAATCCACAGCAAAGTCAAATGAAGCAAAAGCAACCTTACTACACCATCCTCCACCTTCCCTCCTCTGTATCTTTATTCTTCTTTCTCACCCTGATCCCTTTCAGATGCTAAACTCTTCCAATATCGCCTCTGCCCAGCGCATTCTCATTAAAATTCATTTTTTTTCAAGCTGCCTGACACCAATCAATAAAAGAGTCCTTGACACGCTTATCCTTCATGTCACTGAGGTGGTTTTTAATTTTCTACACACTGTATATGCAGTAAGTCTCCAGGCTTTGGAACGTCAGCTCATTTGCGCTCAAGTTTTCGACAGATATGTGGATAACTGGACGTCACGGGAGACTCAGGGCCGCCGAGACAAATTCAAAACAAAAACAAAAGCACACTTTTTACAATATCAATCCCTAAAATTCTCAATGCCTCAAATCAAGTTCTATCCCGCAGTAAGAGTAGTAATTGAAAATCATATTTCACTCAAAAACTCACATTGTGGAACCAAAATTAGGTAGGAAACAGCAAGTCTAACTACAATAATTTACCTAGTTAATTTAAATGACATAATAACAACAACAAAATTAACAATGATAGCTAATTACATCACTCATTTGCTTTTACATTTAAGTGACAATAATAATAATAAAAATTAATGAAAACAAACTATAGTAATTTACTCTATACGGTTAAATTACCTAATATTATTAAGAATTATTATTAATAATTATAATGTAAACAAAACAGGTTGCAAACAGCTTGTCAAACTACAGTAATTTATTTTGAACAGCTAAATTACTTAATAATAATAATAATAATAATAATAATAATACTAGTAGTAGTAGTAGTAATAATAATAATAATTATAGTAATGATAGGGGCAAAACAGGTTGCAAACAGCTTGTCAAACTACAGTTATTTATTTTGAACAGCTAAATTACTTAATAATAATAATAATAATAATATTAATAATTATAGTAGTAATAATGATAATAATAATAGGCCCAAAATGGGTGGCAAAAAATTATTCAAACTGCAGCATTTTTTTTATGTTTACATCCTTTAACCTGATAACTGTCACTCACGTTTTTGAAGATAGACTTGAATGTGCATGATACAAACCTAAATTTTTATATTTCATGACTGAAAACATTTTGTAACATAATTTTGATGTGCCATTTACATGGTAATGCAATGTCTGATTTTAAAATGGGTTTTGAAGGATGAATTTTGAGATTTTATGTTTTCAAGTGATATATAACTTCTGATGATTTCTAAAATGTGATAGAGAAAAAGGCAACGAGGAAGTCTTTTTTTTAAACAAAGGTCGAAGCTCCTTTTGTAATGTAGATTTCTGAGGGTGCACTCTTGTCATAAATTGATCTATTACTTTTCCTACATAATTTTTAACAAAAAATATTGGTATAATATATATTTGGGAGTCTTAGACCTTTCCAACGATATATAGTTTGTCAAGATTAGATTAAATTTGATTGTAATATAGTATAGTCAACGTAGGTGTCCCGTATACGGGACGGGGTGACATTTAACTTAAATTACAATAACAATAATGGTAATATAGTAGCAATAAAATAATAATAATAACAACAATTATAACTGTATAAGTCTCTAGGCTATAGGACATCAGCTCATTTATTCTAGAGTTTCGACGGATATGTAGATAACAGGATATCATAGGAGACTTAGGCCACCGAGATGAATTCAAAACAAAAGCTGACTGACAGTTCACCCTGTGAGTGTCACATCCCAGAAGCGTTATATGGGATTTATTCATCCAATATCACTTTAACCGGCCACATCTCAAGGACATCCGGCCTTTACGTGAAATCTATCAAGGTGAAAAAGACATCGCAAGAGGACCAAAGCTAAATGCTCCTTTCTAGATCTTCGCTCTGGCCCGCCGGAGGTCTCGGTTACCCACCTCTTCAGACAGGAGAGGAGCATGAGCCATCCTCCCAGCGGGCTCTCGGCTTCTTTATGGCCCTTAAAAGCCCCATTAAAATCAAGCTGCCAGATGGCGCCCTTACCAAAGCCGTCAGAACGCTGCAATGGGAGCAGACAGAGTAGTAAATGTTTGTCAGGAGATGAGGGCAGCTGCTTCTGAAGACAGATTTGTGGAGGAGGTGTAGTCATACAAGAGTTTGCAACACTGCCTGCCTTCTTGGACAGATTTTGGCAGCCGACGTGTGTTTGTGTGAGAAAGAGAGGGAAAAGTAGGAGGTGAGGCGAAATAATAATTCTACAGTTGGTGATAATCATTAAGCATCTGTGGCTGTGGGTCTAATAACAATAACACAAGCTGTCCCAGCCGAAGCCATGCCAAATGCCAGTGTCATCCATAACAGCTGATCCAAAATATCCCAGAGCCAAACTTCAGTGCTGTCAATCAGCACCAGGTGTTTCATAGCTAATGATGAACAATGAAGCTTTCATCATGTTTATCTTTCTCATGGCAACAATCACCCTCGTCGGCTGGAATGTTCTTCAGTCTCTATTGCTACTCCATTGTCATGAACGTAGTCCACGAGATTCCTCACCGTCCACAAATGAAGTTACCCTCTTTCATGAAGACACACATTAAAGATAAAGACAATGAGACAACACTATTATGATTTCAAATACTCAAACATTTTACACTCTTTGTGTACATTCCTAGTCTTATTGTGAACAATTCATCTGAACCAAACAAACTCTAAAACAACTTTCCTTTTTTAACTGATGTCACTTATGTCACAACAGTATAATGTTAACCAATAGCTAAATATGATTTTATTCAAACTAAGTATTATTATTATTAATAATAATAATAAAATGTTAATGTCATGGCATGGGTTCAATTCTCAGTGTACACACATACTGATAAAATACAGACCATGCAAGCTCCAAATCACTTTGAAAAAAAGTATATTAACATATATAAACAATGCCCTCCTGAAAGAACCAGAAACATTGCCCTCTGGAGGACAACTACTAAAACAAACCCTGCATGATACCTGCATCTCTACTGCCCTCTAGAGCCAAACAAGCACAGTGAACCCTATAATTAAGATTTCATGCAAGTGCATGCAAATTAAGTTAACCCTGTTTACCTACAAAAAGGTATAAAGTTGGCCACTAGACACAAAACATTTTAGTTAATAAACAGATTCTAAATGCATTAAAACCTCTGAGTGAAACAAGGGACATTTGTGTACATATCCATGAATAAATGATTGATGGATATGCTCGTTAACATTTTGCATTAAACATGAGAAGATAAATATAGCAGAAGGTCAGAGCAGAAGGAAAGTTATGCTCCTTGACATTTAATATTTTCATGCGAGAGAATAACTCATCTCCATACCGTCTAGAGTCGTGCATGTTGTTGCTCTCCGTCTCTGTTCAGTGTAATGGGTAATTGTGGATCTATGCCTCTAATTGCCTCCTGTAGGACTACAGGCATAATTGAGACAGCTGCAGATGTGGCTGGAGACACAGTGCCATCCCAGAATAGCAGTCTGATCTCAGATCAGCCCCAACAGCAGCTCAGTCCCATACTCCCCTGATACACACACACTAACAACAGTCTGAACACAGTCCCAGTGGTCTTTTCAGTCTAAACAGCCCGTATCAAGTCTAGAGTCTCATAGGCAGAAGGTTTCAAGAGCAGGTTGCTGACCCACAACCAAATTAGTTTATAGATAAAGGACAACAGTCTTTCAGAGTTACTTAATGTCACTGCTGTCAGCCATTCACAGCACCCCTGTAGAACAGGCTGTTGAGTCCAATATTAGATTGTTATGGAGGGAGATAATTAAATCATGGTAGTGGGGATGAGATTGTTTGTGACAGCTGTAAATAGCTCTTCAGGCGGTGTCTCATTTAGGTGTCAGTCCTCCAGTCCTGTATAAAGACAGCAATCTAATACAACGTAATTCTGTTAAACTAGGCTTTTATGGCTTATGGCTTTATGGCCCCATTTCCATTTCTCCCATATACGTTTTAAAAAAGAGAGAAAAAGGACAATGAAACCGATCAAAACTGCACTGAAAATGGAAATATACCATCCGACAGGAAAGATAAAATTATTGATAAACTTCAATATCTCCTAGGCACAGTAGCTAGAAGATTAAATAGAGATACATTATAGACTTTGAACTTAATTAAAATGTCTCATCTAGAGATTCAGAAGAGATTTCAAGAATGTTATATACTGTATGGTGTGCTTATAGGTTACTTGCCAAGATTCTTCAAAGATGAAATTATCTATACTATATGCAATACACATTAATTTTACAGCTCTTACTGTGTCAACAGCCTATGTTACTTATTTTTTGGGGAGATGTAGGAGAAACAGCTGAAACAAAATTCATACTACCTAACTGAGATCTCCATTAGGACTCATAAAGATACAAATCACTTTTTGTATCATTTCTCATGTACATGTTTTATATGATTTATTATATTATATAATATAAATATAAAATTGTAATATAAATAAAACTACAAAATTGTTATTATTATAAACTTTTATACAAAGTACAGTTCAAAAGTTTAGGATTGGTAATGTTTTTTTTAAAGAAGTCTCTTTTATTATTTTAATATATTTTACATTTATTCCTATGTTGACAAAGCTGAATTTTCAGCAGCCATTGCTGCAGTCTTCAGTTTTACATGATCTGACATAAATATAATAATATATTATATAATACATAAATATTTTTGTGGGAACAGTGATACTTTTCTCAGGATCCACTGATGAATGGAAAGAGCAGAATTTGTTTAAAACAGAAATCTTTTGCAACATTATAAATGTCTTTCCCATCACTTTTGATTAATTTAATGCATATCTTTCTATCTGTAATATTATAAAAACAGACCCGCTGAAAACACGCTGAATTGCACAAGTGCAAAAAATTCAAATGCAACACAAAATACTCAAAACTCAGCAGAAACCTGTGGAAAACCATAAAAGAATCCCAGAAAAACTCACCAGATTTTGCGAGGCATCTTAAGCGGTGAGAGGTGCTTCCAAAATACACTGCTCTCTCCCTCTCGGTCTCTCTATTTCTGTCTCTCCCTCTCCGTCCTTCCATTTCTAAAGTATAGTCACATAACACTAAGCTTTATTGCATAAACAAAAGCAACTGCATAAACAGGCACACACACACAGGGCCTGATTATGCTGTTCCTCTAATGTGGCTCTGTCCTTCAGGTGGAGAGCGCTGCCATTCACTTTGTAGTTGCAGATGCGATGGAGGGGTGGAAATCATTAATTAGATTCTGCCCCGCAAAGCAGAGCGTAACATAGACAACCAAGCCGGCCACAATGATCTGTTCTCACACACACTTTTTAACGGTCCTGGCTTTGTAAACTCATTTCCATGGATACCAATATAAATAGTAAGCAGCGACATCAGGGATTGTTATTCACGACTGCAAAACACATACAAAATAGAACAAAATCTGAACATATATAAATGTGAGCATGTCATCGTGCACACACACATACACAAAGGCCACCTGTGCTTCTCCACAGCGGGAGACTTTGATGTCCACCCGTTTGTCTATAAAGAGCACACAATTATTGCCTCCACTTTTCTGCTCGCCTCGTCATCCCCGTCCCTTCTCGACAGACAGGCTGATAGACACTTGAAGGTTGAGAAGGTCATACAGAACAGACACGTGTGAAGATCTCACACCAAAGACTTCCCACAAAGTCCAATTAGAATGGGCACGGAGAGTGAAATGATTGCTGGATCAGTGGTGTATTGATTGAATAATAAGGTGTGGCATTATGACTTTTCATCTCTCTCACACACACACACACACACACAGACTCACCGGGCTCTCAGGGTGGCAATGCCGGACTTGTCAATCCTGCAGAGCAGGAGGGAAAAAGAAAGAGAACGAAAAATTAATAGATATAAAAAATTTAAATAAAAGACCAAAATCAAAGACAAAAAAAAACAAACAACAACAACAAAACAGCTGACATTAGATGCACGCCATTTGACCTGATTGATTGGACCTGATTTTTAAGCTGAAAATCTATATATAGCATATTCCAGACAAATGGGAGTGCTTCAATTATTTATAATGAATAAGCCATAAACTCTGTTAAAAACGTAATACATTGTCAAATATAGCAATTCCATACAAAATAAGTATTTTAAGACCAATTATAACAATAAAAAAGTCACAAAATGCTTTTTTTTATCATTTGGCCTAATTCTGCCATAATTTATTCATCATTAATTTATTTCAAAAATTTGAATCTGAGTGATGCTTATTAGGGGTATCAAACACCAAAAACGACAAAAAAGCACTATACAAGTATCAGAGAATTGGTTTGCAAGACTCATTGACTGTATATAAGTCTTCTCAAGTTATATGGAAGATTTGTGCAGGAAACAGACTTAAATTTGTGTCATTATTTGCTAAAACCTTTGGGGAGAAAAGTGCTCTTAGCTCTCATGATGTTCTGGAAAACAGCAGGATGAACATCTCTCAAAAACTGCTTTCGAGTCTCACTGAAGAAAGTCTGTCATATGGGTTTAGAACAAGACGACTGGGAAGTAATGATGTCCGAATTTTAGGTGAACTACAACTACATCTTGAAACATTATAAAGCTGTAATTTACAGGTTAGCAAACATGCACTAAACACAAGCTGTAGTGCTTAGGCAGGACCACTATTGTAATAATCAGCTATTGTAATACCTTGTTATTTGAAATAAAATAACTGTAAAAAATAAAATAACAAAACACATTTTAGTACTGTCATTCTTATTCAAATACACTATTTGAGCGTACAAAATATATATTGTGCATGCAGATCTGATGTAATGGTCTGACTACATGATCTTAAAAGGATGAGTCTAGTTGTGTTAAATTTGTTTCTCATTTCTAATTTCTTGAGTTTTTTTCTAATTCTACTGAGGCCTAATTACTGCTATTAGGCCTGATGTGGAAAACAGCATGAGGTTTATCATTTCAGCTAAATGAGTGTTGAGCCAAACAAACACTGGTAATTCACCAGCACCATAGAGAAAGTGTTTATATTTGTGTCTCACATGCAAAAAAAAAAAAAAAACATTTCACAACTACATCAACATATCCCTGAGGAGTTTCAGAGAACCATTTGCATAGACTGAGGACATTTCTAACATTTTGCTCATTTGAATGTGTGAACATTTACAGCCTAATGATGAAACTGCGATGTTCTATTCCAGTCAGCTGTCAATCATTCACCTTTAACCCACAACACACACAACTGGATACATCAGAATACAAAAGAGGAGATGACTTTTTCATTTTCTCTAGAAAACGGTCCATGTGCCTTAAATTAGCTTCCTTATCTATCAACCCATAGCTGAAGCGACTAAATGTAGATAAATGTGTACATTAATAAACCAAGCCAGCAACCCTCACAGCACAAGGTGAAAAGAAACCAGTTCTGCAAGATTTTTTATGTGATTATCTGTCTTCTCGAAACGTGTTTTTCTACAATGAAGTTCATATTAAGCTCAGTGCAGCCAGTGATGCTGATGCAAGTAAAGGTGTGAGATATGAAAGCTGGTATCGTCATGGTCCCAGTCGTGACGCAGTCATCTAATCAGTGTGTATTGTCAGATATGGCAAGCTTTGTTGCTGCCCGTCACTATCAGAACACCATTAAAACCACAACAATATGCATGCTCATGATGGACTGCAGCTGCATTTACATGTAAAGAACTGATGCTAAAGGTTAGTGTCAATTTCTGTTCATTTAAGATAAACGGAACACTCATTCTCTTTCTTAAATTACATTTGGCCCCATACAATGATCTCCTCTTTCCTTCTTTCCCTCCACCATTTCCATTTGTATTTAATTTACCTCAAAATAATTTATCTGTCTATTATTCAGCTTTAAGTCTATAGATTTTTTCCCTCCGATTCTACCTCGGCAGAGTTCATTTATTGAAGATGTGGTGAATATCTCATACTGCACCTGTTTGAAGTGCTGAAACAGAAAACATACATTTTGGTATGTCAAAATAATATTGCAAATAATAATAACTTGGTTGTCAGGAGAAAAAGTGAAATTTTCTGATATATCATAACTAGAAAAGGTAACAATCGATGATAAATAGTTAGATGCAGCTATGTAAGGAATAGACAGTTTGAGATTTATTTATATATATATTGTATACTGTATATGTAAATGTATCTGTCTGCTGTTTATTAATTAAACAGTCTTTCTTTGCTAAAAAAGCTCTATTGTGCACACAAAATAAACCTGACAGCACCTGAAATTATTTTCTATTCCTTTTTCATTTTTGGGCTTTGTAAAGAAAGCGTCAGCCCTTAGATCAATACAAGCTGATTTTCACCTTTTTTAAAGACTGCAGACACTTTACAAGATCTATTAAAATAAATTAAAGAAATAAATCTAAAACACGTAATCTTTTACTGGATGGACACTTTTGCCTTGCCTGATGCCATACTCTCCCAAAATATCTTGAAAAATATCTAAATTGAAATCTCTGAAATGTATAATGAAAAAGGAAATATGACAATGTACAATTTGCCATCTTCCTAGAAAGCAAGTAAAATCATACATATCTGAAGGATATTTATGATCTCATTTTATAACTTGAACTCAAATGCACTGAGCTCAAATGTACTTTACTGAAGAACGTTTTTGAGTCTTAGTTTAAGAAGGAAACAAAAAAAAGTATCCTACCATCCAAAGCCCGCAAATGACACACTTCTTTTCCACTTGTACATGCTGACCATGCCACTTTCTTTCTCTTTCGTTGGCAGTGACGGACAGAAGACTTCTCATCTCTCTCCACTCTTTTAGGTGAGGCCAACAGGGGAAAAATTAAGGGACAAGAGGGGAGGAAACTAATGCCTCCTCCTCCCTGTTTCCCAGCCCTAACCACCCACCCTTCTCCACTTCAGCTCCCTCTATACTTTATAAATGTGTCTGTGTGTGGCTTTTTAAGTTACACCAGCTACTCATTATTTCCAGCAAAGTAGTAGCACAGGAAATACAGAGCCATTTATGGAATGACTTTTAGCCAATTGGTCCCAAGGTGATTTTTAGTGGATTTCATGATGCCAAGTTCACACAAGTTTAAACATCTAATATTTAGCCTCCTGCTTGTGTGAAATTGCTTTCTAAATCAAAATTCATTGATTAAATTCACTGTGTTATTTGCCATTTCTTTGTAATTATTTGTTAACCTGGACAACAAAACCAGTTAAGTGTCAATTTTTTTTCTTTTTTAAGTTGTCCAAATGAATTCTTAATGCATATCAGTAATCAAAAATTAAGTTTTGATATAATTACGGTAGGAAATTTCCAAATATCTTCATGGAACATGATCTTAACTTAATATCCTAATGATTTTTGGCATAAAAGAAAAATGTGTAATTTTGACCCATACAATGTCCACATTAAAACACAATCAAACACATGACGCATGATGCTAAACTCAAAGCACACCTCTCTATTCATCAGTGTTGTTCATTGAACTAAACACATTTTGTTCAGGTATAGTAGTGATGCATTTTGCAAATGAAAATAGATGTAACAGCTTGAAACCATTCATTTTCATTTCCTCATTCCCTAGACAGCTGGAGAGCTTTTTAAAATAAAGAGAGGCCAAATCATGAGCGCTGTGGGCATGCACTTCTCGCCAGCACCCTTGCATTAACATCCGCTTCAATAATGATTAATGCTGGCCATGGCGGAACATCAATGTATGAGGTAATCAGACAAGTATCACTTGAACTTTCCTCACCGGCTTTGTGATTCGTAACGAATGGAAAGGGTGAGGAGTTTCATGGTGGGTCACAGACATTGATTAAAAAAGGTTTTGTTCACTCACGCACACACATACAGGCAGCCGCACTCACACACAAATATGACAGACGTGATCTATCTAAGTGCATCGGACCCCAGCTAACAGCTGTAGCGTCATGGCAGACAGGCTGTCAGCAGTCGACAAATTCAAGGCTGTTCCTGGCGGCATGAAGTCAGAAGCTCATAAAGCGATGACTCAGCGTGGGTTGAAATAGCCTGATGCCCGATCTACTGAATCCCTGACTGTCTCTTGCTATTGACACATTTATGCAACACAGAATTTGAGCATGACAGTAAATGAAATAGTTAAAGAAAAATTACATGAAAAAACAACTTGTTTGATCTTTAAATTCTGTTCAGCCATTTAGATATTAAAATTCTGTATTATTTTGACAAAAATAAAAAACACTAAAAATGATATCAGTTGTTGATTTTTTTTTTTTTTTTACATTATAATGTAGAAAATGAATAATGGATATTCACTTTGAGATTGAGTTTTTAAAGGTAACTTTATGTGAGCGTTAGATGATGCATGTATCAACAGAAAAAATTAGGCTGAGTGTAGATTAATAGGCTATTCTACCCTCAGTTTATATATAAATCATCTAACATGGAAAAAATGGGTGAAGAAAATTTCACAAGGCATTGCAAAGAAACAGCACTGAATTAAATGTGAAATTCTGAAGAAGAAAGATACTGCAATATTCTTTATTTACTGTGTGTGTGCCGCATCTATAGCCCTATACTGAGCAGTGACCACCCTTGTAGTTTGTCTTTTCTCTCTATAGAGACACAGCAGTATTTCCTCTGATAAAGAAGAGTGAAGGGCATACATGTTGTGAATGAGTGATGAGAGAGAGAGAGAGAGAGAAAGAGAGAGAGAAGGGAGGAAAAAGGAAAAGCCGCCTTAGGCTTAGCACCAGCACTACAACAAACCCAAGGTTAATCATACCTTATAAAAAGAGTGAAAAGTGGGAGGCAGGAAGTAAAAGGTCCCTCTCTTACACATTGATCTGATTTGGAAATCACTTGCTTCCTGAATCTCATTTTCAAGTGTCCTTTGAACTTCCTGTGGCTTCTACAAGCGATTGCGATTCAGCACAGTCCAATAAGAGTAAATGTGAAATGAAATACAATGATGCTACATTTTACCAGAAGGCAAGGACATAATTAGCCATTTCAATGGCACTGTTATGCAAAGAAATGTTTAATGCATGTATTTTAAAAGTCAAACCATCAGTAGCAACCTGAAAAAAAATTCACACAATATGATTTACCAAAGTACTATACTACCATTTAAAAGTTTAAATTAAACAAGATTTTATTTTCTCTTAAACATTTATTTGATCAATACTTTGTAACAAAAAGTCTTTACTGCCACAAGTCTTTTTACTTTGATCAGTTCAATGTGTCCTTGCTGAATAAAATAATAAATTTTTTAAACAGTAGTTTAAATTATGAACATCATAGGTTCTGGAACAACATATTATTAACCAATTAAACCCATAAAATCCAACCCGCAAAACTGGGGGCAATGATTGGTTCACAGTATAGGGATGGTAAGATTCACCAATTAGCAATGGTGTGTCCTTTTAAAAGTTAACGATGCAATGCATCAATTTAAAAAAAGTGTGCATCAGATAAAAGTTGGCATTTGTATCGCGATGCATTGTTTCTAACATACAGTATTTCCTTTGATAAAAAAGGTTTTTTTATATATAGTTATTAGTAGATGCACTATACTTTAAATTACTGTTGTGTTTGAGTGTTTTATTATGTAGAAAGTTATTATTCAGAAATTTGTGACCAACATTTATATTTTGATTGATTTCTCCTGTCTTAACTTTTTCTCAAGCGCATTCTCTCCTCACAACTATGTGAATATGACATCACAACACTACTATGGAGATCAAGGTGTTAGAAATCAGAAGCTACTTAAGTAAACTGATGATCTGCTGTCTGTCTGGGGAAAAAAATGATTAAAGCAAACTATTTAGATGAACCATAGTGACAAGTCGATAATTTAAGAATGTTTAACTATGACTTTTTATCCTAACCAGCCAACCATTCAGAACATTTGGTCAATCACTCGGTTGCTACCTCAACTCTGAAATCCCGCTCAACTCATTGGTCTAACATTCTGTTTCTCACAACAACAACAACAAAAATCTTAATTTTTCTGTAACTGTGTCAAGTTGTGAAACAGTTTTGCATTGAGTATGAAAACTCCATCACCTGAAGGCTCGTTCACACTAAGGAAGCTTACTATAATGATAACTACTGCACAACAACTGTAAAGCTTTAAGAATCGTTGCAATTCTATGAGAATAGGGAAGTCCGCACCACAAATATAACAATTATACATTTAGAAGATAATTTTAACCAAAGCAACTATACAGTGCATGTACATATTTGATCAGTTTTGGATTTCCCTGGGAGTCGAACACATAACATTCATGTTGGTAGCTTTGTGCTACTGTTTGAGCTACAGGACAGCACAGGATCTTTTAACCATTATACCAAATGATGCTATTAAATTAAATTAAATTTATGCATTTAGCAGACGCTTTTATCCAAAACGACTTACGGTGCAATCAGGCTATCAATTTTTACCTATCATGTGTTCCCGGGGAATCGATCTTGCGGTTGATAACACTTGAGCTACAGGAACACTATAGACTTTCATTCTGGTTTCTGCATTTTGCAGTCACTGGAGTGTGCAGAATATGTTGCAGTTATGTCGAACATTTTAAGTGAGGTGCTTGGCATGATTGTGCCCAACATAATGGACTGAAGACAGTGTTTTGTGGGCTCCAGCAGCCCTGAGCCAAGACTGACTGATGGGTCTGTTTTCCAGCACTGCCGCTAAATGAAAGGCATGCTCTCTCATTACATTAGTGGCTAGAGAGGGGGTCTTATCACTCACAGACAGCGCTCACACGATCTGGCTCATTAGATCTACTGGCTGGTCTTCCCCTAATCTGTCTCTGGAATCAAGCCACCAAAACCTGAAATTAGGACAACAGGTTCTGCTTTGCTTTTATTCCATCCCATTATTTTTTCCCTTCACCTCTCCATAAAACCTTTGGGGGTGTTTCTACTTAACACTCTGATCTTCCCCTATGTTGTCCTCTTTTTAACCTCATCCTTAACTTCTCTCTCTCCCAAGGCCGTCACACATTTTGACTTCCTGTGCTTGACTCTGTCTCTGATCCACTCATTAGCGATGAACGCTGCTCTCTCACCCATCTCCGTGGTGTGCGAGAGGATTTCAATTGCCGTGACAAAGAGCTCAGCTACTACACCCACTCACAGCCTGCAACCCGTTTACACCCATCCAACCGGCACATCAAACACATCCACATATGTGTGCGCATGCACAGAAACAAATGCTGGTTTCTGCAATACTGCAATCTAGCTCTTCATTCACTACGATATCTTTTGAGCTTACAGAAAGAGATGGACAAAACAGCTCTGTGGTTTATAAGCCTCACTCATGTTGTCATTAGACAATGTTACCTGAGAAGAGATGAAACGAGACAAAATTAAATGTAACAAAACGAGAAAAAATAAGAAAGATGAGAAGAAAAAAGACAAAGATGATACAGAGAAAGAGATTAGACCAGAAAGCAGCAACAAGTTGACAGTGTAAAGATGAGATGCAAAGAGATGCAAGAAAAGAGAACAGAAGATCAGAAAGAAGAGATGAAACAAGAAAGAAGAAACTAGGCAAGAAGAGACAAAGATCAAGAGGTAAGAGATGGGAAAAAAAGAGAAAAGACAAGAAAATAGGATGAGAGACGAAGTAGCGCTTAGACTAAAAGAAATGAGACAAAATAAGAGGCAAAAGATAAGAGACAGATGAAAACAAAACAAACTAAATGAGATCAAACAATAAGAGGTGATTAAATAAATGGCATAGGATGATGCGAGCACAAATGAGGTGACACACAAAACAAAAAACTAAATAAAACAAAAACAAGACAAATCAAACAAAATAAAAGGACTAGATGAAAGAAGAGAAGAGATAAAAAGGATGGAAACAAAACAGGATAAAATTTAAAACAAAACGAAGAGATAAGTAAAAATTTAACTACATAAGATCATGTGAACACAAATGAGGCCAAGAACAAAACAAAAAACAAATGATTTGAAAGAAGAGATCAAAAAGAAAGGAAACGAAACACAGAAGAATAAAAAAATCAAAAGAAACAACACAAAACAAAAGAAAAACAAAATAAGAAAACAAGGCAAGACAAGAGACCAGATTAGATAGAAAACAAAACTAAACAAAAGATGTGGAAACCAAGCAACATATGAGAAGAGATGAGACAAGACACTGTGAAAATAGACTGGATTAGAAGAGAAGAGATAAGAAAAAATAAAACAGGTAAGAAAAGAAAAGGAGGAAACATGTTGAGAACAGAAAGAGACCAGAAAAGGTGAGACAAAAAGAGATAAAACAGGAAACAAATGATACGAGATGAGAACGAGACATTAGAAGAGAAGAGAAGAGAAGAGAAGAGAAGAGAAGAGAAGAGAAGAGAAGAGAAGAGAAGAGAAGAAATCATATGAGAAGTAGAATTATCACCCTTCACTCTTGCCACAGTGACTCATTCTCCATTTAAGCTTCTACTCATCACTCATTCCCTTAAGCGAATCAAGAGAGGGCAGGTAGAGAACAGAGGTATGGAGGGGGAGGAAGCTGAGAAAATGAGCTGAAGCAAGTACACTGCAAACTAATGAGAGACTGCAGGGGGGAAGACAGAGAAAGGGACTTCAGAGAAAGTGAGAAAATGAGCGATGGAGAAATGATTGGATGAGTGTCCCAATAATGGAAGGAAAAAGGACAGAAAGAACAACAGAGAGAGCAGATGAGGATGATTTGCATGGTAGAACCCACATAAGACATAATTATGGCATTAAGGTTAACTGTGCATCGTGATACTCTTGCACTGGAGAGGACAGTAACATATGGTCCATTTACCACTCTATGTGTATACCAGTAATCAAACAAAAATGACTCTCAGCAGCAGCCCAAGCTACAGGTTTGCAATAATAGCTGCAGTTGTTCAACAGAATGTTCTGTCATGTCAAACCCAATATCATATTTCGTTTCCTGCTACAACCACAAGGAAATGTGACTGTGTATATATTTAAACTGTGTATAAATTATGCTAACACTGTTTTACATCTTTGATGGTGACAGTCCTTTCATTTTATCAATATACAAGGCTCTTTATTATTTATGATCACTCTTTGTTTACAAAATCCTACACAACCCATGCAGAATGACTTGTGCATCATCCACATACTTTATTTATTTTTCAAAAAAATTAAGCCATAGTCCTAAAAAAGTCCCTTTGGCTCGCACAAACAATGCCATACACTAAGGGAATGAGTCACTAAAGGAACACACACACACATACAGACAAGCCGAAAATAAGCTATTCATTTAGATAGCTGACTATGTTTTAATATCACATGGTTGTGGGTTAGGACTTTTTGCGAGAAATTGTGTCAGTTTAAAACTCTAAATTAGTTAAGGAAACCTGATGCAACTCATGGGCATGACGCATGGCTCCCAAAAAACAGCTAGTAAGAAAACGGATTCAAAAATACAAACACACCCTAAGATGTACAGCAACAGTTTAGTCAGGTCCCATTGAAACCCACACGCTGCTGTCCATTAGTATGACAGACATCACCAGGAAATACGCTTTACTCTCTTGTGCATCATGCACTTAAATATCTATTAAAACATTACCTTACCTTGAATCTGCCATCAGTGGCTCGTTGGACTGAGTAAACACAGCAGTGCTGCATGAAATGACTGGTTCAACACGAGTGAGGAGAGAGAATCGCTCAGAGAATTAGAGGGAGATAGAGAGAGAGAGAGAGAGAGAGAGAGAGAACAACTGAGAGAACTGTGGAGGGAGGGAAAAGGATAAGAGAATGTGAGCGAATCGTGAGGAGAGAGAGCAAGAGAGAGAGAGCGTATGTGTGTAAGAATGCAGGTAGTAGTTGTAGTAGTTGCTATGGCATTGAATACGTGATGGGCTTGTGAGGGGATGCGGATCATATCTTAGTAAAATTTAATAGAGCCTCAAAAGCCATACTTACAGAAGATTTATGGCACAGACACACTCATATGAGGCTCGAATAGCATAAAGCATTAATAACTCATGCAAAATGCAACTGTTGAATGTTCTATTTTTTAAATGCATGCATAATTCAACAGAATTATGACATCTTCAACAGATTTAAGGCTATAGTGTCAAAGGTGACTCCGAGGCTGCTTCACTCTGTGTTATTTAGAGATCACCAACATTAAAATGTAGTGAATACTGATAATAATGTATCATGTTACATGGCTGATATTAAAATTCTTAACTAGTTGCTTATTAACAGGTGTATTATTATATTTGCTGTTTATTAGTACTTGTATAAAGCACATATGACCATATTTTACATCCCTGACGGGGAAGTCGTGGCCTAATGGTTAGAGAGTCGGATTCGCAATCCCTGCAGGAATTGTTGGTGGGGGGAGTGCATGTACAGTGCTCTCTCCACCCTCAATACCATGACTTAGGTGCCCTTGAGCAAGGCATCGAACCCCCAACTGTTCCCCGGGCGCTGCAGCATGAATGGCTGCCTACTGCTCCGGGTGTGTGTTCACTGCTCTGTGTGTATGCACTTCGGATGGGTTAAATGCAGAGCACGAATTCTGTAGTATGTGTCACCATGCTTGGCTGAATGTCACGTCACATTCACTTTAATCCCACCCGATAACTTAACAGCTACCTAACTAACTATTAATAAGCAGCAAATTAGGAGTTTATTGAGACAAAAGTTGTAGTTAATGGTTTGTAAATAACATTTAATAGAGTTACAAAGTCAGTGTTTTTAAAGAATTATCTTTAAATTAATATGCACAATTAAATATTCAATATCGGCTAGCATGTAAGCTATACAATAACAACACATATCAATAAATTAAAATACAAATATTTACTATCAGCAAATAGCCAATGGTTCTATTATATCGTTTAAGTGCTAATGAAATGCAGCATTATAGCATCATACCAGCCTTTCATGACAAAATTTACTACGCATTTATAATTTATTATAAAATCATGAATAAAAATATAAAAACATTTTTTTATAACTGTTTTTTGCTATTGAAATTTCTGTGTAAATTTATTGTTTCTCAACTTTTCACAATGCACACTGTTTCAAAGCTATACTTAAAGAAAATAATGATGTTACTGTTAAATTAAATTTATTTAATTTATTTAGTATATTAGAGCTGTTAGATAATATGCAATGAAGCAATCGATCAAGCAGTTTGGATGTTGTATATATGCAAGTATTCTAATATATACACACACACACACACATATATGAAGAGCTGGGCGATAATATAGTAACATTGTGCAACAAAATAAAATAAAAAATTTTTTTGCCAATCTGCAGCATTAAAATCCTGTAAATGCGTTTTCAGATGCAACTTCTGCTTTCGCAGTGTAAAGACGGCAGTAAATTCACAACACTAAAACAAACAGTCCAGAGCTCAAGTAAGCTTTGCAACACAATGAAAACATGAATCTGCTCAAAGAGGAAGATTCCACTCCACAGTTGTTTTTTCACATGCACACACATGTGCCTCACTGGCCATTAGAGCAGCATGTGTTCAGTGTGATCGACCACCACTGGGATCCAATCAGATCAATGTCCACTCACATATACTCTCACTCGCACGTACTGGAGGAACATCAATAATCTGGATTCACATGAAGGGGTACATGACATATCTGATGAGTTTTGTGGAAACATCACAACCTGGGCAAGAACACTGTATCCTCTGTGCTCAGCAACAACCTCAAGTAGTGGCTAATGCCGTTTCCACTAAAATGCCTGTTGAACATTGCCTAGTTCTTTCATTTATCTGTTTGTTTAGAGCTGTTGTCTCCATCTCCTTCAATCTCTTGGCAGTTTAGTGTTTGAGAACCATTGCGCCTTCTAATTGGTGCACTTTCTGGGGTTGCCTTGGTAACCCTCTTTGCAAATGTTCTTTGGTGTTATGCCAGTTTGGTTGGATGAACATATGTATATATATATATATATATATATATATAGCATTAATCCGAAAACAACCACATTTTCAAACAAGGTTTTACATTTTATCAACCCGTTTTAATCCCTGCAATCATATGACTAGATTTGACAGAAATCGAAAATGAGCATATTGCAACACCTGACAGCCAGCTAGAGGTGTAACTTCTCTCTTGTAGTTTGATTTACATGTATATGGCAAAAAACCCAGGATGAGATGGTCTGGAGTCATATTAACACCAATTTAAAGGTCATTTTTAAAAATGTTCTGTTCATACAATTAATATAATCTTCAATAAACAAGCTACAGTTAGTCCAAAATGCAGCAGCTAGAGTCCTTACCAGGTCAAGAAAATATGATCATATTACTCTAATTTTAAAGTCTCTGCACAGGCTACCTATTAAGTTCTGCATCAGTTACAAAATATTACTACTTGCTTATAACATAAGTCCCTTCACGGTTTAGCTCCTGCGTACCTAACAAGTCTTCTAAGATGCTACAATCCATCCCGCTCCCTAAGGTCACAAAACTCTGGACTCTTGGTATTACGTACTAGAATAGCAAAGTCCACTAAAGGAGCTAGAGCTTTTACATATTTGGCTCCAAAACTCTGTAATAGCCTTCCTGATAACGTTCAACGTTCTCTGTCCCGAGGCAACTAGGAATTACACAAATTTTAGTCTGGATCCAACCCTTTCGAAAGTTCTGAGGTGAGCGAATACCTGAGAAGAGATGATGCTAACCCTCCAGGAGATCTCAGATGATGCTAACCCTGGAACAACATATAATACTAACAAATTTTGCTTGATAGCAACGTTTAATCGCATCGCAACATATAATCATTGCAGTAATCTTCACTGTCTGTTTGATTATGTGTAATTTGTATAATTATGTGCATGATTCTTTCTGTAAATTTCTGCCATAGTGAAAAGGGCTAGACAAATAAACATGAATTGCATCAATTAAATTTCTATAATAAAGTGTTCTAAATATTTTTAAAGAAAGATGAAAATGTATCTTTTTTACTTTAGTTTTTAAGTTTCAAATGGTTTTTATTACGTATTGCTTTTATTATTACATTTAATAATTAATACGTTAATTTCCATCTTGTGTTATGCATTTTATTTGAATATAAGTATTTTTACTATAATTTTAAAGTGGGTTTCATGTAAAATTATGCTAATTAAATTTACATTTATTCATTTAGCAGACACTTTTATTCAAAACGACTTACAATTGGGGAACACATCAAGTGACTGATCTTAAAGAGACAAATAGACACAGGAAGTGCTCATAATACCAAG
Source organism: Carassius gibelio (assembly GCF_023724105.1). Taxonomy (NCBI): domain Eukaryota; kingdom Metazoa; phylum Chordata; class Actinopteri; order Cypriniformes; family Cyprinidae; genus Carassius; species Carassius gibelio. Next base: position 10,277,721 of record NC_068410.1, read on the forward strand.
TTTCAATCATTGTTTAAATAAGTACAAGATAGACAGAAAGATTAAAGAAAAGAGGAAAAAATTATTATTTAATAATACATTTAAAATTATATACATTATTGTGTAAAAATATATATAATAAATTAAATTATTATTATATAAATTATTATATAAAATGATACACATTTTAAACTTTATTTTTTATTTCAACTTAAACCTTGACTGGTTTTAAAAAGTTGTTTCTATTAGATTACAAAAATGTATATATATAAATTACAAATTAGTAAATTATAAATTATAACAGTTAATACTGTGCTTGTTGTTGTGTTTTTTATATTTTTTATTAGTTTTTTATCACTTTGATCTTTAACTTTGAATTTATTTTATAATCCCCCAGTTTCACAGACCAGGCTTAAACCTAGTCCCAGACTAAAATGTAAATGTCTAAGCTGTGTCAACTGCAAGAAACTTGCACTGACTGATCCTAAAATATATCAGTGCGTTTTTTATTGGCTCAAGATGCACACCAGTAATGTGTTTTCTAGGGCACGTTTATGAAAAAGGATTTACAGTAAATGTCCCAATTGAACTATAGCCTAATCCTGGTTTAGTCTAAACCATGTCTGTGAAACCAAGCCAATAAAGTGTTAATCAAATAAAATGTATTTTTATTAAAATAGGATACATGAAAGGTGATTGCCATAAAATCTAGTATAAGAAGCATAATATGCATCCTCCTAATAACTATCTCAAAATAACACTGAAAACAATCCCAAGGTCATTTTATGAAATTGCTGTTACATTGTTTTGCAGTGCAATAAAACAATATTTAGTTTAGAAGCACTGCTAAGTCGTCTCCAATGTGCTCATACAAGCAATTTGATCTACTATGAAACTCTAAAGAGATCAGAAACTAATAATATAATCACCAAGGGGGGTGAAGGAGGAGGTGGTGAGATATTAAAGGGATTGTTCACACAAAAAGAAAATTTCTTTCATTACCCACCCTCACGTCGTTCCTAACCCGTAAGACTTTCCAATCATCTTCGGAACACAATTTAAGATGTTTTTGTTGAAATCTGAGTTTCAAGACCCTCCCATAGACAACAAGGGGCCTTACAAGATCAAGACACAGAAAAGTACCAAGATGATCGACAAAGTAGTCCATGTGACATCAGTGGTTTAACTGTAATGTTACGATGCTACAATATTTTTTTTTTTGCTTAAAGAAAACAAAAATAACCATTTCATTCCACATTTTCACCTGTACTGTGTCTCTTGTGGATGTGCGTTCATGGCAGTAACATGACGCAAGTGTGTGGTGGCGCCGGTGCTGACCTAGACCCTGAGGGTGAGTAATTAGTGACAGAATTTTCATTTTTGGGTGAACTATCCCTTTAAGGATGGAAGACTAGAACTCCTCACTCTTTGACTGTTGAATTGATGCGAACGTCCCTGTTATTTGCTTTGCTCTTTGTTGGCTGGTCGAAATGGTGGAATGAGGAACTGTGAACTTTAATATTATATAACAAGAGTCACCCACACACAGAAATGTACAGTCCAGGCCTGCAGCTTACAATCTTACGCAATAATAACTTGTTTGTTTATGTAAAACAACATCAGGCCTGATTACCCTATATTGTGTATTTGGCCGCAGCAGCTCTAATGCTGATCACAATTCTGATCAGAGAATGCAGGTGACAAATTACCCACTCAGGAATTAGAGAATGAACCAGTCTGGGTAAACTTCCCTGTCCACAGCCATCCGTAGCAAGAGAGAGGATGCAAAACTCAATACCGTAATTACTGTGATTCCCCTGGCGTGACACTGCTGTCTGATTCTGTGCTGTTTCTGCTGACAAACATCCATTAGCTGCTGATGTCTCTGAGGCCTTGTCAGAAAAGCCTTGTTCAGTTATTTAGAGAAATATTTTCCAAAACTAACAGCTCAATAAAATCTTGTATATTCACACACACCCACATGTAGGGCTATAGCAACTAAGCAACATTGTGTTACTATCACTGATCTAAATCTAATATAGATTTCATGACGTCATGAACTAGATTGTTCTCTTTTATCAGTGGCTAGTCTAATAGGAGTTATGGTAATCATATTATATGAGATATGCTGCACCATTAAAGATGTCAACTATGGTGCTGACTGTTTCATCACAACAAAAGGCAATGTTGTAGGCTACAGATTGAAAACAACACAGGTTTAGCAAAGAGAGACACTTCTTTAGGACACCTTAAGTTTCTGTTTCACTTTCTATTTAGGAGCCATCAGCCCCTACACAGTAACCCAGTCATCTCACTCTAACTATGGACGAAGTAGAACTGGTTTTATGTACTCACTGGTGAGTGTTTTATAATGTAGCCTACTGTTATTATAGCGCACAGAGTTACTGTATCGTATTATAAAATGTTTCGTCGAGTGTAAGATCATTTACATAGAATATTCTGCAGCAACAACAAAATCTCGAAAACAAAAACATATTCTACTTAATCAACAATAATACCTTTGTTATCGATAATCTCATTTAAACAAAGTGAGACTATGGGACCAGCTGTGTGTAACATGGCGACAGATCTGAATCACTGATATTCAGCTGGATAGATTAGTGAAATATTTTAACGCTAGCTATTAGGCTACCTTGTAAGTGATGAGAGTGATGTAAACACTCTCGGGCTGAAGCCTGTTGCTAGCTACAACACATTCAGGTTATAGAAATAGTACAAACAACATTTCTAGCATAATTTACTACTCACGTGCATGTCCTTCCAAACCCGTGTTACTTTATTTCTTCGGGGAACACAGCAAGTACATCTTACAAGGATAGCCTGGCCACTTTATAGTGAATGGGGACTGAATTCTGTACGTGAAATACCGCAATCGCGCCATACAAGTGTCATACATGTCTCCTCAAGCGATATTATAGATTTATGCGAAAACAGGCCGATGTAACTTTTAACCTGTGACTGGGTCATTGAGAACCTTTTTGTGAACTAATCAACCGACTCATTCATTCAAAGATTAATTTACTAATTAGAGTTAGACTATTAGCTGCTTCTATTATGAACTCCCAAAGGCCCAGGAAGAAAAACTGCTTATTATTTTAGTATTATTATTTTATTTTTATTTTTTTACATCCCCAGTCCCTCTTTACATTCATTATATGGGAATAAAAGTGACCAGGATATAGATATTTTCCAAAAAATATTTTTTGTTCCACAGAAAAAAACAAAATCATAAAGGATTGGAACAGCATGCTTGTGTGTAAATAATGGCAGAATTCACATTTTTGTGTGAACTGTTCCTTGAAGTGCCATAACACCTTTTCCATTCTCCAGTCTCTGTAAAGAGTCTCTCCAATGTTTTCATGCAGCAAAAAAGAGGTGGCAAAGGCAAACTATGACCTGCACGAACCACACTGTAAGAGGTTTCTGTGTATATGCCCTGACTGCGATGAAACTGTGCCTCGAGATCTACTGGAGCAGCATAAAACCGAACAGCACACAGAGGTCAGGACCACACCACTCAACACTGGTTAACACTTTGCTGCTTTTTACAGGCCCTTGGCCCTTTATGTCACAACAGATTATTTGGGATTAATTTTCCAACTACAAGTTTTCCTCTTGACATGATTATTACTCATCGCTGTAATCTCCTCCTCTGAGAAACCATGTCAGTGGTCTCGTTTTTCATTATGTCTCACAGGTAAAATGTAAGATGTGCAATAAAAAGATGGAACAAAGGCATCTGTTGGATCATGAGGTGAATATTCAGTCCCACACTGTGAAAATGTTATGTCTGAGGCTGCACTTTCTTAGAGTGTTTTCACACTTATTCCTTTGTTGTTTCTGTTGTTCACTTACAGAAAGATGAGTGCTCTGAGAGGCCTCAGATCTGTGAGTTTTGTCAGCTTGAGCTTCCTCTGAGCAATCTAAAAGAGCACGAAGTGTCCTGTGGGAGTCGCACAGAGCGCTGCTCTGACTGTGGCCGGTACATTAAACTAATGGACCAAATAGATCATGCTCAGATCTGCTCTACTAACACCCCCACAACATCAAAGGACCTTGTCCCTGAGGATGATACTTCTGACACAGATGGTTAGTCAATGACATGATCAGACTGAAATATTATAGATATGTTATAGGTCTTAGTATTGCCAGGTTCTGCATATTTTAAGGTATCCAGACAAATTGTGAATGTAAAATACTGGCATTTGTCATATCTCTTATCTTCAGAGCAGACTATGTTGCAGTGTCAAAACTGTCTGAAGTACATTCCCTCAGACAAGCTGAAAGAACACAAGGTAAAAATGTGTCAATAAAAATAATATGTAGTTTTAACGTGATTATGAAAATGTATTTTTAACACCTCAAATATGTTAAATCTTTAGTTATTTTTTTCTAGATGCTTTGCACACAGTCCTTACGGTTTATAGACGTCAAGGATGATGACTCAGAGGAAGAGGATGAAAACCACAGTCCTGGAAAAGACAGCACTCCAGACGCTGCAGATTTCTCCTTCTCATCATTGCAAAAGGTGAAGAGAGACAGAAACATTGGCATGGGCCTGGATAAGATAAGCACCTGTCCGCTCTGTCACCTGGCTCTTCCTGTAAAGACGCTGGAATGGCATGAGGTACAACACACTGTTCTGTACATAGTGATGCTTTAAACTTGTGCAGCCTCATCTTGAACCTGAACAGTCATTTTGTTGTCGATTTAATAAATATCATTAACTTGGTTAATTATACCAATATAAGTGTACTATTGTTCAAAAATTAAAAAGACAGTAAAACAGTACATTTAAATCAGTAATTAAGAATAAATGTTTTCTCTATTATCACATTCAAATTTTGATCAATTTGATATTAATGCTGAAAAAAGTTTCATATTTCCGTGGAAACAGTGATGCATTTTTTTCTGGTTCCTTTAGTGTATAGAAAGAAAGTTCAAAATAACAATTTATTTGAAATAGGAACTTTTTGTAATAATAAAAAGTACTGCTCACAAAAAAAAAAAAAAAACTAAAGAAAACCAAACCTTTCATCAGTACTGTAATTGATGTAGTATATAATATATACTGTTAATTATGTGTTTATATATTTATTTATATTTTATTTTCAAAGAAAAAATGTGAATTACACAGACATCTGAGCATGGCATGATGGCTGGTGAAATCAAAGCAAAATATGTAAGTATACAAATAATATATTATAATGTATCACCAATATAACTTTGCAGTGCAACTGATGAATTATAATGTGTGTGTAAATTACCTTTACAGGGTTGCTGGAAACTGGAAACCCGCCAATCATTGCAAATAAAAATATTAAAAAAAAATTACAATTGTAACAATTTTGTATTTTATTTCATTGAAATTACTGAAACAAACTTAAAAAAATGTTTACAGTGCTTCTTATAATCACTGTATGATTTTAATTAGAAAATAATGTCTCTTTAAAATCTTCATAATAGGCCAGGAGAATGAAAAAAAAAAGCCAAATGTTTTTGACATCTTGAGTAATATAAGGGTAGTTTATGTACATACTTTATTGTTTAGTTATTGACTATTTACCCATTTTATGAGGCAATTATTTATCTCTTTCATAAATCTTGTTTAAATCTTACTGAATGTTGAATCCGCAAGTAAAACTCAGACCACCGCAAAGAAAATTAAGTAAAGCTAAAACAACTATTTGTATAAGGTGCACGAAATTATTTGATATATTTTAGACTTTAAACTATTTCTCTCTATGCCAACATCTTCATATTTTTGTTCGAAATACCCTGAGGGTTCCGCAGACCATCTAACAGAGAAAACGGAGAAAAATGGCCATTTATTGGGGGAGATCACAAGATGGCATAGTTTCAGTCAGGATTGCCTATCCTTAACATCTTAATATTCCTTTCTTTTAATAAATCTTACTTAGCTGATATGTTTTACAACATTTTAAAATGTCTTTCATTGCTCTGCTTGTTTATTTGTAATTGAGTAGAATTTTACTACAATTTATTGTTCAAAAAAAAAATTGCAAGAGAGACATCTAGTGGATATTTTTGTAATCCTCTAGACAGAGATGACTGTTGAGAGTGCAAATTCAAGAATAAACGTTTAGTCACAATGTCATAAGCCCCTGGAGCTCTTTTTTTTCATCTGTTGACAAACTGTATAATATAATACAAATTATATAAAGTAGATTATATAAATCTTTGTCTCTTCATAAACGTTCATAGGTTGCCACTTTGAGTTTAACATGTTAGATAAAAATTTGTGATGGTCTGTTTAACCATCATATTATTGTGGCATTAACTAGCCAATATTGTATAACAGTTTGAACGTTCTGTATTTCCTGATAATGATTGCTGTGCTACTGAACAGACAAAAAATTACATATGGTAGCCATAACCTTTATCCTTGTTTTCTTTAACTTAAAAGATTAGTTCACTTAAATGATTAGTTCACAGGAAATTAATTGATTGGAGTCCACTATTTGGACTCTCATTCTGACGGCACCCATTCACTGCAGAGGATCCACTGGTGAGCAAGTAACATAATGCTAAATTTCTCAAGGTCAGTTCCAATGAAGAAACAAATTAATCTACAACTTGGATAGTCTGAGGTTGAGAAAATCATCAACAAATTATAATTTCCGGGTAAATTATTCCTTTAATCTGAACGAAGAAAAGCAGCAAGTAAAAAATCATTTTAGTTAATACTTAAATGTATATTTTTTTATTTCCTTCCTTTACATTGGGGTTTAAAGCAGGATACTTTTTTTTCACAGGTCCATAGGAGCTACAGCTAAGATAATGTGCCTTCAATCAGAATTTAAAATCACATCTGGAGAAAAAAAGTCTTTGGAAATTCAAGTTAAGAGAAACAACTTAAAACAGATAATGCACCTGGCTAAAAGAACATAAACATATACAGCAGGCCAGAAACCGATTTAAAAGTAAAATATAGAGAACCATCAGAATAACACAGCTAAATAAAGAAAAATCTAATAATAATAAAGAATACATAAATTAAAAGCAGCCAATTTAATGGTCACTTTGCAATATATTAAAAAGCACCACAAATATAATTAATTATATTAAATTACCAGTCAATTATTTTGCTCGTTTAAATTACCTGTAAAACAGCACATAATTGGTCCAACAGTTTATAAGACCCAGTCATCGGTACATACAAGGAACTCTACAAGGAACCCATTTTAGATTCTAATGCATCTTATTTTGGTTATTATGTTATAAATAGGGAAAACGTTTAGTCCTGTCAGCTCTATAAATCTTAAAACATTTTCAGAGATTGCCATAAACTCTAGTGTCACTATATCCTCAAGCTTATTGTATTTTCTTTGCTATCCGTATTCACCGTTTCTGTAACTTGCTTCCAAATGTAGCTGCTGATAAAGCTATGGATGTCCGTTGACCTTGTCCTGCAGGAGAGTCAAGGCGTTGGAGGAGAAATCACGCAGGACGTGGAGTGTTTCACGCTGCAGCTGTAAGGTGTCACGTGAAAACTGCTGCTGGGTGTGAACCAATCTCTGCACCGACTCTGCAAGTGACTCCAGTGAGCGAGACAGCGACCCTATCAGCAGTGTGGTGGCCTGCTGTTCCTGCAGGCTGAGCGAGGCACTCTGGGATAAATGTTCCTGCAGACTGCGAGGCTCCACAGGAGCAGGTTGGGGAGGGAGCCGAGCAGGAGCGGAACGTGATGATGAGGCGGCCACTGCAGAAGGTGCAACAAATGTTGGGATACTGGAAGATGAGGGGCCGTTAAATGTTGTGTTGTGATTAGGTTTTTCTCGAACATGGCTCTTCTCAGCAATAGGATGACTGAGGAATCCAGTAATACCAATAGGATTCTGGTTTGGTTTGCTTCTCTGTTCAATAAACTGCATGTTACTGACTGGAAGGATAAGAAACATGTTAATTTTAGACATTAACGTCATATTTGAAAGAGATTAATTAAGATTGGTTTATTTTATTAAATGGATATATAAAACATTATGGTCAATTAAAGGGATCATCGAATGCCCATTTTCCCCAAGTTGATATGATTCTTTAGGGTCTTAATGAAAAGTCTGTAACATAGACTGTTTAAAATTTCTCAATGGTAGTGTAAAAAACACCCTTTTTAGCGTCAAAAACAGCTCTTTTCAGAGCAAGCCATTTTGTAGCATTTCCCTTTAAATGTTAATGAGCTCTGCTGACTCCGCCCCTCTCTACCGAGCACCTCACTGAGGGAGTGTTATGGGGCGTTCACAGCAGATGCAACTTATGTGAATAAATCATGGTATTTGCGCATAGTTGGATGCTTGAACATTTTGAGTTTATTCGCTTCATTTTTGCATGGAATTCGCTTTATTCATGCGTGAAATTCACTTCACAACAGACACAGATTTGCATCATGAGAGAGGTTTCTGTTGCGTTCAGTTGCGTTCATGCAGCATTGTGATTTCAACCAACATTTATTCTGATAATTTTCTAAATATTAAAGTTATCGTGTCATTAAATGTAGTTTTAAAAGTATTTCAGGTGAGAATGTAGTTGTTTTAAACTCAAATATGCGGTTTATTTATAAAGACTGCGCCTATTTAAAAATGTATTTTGACGATTTTGGAGACCATGAGATCAGCGGGAGCTCAGTTTCTCAGGAGTCTAAAACGCTCTTCAGGAGTCTACGAGTGACGTCACGGACAATATGTCCATGTTTTTATTAGTGGTGGGCATAGATTAATTCTTTTTAATCTAGATTAATCTCACTATGATCTTGAAATTAATCTATATTAATCTAGATTAAAATGGCTCATTCGAATTCTGCCGAAGGTATTCAGAATATGTGTTACCCAAATAAAATGACAAACAGTAAGTCTTTGAGAAGGGGTTTATCAAGCTAGGTGGTGCATTAGAAAAGGGGCTCATCTCCCGTTTCCAAAATGCATCGTAAAGTGCTTGAAAAATCTGTAAACTAATTCCACATTGCACAAGGTGCAAACAACCTTACGCCTGTTTCACACCAATGTGTTTAAGTCTTTTTCAAGTTTGTAGGTGTCAAGGTACAGAAACCAAATAATTAAATGTAAAATAGCACTGGATAGTCTTAAAATATACAATCAAACCTACATTTATTCAGACACCTTCAACATTTCGCACATTATTACAGTTTCGCTGTATATATCAAAAATTATACCTGGTGTCTGAATAATTTTTGGTTTGACTGTTAAAACTACAAAGTGATGCAGTCAAGAGAAGTGAGTGATTTTCTTTCTTAGAAGAAAAGATTAACATTACAGCAGCCAGTAGCTAAATTAGGTGAGGTCACTTTAAGAGACGATGAACGCATCCAATATAATACACATGCCATTTTTTTCCTCAACTGTTTATTTCCACTTAAGAAATAACTTATGTTTTTTTCGAGCATAATTTCCAAGGTGGATATTTTGACATATTTTGTATGTATTTGTCGGCACAAGAGCAAAAATAAGCAAATTCGATGTTCAAGTGTTTTGAGACACCTTTCTCTTCGCAGAAGAGAGCTCGGTTCAGTGTCGCTGTCCGTGATACGTGGCATTCTCTCTCTCCAAACCGGACACAGCGCGCACCGCGAGTAACCAGCTACTCTGTTCAGCTTTTCTGCGTCTTGTGTTTGGATGCTTTAATGTTTATATCGACAAGCGGTAAGGCGTAAAAACATGTGAAAAAGATAAGCTTTCGTGACGATGCACAGCAGTGGCCCGTCAACTGTCCTGAGCATCTTTTTAGGCTGGCCTCAGCCAGTCGGTTGTATAAAATATCAAGGTGAAAGCTCCCAACCCAACTTTGAGAATAGATTAACGGCTATATTTTTTTTATCGCCCGATAAGAGTCTCGCGTTAACGCAGCACGTTAACGCCGATAACGGCCCACCACTAGTTTTAATACGGTCTATGGTGATTTCACATAGAGCAGCTGTTACTACACAAAGCCGTTGTTAACTGACAAGCTGCACAAATCCACCTTCATTATAGCATTTATTTGTGCAGCTTGTCAGTTAACAACGGCTCTGTGTAATAACAGCTGCTCCATGTGAAATCACACACCTGATGGAATTTATATCGTTGATTAGAGAACTGGGTCTACTGACGAGATGCGCATTAATGATTGGCCGATCTTTATCATGCACCCCTAATATAATGCAAATCTTTTATGCCTAACACAAAATAAAGATTATAGTATCACCTCCCTGACATTTTTGTACTTTGACACAAAATTACATTTTCATTCAGAATTAATCAAAAACATGCTCATTATAAAAGGTATTCACATCTAATGTATAAAGTAATTATATTTTTTAACAAGTTGACAGAGATAAAAAAGCATGCCATTGACCAATTAAAAGAATCAAAATGTGTGGCAAGTCTCTCTGCATTATTTCTTACCTTCCTTTTCTGATGTGTCAGTCTGGACATCTATTAGAGGCACTGATGATGAATCTATCAATTCAATAAAAGTAACAAATGTATTATATTTTGTCCTTTCAAACTCTCAGTAATAAATCACCTAACTAATTTAAAAATAAAATAAAAATGGAACTCACCACTGAACATCATGTGTGCAGGAAGCTCGGTATCACTTTTGCCTGGGATACTAGTGTGGAAGAGAGGAGACATTGGCAAACCAAACGAATGAGGCCTGCCATTTGTCATGTGTGAGAAGCTTTGTGGTATCTCAGAGAGACATGGAATGTCCTCGTCTTCATCATCCATTTGGTCATCATTTGCCAAACTGCTCACATTTACGTTAGGGTTAGACATCTGAAGGATCTGGTGCACCATAGTTTCTATAGGCGACAGCTCTTGTGCGATCTGGGCGGCTGTGGCTCCCGATGCCCTCATGGCGGCCACCCTCCGCTTGGTGTCGCATTTGAGGTCTGCCCATTTCTTAATGACTTCAATAATTTCTCGATGACACTCACTGACCTCATTGATAAGTGCGGTCACATCCGCCCATGTGCGGTTTTTCAGATCCTTCGAAATGCCCCGGTTGAACTTTCCTATTAAAATCGTGAGTTCATTAAATTATTATCCCTCACATATGCAAAGCATAATTGACATGCCTTCAGATCCTTCTGAATTTTGTGATATGAAAATAAGAATGTTTGACTTACCAACTAGAATATGGCGCCTTTTCTGTACCTCACTGAGCAGCAGTTCAACCTCCTGAAATGTGAAACGTGACTTTCTTTTCTTGAAGCGCATCAAAGCACCTCCCGGCCCTCTGTAAGGGTAAGGCATGAACTCCGACATCCTTCTTCCTCTTCTCTTCAAAACTAATCAACCAAATCAAACAGGGCTTCTAGACTTCATCCATCAGATGGCTTGATGAGTAATATGGCTGAAATAATAAAAGATATTAATTTAACATCAAAAGTAAAATTCATCCAGAGGCTTTCAACATCATTTAACTAATCCATTCTCTTCAACCTTCCAAGCAAAGAAGAAAATGGGTGTGACACACTAATTAAATACAACTAACCTGTTCTCACTTCCTCACAAACTGACAAAACATCTTAATATTTAGCTTCTTAACGCAGTTAAAATATTAATTTTATTTAAATATTCTATATATTTTCTTTTAATTATATATATATATATATATATATATATATATATATATATATATATATATATATGTGTGTGTGTGTGTGTGTGTGTGTGTGTGTGCTAATTGTGTTGTACAATAAACTTACTTGTCCCTCTGATTTATTATGGTCATGTGATGAATGTTGCTTGTGTTCTGCACTTTAAAAAGACAGAACAGACACAGACAGAGATGATTTGTGCAAAGCACAGAATCATATTTTTCTAGGACCCTTTTACTTTAAATTAACTGTTACAACTAATTGCGGCGTGATCTCACACCGCCTCGCCGGTGTGCCCATATGCTTCCTGCTTCTTTGTTGTTTTCCTGCCTAATCGTCAGAGAGCAAAAGGAACACAGAGAATCGAGCGAACGCCATCACGGTCGCACAGCATCGATCTCGAGCGTCCAAATCTGCCATTTCTCGAAAATCTCGCGTACAGTATTCAATCGACCGCGTAGAAAGATAGATTCAGATATCGTAATAAGCAAATATTCCACCAGGAAACGCAAACACATTTGTATTTTGTTTGTCGTTAGCCTACCGTAGAAAAATGGACGACTCGCGCATTTCGTAGACGCGTTTACGAACGAATTTGGAATCAAACCGATACTGCGTAAGTTACATCTGAACGGCGATCAGCATTATTTACTATTGCTATTAACGATATATTGAGTGGTAATTACCTACAGTGCGGCCGAATGCGTCCTAGGATTTGTCGGTGTAGCCTTGCCCGATAAACTTCGTAGGCAGTGATCCCCTGCGTCGCGCAGACTCAGCTCTACGTGTTTTCCCCCTCCACAGCGATAGTTCGCCAACATTCTATAGTAATCCTTCCCTATGCCTGTGTGGAAGCTGTTCTAACTGTACATGCAAACACTGTGGCCCTGTATAAGCATGAAAATGTTCAACTTGCAATTAAATAAAAATAAATTTAAGTCGCCTTTTATTCACATACAAGTTAAAAATATCGCGTAAAAATATTTGTGGATTTTGTACGCGTTTTTTCCCAATCTAATAGGCTATTTTGTGGTGTTTGGAAACTTTCGAAGCTACAGTCCCAATAGTTACAATAATTATAATAAATAAATTTAAAAAAATCTAATTAAAAAGTGACTTCCTGGTCTGAAATTTTTACAATTTTAAAAGACATTTTAATTTTTAAAAATACATTTTTTTTCCTAGTTATTCTCAGCAGTAAAATATTCGGCCAGATAGATAATAAGCTAAATACGACTGTTTTAGAGTGCAATCTCTTATATATATATATATATATATATATATATATATATATATATATATATATATATATATATATATATATATATATATATATATATATATACACATGATCCACGATTTCCTTTTCGCGTCAAGGAAATACAACAATTAAAGATATGCGCCTTTATGTGTAATTTATAAAAACTGTATAAAAAAGAACAGATGCTATACTCTACTACTCTACTCTATTTTTAAATACTAAAGATTTGTGCTATACTGTACACATTAATATAGTGCAGTTTACTAAAGAGAATGTGTAAGCAACTAACATTATAAAATGGTTAAAATAAAGCAGTCAACGACACAAATCACAAGGGGCTAATCCTCACAGTAGGCGAACAAATGCTGGAATTAAAATAGGCCTTTACACTGAAGCGAATGAGGTAGAAAAAATTGATTGTGTTGCATCTCTTGTTCTTTATCTGTGGACCCCAGGTCGTATTCCGTTACATTTTCTTGAGGATCATAGGAATATAGGCTTTCAAGCAGAAGTTCGGGAGGCAGCAAAATGAAATTATATGTTTGAGTATTCGTTGAATATTTCACCATCATTTACAGTTTTGTAATGAGGTGGCTATACAACAAAACGCCACCATTTTGAGGTTCTCGGTTTCAGAGTTGGTTCAGACCTGGGGAGTGGCATTGTAGTTGTCTGTAGCCCCCGCTAGGTGGGTGTAGAGAGTTCCTCAAATATGCGTTCACGAGTCCAAAAGCTACGTTGAGATTGAGTCACGGCTTAAAGGGACAGTTCTCCCCAAAATGAAGTGTCATTTATTTACCTCTTGTTCTTTCGACTCACAGCTGGCTGACTTTGTTTTACGTAATTAGGAGAAATGTCCCACACTGAGTAACCTTCAGTCATATAGTGCAAAAAAATACTAAATCAATGTGAATAGGTTGCCAGTTATCATTTGCTCCACAGTAAAAAGTCAAGGGATTAACTGAAAAATATCAATTTAGTTTTATTTTGAAAATAAAATAATAAAAGACAGACAGAAGACCCTAAGCAAGTGGCCCTTGTATAGCAGAAAAAAAAATTGTCCATCATGAAACAAACCCTTGACCTTTTAAACTGGATTTTTAAAAAAGCTACTTAATCTAGACAAACAAATTACATTTACCAATACAGCTTTAAGACACTGCTTTGTCTTAATAGTGAGCTTTTATTAGCTATGAAAACTGTTCTGCAGGCTTAAAAGAACAAAGATAGCTGTCTAAAAGATGTTGTTATAACCTATACTGTACAATACATGCTTAAATTACAATTACAGCACAGACTAGAGACAGTATATTATTCATTCAATTTAAGAGCTGTTGTTGGAACATATAATAATAATAATATACTGTCACATCAGTAGGCAATAATCCAAGTTCTGTAAATAGTCATTTAAAAGATTAATCATTTGTATCAACATGTGCACACATTTTCCTAGAAGACTATAAACGTTTAAAAAAAAATCCCATGTTTCTATCTTGTTATTAGCTTTGTGGCCCTCTGATTGGCCTCATTGATGCGGGACTCATTGACCATGGCCTACAAAAAAAACAATAAAAGAACAGTTAATATTAAAAGGTTCAGCTTCTCTTGTAGAAGAGATGTTTCTGAACCCCTTCCAAACACTGACCTTGCTCTGAATGCGTTCAATCTGGACGTTCTGAGTGTCGATTTCATTGCCCATGTCGAGGGCCATGCTTCTGAGGTTGCCAAGGATACTGCCAACCTGTGCCAAGTTTTCCTCCATTTCATCCTCCAATGCATCATTAGTCACTCTATCAAAGACAAACGACTCTTTATACACTGGTCAAAAGTTCAGGGGTGCTAAGATTCTTTAAATGTTTTTAAATGTCTTTTCCTCACCAAAGCTGCAACAAAAATACAATCATGTACATTTTATTTAATTAATTCCTGTGAAAGCAAAGCTGAATTCTTAGTAGCCATTACCAGAATTCAGGGTTATTTAGAATCTTAGAACCTATAGAAACTTAATTCTATATCTTCAAAATTAAAGGGAAGTGTAAGGTTCAAAAGAACAGCATTTATTTCATTTGCAACATAATAAATGTATTTACTGTCACATATGATCGATAAACGCATATTGCTCAATAAGAGTCAATTTATGATCAAGAAGCCAAAAGTTCTGGCACCTTCTAATATATCCACCACTCATGGTCATCTTCTCTCTCTCATCCATGACTCGGGAAGAGGGCTGGCTAGACACCACCCCATCTTGATTACCCCAAACCTTCTTATACGCCCCACTTGCTTCAAAGTCCTTTAGTCTGAGAGAATCCATATGAGAAAGACATAAAGTTGACAAGATTAGTCATACGAGCTGTTAATACTAAAACTGTGAAATTTAGGCTGCAACTGCCTAAATAGTTTGAAGAGGATTCAACGCTGACTCTGAACACACAGGAATAGTTATAAATGAACCACACAAAAATCACAGTACATATTATTTGGTTGGAGCTTGTCTGACAATAGTTAAGTAATCAACTAAAGTCATAAATTGTATTAGTTTGAGGTTAAACACAAGTGAGGGTGCATATTTTTCACATTTAAAATATAAGGTATTGTTCCTTCCAATACATTTCATATAAAGAGCAATATAAATGTATACACGCTACCAGTCAGTTTCGGAATAATTAAGATTTTTGATGTTTCGGAAAGTCTTTTATGCTCACTCTGCTACATATATTTGATAAAACTAACAACAGTAATACTGTCAAATGTTATTACAATTTAAAATAACAGTTTTCTATTTTGATGAATTTTGAAATGGAATTTATTTCTTTGATGGCCAAGCTGAATTTTCACCAGCCATTACTCCAGTTTTCAATGTCACATAACACTTCAGAAATCATTCTAATATGTTGAATCTTAATTATTCCAAGCTATTAGTGTGTGTGTGTGTGTGTGTGTGTGTATGAAGAATGTAAAAAAAAGACAATACATCCAACCAGTTTCCTGTGATTTCTTGAGTTCTGGCACAAAACGATTTTCATGCAAGCAACTAAAAGCCAAGCCCCTCCAAACATCACATACTTATCACAGGAGCACAGACCGCAATATTTGCCAAGATCTGGTAGGTTTTTCTCAGCTTCCTTCATGTCCTGGTTGATCTGGTCCAGCCCTTCCTCAATCCGCTCAAGCTGCTCTGGATGACGGAAGGTGGGATCACAGTATGGAGGTTTCAGGGGTTAAAGTATGGAGACGAGATAAAAAATAAAATAAAAAACACACATACACAACAACAACCATTTTCACAGCTCGAAGCTCCACGGGCCCATAAGCAACTAAACATCCATGGTAGCTCTAGCTCCAAATGACAAGCGAAATGGACTGATATGAACTAAAAAAAAAAATTATTAATATCTACAAACACTGAATTTGTTATGTGAGCACAAGTTGCACAACATTTATCTTCATTTCAAAAGTTTACATGGAGTCCTGCAGGAACCTCTGCTCACAAAACAGCCAAAAAAGACTAACATGTAGCAACATCACAGCAGGAGAGGTTATCAGTGGGACAGGGGCATGGGCAGAGAAGTGACATCTCTGAGCACCAAGCAGCCATGGCTCAGGTGTCTGGGAGGAGACCTACTTTGTACACGGCCAGATGCACAGACCGCAACACCTGGCCATGTCAGTGAGATTTTTCTCAGCCTCCTTCATGTCCTTGTTGATGTGATCCAGGCCCTCTTCTATGCGGTCCAGTTGTTCTGCCCATGCGAAGGAAGTGGGGAAGGGCATGGGAGGCAGGGGGAAGGGGAATTGAAAGGGGAAATATGCAAACGTGCACTCAAAAACGCACAGAGGATACATATTTTCATTTGTACAGAATCATGTATGTCTGTATTTATATATTTCGTACTGTAAGGATGAGTAAAAAAAAAAAAGATAAAGAACGCACGGTCTGTACTCCCTCATCCTGTGCATATTCTGTATCATTAGCATAAAGATAATCGCTATCTGTCATAAAGATGCAACAGGATAAAAGAACAACTAATGCATTTGCAAGTAATTAGTTGATTTTTTAGGTGCTGTACCTTTTATATCTATTTATACAAAGTGTATGAAGATAATTCATTACCTCCTTGCTCATCCAGCATAACAAGTGTCCTGATCCCTGCATCTTTACTCTGTTGAAGAATTGAAAATAATTCAGTATGAGTACACATCAAATTAGGCAATTTATACATTTTCTTGCAGACTAATGAAAAAAATGAATGAAAGGCCAATTTAAGAAAAGGGTGTTCCACAATAAATAATAATTGCATGATCACAACCATTTTTAATTATGTTTTATTGAAGAATTACAGATTTGTTTGACTGTTTGAATAGTGGGGTATAAAACTTTGAGACCACTAGTGAATTTAGCATTTTCCCTAAAAACAAATCAAAACTAATTATATTATCAGCACAATTTGAAATATTTTTACCTCATTACTTTTCTTCAAAATTCTATAATAGTTTTGAATTTTTTTATTCTGTTTTTAATTATAGTTACAGTTTTAATGTTTTTTGTGATTTTTATTAGTTGTGTTTTGTAAATATGTCTATATAGTTTATTTAATTCATATTTCACGTTTAGTTATTTTTCTGAATTAAAACAAGAAATGTTACCTTGGTAATTAGCTAAAATAAGTTAATACATTTATATGTATATTTTAAGTAACAAAATGGTTGGTTTATGGTTCTAGTTTCAGTTAGCTAGAACACAATTTTTTTGGTTTATTTCTTAGATCAGGTTTTTGTTGGGTCAGTCACACGAGATACACACTGATTTGACAACTGTTCAACAACACAGGATGAGGTAATTGCAATTATTAAATATATTATACATGCTGTTATGAATAAGGATCACTCACCTCCTCCAGCAGAAGCCTCATGTTTCTAGTGATCTCAAGGGACTGTCAGAGATAAAATTCAAAACAGTGACTAAAAAGAACACATTTATAACTCTGTGGTAATTTTCACTTCAATCAATAACTATACAGAGGACCTCAGTATTTTAATATCACTGTAATACTTGTTTCTAGGCCACTTGTTTTGTATACTGTATTGGATTTTTTTTAATTAGCAGAAAACAACAATGTAGCCCCAGAGGTAGAATTACAAAACAATTTCAAACCATTCTTTCATGTGCAAATATGTCTTTACTTGGTGAGTAGCTGTTTAATAAGTGCTCTGCGTCAGAGTCCAGATCACCCTGCCAGGGTTTATTTTGTGATAAAGACTGATGGAGTGTACATTATCCATTGCATAACACCCAATGGAAAATCTGGCAATGAATAATGGCTTCATTTACAATTTACCTGACTTCGTCACAGTGGGAATCATAATAATACTGCAGGTGTATATATAATGTGTTTAGCGTCATCATCCAGGCTGTTATGTACCATGGGAATAACTGAGAATGGAAAATGTTTGATGTCATCACTGTAGGCCTGTTGATGAGCACTCTCATCAAAACAGGACAGGAAAAACACACCATCAGCTGAAGAAAGACCCACGCAAATCAATTCAAACCAATGTTGAACTTTGCTACTTTGGTGATTGTTAGCAGCATTACCTCATCTGTCACCTGATTGGCCCTCCTCTGCAGCTCCTCCGCTTCAGATCTCATGGTGGAGTCCGCAGCCATCCTAGCTGAGAAATGCAGCAGGGGGGCAGACAGGTCGAGGGACGCGGTTATTCTTAGAGCAAAGGGTTTATAAACTCAGCATGCCTCAGATTGACAGCAATAATTGGTCTGGTACAACAGAGAAGAAACAGCACAGCTGATGTGTTGCATAAAATCAGACCCCCTTGAGCAAAACCAAAACCATCATTTATTAATTGCTAGGTGCATCTCAGAATCAGCATGCATCCTGAACAAAGGCTGTAAAATTAGATATCTCCACAAACCTTAGCCAGTCCTTGAGCTTAGAGTGTTAAAAGGCTGTGTTTAAGTTGTCACAATTTCTTGAACCTTTATTTCATGACAAAAAAAAAAACAGCAGCAGGCTAGTTATGTATTCTGCATCCTTCGACGCATCTTCATGATACATGTGCACAGGGGGAAAAAACTGAAATATGGCGTATAATTAGGGGCCAAGCCCAGAGGGCTGTAGCCCCTATTGTATCTGTACGTTTTATTAGGGGCCAAGCCCAGAGGGCTGTAGCCCCTATTGTATCTGTACGTTTTCTTTATTATTATTATTATTATTATTCTTCTTTTCGTCCAATGGGGGTCTATGGCAGCCCTATGAAGGGAACATGGGAAAATGATGAAATTTGGCACACTTGTAGAGATGACCATTATTAGTGATCTGACCAAGTTTGGGGTCTCTAGGACCAACTCTACAGCGCCACCACCAGTTCAAAAATTCAACATTCAAACGTTAATAACTCTTGAACCACTTATTCTATGAAAATAAAACTTACTACATCTGTTTTGTCTCTTCATGGAGATTCCATTCCATATCTTGCATTAAGACTCCGCCCATTACAGTAGCGGCCATTTTGAAAAGTACAGTATTCAGTCTAAACACTACTCCTCCTTCAAAATTGGTCCAATTCTTCTGAAATTTGGCTCAGATATTCTTTGGACTGAGCCGCACAGAAATGACTGAACAGAATTTTTTGAACACTAGTGAAAAAAAAAGTTATGATGCTGTGAACTTACTGAGACTGACCTAAAATTGGTTGACATGCTGTATCTCGGCCAAACTTTGATCAATCGATACCAAACTTGGTACACTTCATCTACACCATGATCTGGGGGTCCATACCAAATTTGGGAATAGCGCCACCTATGGGTGTTGAGATACCAAAAATGCACTTTTTTGCTTATAACTTCTGAACAATTCATCAGAAAATTATTTTCTTGATGTCTATGGATTCTTTAGATCATTCCGGATCTGTGGATGTCAATTTTGTCGAGACCACCAGGACCACCCGTCCGCCATTTTGAATTTTGTCATAAATTGCTATATCTTTTGATCTATTGTACATATCTTCACAAAAATTGATAGGCATCATCAACAACATGTGCCTGAGGTACCCCGGAAGTTAGAAGACAGCGCCACCTAGTGTTCAAGAGATATAACGATTCTTGCAAAACCCCTTATAACTACTGTAAATTTTGATAGATTTTTGATATTTCTATGTCATTTGATTCCGTGGGTTATGCCAAATCAGATGATGTCTCATTTGCCATTTTCCAATATGGCGTCTGTCCGCCATATTGAATGGATTTAAATACAGTTTTTTCGCTACTCCTCCCTGAAATCTTGTTCAATTTTGTTCAAAATTTTATCAGATGAACTTCAGACCGGGCCTGACAGAAATGACTGAACAGATTTTTGATATTCACTCCCGTTCCCGACGTGTACAGCTCTGAAGTTGACCGTGCCTGTGCTGGTTGATTTATGCTAATTAGCTTAGCATGCTAATTAGCTAAAATGCTAACACGTTTCTATTGACTCTAATGGGACTCCTGAACTATCTGGTTAACTTTGAGCAACGTTAGCATTTTTTAGCGTAGCATGCTAATCTGGCTAAAATGCTGCTTCGGGCTTTTGAGAGTTGATTCTCACACCTTAACCTCTCTTCTGTGCCATGCAAACAGTGTGTCAACTAATGTGGCGCACTTAGCTAAGGCACTCGTCCCAAACCCGAGAGGTCGCGGGATCGAATCCGGGGTGGGTAAAGTCGATCCAATGGAAGTTCCGTTTTGGCCGTTTTGCTTCGTCCCGCTCGTTGCTCTGGCTACAGCCCTTCAGGGCTTGGCCCCGGTATCGCTGCTTGCAGCTATATTTAGGGGCCAAGCCCAGAGGGCTGTAGCCCCTATTGTATCTGTACGTTTTCTTTATTAGGGGCCAAGCCCAGAGGGCTGTAGCCCCTATTGTATCTGTACGTTTTCTTTATTATTAGGGGCCAAGCCCAGAGGGCTGTAGCCCCTATTGTATCTGTACGTTTTCTTTATTATTATTATTCTTCTTCTTCTTCTTCTCGTCCAATGGGGGTCTATGGCAGCCCTATGAAGGAAACATGGGAAAATGATGAAATTTGGCACACTTGTAGAGATGACCATTATTAGTGATCTGACCAACTTTGGGGTCTCTAGGACCAACTCTATAGCGCCACCACCAGTTCAAAAATTCAACATTCAAACGTTAATAACTCTTGAACCACTTATTCTATGAAAATAAAACTTAGTACATCTATTTTGTCTCTTCATGGAGATTCCATTCCATATCTTACATTAAGACTCCGCCCATTACAGTAGCGGCCATTTTGAAAAGTACAGTATTCAGTCTAAACACTACTCCTCCTTCAAAATTGGTCCAATTCTTCTGAAATTTGTCTCAGATGTTCTTTGGACTGAGCCGCACAGAAATGACTGAACAGAATTTTTTGAACACTAGTGAAAAAAAAAGTTATGATGCTGTGAACTTACTGAGGCTGACCTAAAATCAGTTGAGATGCTGTATCTCGGCCAAACTTTGATCAATCGATACCAAACTTGGTACACTTCATCTAGACCATGATCTAGGGGTCCATGCCAAATTTGGGAATAGCGCCACCTATGGGTGTTGAGATACCAAAAATGCACTTTTTTGCTTATAACTTCTGAACAATTCATCAGAAAATTATGATCTTGATGTCTATGGATTCTTTACATCAATCCGAATCTGTGGATGTCAATTTTGTCAAGACCACCAGGACCACCCGTCCGCCATTTTGAAATTTGTCAAAAATTGCTATATCTTTTGATCTACTGGACAAATCTTCACAAAAATCGATAGACATCATCAACACCATGTGCTGGAAGTACCCCGGAAGTTCGAAGACAGCGCCACCTAGTGTTCAAGAGATATAACGATTCTTGCAAAACCCCTTATAACTACTGTAAATGTTGATCGATTTTTGTTATTTTTATGTCATTTTATTCCTTTGGTTATGCCGAATCTGATGATGTCTCCTTTGTCATTTTCCAACATGGCGTCTGTCCGCCATATTGAATGGATTTAAATACAGTTTTTTCGCTACTCCTCCCTGAAATCTTGTTCAATTTTGTTCAAAATTTTATGAGATGAACTTCAGACCGGGCCTGACAGAAATGACTGAACAGATTTTTGATATTCACTCCCGTTCCCGACGTGTACAGCTCTGAAGTTGACCGTGCCTGTGCTGGTTGATTTATGCTAATTAGCTTAGCATGCTAATTAGCTAAAATGCTAACACGTTTCTATTGACTCTAATGGGTCTCCTGAGCTATCTGGTTAACTTTGAGCAACGTTAGCATTTTTTAGCGTAGCATGCTAATCTGGCTAAAATGCTGCTTCGGGCTTTTGAGAGTTCATTCTCACACCTTAACCTCTCTTCTGTGCCATGCGAACTGTGTGTCAACTAATGTGGCGCACTTAGCTAAGGCACTCGTCCCAAACCCGAGAGGTCGTGGGATCGAATCCGGGGTGGGTAACGTCGGTCCGATGGAAGTTCCGTTTTGGCCGTTTTGCTTCGTCCCGCTCGTTGCTCTGGCTACAGCCCTTCAGGGCTTGGCCCCGGTATCGCTGCTTGCAGCTATATTAGCGATTGTTTTTGGTAGAATTTTCGAGCAAAAACAATCGATCACTATGCAAGCCCTATGAAGGGAACATGGGAAAATGATGAAATTTGGCACACTTCTAGAGATGGTCACCAATAGTGATCTGACCAACTTTGGGGTCTCTAAGACCAACTCTACAGCGCCACCACCAGTTCAAAAATTCAGTTTTTAAACTTTAATAACTCCTGAACCCTATGGTCTATCCAGATACGACTTAGTACACATGATTACTCTCCTCTCGGAGATTACACTCTATACCTTACATTAAGTCTCCACCCATTACAGTAATTGCTATTAAGCTAATTAAGTGTTTCTGTTTAAACACTACTCCTCCTTCAAAAGTGGTTTGATTTTTCTGAAATTTGCCACAGACGATCTTCGGACCGAGCCGCACAGAAATGACTGAACAGATTTTTGATATTCGTTTCTGTTCAAAAGTTATTAAATTGTGAACATAACGAGATTCACCCAAAATTGGTTAAGAGGCTGTATCTCGGCCAAACATTGATCAATCGAAATTAAACTTGATACACTGCATAAACACCATGATCTGAGGGTACATGCCGAATTCGGGGACAGCGCCACCTATGGGTCATGAGATAGCATAAATGCACATTTCTCCTTATAACTTTTGAACACCTTCTTCTATCAACATAAAACTTAGTACACCTTATTCCTCTCTTCGCGCTGATCACATTGAATAGTTTACATTAAAATTCCTGCCATTACAGTGAAGGCCATTAATAAAAGTACAGTATTCTGTTTTTTCGCTACTCCTCCTTCAAATGTGGCCCAATTCTTCTCAAAATTTCCTCATACGATCTTTGGACCGAGCCGCACAGAAATGACTGAACAGAATTCTTCGACCTACTGGTCAAAAAAAGAGTTATGATGCTCTGAAGTTAATAGTGTTCAATCGAAATTGTATGAGAGGCTATATCTCGGCCGTACTTTGATCAATCGCCACAAAACTCGCTACAGTTCATCAACACTATGAACTGAGAATATATCCCAAAGTTGGGAACAGCGCCACCTATGGGTCGTGAGATACCAAAGACTCACATTTCTGCTTATAACTTTTGAACAATTAGTTGGAAAATCATGATCTTGTCGTCAGTCTATTCCTCGAAACATGCCGAATCCATGGATTTAAATTTTGCCAGGATTGACTAAACTACCTTAAAATGCTAGGCAACTATCTTTAGTGACCTCATTCTCTAACCATAACCTCTCTTCTGTGCCATGCGAACTGTGTGTCAACTAATGTGGCGAACTTAGCTAAGGCACTGGTCCTGAACCCGAGAGGTCGTGAGATTGAATCCGGCGTGGGTAATGTCGATCCGGTGGAAGTTCCGTTTTGGCCGTTTTGCTTCGTCCCGCTCGTTGCTCTGGCTACAGCCCTTCAGGGCTTGGCCCCGGTATCGCTGCTTGCAGCTATATTTATTATTATTCTTCTTCTTCCTCTCCAATGGGAGTCTATGGCAGCCCTATGAAGGAAACATGGGAAAATGATGAAATTTGGCACACTTGTAGAGATGACCATTATTAGTGATCTGACCAACTTTGGGGTCTCTAGGCCCAACTCTATAGCGCCACCAGCAGTCCAAAAATTCAACATTCAAACGTTAATAACTCTTAAACCACTTATCCTATAAAAATTAAACTTAGTACATCTATTTTGTCTCTTCATGGAGATTCCATTCCATATCTTACATTAAGACTCCGCCCATTACAGTAGCGGCCATTTTGAAAAGTACAGTATTCAGTCTAAACACTACTCCTCCTTCAAAATTGGTCCAATTCTTCTGAAATTTGGCTCAGATGTTTTTTGGACTGAGTCGCACAGAAATGACTGAACAGAATTTTTTGAACACTAGTTAAAAAAAAAGTTATGATGCTGTGAGCTTACTGAGACTGACCTAAAATTGGTTGACATGCTGTATCTCGGCCAAACTTTGATCAATCGATACCAAACTTGGAACACTTCATTTACACCATGATCTGGGGGTCCATGCCAAATTTGGGAACAGCGCCACCTATGGGTGTCGAGATACCAAAAATGCACTTTTTTGCTTATAACTTCTGAACAATTCATCAGAAAATTATGATCTTGATGTCTATGGATTCTTTAGATCATTCCGGATCTGTGGATGTCAATTTTGTCGAGACCACCAGGACCACCCGTCCGCCATTTTGAATTTTGTCATAAATTGCTATATCTTTTGATCTATTGTACATATCTTCACAAAAATCGATAGGCATCATCAACAACATGTGCCTGAGGTACCCCGGAAGTTAGAAGACAGCGCCACCTAGTGTTCAAGAGATATAACGATTCTTGCAAGACCCCTTATAACTACTGTAAATGTTGATCGATTTTTGTTATTTTTATGTCATTTTATTCCTTTGGTTATGCCGAATCTGATGATGTCTCAACTGTCATTTTCCAATATGGCGTCTGTCCGCCATATTGAATGGAATGAAATACAGTTTTTTCGCTACTCCTCCCTGAAATCTTGTTCAATTTTGTTCAAAATTTTATCAGATGAACTTCAGACCGGGCCTGACAGAAATGACTGAACAGATTTTTGATATTCACTCCCGTTCCCGACAGGTACAGCTCCGAAGTTGACCGTGCCTGTGCTTGTTGATTTATGCTAGTTAGCTTAGCATGCTAATTAGCTAAAATGCTAACACGTTTCTATTGACTCTAATGGGTCTCCTGAGCTATCTGGTTAACTTTGAGCAACGTTAGCATTTTTTAGCGTAGCATGCTAATCTGGCTAAAATGCTGCTTCGGGCTTTTGAGAGTTAATTCTCACACCTTAACCTCTCTTCTGTGCCTTGCAAACAGTGTGTCAACTAATGTGGCGCACTTAGCTAAGGCACTCGTCCCAAACCCGAGAGGTCGTGGGATCGAATCCGGGGTGGGTCACGTCGATCCGATGTGAGTTCCATTTTGGCCATTTTGCTTCGTCCCGCTCGTTGCTCTGGCTACAGCCCTTCAGGGCTTGGCCCCGGTATCGCTGCTTGCAGCTATATTTAGGGGCCAAGCCCAGAGGGCTGTAGCCCCTATTGTATCTGTATGTTTTATTATTATTAGGGGCCAAGCCCAGAGGGCTGTAGCCCCTATTGTATCTGTATGTTTTATTATTATTATTATTATTATTATTCTTCTTCTTCTTCTCGTCCAATGGGAGTCTATGGCAGCCCTATGAAGGGAACATGGGAAAATGATGAAATTTGGCACACTTGTAGAGATGACCATTATTAGTGATCTGACCAACTTTGGGGTCTCTAGGACCAACTCTACAGCGCCACCACCAGTTCAAAAATTCAACAGTCAAACGTTAATAACTCTTGAACCACTTATTCTATTCAAATAAAATTTAGTACATCTATTTTGTCTCTTCATGGAGATTCCATTCGACACCTTACATTAAGACTCCGCCCATTACAGTAACGGCCATTTTGAAAAGTACAGTATTCAGTCTAAACACTACTCCTCCTTCAAAATTGGTCCAATTCTTCTGAAATTTGGCTCAGATGTTCTTTGGACTGAGCCGCACAGAAATGACTGAACAGAATTTTGATTTTCGTCTTTGTTCAAAAGTTATTTAATTGTGAACCTAATGAGGCTGACCTAAAATCGGTTGAGATGCTGTATCTCGGCCAAACTTTGATCAATCAATACCAAACTTGGTACACTTCATCTACACCATGATCTGGGGGTCCATGCCAAATTTGGGAATAGCGCCACCTATGGGTGTCGAGATACCAAAAATTCACTTTTTTGCTTATAACTTCTGAACAATTCATCAGAAAATTATTATCTTGATGTCTTTGGATTCTTTAGATCATTCCGAATCTGTGGATGTCAATTTTGTCAAGACCACCAGGACCACCTGTCCGCCATTATGAAATTTGTCATAAAATGCTATATCTTTTGAATTACTGTACATATCTTCACAAAAATCGATAGGCATCATCAACACCATATCCCGGAGGTACCCCGGAAGTTGGAAGCGAGCGCCACCTAGTGTTCAAGAGATATAACGATTCTTGCAAAACCCCTTATAACTACTGTAAATGTTGATCGATTTTTGTTATTTTTATGTCATTTTATTCCGTGGGTTATGCTGAATTTTATGATGTCTCAATTTTCATTTTCCAATATGGCGTCTGTCCACCATATTGAATGGAATGAAATACAGTTTGTTCGCTACTCCTCCCTGAAATCTTGTTCAATTTTGTCCAAAATTTTATCAGATGAACTTCAGACCGGGCCTGACAGAAATGACTGAACAGATTTTTGATATTCACTCCCGTTCCTGACATGTACAGCTCTGAAGTTGACCGTGCCTGTGCTTGTTAATTCATGCTAATTAGCTTAGCATGCTAATTAGCTAAAATGCTAACACGTTTCTATTGACTCTAATGGGTCTCCTGAGCTATCTGGTTAACTTTGAGCAACGTTAGCATTTTTTTGCGTAGCATGCTAATCTGGCTGAAATGCTGCCTCGGGCTTTTGAGAGTTAATTCTCACACCTTAACCTCTCTTCTGTGCCAGGCAAACAGTGTGTCAACTAATGTGGCGCACTTAGCTAAGGCACTGGTCCCAAACCCGAGAGGTTGTGGGTTCGAATCCAGGGTTGTCAAGGTTGTTTCTGTTCAAGCCATTGGATTTTCTGTGTGTTGAATCAAGAATATTTTCTTGGTCTTTCTCATCGGAATCTCTGTTTGATTTTGAAGTTTTGAGATCATTCTCACACCTTAACCTCTCTTATGTGGCATGTCAAATGTGCATCAACTAATGTGGCTCACTATGCTAAGGTCGTGGTCCCAAACCCAAAAGGTCATAGGTTCGAATCCAGGGTGGTTAATGTTGCTTCTATTCAAGCCATTGGATTTTCTCTGTGTTCACATTGAATCAAGAATGTGTTTTGGTCTTTCTCATCTGATGTTCTGTTTGATTTCGAAGTTTTGAGATCATTCTCACACCTTAACCTCTCTTATACAGTATGCTGTGATGTGCATTGACTGAGTGGTGCACTCTTCTAAGCTGCTGGTTTCAACCCTCTAAGGTTGGGGCTTCAAATCCAGGGTGGTCAATATTGTGTTTGTTCCAGATGTTGGATTTTATGAGGATTTTATTTTTGTTCATTTTTGAACGTCTCTACTTCTGATCTTGTTTTTTATGTATATTATACTGTTGCCATATTTGCTCTTCTTGCTCTACACTATGCTTCAAAAACATTATTTGTTAGCATGCAAGTTTATGCTTCATTGGTGTTCCTTTTTATATAAAAAGATATCTTCAGCATTATAGTATCTGTGTGCCATATGTTTCATTGTATGAGAAGAATTGTGCTCTCACAGATGAGGTAAAGGGTTTCAATTCTTCTGTGGGGTGACATAATAATAGAACATCTGATCAACAATACGGGGACATCTTTGCAACATTTCCACTAAGTTTTATACTTGTTAAATTGACAGTTATGAACAAAAATAATGTGCACTTAGTGGGTCAACTCCTGCCATTTTATACCATAAGAAAGCATTTTATGTTTGTTGGTTTCATTGAGAATCAAAAAAAAAAAAAAAGAAAAAAAAAAAAAGACACTCAAGACACTTAAATGGGATCATCAATTAAGCCTTACAGCATGAATACTTGTGTTGTGTACACTAAATATAAATCACTTTAACTATTTTCTCCAATTCCAGTTTCTTTCAATTCCAGATTTCATAGTACAAATGAAATAACCTGAATGCAAAGAAAATGACTACTATATCATTTTATCCATTATCATGTGTTCTCTATGTAACACCGTGTGATATGAATTGTGCTCGGAGATGTCAAATAATATATATTAAACAAATTCTACATAAAATTAAATGTAGATCAGTAAACAAAAAAAAAGGACATTGAAAGACTACATTAAAGTTTATGAAAGCAAGGACAAAAGTATATTCTAATTCATCATGTATTTATTGTTCTTTACAAACAATTTACATTGAAAATATTGTGCCTTAAAACCCCAGTGAGCAAGCCAGAAGGCAACAGTGGCAAGGAAAAACTCCCTAAATTAGTGAAGAGGATCATCAGCAGAGAGGTATAGGGAGAAACCTTGGGAGGAACCAGACTCAGCAGGGGCAAGCCATCCTCCTTTGGCTGGCATCTAAGTTTGCTGTACATAGGCCAAATATAATACAAGCCATCCATCCAACATTTCATATAGAATTGTGTTACTTTTGTGGTTATGCATTTGTGATATCTTTGACTATTGACTGCCTGCATCGGTTTAGAGTTTTGCCGGGACATTTTCTGAAGATACTTGAACAATGATTTTGTATTCACTGTAAGAAAGGGAAGCAGAAAAGTTAAGTCAAATTAGTATCAACTTCTGGTTGTGTGCCTCTTCATAAAAACAGTTCATGGAGTGGAGAATCTTAATGGATAAGGTGGAAGTTTGAAGTGTAACATTGCAGAAATCTGAAAATACAGTCATGGAACATTAACACAACTGAAACATTGTACAGATGTCTATATTAGTTGCACACTCACCTTTTTGGAGAAGTGGACCGTAGATATTGGGTTTTCATGCACAAACCTGAAAATGTATCAACAGGTGAAAGACTGCTTTAAGAAATGAATCAATTGGACTATTGCAGATATATGAATTTACCTTTTGATTGGTTGTGTGCCTCTTCATAAAAACAGTTCATGGGGTGGAGAATCATAGCGGAGAAGGAAGTTTGATGTGTAGTAAATTGCAGAAATCTGAAAATGCATTCATGGAAAATTAACTTCTTGATAATTAAAGTGTTTGCACAACAAAAACCATTTAGCAATCTGTACACTCACCTTTTGGGAGTAGTGGACAGGAGATATTGGGTTTTGATGCACAAACCTGAAAATTTATCAACAGGTGAAAGACTGCTTTAAGAAATGAGTCAATTTGAGTATTGCAGATATATTCATTTACCTTTTGATTGGTTGTGTGCCTCTTCATAAAAAAAGTTCATGGGGTGGAGAATCATAGCGGAGAAGGAAGTTTGATGTGTAGTAAATTGCAGAAATCTGAAAATGCATTCATGGAAAATTAACTTCTTGATAATTAAAGTGTTTGCACAACAAAAACCATTTAGCAATCTGTACACTCACCTTTTGGGAGTAGTGGACAGGAGATATTGGGTTTTGATGCACAAACCTGAAAATTTATCAACAGGTGAAAGACTGCTTTAAGAAATGAGTCAATTTGAGTATTGCAGATATATTCATTTACCTTTTGATTGGTTGTGTGCCTCTTCATAAAAACAGTTCATGGAGTGGAGAATCTTAATGGATAAGGCGGAAGTTTGAAGTGTAACCTTGCAGAAATCTGAAAATAAAGTCATGGAACATTAACTGATTGATAGTGTTTACACAACTGAAACATTGTACAGATGTCTGTATTAGTTGCACACTCACCTTTTTGGAGAAGTGGACCGTAGATATTGGGTTTTCATGCACAAACCTGAAAATGTATCAACAGGTGAAAGACTGCTTTAAGAAATGAATCAATTGGACTATTGCAGATATATGAATTTACCTTTTGATTGGTTGTGTGCCTCTTCATAAAAACAGTTCATGGGGTGGAGAGTCATATTGGAGAAGGAAGTTTGATGTGTAGTAAATTGCAGAAATCTGAAAATGCATTCATGGAAAATTAACTTCTTGATAGTTAAAGTGTTTGCACAACAAAAACCATTTAGCAATCTGTACACTCACCTTTTGGGAGTAGTGGACAGGAGATATTGGGTTTTGATGCACAAACCTGAAAATTTATCAACAGGTGAAAGACTGCTTTAAGAAATGAGTCAATTTGAGTATTGCAGATATATTCATTTACCTTTTGATTGGTTGTGTGCCTCTTCATAAAAACAGTTCATGGAGTGGAGAATCTTAATGGAGAAGGCGGAAGTTTGAAGTGTAACCTTGCAGAAATCTGAAAATACAGTCATGGAACATTAACTGATTGATAGTGTTTACACAACTGAAACATTGTACAGATGTCTATATTAGTTGCACACTCACCTTTTTGGAGAAGTGGACCGTAGATATTGGGTTTTCATGCACAAACCTGAAAATGTATCAACAGGTGAAAGACTGCTTTAAGAAATGAATCAATTGGACTATTGCAGATATATGAATTTACCTTTTGATTGGTTGTGTGCCTCTTCATAAAAACAGTTCATGGGGTGGAGAATCATAGCGGAGAAGGAAGTTTGATGTGTAGTAAATTGCAGAAATCTGAAAATACAGTCATGGAACATTAACTGATTGATAGTGTTTACACAACTGAAACATTGTACAGATGTCTATATTAGTTGCACACTCACCTTTTTGGAGAAGTGGACCGTAGATATTGGGTTTTCATGCACAAACCTGAAAATGTATCAACAGGTGAAAGACTGCTTTAAGAAATGAATCAATTGGACTATTGCAGATATATGAATTTACCTTTTGATTGGTTGTGTGCCTCTTCATAAAAACAGTTCATGGGGTGGAGAGTCATATTGGAGAAGGAAGTTTGATGTGTAGTAAATTGCAGATATCTGAAAATGCATTCATGGAAAATTAACTTCTTGATAATTAAAGTGTTTGCACAACAAAAACCATTTAGCAATCTGTACACTCACCTTTTGGGAGTAGTGGACAGGAGATATTGGGTTTTGATGCACAAACCTGAAAATTTATCAACAGGTGAAAGACTGCTTTAAGAAATGAGTCAATTTGAGTATTGCAGATATATTCATTTACCTTTTGATTGGTTGTGTGCCTCTTCATAAAAAAAGTTCATGGGGTGGAGAATCATAGCGGAGAAGGAAGTTTGATGTGTAGTAAATTGCAGAAATCTGAAAATGCATTCATGGAAAATTAACTTCTTGATAATTAAAGTGTTTGCACAACAAAAACCATTTAGCAATCTGTACACTCACCTTTTGGGAGTAGTGGACAGGAGATATTGGGTTTTGATGCACAAACCTGAAAATTTATCAACAGGTGAAAGACTGCTTTAAGAAATGAGTCAATTTGAGTATTGCAGATATATTCATTTACCTTTTGATTGGTTGTGTGCCTCTTCATAAAAACAGTTCATGGAGTGGAGAATCTTAATGGATAAGGCGGAAGTTTGAAGTGTAACCTTGCAGAAATCTGAAAATAAAGTCATGGAACATTAACTGATTGATAGTGTTTACACAACTGAAACATTGTACAGATGTCTGTATTAGTTGCACACTCACCTTTTTGGAGAAGTGGACCGTAGATATTGGGTTTTCATGCACAAACCTGAAAATGTATCAACAGGTGAAAGACTGCTTTAAGAAATGAATCAATTGGACTATTGCAGATATATGAATTTACCTTTTGATTGGTTGTGTGCCTCTTCATAAAAACAGTTCATGGGGTGGAGAGTCATATTGGAGAAGGAAGTTTGATGTGTAGTAAATTGCAGAAATCTGAAAATGCATTCATGGAAAATTAACTTCTTGATAGTTAAAGTGTTTGCACAACAAAAACCATTTAGCAATCTGTACACTCACCTTTTGGGAGTAGTGGACAGGAGATATTGGGTTTTGATGCACAAACCTGAAAATTTATCAACAGGTGAAAGACTGCTTTAAGAAATGAGTCAATTTGAGTATTGCAGATATATTCATTTACCTTTTGATTGGTTGTGTGCCTCTTCATAAAAACAGTTCATGGAGTGGAGAATCTTAATGGAGAAGGCGGAAGTTTGAAGTGTAACCTTGCAGAAATCTGAAAATACAGTCATGGAACATTAACTGATTGATAGTGTTTACACAACTGAAACATTGTACAGATGTCTATATTAGTTGCACACTCACCTTTTTGGAGAAGTGGACCGTAGATATTGGGTTTTCATGCACAAACCTGAAAATGTATCAACAGGTGAAAGACTGCTTTAAGAAATGAATCAATTGGACTATTGCAGATATATGAATTTACCTTTTGATTGGTTGTGTGCCTCTTCATAAAAACAGTTCATGGGGTGGAGAGTCATATTGGAGAAGGAAGTTTGATGTGTAGTAAATTGCAGAAATCTGAAAATGCATTCATGGAAAATTAACTTCTTGATAGTTAAAGTGTTTGCACAACAAAAACCATTTAGCAATCTGTACACTCACCTTTTGGGAGTAGTGGACAGGAGATATTGGGTTTTGATGCACAAACCTGAAAATTTATCAACAGGTGAAAGACTGCTTTAAGAAATGAGTCAATTTGAGTATTGCAGATATATGAATTTACCTTTTGATTGGTTGTGTGCCTCTTCATAAAAACAGTTCATGGGGTGGAGAATCATAGCGGATAAGACCGAAGTTTGAAGTGTAATGTATTGCACAAACCTGAAAATGTATCAACAGGTGAAAGACTGCTTTAAGAAAAGATTCAATTCGAGTATTGCAGATATATGAATTTACCTTTTGATTGGTTGTGTGCCTCTTCATAAAAACAGTTCATGGGGTGGAGAATCATAGCGGATAAGACCGAAGTTTGAAGTGTAACGTTTTGCACAAACCTGAAAATGTATCAACAGGTGAAAGACTGCTTTAAGAAATGAGTCAATTTGAGTATTGCAGATGTATTAATTTACCTTTTGATTGGTTGTGTGCCTCTTCATTAAAACAGTTTGTGGAGCGGAGAATCATAATGGATAAGGCGGAAGTTTGAAGTGTAACATTGCAGAAATCTGAAGATACAGTTATGGAACATTAACTGATTGATAAAGTGTTTGCACATCTGATACATTTAGTGAAATATGTAGACATCTGCACACTTACCTTTGACAGTAGTTAGTAGTTAGTTGATGCACAAACCTGAAAATATATTGCTATTAGGTGAAACGGTGCCTGAACACGGTTTTATTCTGACACTACTACATTTACATTGTCATCAGTTGTTTTCTTCAGTAAGAAAGTTATTGAGGTACATAATTATGTGTTGGATGGAGTACAGAATCTCTTGTATGGGAGAAATTCTGACTTGTGCATTTCATACGTCTAAAAAGATGACTTGCAGATGTGCTTGCATATAGTTGATTGATTTAACCATGCCTTTATTCTGCTTGTGTAATCATGCACAACTGAGTCTACTTACCAATTTTGTGTTTTTCTATTGACTTAATTGTGATATTAGGAGACAAATGGATGGATGCAGGCAGTCTTTGTGGATGCTTCCTATAATGTTTGGAAGCATCCATTATGATTTGGATGGCTTAGAATGACTGAAATTAGATTATGGATTAAATGTCAGTTAAAAATAAATCTCTCAAAACTGAGAATTTAAGCAGAATTAAAATAATAATAATAATAATAAAGCATTAAGATGAATACAAAGTAAATACTACAGTTACCTTGGCTGGGTGAAGTTTACTAGCTCAAGAAAGAAGAGCAATTATGGGAGATGTTGCGTTGAAAATGATGATCACTTGTTTGAATTACAGGCTGGATTAACTGGACTCTGACCATGTTGGAATCTCAGGATAGCACTCATATCGTATGGACACAAAAACAGAACAGACAATACAGTGATACAATTCTCATTTCAGAGTGTTGCATTGATAAAATGGATTACCTTCAGATAATACTTCAATCATAACATGGAACAGCTGTACATATTCAACTGATGGATCATTATAAGAGTTATTCATTTACATATAGATAGACTTAGAACATACCGTCTCCAGTTGTACACTTGCCCTGCAGTTGTATGCCAGTTGGAAGCTCAGGATGAACATTGAACAAGTAAGAGCACAGACAAGAAACAAATAATGCAGGTTATAGAGATTTCATTACATAATCACACACATTAATTTTTACCTCAGTGAAATAAGGACTGCTTGGTGGTAACTGTAATACGTTTGCACAATTTCAACAGAGACATTATCTGCATCTTTAACATAGACATGGTCTATCACTGTACCTTTTTCAGTGGTAGGGTGTTGCACATGTTGACTGTATCCATGTAGTTCCATTAGTGTACCAATTGTAGATGATGTCAAGATGTCCTCATTGAAGTCTCCCATAATCACTTTCTTTCCTGACTGTTTCTCCAGCTCATCAATAACATGCAACATATTTTGTCGAAACAGATTAAGTGGATATGAATTAGGTCTGTACAGCAAAGCAGCATTCAAACTTAGATGTGGAACTGCAAAGTATAGACATTCCAAGTTACAAGGTTCTGGAACCCTGACATTAAAATGAATGCTTTCACAACAGAATAGTCCAACTCCACCTCCTCTTTGTTGTTTTAAATCAGTGAAAAGTGGAGTACTGTTGTCATAACATTTAGCTCTTGGATTGCTCTTAAAAACAAATCCTGGAATCTGTACTTGGTCTTCAACTTTTAGCCACGTTTCAGTTAAACAGATGCAATCTGCATTCATTATCGGTCTGTGAACTTGAAGATCTTGAACATGAGCTCGAAGACTTTGTACATTATGAAGAGCAATTGTAAACACGCCAGGTGTCTTTACAAAACTGTAATTTTCTAAAGTAAGTCGGGGCATGTTTTTCATAGCGGAGTCAATTTTCTCATTACAATATATGACAGAGTCTTTGAAGTTATTAATTATTAGTCCATCGAGGGTTCTCACACGACTCAGTGCAACATATGCTTGTCCCGGAGAAAATACCTTGTCAAGTGAGACGACCGCTTGATCTACTGTGAGTCCTTGCACTTTATGAACGGTGCATGCCCATGCCAATTTAAGTGGAAACTGACGTCTTAAACCACCATCGTTTGAGACTTGATCTTCTTCCACTTCAATAACAGTTGAATTTGGAGAATATTTCTGTCGCAGCTTCGATCTCTGAACTTTACCAACATTTGGATCATCAAATTCAACATGGATAGCTGATGGGAAGTCATCATCTTCATCATCATCACGTCTTTGTTTTCTGCTTATGTGGACAACTGTGCCACAGGCTCCATTGACAAGTCCATCAGAAACATCAACATTTTTCCTAAGCATTACTCTGGCACCAACACCCAAGGAAACACATTTGTCCAAACAAGAGTTGAAAACTTTTGCATGAAATCCAACTTTCCTTTCTATTCTTCCAGTTTCTGGATTTCTAGCAAAGTCTCTAGCGTGAATAGTGATTGCCTCAGGACAACGCTCATTAAGTTTCTGTATATTGTACTCATCAACCTGAGCATTTGTAGGGAATATATGAATAGCATCGCATTCTTCACCAGTTTCACGTTGCTTCAACATGTTGATGTCATTTGGGCTTAGAGTTTCGTTCTTTTTATGAACTCTCAGACGATTTAACATTTCAGCAAAAGATGCATCTTGTTGCCTGACAACTTGTGTTAGTTCAGCAATTTCAAAGTTGGTATCCCAAAGATTCACTCCTTTTGGATCAACGTACAGGGGAATTCCCTTGACTGGCGGTAGCTGATAAAAATCACCAACACAGACCAAACTGACTCTTCCAAAAATTGAGTAGTCACCAGTTTGCTTAATTTGTCTCAATCTACCATGAACATACGACAAAAGGTGATGGTCAACCATAGACACCTCATCAATGATCAGAATCTGCAAACCTCCCAGTTTTGCACGCAGTGAATTGATTTTGTCATCACTTAGGGGCTGATATGGCAGTTTGACATTGGCACCTATGGAAAAGGTATTATGGATTGTAGAAGCACCAATTTGAAAACTGGCCACTCCGGTTGACGCAGTTAAAATCACACTTCTATCATCAGGGTTTTCGGACAGCTGAGATAAAAGTCTGGAGGATTCATAGTAGATCGCTTTGATTAAATGACTCTTGCCTGTGCCTGCTCCACCAGTGACAAACAAGTGAAATGGTTCAGGGTTTTCACCAAGAAGTTTCTCTAAACACCATTTCCGTACTTTGTAAAAGATTGCACATTGTTGTGCATTTAATGATCGCAGTAAACATAATGCTTCTTCTCTAGAAATTCCAGCCTGATTGGTTTCAATACTGTATGGAGTTCGAGGGTTCGTTACAAGATCTGGAATAGAACACTCAGAATCATCTTCATCAGGAATTGTATTACTCTTCCTTAGTTCTAAACATTCGTGACGTTCCTTTTCAGTTTCAGGACATAACGCAGCCCAAGCATCTTCCAAATCAACACCTTGCTCCAAAAGCTGTTGAGCTCGATCAATTTTGTCACTTTCCTTTTCAAAGAGTGCTCGATTAGCATCAACAATACATTTGACTTGCGTCACATTTCTCCCACATTTCACAGCACCACTGTTGTAGAATTCCTCATAAGTGCTAAAACTCTCAGGCTTGAGCTGACAATCTTCATAATGTGGCAAGAAAAGTTGCAACAATGAATGAAAGTACTTTTCTGGATCTTTTTTGGGAGAAAATCTCGGATATCGAACAACAGCAGGGTCAGTTCGAGTTCTCTTCATCATATAACCACAGTCATTGTTAAGCTTGATCACCTTGTCTTCAGAAGACTTTTTTTGTGAAGAAACCTCCGATTTTGACAAGATCCTGTTTTCAGAGCAAAAACTTGCAAGACATTGGGTCTCAAACTCTTCCGTGTTTGGCCTATTCTTGTATCGGTCAACCAGACTAGTCATCCAAAAGCTAGCTTCTTCACCAGACTGATCAACTTTGTTTTTGATGACACGAAGAGGCAAACTCATCTTTACAGGATTCAATCCAATTGGAATAAACTGGACTTTACGAGAACATTCCTTCAAGTGCATACCGGTCAGACGATACACAGCCTCTTGAGCAGAAACTTCTCTGTTGTGAAGATATACACTACCAAGCATCTTCAGTGATGATCTCGCTTCAAGGTTTCCATTCATGGCTTCGTTTTGCGCACGTTGCAGCAACAATCCCATTTCTTGTTCTGCTTTTGTGATGTAACTGATAATGTAAACCACTACAGAGTAAGCATCAGTGACGTACTGGATATCCATGTTGCCTTGCCAGGCACGCAGTAAATGTTTATTATACTGGTTCACCCAGACGTCTTTTGGACTTCTTTTCAGGACAACGGATTTCTTTTTGGAACACTGTGCATACACTTTCTCAAAGAGAGCTTGGTTAATACCAATGGATTCAAAAAATGCATCAGTTGAGTCATAATCCATATCAGAAGCTGTTAAAGCCTTTTTCACTTTTTCTAAAACTGTACGTGCAGTATCTTTTCCGTCACCACTTTTCAAATCGTCTCGACTACCACCTCTTGTAATAAAGGTACGGCTTGATGGGGGTCGTGGAAAATTAAATCTGCAAACTGTCTTTTTCTTACGACATGTCTTTGAATGTCTGACACTGTGCTTCTGAACACCGTTGACAATCTCAAACAGTTCAGTTTCATCCTCGCTTGGGGTCTCACAAGTGATGTACCGATCAATGAAACTAGCAACCAAACCATCGTTTTCTTCATTGTCTTCATTTAACGTTGGGGCATTTTCAACCCAAAACAGACAGTGAACATGAGGAGATCCACGCTGTTGAAACTCTACGCGATAAAAGTAATCTACTATTTTCCCAATCGGTTGAGCTGAAGACATGATTACATTTCTCAGAAAACAATGCCATCTATGATCAAACATTCTTGCAGCAGTCACTGGGTTTCGTCTAATCAATCCACATTTTTCAGACCAGTCAAGTTCATCTGCTTTCACATTTTTCCCTTCCTGTTTGATTATAGTACTAATCATTTCTGGCCATCTGAGATCCGCAGAACTAAAGGATGCAAAGAAAGTTGGAATACCTAGCTGTCTTACAAGTGCAAAAAGGTCCTTTTGAGTAGACTGCCAATATGGAGGTGTTCCACGGATTGGTCTC
The DNA here is from genome assembly GCF_023724105.1 of Carassius gibelio. Taxonomy (NCBI): domain Eukaryota; kingdom Metazoa; phylum Chordata; class Actinopteri; order Cypriniformes; family Cyprinidae; genus Carassius; species Carassius gibelio. The sequence continues at coordinate 10,316,085 of NC_068410.1, forward strand.
AAAAACTTGTATCCTTCATCAAAATTCAAGATTTTAGATAACGAGTCTGGGTTTGTTAGTACATCTGAAGTCACTTCAGTCAACAAACTCTTCTCAGATCCTTTGCGCAAAGCAATTGAAACATTGGATACAACTTGATCAATCTCCGACAGATACTGTGCATAGAAAATGAAGTCTGTGCTTCGTGCAAAACGTCCATCCGCATTGAGGATTCTTGCATTCAAGTATCTTGACAATGTTATTTTTACCTCCCTCTTATCATGAAATGTTGGACCACCAGTTGGATATAGAACAGGGAAACATTTTGCTTCGTTAGACCTATCGGATAACAAACTAACAGGACTGTTACCTTCAGCAGGTGCCAGATTTAATACATCCTGGAAATGCTGATCAATTACTTCTGAACCGATGTCCACAGGTTGCAATGACGTATCTGACAAAAGACCACTTTGCTCTTTGATGTAGGTAAGGTCTTCCTCTTGCTGTTCATCAAGGTCATTTTCATCATCAATCTTTTCAACTACGTCTTGTTGCTCCATTTCATCAACATTTTCTTCTGGTTCGTTCAAAGAGTTGATCCACTGTTGATTAATCTCCACATCACCAAACCACTTATTGAACCGGATCAAATATTTCAGAGCATTTCGAACACGATCAGTGTGTACATACTTGTACTCATAATGCCCTTTGTAGGTTAACTTGCGTTTCAGTTTGATCCTTATCATCTTGTCATCACATTCATTTCGTGGAAGGATATTGGACACATCTGTGGCATTAACCGGGACGCACACTACAGGGCCATGGCATCCATGTTGTTTACCACGAGGAAGGCACAGTAATTTCATAAAAGGAATGTTACGTGCAATTAGATGTTGTTCCAAAGAGTTGAGGCATTTCAGTTGATTTGGAACATCCACCAAATGCATGTTGTTTGCAACGCTCTCTTCGGGCAGTTGTCCACAGAGGATTTTCCGATGACACGTTAGACAGATCCATAATTTGCACCCTGAGGAATGAGCAGAAGATCCTTCACACTTTTGATCACAGACATGAACATACCTGGTTGTGATGCATCTTCTTCCCAAAGCAGCGATTTTTACACCTTTGTCTTCATAGCATTGTCTTCTACATTCAACAACCTGCTTTCTGAAAAGTAAACGGTGACAGACACAGCACACAAACTCTGGACCACTACTAATTTCTTGTCTAAAAAGATCAATAGCAACATCAATGTCTTGTTGTTCCTTCTTTCTTGCATACTTTTCACAACCTTTTTGTATTGAAAGCACACGGAAGTTCACATCTTTATGATATTTCATTACAGAATACTCACACACTCTTCTTTTGAAGACTAGGTTTTGCAGATATTTTTTCTTTGAATACTCACACACTCTTGCTTTGAAGGCCAGGTTTTGCAGATATTTTTTCTTTGAATACTCACACACTCTTGCTTTGAAGGCCAGGTTTTGCAGATATTTTTTCTTTGAATACTCACACACTCTTGCTTTGAAGGCCAGGTTTTGCAGATATTTTTTCTTTGAATACTCACACACTCTTGCTTTGAAGGCCAGGTTTTGCAGATATTTTTTCTTTGAATACTCACATACATTTGCCTGAAAAGAGACATTATATTTATATTTCAATCGAGAATACTGGCAAACACGTTTTTGGAACTGAATATTGCTCAAGTACTTGGCTTTAGAACGTTCACACTTTGATAAACGAACATCAACATTTTTTAGATATTTGTCACGAAGAATTCCCTTTTTTCTCTCTTGGTAATATCTATCTCTACTGTATTTTGTTTTGTCATATTCAATTTTTTTCCCCCTGTAAATGGTGTCATCAGAATATTTTGTTTTGGCATTCTCAATTTTTTTCCCCCTGTAAATGGCATCACAATATTTAGCTTTGGCATGCTCAATTTTGTTCTGTCTGTATTCAGGGTCATTACCATACTTTGACTTCTTGTACTTCAATTGTTTTTGTCTGTACTCACGGTCGTTGCTATATCTCTCCCGATGTCTTTTGGTGGGACAACATTCTGCAGCATCGCTTACCTTTCGCTTACGCAGACATGGTTTGCTGACCTCATTTGACACCGCATTTCCACATGCTCCTGCACAAACAGCATCTCGATCCTTGTGCTTAACACATGTCACAACTTCATAATGATTACGGTTACAGTGTTTCAGATAAATTGCATTCTGAGTGGATACCTCTCCGGTAGGTTTGTGTGCATTCCATCGGCTGTCATTAAAAGTCATTATGGTGGTTTTGAATAGATCGGCCGCAACAAATATGTCAATTTCGGTTACCCATGAGCCAGAATAAAACATTCTAGATCGTGTCAGATAATCCTCTGCTGAAGAATACTCACTTCTCACGTACCTCTCAAACAGCAGAGTATTCATCTTTAGATGTTTCACAACTGCACGGCGAACCTTCAAGTGTTTCTCTTCACTTCCACATATCACATGTGCCAACGATCTGAAAAAGCAGTTACCGTCTGGTTTAATGGTCTTTGTCTGACACGGAGCTGCAATGGGACCAAAGTTTATGACATTATGGTCACCGTTATCATTGGACATTTGTATGAGCTCACATAAAGCTTGCTTATCATTATGTGTTAAGGGAGAAAAAAAGACATCTGGAACTGAAACATCAGTGATCATCAAATCATCGGTTATAACAGTTTCAGCGTGGGATTTTGTAACCCGTTTACCTGACAGCTCAATGTGCTTTTCTTTCCTCAATCTTTTACCTTTACTTGGCAACACATTAGAGGCTGTCTGTGTTGGAAGGTTAGGGTTTCTCACATCTGCAACTTCATCCACAGGTACTGGATAATCAGGGGTCTTTGGCTCAGTCTTCACAGATTCACGTACCTTTGGTATGCGTTTTAAGACATCACTGTAGAGGGCTTTACCGGAAGAGCATGGGAAACCGCTGCTGCCTGCTTCTTGCAGCGGATCAGACACTTCTGCATCTGCATGAACCAAAACTCCAGTTATCTCAAATGGTGGCTCAGGTACCCCAAACAACTGTGCCATGTCATTGATATAGTCGTACAGAGACTCTATGGTACGGTGATAGACTACACAACTTGTGTCTGTCCTGATGGCATGAGAGTCAACGACTGCATACCATGACCCCTGCTTAATAACTGCAGATGTGTTGGCACAAATGGTTAACAAGAAAGCATCAGCACTAAGTAGAGTTTGCTGAAGGGCTACATCAAGTGGCATGGCTACACTGCTTATGGCTTGGTCATACTCGTGGTACTCATTGACATTAACAAAACCAGTCAGAGATGGAGTGTACTCGATGGAAAATGTAGTATTACCCAACACATGTCGCCTTGGTAATTCATGGACTGCAATATAATTCCTACCCTTCGCTTCCCGGTCTTTTATGTTACCCCGTTTTCTCAGATACTCATAGAGGCGTGTTCCTGCAACCAAGACACCGTCCAGATCTGGTGTTGACCACGTCAGCACATTCTTCAGCTTGCTTTTCAACACCGCCGTCAGACTGATTGCTCCACACTGCCTGTTGCGTGAATCTCCAAAGCGGGCATCAGCTTGATCAAAAGATCCTCTTAGCATGGATTTCTGGGGAAAATCAGAACAAACACCCAAAGCACTTTCATGGCAAATTGCAGGAATGTTTTGTTCAGATTGCATGGGTTTTGATTTGCTTTTCATTGGGTACCTCATCTGGGGTCGACCGAGCTTGCCTGAGTCTACTTGAAAATCACATGTCCTTACCTCAGTCTTGACTGATTCACATACCTTGGAAGGGCGTTTTACAACTTCACTGTAAAGGGCTTTACCGGAAGACCGTGGAAAACTGCTGCCAACTGCTTGACCAAGAGAACCTTTCTGCACTGATTGCTGTGGAAAATCACAATATGCAGGTAAAGTATTCACAGAAATTTCATGTATATTTGTAAGCACTTTTTCTTTTTTTTCTGAGTTTTCAAGGGTTTTCAAGGGTTTGCAAGGGTTTTCAAGGGTTTTCAAGGGTTTGCAAGGGTTTTCAAGGGTTTTCAAGGGTTTGCAAGGGTTTTCAAGGGTTTTCAAAGGTTTGCAAGGGTTTTCAAGGGTTTTCAAGGGTTTGCAAGGGTTTTCAAGGGTTTTCAAGGGTTTGCAAGGGTTTTCAAGGGTTTTCAAGGGTTTGCAAGGGTTTTCAAGGGTTTGCTTAGGTGACAGATGCAAGTTTGCAAGGTTTACTGATGCATTTACTGATGCGAGTTTGCAAGGGTTTTCAATGCTGCCAGCTTTTGGTGACAACAATGCATCATTTTTTTTAAGAGGATTCAGCGTAACCTCTGTATTTGCACATCTCTGAGCATAAAGACGTTTGGCTATCGTCGCCCTCTTCTTCGGTCGCGGCATGCCGACTCTCTGCCTCTGCCGCCGACTCTCTGCCGCCGATCTGCCTCTGCCGCCGACTCTCTGCCGCCGACTCTCTGGACGATAGCCAAACGCCTCTCTGCCTCTGCCGCCGACTCTCTGCCGCCGACTCTCTGCCGCCGACTCTCTGCCGCCGACTCTCTGCCGCCGACTCTCTGCCGCCGACTCTCTGCCGCCGACTCTCTGCCGCCGACTCTCTGCCGCCGACTCTCTGCCGCCGACTCTCTGCCGCCGACTCTTGACGATAGCTGCCGCCTCTCTGCCGCCGACTCTTGACGATAGCTGCCGCCTCTCTGCCGCAGTCGCCGCCTCTCTGGCTGCCTCTCTGCCGCAGTCACCTCGGTCTTTAGCCAGTGAACCACCATGCATAAAAGAAAAAAGGTATACTTGTCAGCCAGGCTTTGTTGTACATTTAAACACTTTGGCAGGATGTTCTAAATGCATTTTAATAAAGTTCGAAAAGTTTGACTTACCTCAACTCGGTCTTTTCCCAGTGTACCAGCACATGCAAAAAAGAAGAGGGTGATAAGTTATGCATTTTAAGAACTTCACTTCATACATTTAAAAATTACATTAAAATTATAAATTTTACCTCAACTCACACTCTTATCCATTCACCAGCACACATACAAAGTAGTATTGTTTAGCATATATTCAATTTACACATTTCACTTTCACAAAAAAAAAAAAAAAAAAAACATTTCACAGCTAAATAAACTATCAATTAAGGAGACAATTTTTCAAGAAAATATATTAATATCAACAGGAATGAAAACCGAATAAAAGTTTCTTAATTAAAATATCAATGCAAGATTTGATAATGACCAGCTACATTATTCACATAAGCCCTTGACAAGACACAAGTGCTGATGAATATCTTAAGACTGCCCAGCACACATGGATATGGTCTTAATTTTGCCATGAAAAAAGCAAGCATTTAACTTGTCTCAACTCACAGTCTATTACTAGTGCACCACCACACATAAAAGAAAAAGGTACACTTTTTAGCTATGCTTTGTTATACATTTAAATGTACTTAAGCAGTATATTCTAAATGTTCAAAAAGTTTGACTTACCTCAACTCAGTCTTTAACCAATGTGCCACCCCAAATGAAAAAAAAGGTATACTTGCCAGCCATGCTTTGTTATACAATTAAACACTTACTTCAGCACGGTTCTAAATTGTTTTTAATGGTTACAAAAGTTGCCTTACCTCAGCTTGTAGTCTTTAACCAGTGCATGACCATGCATAAAAGAAAAAAGGTTTACTTGTCAGCCATGCTTTGTTATACATTTACTTCACAGTACATTCCAAATTCTTTTTTAAATGGTTACAAAACATTGCCTTACCTCAACTCACACAACTCAGTCTTTAACCAGTGCACCACCACACATTAAAGAAAAAAAAGGTATACTTGTCAGCCATGCTTTGTTATACAATTAAACACTTACTTCAGCACTATGATCTAAATTGTTTTTAATGGTTACAAAAGTTGCCTTACCTCTGCTCGCAGTCTTTAACCAGTGCACCACCACACACAAAAAAATACACTTGTCAGGCATGCTTTGTTATGCATTGAAACATTTACTTCAGCAGAATATTCCAAATTATTTTTAAATGGTTACAAAAAGATTCCTTACCTCAGCTCGCAGTCTTTAACCAGTGCACCACCACACACACACACACACAAAAGGTATACTTGTCAGGCATGCTTTGTTATACATTTACTTCAGCAGTATATTCTAAGTGCATTTTAATAAAGTTTGAAAAGTTTGACATACCTCAACTGTCTTTTACCAGTGTACCAGAACATGCAAGAAAGAAGAGTGATAAGTTTTAAGAACTTAACATACATTTAAAAAGTACAATCAAATTATTTTTACATATACAAGAATTATAAATGTTACCTCAACTCACTCTTGTTAATACACCAGCACACATAAAAAGAAGAAAGTATTGTTTAGCATATATTCAAATTACACATTTCACACAAAAAAAAAAAAAAAAAAATTTTCACAGTTAAATAAATCAATTAATGAGACCATTTTCAAGAAAATATAGTGTAGACTACGAAGACTAAATTACTTTGTTTAAATAATTTGCAAACAATCTGAATCAGAATTACTAAACTCTTGTGCGTCGCTTTTCCAAAAACACACAAAATCCTACCTTCCAATAAAATCCAGAATTGTATTACAGATCAAACAATAGACTACCATAATAAGAAAACTAATTCAAGTAAAGAGAAAATACTTAAAATGAGTTGGCACTTTGAACACTTGGTCATTACAAAAAACAAACAAAATGAACATATTAAACACTTCAGCAAAAAATCCACAATCCAAACTAAGAAGAAATAATTAACACACAGACACTTTTAAAACAAACGTACCTTCTGTAGAAAAACAGATAAACTGAGCAGCACATGCTCGCTCCCTGATATACTGTCAATTTAAGACCAGGTGCAGCTTGATTAATTGGTTAGCACGTGGTCTGATGCTTTTGTGAACATTCTCACACCTTAACCTCTCTTCTGTGGCTTATCAAATGTGTGTCAACTAATGTGGCTCTCTCTGTTAAGGCAGTGGTCCCGAACCTGAGAGGTCGTGGGATCGAATCCGGGGTGGGTAAGGTTGATCCGATGTAAGTCTTTTTTTGGCCGTTTTGCTTCGTCCCGCTCGTTGCTCTGGCTACAGCCCTTCAGGGCTTGGCCCCGGTATCGCTGCTTGCAGCTATATTAGCGATTGTTTTTGGTAGAATTTTCGAGCAAAAACAATCGATCACTATGCAAGCCCTATGAAGGGAACATGGGAAAATGATGAAATTTGGCACACTTCTAGAGATGGTCACCAATAGTGATCTGACCAACTTTGGGGTCTCTAAGACCAACTCTACAGCGCCACCACCAGTTCAAAAATTCAGTTTTTAAACTTTAATAACTCCCGAACCCTTTGGTCTATACAGATACGACTTAGTACACATGATTACTCTCTTCATGGAGATTACACTCTATACCTTACATTAAGTCTCCACCCATTACAGTAATTGCTATTAAGCTAATTAAGTGTTTCTGTTTAAACGCTACTCCTCCTTCAAAAGTGGTTTGATTTTTCTGAAATTTGCCACAGACGATCTTCGGACAGAGCCGCACAGAAATGACTGAACAGATTTTTGATATTCGTCTTTGTTCAAAAGTTATTAAATTGTGAACATAACGAGGTCGACCCAAAATCGGTTGAGATGCTGTATCTCGGCCAAACATTGATCAATCGAAACTAAACTTGATACACTTCACCAACACCATGATCTGAGGGTTCATGCCGAATTCGGGCACAGCGCCATCTATGGGTCATGAGATAGCATAAATGCACATTTTTCCTTATAACTTTTGAACAACTTCTTCTATCAAGATAAAACTTAGTACACCTGATTCCTCTCTTCTCGCTGATCACATTGAATAGTTTACATTAAAATTCCTGCCATTACAGTAACCCGCATTATGAAAAGTACAGTATTCCGTTTATTCGCTACTCCTCCTTCAAATGTGGCCCAATTCTTCTCAAAATTTCCTCATACGATCTTTGGACCGAGCCGCACAGAAATGACTGAACAGAATTCTTCAACCTACTGGTCAAAAAAAGAGTTATGATGCTCTGAAGTTAACAGTGTTAAACTGAAATTGTTTGAAAGGCTATATCTCGGCCGTACTTTGATCAATCGCCACAAAACTCGCTACACTTCATCAACACTATGAACTGAGAATATATCCCAAAGTTGGGAACAGCGCCACCTATGGGTCGTGAGATACCAAAGACTCACATTTCTGCTTATAACTTTTGAACAAATAGTTGGAAAATCATGATCTTGTCGTCAGTCTATTCCTCGAAACATGCCGAATCCATGGATGTAAATTTTGCCAGGATTAACTAAACTAACTGCCTGACATTAAGAATTGTGTCCTAAGTTTCTATATCTTTTCAACCCATGGAAAGATTTCTACTATAATCGCTAGGGATTATTAAAACCATGTTCTGGACATACCTCAGAAGTCTGAATTACAATTTACTTAACTTTCCATTTCATGCTGCTTAAATTGCTAAGCAACTTTCTTCAGTGACCTCATTCTCACACCTTAACCTCTCTTCTGTGCCATGCAAACAGTGTGTCAACTAATGTGGCGCACTTCGCTAAGGCACTGGTCCCAGACCCGAGAGGGCGTGGGATCGAATCCGGGGTGGGTAACGTCGATCCAATGTAAGTTCTGTTTTGGCCGTTTTGCTTCGTCCCGCTCGTTGCTCTGGCTACAGCCCTTCAGGGCTTGGCCCCGGTATCGCTGCTTGCAGCTATATTTATTATTATTATTATTATTATTCTTCTTCTTCTTCTTCTTCTCGTCCAATGGGAGTCTATGGTAGCCCTATGAAGGGAAAAAGGGAAAATGATGAAATTTGGCACACTTGTAGAGATGACCATTATTAGTGATCTGACCAACTTTGGGGTCTCTAGGGCAAACTCTATAGCGCCACCACCAGCTCAAAAATTCAACATTCAAACATTAATAACTCTTGAACCACTAATTCTATTAAAATAAAACTTAGTACATCTGTTTTGTCTCTTCATGGAGATTCCATTCCATATCTTACATTAAGACTCCTCCCATTACAGTAGCGGCCATTTTGAAAAGTACAGTATTCAGTCTAAGCACTACTCCTCCTTCAAAATTAGTCCAATTCTTCTGAAATTTGGCTCAGATGTTCTTTGGACTGAGCCGCACAGAAATGACTCAACAGAATTTTTTGAACACTAGTGAAAAAAAAAGTTATGATGCTGTGAACTTACTGAGGTTGACCTCAAATCGGTAGAGATGCTGTATCTCGGCCAAACTTTGATCAATCGATACCAATCTTGGTACACTTCATCTACACCATGATCTGGGGGTCCATGCTAAATTTGGGAACAGCGCCACCTATGGGTGTTGAGATACCAAAAATGCACTTTGTAGCTTATAACTTCTGAACAATTCATCAGAAAATTATGATCTTGATGTCTATGGTTTCTGTAGATCATTTTGAATCTGTGGATGTCAATTTTGTCAAGACCACCTGGACCACCCGTCCGCCATTTTGAAATTTGTCAAAAATTGCTCTAACTTTTGAACTACTATACAAATCTTCACAAAAATCGATAGGCATCATCAACACCATGTGCCGGAAGTACCCCGGAAGTTGGAAGACAGCGCCACCTAGTGTTCAAGAGATATAACGATTCTTGCAAAACCCCTTATAACTACTGTAAATGTTGATCGATTTTTGTTATTTTTATGTCATTTTATTCCTTTGGTTATGCCGATTCTGAGGATGTCTCAATTGTCATTTTCCAACATGGCGTCTGTCCGCCATATTGAATGGAATGAAATACAGTTTTTTCACTACTCCTCCCTGAAATCTTGTTCAATTTTGTTAAAAGTTTTATCAGATGAACTTCAGAACGGGCCTGACAGAAATGACAGAACGGATTTTTGATATTCGTTCCCGTTCCAGAGATGTACAGCTCCGAAGTTGACCGTGCCTGTGTTTGTTGATTTATGCTAATTAGCTTAGCATGCTAATTAACTAAAATGCTAACACTTTTCTATTCACTCTAATGGGTCTCTTGAGCAATCTGGTTAACTTTGACAATGTTAGCATTTTTTAGCGTAGCATGCTAATCTGGCTAAAATGCTATTTCGGGCTTGTGAGAGATCATTCTCACACCTTGACCTCTCTTCTGTGCCATGTAAATTGTGTGTCAACTAATGTGGCGCACTTAGCTAAGGCGTTGGTTCTGAACCTGTGAGGTTGTGGGTTCGAAACCTGTATGGGAAAAATTTAAAATTGGGAATAAAGTTGTCATTTCAATTCCTTTATTACATGGTTAAGAGCTGTACTAAAGTTTCTTAAAATGGGATCAAAAATAAGTGTGTTTTTGTAACTTCATTCTGCGTTCGTTCTCATCAGACCTTCTGATTTCACCTTATCTGTAATTCTGAATCTATCTGTTCTGTAAAAAGTGCTGAAAAAGTTGCTTGAAAAACCCTTAAAAGCCAAAGAGCAATAAGGGCTTGGCCCCAGAAAGGCTGCTTGCAGCTTTAATAGCGATTGTTTTTGGTAGAATTTTCGAGCAAAAACAATCGATCACTATGCAAGCCCTATGAAGGGAACATGGGAAAATGATGAAATTTGGCACACTTCTAGAGATGGTCACCAATAGTGATCTGACCAACTTTGGGGTCTCTAAGACCAACTCTACAGCGCCACCACCAGTTCAAAAATTCAGTTTTGAAACTTTAATAACTCCTGAACCCTTTGTTCTAGACAGATCAAACTTAGTACACATGATTACTCTCTTCATGGAGATTACATTCTATACCTTACATTAAGTTTCCACCCATTACAGTAATTGCTATTAAGCTAATTAAGTGTTTCCGTTTAAACGCTACTCCTCCTTCAAAAGTTATTTCATTTTTCTGAAATTTGCCACAGACCATTTTCGGACCGAGCCGCACAGAAATGACTGAACAGATTTTTGATATTTGTCTTTGTTCAAAAGTTATTCAATTGTGAACATAACGAGGTCGACCCAAAATCGGTCAAGAGGCTGTATCTCGGCCAAACATTGATCAATCGAAACCAAACTTGATACACTTCATCAACACCATGATCTGAGGGTTCATGCCGAATTCGGGCACAGCGCCACCTATGGGTCATGAGAAAGCATAAATGCACATTTTTCCTTATAACTTTTGAACACCTTCTTCTATCAAGATAAAACTTAGTACACCTGATTCCTCTCTTCACACTGATCACATTGAATAGTTTACATTAACTTTGCAGGCATTACAGTGATGGCCATTACGAATAGTACAGTATTTCGTTTTTTCGCTACTCCTCCTTCAAATGTGGCCCAATTCTTCTCAAAATTTCCTCAGACGATCTTTGGACCGAGCCGCACGGAAATGACTGAACAGAATTTTTCGACCTACTGGTCAAAAAAAGAGTTATGATGCTCTGAAGTTAACAGTGTTGAATCGAAATTGAATGAGAGGCTATATCTCGGCCGTACTTTGATCAATCGCCACAAAACTTGCTACACTTCATCAACACTATGAACTGAGAATATATCCCAAAGTTGGAAACAGCGCCACCTATGGGTCGTGAGATACCAAAAATTCACCTTTCTGCTTATAACTTTTGAAAAATTTGTTGGAAAATCATGATCTTGGTGTCTGTCTATTCCTCGGATCATGCCGAATCTATGGATGTAAATTTTGCCAGGATTGACTAAACTACCTGTATGACATTAAGAATTTTTCATAAGTTGCTATATCTTTTCAAACCATGGAAATATTTTTACAATAATCGGTAGGGATAATTAAAACCATGTTCTGGACATACCTCAGAAGTCTGAATTACAATTTACTGAACTTTCCATATAACGTTGCTTAAAATGCTAGGCAACTTTCTTTAGTGACCTCATTCTCTAACCATAACCTCTCTTCTGCAGCACACTGGATGTGTAACGACTCAGTGGTACAGTCTGTTAAGCCGCTGGTTCAGAGATTCTGAGGTCATGGGTTTGAATCCAGGACAGTTAATGTTGTTTCTGAGTTCATGGGTTCGGATCAAGGGCAGTTAATGTTGCTTCTGTTCAAGCCTTTGCATTTCCTGAGTGTGTTTGCCTTGAATCAAAAATATGTTTTTGATCTTTCTCATCTAAAGTTCTGTTCAATTTCAAACTTCTCTACTTCTGAACCGATCGGTTGTCCTGACGTACGCTCCGTTTTGGCCGTTTTGCTTCGTCCCGCTCGTTGCTCTGGCTACAGCCCTTCAGGGCTTGGCCCCGGTATCGCTGCTTGCAGCTATATTTATTATTAGGGGCCAAGCCCAAAGGGCTGTAGCCCCTATTGTATCTGTACGTTTTCTTTATTATTATTATTCTTCTTCTTTTTCTTCCTCTCCAATGGGAGTCTATGGCAGCCCTATGAAGGGAACATGGGAAAATGATGAAATTTGGCACACTTGTAGAGATGACCATTATTAGTGATCTGACCAACTTTGGGGTCTCTAGGACCAACTCTACAGCGCCACCACCAGTTCAAAAATTCAACATTCAAACATTAATAACTCTTGAACCACTAATTCTATGAAAATAAAACTTAGTACATATGTTTTGTCCCTTCATGGAGATTCCATTCCACACTTTACATTAAGACTCCGCCCATTACAGTAGCGGCCATTTTGAAAAGTACAGTATTCAGTCTAAACACTACTCCTCCTTCAAAATTGGTCCAATTCTTCTGGAATTTGGCTCAGATGTTCTTTGGACTGAGCCGCACAGAAATGACTGAACAGAATTTTTTGAACACTAGTGAAAAAAAAAGTTATGATGCTGTGAACTTACTGAGGTTGACCTCAAATCGGTTGAGATGCTGTATCTCGGCCAAACTTTGATCAATCGAAACCAAACTTGGTACACTTCATGTGCACCATGATCTGGGGGTCCATGCCAAATTTGGGAACAGCGCCACCTATGGGTGTTGAGTTACCAAAAATGCACTTTTTTGCTTATATCTTCTGAACAGTTCATCAGAAAATTATTTTATTGATGTCTACGGATTCTTTAGATCATTCCGAATCTGTGGATGTCAATTTTGTCGAGACCACCAGGACCACCCGTCCGCCATTTTGAATTTTGTCATAAATTGCTATATCTTTTGATCTACTGTACATATCTTCACAAAAATCGATAGGCATCATCAATACCATATCCCGGAGGTATCCCGGAAGTTCGAAGACAGCGCCACCTAGTGTTCAAGAGATATAATGATTCTTGCAAAACCCCTTATAACTACTGTAAATGTTGATCGAATTTTTGTTATTTTTTTGTCATTTTATTCATTTGGTTATGCCGAATCTGATGATGTCTCAATTGTCATTTTCCAATATGGTGTCTGTCCGCCATATTGAATGGAATGAAATACAGTTTTTTCGCTACTCCTCCCTGAAATCTTGTTCAATTTTGTCCAAAATTTTATCAGATGAACTTCAGACCGGGCCTGACAGAAATGACTGAACAGATTTTTGATATTCACTCCCGTTCCCGACGTGTACAGCTCTGAAGTTGACCGTGCCTGTGCTGGTTGATTTATGCTAGTTAGCTTAGCATGCTAATTAGCTAAAATGCTAACACGTTTCTATTGACTCTAATGGGTCTCCTGAGCTATCTGGTTAACTTTGAGCAACGTTAGCATTTTTTAGCGTAGCATGCTAATCTGGCTAAAATGCTGCTTCGGGCTTTTGAGAGTTCATTCTCACACCTTAACCTCTCTTCTGTGCCATGCAAACAGTGTGTCAACTAATGTGGCGCACTTAGCTAAGGCACTCGTCCCGAACCCGAGAGGTTGTGGGATCGAATCCGGGGTGGGTAATGTCGATCCGATGGAAGTTCCGTTTTGGCCGTTTTGCTTCGTCCCGCTCGTTGCTCTGGCTACAGCCCTTCAGGGCTTGGCCCCGGTATCGCTGCTTGCAGCTATATTTAGGGGCCAAGCCCAGAGGGCTGTAGCCCCTATTGTATCTGTATGTTTTATTATTATTATTATTATTATTATTCTTCTTCTTCTTCTCGTCCAATGGGAGTCTATGGCAGCCCTATGAAGGGAACATGGGAAAATGATAAAATTTGGCACACTTGTAGAACTGGTCATTATTAGTGATCTGACCAACTTTGGGGTCTCTAGGCCAAACTCTATAGCGCCACCACCAGTTCAAAAATTCAACATTGAAACGTTAATAACTCTTGAACCACTAATTCTATTAAAATGAAACTTAGTACATCTATTTTGTCTCTTCAAGGAGATTCCATTCCATATCTTACATTAAGACTCCGCCCATTACAGTAGCGGCCATTTTGAAAAGTACAGTATTCAGTCTAAACACTACTCCTCCTTCAAAATTGGTCCAATTCTTCTGAAATTTGGCTCAGATGTTCTTTGGACTGAGCCGCACAGAAATGACTGAACAGATTTTTGATTTTCGTCTTTGTTCAAAAGTTATTCAATTGTGAACTTAATGAGGTTGACCTAAAATCGGTAGAGATGCTATATCTCGGCCAAACTTTGATCAATCGATACCAAACTTGGTACACTTCATCTACACCATGATCTGGGGGTCCACGCCAAATTTGGGAACAGCGCCACCTATGGGTGTTGAGATACCAAAAATGCACTTTTTTGCTTATAACTTCTGAACAATTCATCGGAAAATTATTTTCTTGATGTCTATGGATTCTTTAGATCATTCCGGATCTGTGGATGTCAATTTTGTCGAGACCACCAGGACCACCCGTCCGCCATTTTGAATTTTGTCATAAATTGCTATATCTTTTGATCTACTGTACATATCTTCACAAAAATCGATAGGCATCATCAACACCATATCCCGGAGGTACCCCGGAAGTTGGAAGACAGCGCCACCTAGTGTTCAAGAGATATAACGATTCTTGCAAAACCCCTTATAACTACTGTAAATTTTGCTCGATTTTTGATATTTTTATGTCATTTTATTCCATGGGTTATGCCGAATCTGATGATGTCTCATTTGTCATTTTCCAACATGGCGTCTTTCCGCCATATTGAATGGATTTAAATACAGTTTTTTCGCTACTCCTCCCTGAAATCTTGTTCAATTTTGTTCAAAATTTTATCAGATGAACTTCAGACCGGGCCTGACAGAAATGACTGAACAGATTTTTGATATTCACTCCCGTTCCCGACGTGTACAGCTCTGAAGTTGACCGTGCCTGTGCTGGTTGATTTATGCTAATTAGCTTAGCATGCTAATTAGCTAAAATGCTAACACGTTTCTATTGACTCTAATGGTTCTCCTGAGCTATCTGGTTAACTTTGAGCAACGTTAGCATTTTTTAGCGTAGCATGCTAATCTGGCTAAAATGCTACTTCGGGCTTTTGAGAGTTCATTCTCACACCTTAACCTCTCTTCTGTGCCATGGGAACTGTGTGTCAACTAATGTGGCGCACTTAGCTAAGGCACTGGTCACGAACCCGAGAGGTCGTGGGATCGAATCCGGGGTGGGTCACGTCGATCCGATGTGAGTTCCATTTTGGCCATTTTGCTTCGTCCCGCTCGTTGCTCTGGCTACAGCCCTTCAGGGCTTGGCCCCGGTATCGCTGCTTGCAGCTATATTAGCGATTGTTTTTGGTAGAATTTTCGAGCAAAAACAATCGATCACTATGCTAGCCCTATGAAGGGAACATGGGAAAATGATGAAATTTGGCACACTTCTAGAGATGGTCACCAATAGTGATCTGACCAACTTTGGGGTCTCTAAGACCAACTCTACAGCGCCACCACCAGTTCAAAAATTCAGTTTTTAAACTTTAATAACTCCTGAACCCTTTGGTCTAGACAGATAAAACTTAGTACACATGATTACTCTCTTCATGGAGATTACATTCTATACCTTACATTAAGTTTCCACCCATTACAATAATTGCTATTAAGCTAATTAAGTGTTTCCGTTTAAACGCTACTCCTCCTTCAAAAGTGGTTTGATTTTTCTGAAATTTACCACAGACGATCTTCGGACCGAGCCGCACAGAAATGACTGAACAGATTTTTGATATTCGTCTTTGTTCAAAAGTTATTAAATTGTGAACATAACGAGGTCGACCCAAAATCGGTTAAGAGGCTGTATCTCGGCCAAACTTTGATCAATCGAAACTAAACTTGATACACTTCATCAACACCATGATCTGAGGGTTCATGCCGAATTCGGGTACAGCGCCACCTATGGGTCATGATATAGCATAAATGCACATTTTTCCTTATAACTTTTGAACACCTTCTTCTATCAAGATAAAACTTAGTACACCTGATTCCTCTCTTCACGCTGATCACATTGAATAGTTTACATTAAAATTCCTGCCATTACAGTAACCCGCATTATGAAAAGTACAGTATTCTGTTTATTCGCTACTCCTCCTTCAAATGTGGCCCAATTCTTCTCAAAATTTCCTCAGACGATCTTTGGACCGAGCCGCACAGAAATGACTGAACAGAATTTTTCGACCTACTGGTCAAAAAAAGAGTTATGATGCTCTGAAGTTAATAGTGTTGAATCGAAATTGAATGAGACGCTATATCTCGGCCGTACTTTGATCAATCGCCACAAAACTCGCTACACTTCATTAACACTATGGACTGAGAATATATCCCAAAGTTGGAAACAGCGCCACCTATGGGTCGTGAGATACCAAAATTTCACATTTCTGCTTATAGCTTTTGAACAATTAGTTGGAAAATCATGATCTTGGTGTCTTTCTATTCCTCGGGTAATGCCGAATCTATGGATGTAAATTTTGCCAGGATTGACTAAACTACCTTAAATTGCTAGGCAAATTTCTTTAGTGACCTCATCCTCACACCTTAACCTTTCTTCTGCAGCTCACTGGATGTGTAAAGACTCAGTGGTGCAGTATGTTAAGATGCTGGTTCTGAGCTTCTGAGGTCATGGGTTCGAATCCAGGGCAGTTAATGTTGTTTCTGTGTATATGGGTTTGGATCAAGGGCAGTTAATGTTGATTCTGTTCAAGCATTTGAATTTCCTGAGTGTGTTTGCCTTGAATCAAAAATGTGTTTTTGGTCTTTCTCATCTAAAGTTCTGTTCAATTTCAAACTTCTCTACTTCTGAACCGATCGGTTGTCCTGACGTGCGTACCGTTTCGGCCGTTTTGCTTCGTCCCGCTCGTTGCTCTGGCTACAGCCCTTCAGGGCTTGGCCCCGGTATCGCTGCTTGCAGCTATATTAGCGATTGTTTTTGGTAGAATTTTCGAGCAAAAACAATCGATCACTATGCAAGCCCTATGAAGGGAACATGGGAAAATGATGAAATTTGGCACACTTCTAGAGATGGTCACCAATAGTGATCTGACCAACTTTGGGGTCTCTAAGACCAACTCTACAGCGCCACCACCAGTTCAAAAATTCAGTTTTTAAACTTTAATAACTCCCGAACCCTTTGGTCTATACAGATACGACTTAGTACACATGATTACTCTCTTCATGGAGATTACACTCTATACCTTACATTAAGTCTCCACCCATTACAGTAATTGCTATTAAGCTAATTAAGTGTTTCTGTTTAAACGCTACTCCTCCTTCAAAAGTGGTTTGATTTTTCTGAAATTTGCCACAGACGATCTTCGGACAGAGCCGCACAGAAATGACTGAACAGATTTTTGATATTCGTCTTTGTTCAAAAGTTATTAAATTGTGAACATAACGAGGTCGACCCAAAATCGGTTGAGATGCTGTATCTCGGCCAAACATTGATCAATCGAAACTAAACTTGATACACTTCACCAACACCATGATCTGAGGGTTCATGCCGAATTCGGGCACAGCGCCATCTATGGGTCATGAGATAGCATAAATGCACATTTTTCCTTATAACTTTTGAACAACTTCTTCTATCAAGATAAAACTTAGTACACCTGATTCCTCTCTTCTCGCTGATCACATTGAATAGTTTACATTAAAATTCCTGCCATTACAGTAACCCGCATTATGAAAAGTACAGTATTCCGTTTATTCGCTACTCCTCCTTCAAATGTGGCCCAATTCTTCTCAAAATTTCCTCATACGATCTTTGGACCGAGCCGCACAGAAATGACTGAACAGAATTCTTCAACCTACTGGTCAAAAAAAGAGTTATGATGCTCTGAAGTTAACAGTGTTAAACTGAAATTGTTTGAAAGGCTATATCTCGGCCGTACTTTGATCAATCGCCACAAAACTCGCTACACTTCATCAACACTATGAACTGAGAATATATCCCAAAGTTGGGAACAGCGCCACCTATGGGTCGTGAGATACCAAAGACTCACATTTCTGCTTATAACTTTTGAACAAATAGTTGGAAAATCATGATCTTGTCGTCAGTCTATTCCTCGAAACATGCCGAATCCATGGATGTAAATTTTGCCAGGATTAACTAAACTAACTGCCTGACATTAAGAATTGTGTCCTAAGTTTCTATATCTTTTCAACCCATGGAAAGATTTCTACTATAATCGCTAGGGATTATTAAAACCATGTTCTGGACATACCTCAGAAGTCTGAATTACAATTTACTTAACTTTCCATTTCATGCTGCTTAAATTGCTAAGCAACTTTCTTCAGTGACCTCATTCTCACACCTTAACCTCTCTTCTGTGCCATGCAAACAGTGTGTCAACTAATGTGGCGCACTTCGCTAAGGCACTGGTCCCAGACCCGAGAGGGCGTGGGATCGAATCCGGGGTGGGTAACGTCGATCCAATGTAAGTTCTGTTTTGGCCGTTTTGCTTCGTCCCGCTCGTTGCTCTGGCTACAGCCCTTCAGGGCTTGGCCCCGGTATCGCTGCTTGCAGCTATATTTATTATTATTATTATTCTTCTTTTCGTCCAATGGGGGTCTATGGCAGCCCTATGAAGGGAACATGGGAAAATGATGAAATTTGGCACACTTGTAGAGATGACCATTATTAGTGATCTGACCAACTTTGGGGTCTCTAGGACCAACTCTACAGCGCCACCACCAGTTCAAAAATTCAACATTCAAACGTTAATAACTCTTGAACCACTAATTCTATGAAAATAAAACTTAGTACATCTATTTTGTCTCTTCATGGACATTCCATTCCACACCTTACATTAAGACTCCACCCATTACAGTAGCGGCCATTTTGAAAAGTACAGTATTCAGTCTAAACACTACTCCTCCTTCAAAATTGGTCCAATTCTTCTGAAATTTGGCTCAGATGTTCTTTGGACTGAGCCGCACAGAAATGACTGAACAGATTTTTGATTTTCGTTTTTGTTCAAAAGTTATTCAATTGTGAACTTAATGAGGCTGACCTAAAATCGGTTGAGATGCTGTATCTCGGCCAAACTTTGATCAATCGATACCAAACTTGGTACACTTCATCTACACCATGATCTGGGGGTCCACGCCAAATTTGGGAACAGCGCCACCTATGGGTGTTGAGATACAAAAAATGCACTTTTTTGCTTATAACTTCTGAACAGTTCATCAGAAAATTATTTTCTTGATGTCTATGGATTCTTTAGATCATTCCGGATCTGTGGATGTCAATTTTGTCGAGACCACCAGGACCACCCGTCCGCCATTTTGAATTTTGTCATAAATTGCTATATCTTTGGATCTATTGTACATATCTTCACAAAAATCGATAGGCATAATCAACAACATGTGCCTGAGGTACCCCGGAAGTTAGAAGACAGCGCCACCTAGTGTTCAAGAGATATAACGATTCTTGCAAAACCCCTTATAACTACTGTAAATTTTGATCGATTTTTGATATTTTTATGTCATTTGATTCCTTGGGTTATGCCAAATCAGATGATGTCTCATTTGCCATTTTCCAATATGGCGTCTGTCCGCCATATTGAATGGATTTAAATACAGTTTTTTCGCTACTCCTCCCTGAAATCTTGTTCAATTTTGTCCAAAATGTTATCAGATGAAGTTCAGACCGGGCCTGACAGAAATGACTGAACAGATTTTTGATATTCACTCCCGTTCCCGACGTGTACAGCTCTGAAGTTGACCGTGCCTGTGCTGGTTGATTTATGCTAATTAGCTTAGCATGCTAATTAGCTAAAATGCTAACACGTTTCTATTGACTCTAATGGGTCTCCTGAACTATCTGGTTAACTTTGAGCAATGTTAGCATTTTTTAGCGTAGCATGCTAATCTGGCTAAAATGCTGCTTCGGGCTTTTGAGAGTTAATTCTCACACCTTAACCTCTCTTCTGTGCCATGCAAACAGTGTGTCAACTAATGTGGCGCACTTAGCTAAGGCATTCGTCGCAAACCCGAGAGGTCGTGGGATCGAATCCGGGGTGGGTAATGTCGATCCGATGGAAGTTCTGTTTTGGCCGTTTTGCTTCGTCCCGCTCGTTGCTCTGGCTACAGCCCTTCAGGGCTTGGCCCCGGTATCGCTGCTTGCAGCTATATTTATTATTATTATTATTATTATTCTTCTTCTTCTTCTTCTTCTCGTCCAATGGGAGTCTATGGTAGCCCTATGAAGGGAAAAAGGGAAAATGATGAAATTTGGCACACTTGTAGAGATGACCATTATTAGTGATCTGACCAACTTTGGGGTCTCTAGGGCAAACTCTATAGCGCCACCACCAGCTCAAAAATTCAACATTCAAACATTAATAACTCTTGAACCACTAATTCTATTAAAATAAAACTTAGTACATCTGTTTTGTCTCTTCATGGAGATTCCATTCCATATCTTACATTAAGACTCCTCCCATTACAGTAGCGGCCATTTTGAAAAGTACAGTATTCAGTCTAAGCACTACTCCTCCTTCAAAATTAGTCCAATTCTTCTGAAATTTGGCTCAGATGTTCTTTGGACTGAGCCGCACAGAAATGACTCAACAGAATTTTTTGAACACTAGTGAAAAAAAAAGTTATGATGCTGTGAACTTACTGAGGTTGACCTCAAATGGGTTGAGATGCTGTATCTCGGCCAAACATTGATCAATCGATACCAAACTTGGTTCACTTCATCTACACCATAACTTGGGGGTCCATGCCAAATTTGGGAACAGCGCCACCTATGGGTGTTGAGATACCAAAAATGCACTTTTTTGCTTATAACTTCTGAACAATTCATCAGAAAATTATGATCTTGATGTCTATGGTTTCTGTAGATCATTTTGAATCTGTGGATGTCAATTTTGTCAAGACCACCTGGACCACCCGTCCGCCATTTTGAAATTTGTCAAAAATTGCTCTAACTTTTGAACTACTGTACAAATCTTCACAAAAATCGATAGGCATCATCAACACCATGTGCCGGAAGTACCCCGGAAGTTGGAAGACAGCGCCACCTAGTGTTCAAGAGATATAACGATTCTTGCAAAACCCCTTATAACTACTGTAAATGTTGATCGATTTTTGTTATTTTTATGTCATTTTATTCCTTTGGTTATGCCGATTCTGAGGATGTCTCAATTGTCATTTTCCAACATGGCGTCTGTCCGCCATATTGAATGGAATGAAATACAGTTTTTTCACTACTCCTCCCTGAAATCTTGTTCAATTTTGTTAAAAATTTTATCAGATGAACTTCAGACCGGGCCTGACAGAAATGACTCAACAGATTTTTGATATTCACTCCCGTTCCAGAGATGTACAGCTCCGAAGTTGACCGTGCCTGTGCTTGTTGATTTATGCTAGTTAGCTTAGCATGCTAATGAACTAAAATGCTAACACTTTTCTATTCACTCTAATGGGTCTCTTGAGCAATCTGGTTAACTTTGACAATGTTAGCATTTTTTAGCGTAGCATGCTAATCTGGCTAAAATGCTACTTCGGGCTTGTGAGAGAGATCATTCTCACACCTTAACTTCTCTTCTGTGCCGTGTAAGTTGTGTGTCAACTAATGTGGCACACTTAGCTAAGGCGTTGGTACTGAACCTGTGAGGTTGTGGGTTCGAAACCTGTATGGGAAAAGTTTAAAATTGGGTATAAAGTTGTCATTTCAATTCCTTTATTACATGGGTAAGAGCTGTACTAAAGTTTCTTAATATGGGATCAAAAATAAGTGTGTTTTTGTAACTTCATTCTGCGTTCGTTCTCATCAGACCTTCTGATTTCACCTTATCTGTAATTCTGAATCTATCTCTTCTGTAAAAAGTGCTGAAAAAGTTGCTTGAAAAACCCTTAAAAGCCAAAGAGCAATAAGGGCTTGGCCCCAGAAAGGCTGCTTGCAGCTTTAATGGACATTATAATTATATTCGAATTTAAAATGCATAATTTCAGTGTTGAGGAAAAAAGCTTTTGGCTTCTCTTCTGAGGCCACAAGAGGGCGCATCGCGCAAAATATTATGCAATAAAATAACACGACTTTCTTTGAAGATAAAGTGCAAAATGTTTTAAAATAGTGTTTGTAAACCATATATAATTAATAAAGTATCTTAAACAATTAGAAAAAAAACCTTACCATGCATGTATGCATGCATAGTTTAATACAAAGGACTGAAGACCAATCATTTGGCTACTTTCTTAGTTTAAAAACATGAGCAGTGAGTCTTGAAAAAATGAGTTTTTTAAAAGTTGAATGTAGATGAATTTTACATGGCTTTCTAAACATGCTGCTCTCTTGTGCAAGACGCGAGAGCAACGCTGATAGATGTCACTCTAAAAATTATGGACTTATATTTTGGCCAGAAGTGACTATTTACATGTTAAATTTAACTTTAATTAGGAATTTGTTTCTTACAAACAGACAGATTTTTACTTCATAAAATGTTGTCGTGTGAATAACTTGTGGATTATTGTAATGTATTTATCAGCCGTTTAGACTCTCATTCTGGCGGCACCCATTCACTGTAGAGGATCCATTGGTGAGCAAGTGAAGTAATGCTAAATTTGTGCAAATCTGTTCAAACATAAAAGCAAACTCATGAGTTTGCTTCTATGTTTGAACAGATTTGCACAAAACATCTGGAATGCCCTGAGGGTGCAATACATATTTAGCAAATTAAACATTTTGGGTGAACTATTCCTTTAAAAGTACAACTGTTCCACCCCAACACGATAACTTTCCCTTTTATTCCATGTTGATTTTAAAAGGTTTTATGATGTTTATGTTTTTAAGGTTGTTATAATCCACTCAGAATGAAAGACACCACAATACCAGATACGTATTAATAAGTATATCATAAACGTATTTATAGTATTTGATTTTAAGGTCAGCAGGATATAAAATCACCCCAAATGACACTCCACATAAACCTTTTCTCGTTTTATTTAGTTTTAATTACATTAAATCTAACTATTGTCTCGTTCACTATAGCAACAAGCAGATGTACAGCTTGAAAGAAACCTTTGATGAAATGCTAACCAATAAATCATGTCATGGCATATGAAAAACATCTATTATAAGAACCTTTACCAGATCACTAATTTAATGATGCACACACATTTTCAGTGAACACTGAAAATTAGAAGCATTAGCCTTAATTGAGTGGAATTGAATGCATCAAGTTATGATGGGCTTTATAAACTCTTTCTTTTCTTGTTTTTCATTGTTGTATACAAACCATTTACAGTTATTTGATATGATTTGCATTATACGAAAAAGGCAGAAAAAAATCTTGACTGATCATCAACATTTAATACTGAAAACATCAAATGAGTCACTTGAAAAGGGCAAGATTTAAGCTTACAAGCTTATTTATCTTATTGCATTCCCTGGGGCACAGCGCCTTGCTGTTTATTTATTGGACTGGTTTTAAACCACAGGTGGACATGGACTTAATGAGAGGATTTCATTTGTTCATTGATGAGACCAATGCTGTCCAAAGACAACGGACAGACCAAATCAGACTGTAAGTCAAGCAACTAGAAAAACCTTTTAAAAGCAACTTTTGAATAATAATCATCTCACTAAACATTTTGAATAATAATCATCTCACTAAACAAAACATTTAATTTACAGCTTCTTAATGTCAATTACATATTTAATGTTAAATTATATAGCTATTACTTTATTTTTTGGAATCTCTCTGATGAAGAGGTTATTTATCTGCTTTAGCATCTGTCTGCAACCTAGTATTCATGTCAGAATTAACTACATGAGTTATTTAATGAAAACAATTAGCATCCCAACGCAACGTTAAAGCCCAGCATTAACAGACGCCATATTCTCTGATTTACTTTTCAGAAAGTTAGGTTGCAAAAAATGACAAAGTATATTCTTCAACGAGATATATATAAATATATATATAAACTACTTACTGTATGACAGCAGGTACACGCGTTATTTTTTCCTGAGGGTGGCGCAAAGACGAAGCCGTTTTGTTCACCCTCGTGCTTAACACCTGTGTTTGCTCATCGATCTGATTTCAGCATCATCTACTCAGCCAGAGCAGGCGTCTTGTTCGTCACAAGGTAACTCAGAGGCCACGCCCCTTTGTGAAGCCGATTGGTTATTTCTGTTCATTTTCTTGCGCTGGGGATTTTAATTGGCTGTTGTGACTGTCAGTCATTTTCTACTTCAGCTCCTGATGCTGGTAACTTGTGTTGCTCAGAGCAACCAGTGTTTGCACACGTAATGAGAAGAGATCTGCTTTGCATGTCCAAAACAAATAACGTTTATTTGATAATCAGCATAATAACTCTGCAAAACGGACAGCTGACTCAGTGATTAAATAAAATGGCTCTGGAATGTCCTTAATTGCCATTATCTATTCTAAAACTATTCTATTCTAAACATGGTTTTTAAACTTTGGTTGAATGTTCTTTGTAAGTGATAAAACCATAGCATAAATGAAAAGTTAAGAATGGCATGGAATAAAACATGGAAATATGGCATAAACCGAATCTCTTAAAATACAAACAAGCGTTGTAACAAAGCTGCCACCTAGTGTAAAGGGACAGTGTGATCATGCTGTCATAGTTAACAATGAAACATATAATTATGTCAGTTAAAACAATGGTATTTGACAGGCCACAAAGAGGAACTGACAAAAGAATTTAGTCTTGATGGCGAAGTATATTCTTTTATATTCAGGAGTACATTGTCAGCTGCAGCCACTGTGAACAAAAAAAAAAAAAAAAGAGTTATATTTGAGCTAATTCAGGACATACTGTTTCTTTATGGTCTTAAATTATAGTTCACATACAGTACCTCTTGAATATCGACTTTAATGGTCCCATTGTTGTCTTTATCAAGTGTCTTGAAGGCACCTGTAAAAAAAAAAAAAAACAATAGCGAGGCAATTCATGCTGAAATTAAAAATATAATGAGTCTGTGATAAAAGAATTAAGATGGCAAAACAATCTGTCAACATACGACACATAGCATCCAGGCGCACAAGACACCCGATGTAATTGTCAAAGTCCATGTTGCCCTGTTCATCACTATATCTCCTGATGATCAACTGGAAAAGCTGTTCATTAAGTGGGAACCCTAAAGGAGTGATGAGAAATTACGAATTAGACCCAACAAACTATATTCTATTCCAATCTGACTTGCTGACTGAGAATAATGACTGGTAAATATACTAGTATTTTTCCACAATACTGAAAACACACACACAAACACACAAGACTTTAGCAAGCCTTTGAAGGTAGCAATGCAAACTACAACCATTTTAAGTACTGACAACACTACTCACCTGCTGCTTTAAAAGCTCCAGGTAGCTCATCAGACCCAATCACACCAGAACCATCGGCATCAAAATTCTTGTAAATGCCCTGGATTAAACAAAAACAGGTTGCAAACTCATTATTAAAATCCTGATATTCATAGTAAGCTGAGACAAAACAGTCCCCCAGTATAAAATATAAAATGAACAATGTTTTTACCTGCCACTTCTTGATGTTATTCCAAAGATACTTAAACTCTTCGAATCCCAGTTTTCCAGTACTGTCACTCTGAGAGCAGATAGTTAAGGCAAAACTGACCAACAGTATTCATAAAATGTAATAATCAGCCTCTTTTTGATAAAAATGATTATATAGAAAGATACATCCATTACTGCCACCATGCTTCTGCAGGACTCAATAGTGAAACCATCTGTCTTCAGATCGCCATCTAGAGGTGAAAACCAGGGATCACCTTAGAATCTTTCACATAATGACTCATCTGTGTCATCAATATATGTTGAAGAAACTCACGTTTGGAAATAATCTTGTTAAGGATGCCCATCAGTTCATTAGGGCTCACCTCCATGTCCTATGATAAGAGGCAACGGCAAACAAACAATCAAACATTTGACAAAAAAATATTTATAGAGACTAGCAATGTCTGAAACACTGAGACAGAACATGGACATTTTATTTATATAAAATATGTATTTTATAACAGCAGTTCCCAAACCTGGGGGGAAAGGGGATGGGATGACTTAAAAGAAAATTAATTTAGCAGATGTTTACAAATGACGAATACAAGCGATATATCATAAGGAAGCAATAACATGAGAAGTGCAAGCAATACAAAGTTTTTTAAATAATTGTAATTACTTTAATAAATGAATTAAAATACACAATTAAATACACACCAAAAATATATCAAAATGTAAAATATGTATTTCCCCATATCTACATGTGGAATATTATAGAATCACAAACTGTATTATTTAATTTAATATATCAACTTGTAACATTTGAAAACAAACAGTGCTGTCATAATGGTACAGTTTGGGTCTTTGTCAAAAAACCTGAAAACCATGGTTTTATATAACGGTGCAAACCATTGTGTGACAGGAAAAATCTTTTGCATGATATCTCTAATACTAATCATGTTTTGATAGCAATTTTCCATTAGCGTAAAAGTGGAAGAGTGCTCTCTTTAACTTTAAAGAGCACTCCTGCATCTAATGAATCCAATACTCCAGTAAATCAGGCTTCCACCCCCCTCTATGACTCAACACAAACCAAATCCATCGGGACAGTCTACTTCACAATGGCAGGAATGTGAAAAGAGGAAGATCCAGTCATACCTCTTGCCCCAGGACTAGTTTTTTTCTGGTATAACCACACCCATCTGGTCTGTCTAAAGATCAGTAACTCTGAATAACATATACAAGCCAATATAGACTTGTATGCAGGTGATAGGATCATTAGAGAGGTATGGGAGTGTACATTAAGATCCAGATCATAGAAAACTAGATTTAATCTCCCAAAAATAAGTGGGACTAAGACTAATGAACACAAAAACTTCCTAAAAGTGAATTAGGCTCCTGACTGAATTCCGACTGTTTAAACTTCATCAGACACTGCAATAAAATGTAAATTAAAATCAACATCAATAAGAAGAGATAAAAGGTCTGTGGCCATGGCAGGTTTACTCACATCCCCTGCAAGTTGTTGAAACACCTTCCGAAACTGTCTCTCTTCATCGGTTTCATTCTGGTTTGCGTATGCGAGTGGTCTTCTAGGAGGAGGCTGGAAAAGCAGACAAGTTAAGTACGCTCAGAAGTGCATTTAACTTCTTCAAGGTAAGAAATTAACGGACCACTATATGTGACTTCCTGGATTCACCAAAGTGCTTAATGACATGGCACAACCTCAAGCATTCAACACAATGAAAAACAATTAATAAACAATAAATATAGGAACATGCAAACTTACAGGATCAGAAGGAATAAACTGGTCGACGTTGCTGTGATGCATGGATAAGGGAAAAATAAATAAAGATATCATCACTGATGAATTGTTGAAAATGTATTTGTTTTTCTTTAGACAAGCAGTAGTGAGAGTACAGACTTACCTGACAACATCTATAAGCCCTTTAATCAGTTTGTTGGCCAAAAACATCTTGAGCACTCTACACAAAATGATTAGACATACAATTATTTAATGTTTTTAACTTAATGTACTGCACTAGACAGACAGACCAATGGCTGTGACAGTAAACTCACTACAAAACTCTTTTATCATTAGCTAGTAGTTCAAAAAAGTATATCAAATATATGTACATAAAATAATAACTATTTATGGTATTTACTTGTGGTTACCATGGTTTTGCACTGAATAAACAAACCATTTCCTGCATTATGACTGTCAGCAGCACGCTACAGGCCTAAAAACGTTATTTGAGTTTATTCGAAAACATGACGTTCATGCTGCTGTCTTGGTTTAACTATGGTTAAAATCTAATTTAAAGTTTAGCAGGCCGTTAGTTTAATCCTGACGCACATCAGGAATCAGCAATGTTTTCAAAATAAAAACGTTACGTTTAAATGAGAACTTACCTGAACAAAGACGCTGAATAGGTCCAACGGAAAGGTACAGAAGAAGACACGAACCGCTGCTCAGGTAATGTAACGTTAAACAGTTTCCCTAAGGCGATCTGATCTTTCTGGATAGAGCAGCTCTACACACCCAGTTCACTGATTTGTCAAACTCTGGGTCCTAAAACCAGCCAACTACGTTTCACGAACAACACTGCAGAGGTTTTGCGTCAAGACGTCAATTTGTAGGCTAGGCTTTTTTAGTTTAGTCATGACTATTTTATGTAGGTGTGTATTGAGCGCTCCCTAGTGTGAAAATGTTGTATTACATCTTCAGTATTCTGTATTTGTAGCTTGTGACAAATAATTTAAAAGAAAAAAACTGTAATGCTTTGCCTTGATCATTTTCTTTATGCTAGTCTTTAGAAAATCACTTTTTGATTTATGTGTAAACTACATTTTAACTGTTTTTTTTATTAGTAGTTTGACTGATTGTACATTTTTATTAACACTAAAAAGAATTCCATTTTGGAATACCAAGATAAAAAAACAATACAAATAGCAAAAAGGCTAATGGTGGTTTAATGTGTTATTGCTATATAAAATAATAAATAAATAAATGAAAATAATTATAAACAGTAATAAATTATCAAATAAAATAATAATAATAATAATAATAATAATAATAATAATAATAATAATAATAATATAATAATAAAAAGCACACAGTTCTAGCATTTCTTTCTTTATTTCTTTTAAATGTCAATAAAATAAAGTAGTGAATTAGATAATGACAACTATGACCAAATACATCTACAGACTTAATTCAGAAAAGTATTATTTACAGAAAGAAATACATTATACAGGTCCTTCTAAAAAAATTAGCATATTGCGATAAAAGTTCATTATTTTCCATAATGTAATGATAAAAATTAAACTTTCATTTAGTTTAGATTCATTGCACACCAACTGAAATTTTTCAGGTATTTTATTGCTTTAACACTGATGATTTTGGCATACAGCTCATGAAAACCGGAAGCAGTGGACTGAGTCTGGAGTAGAAACATCCAGAGCCACCGTGCACAGGCGTGTGCAGGAAATGGGCTACAGAGAAGCAGCACTGGACTGTTGCTCAGTGGTCCAAAGTATTTTTTTCGGATGAAAGCAAATTTTGCATGTCATTTGGAAATCAAGGTGCCAGAGTCTGGAGGAAGACTGGGGAGAAGGAAATGCCAAAATGCCTGGAGTCTAGTGTCAAGTACCCACAGTCAGTGATGGTCTGGGGTGCCATGTCAGCTGCTGGTGTTGGTCCACTGTGTTTTATCAAGGGCTGGGTCAATGCAGCTACTTATCAGGAGATTTTGGAGCACTTCATGCTTCCATCTGCTGAAAAGCTTTATGGAGATGAAATATGCTAATTTTTTGAGATAGGAATTTGGGGTTTTCATGAGCTGTATGCCAAAATCATCAGTATTAAAACAATAAAAGACCTGAAATATTTCAGTTGGTGTGCAATGAATCTAAAATATATTAAAGTTTAATTTTTATCATTAAATTATGGAAAATAATGAACTTTTATCACAATATGCAAATTTTTTGAAAATGACCTGTATATATGTGTGTGTGTGTATATATATATATATATATATATATATATATATATATATATATATGTATATGTATATATATATGTATATGTATATGTATATATATATATATATATATATATATATATATATATATATATATATATATTTTTTTTTTTTTTTTTTTTTTTTTTTTTTTTTTATAAAAAGTGCTTTTATTTAATCTATTTATTTAAATCCCCGCCCACAAAGTGTCGTCGAACAGGATGTAGTTTAGCACAGGGAAGTGTAGCTCGCAAAGTTGTAACGTTCATCTGCTTCCTTAACAATGGCGACTGCCACGAACGAGCCATTGGTGTCGGGAAGATTCAGAGGAGAACTGCTTGTTGTCATTCTTCAGTTTGTATTAATACCACAGCTGACTGCTATATCAGAGCCGGGGAAATGGGTCACGGATGTGGATATTGTAAGTACATCAATCCCTGCAGTGAAACCTTGACTCTCGTCTCGTGCTTTATCTTCTGGCCTCATGACATTCCATTGTCTTTTACACACAACACCGGTCAACAGCCAGTATTAATGAAGGTATAGAATTGAAAAATGTGTAGAATATATATCGGTGATCGATAATATGGTGTTATCTGCCTACAGTGAACGTGTAATAAGGGATGAGGCTAAGCTATAAGCAGACAAGATTTCTTAGTCTGGTCTTGCCCTTATATAGCTGATTACATACTAATCTTTTTTTTATTAGTTACAAATACATTTCTTTTGTAATTATATGAGCATGAAGTATTTCGTTTTAAGGGTAAGTACTGAGATCATCAAATTGTAAGAATCCTCCTTTTTGTGTATTTTAGGTAAATGATAGCCCAACGTTCATCTATTTTCCGAAGACGATGTTCAAGAATACTCTCATTGAAATGAATTGTGAGTATGCTCTTTTACTTTACCTGTTTTCTTGTATTTTTCTCTCTCTCGGTTTTCTTCGACACTGAAGAGCACATTTTTATTAAAAGAATTGTAATCCATAAAAGTAGTAGTGTTTAAAAAAGTAAGTAAAATAAATAAAATCTAGATTTTATTTACTGTATACATGCTCTTTAATTAATTTTTTTTATATAATAACTGAATCCAGTGCATCAGCGAATGACATGCTTTGACTGCTCTAAATGTTATTTTTCTGCTGTATGTATTTCAGTGTACACTGAAGAGTGTGCTGGTTCTGTAGAACTCATTATAGCATGGCATTTGCAGAGTTCTCCTTGCTACAATGAAGTGTTTGGACTTGATGTGAGTGTATTTTTTCCAAAAAGTGCTATTTTTTTTAATTTGCAGCAGTTTAATATGCATTATTCGCTTTTCTTCAAAAAGCTTAATACAGCAAAAGACTATTTTGAGAGCACCACTGTGTCCCGGGAAAGAGTCGTTGGATTCTACATAGACCACAAGTATGAGCCTGTAAAGTGTGAATCTAATAGTACTGGAATTAAGGTACATAGCATCTTCACTCTCTCATACGTAACTTGTTGAATGAATGTACAGTTTATCGCTGTGTTAATAAACAAAAAAAACGTTGCAATTAGTTGTAGGTTTAGATTTTCTAGTTAAGTCACTCAGACAGGTCTGACAAATTAACATGAATGTCAATTTCTTTGAATGAATGTCTTTCTTTTTTTTTTTTTGATTGGACTCCCCAGTTAGGAGTAAAAGACTTTGAACATCCTAAACAGCTGGAGTCAACTCTGGTGAGTTGAACTGATGCTTTTTAACCAGGTTAAAAAAAATAGTGGTATAGCTTGTGCATATGGTCATCCACTTGTCCAAAGCTGATTGAGTACATAATTTAATCTAATAATTAACACATTTCATGTGTTAAATGAAATATTGATTTGAGATGATTACAAGACAAGAAAGAGAGTGATATATGAAACTAGAACAGCTAGCTATGTTGGAAATCAGTTGCGTAATTCAGCGGCACTGAATGCTGTGATTGACCAATCAGAATCCAGCATTTTAGAGCCTTGTTAATTAGTATTTCATTTGTCATCCTGATTATCTGACACAGATTCTGTCTCACTGTTTTCTCACTGTTAGTATTGTTAACTTAAATAGCCCAAGCATAAACAATCAGCAGACTTTTCTGTTAATTTGAATTTCTGGTCTAGGAATTCTCCACATTTCAACATTTCGAAAACTGCGAAATTACAATGCAATTTAGCATCAAATATATTTAATATTGTCGCAGTTCAAAATTTTATATAGGATTTACTGTATACCTTGGGAAACTTTGTCGGCTCTTTTTTGTGTTTCAGAAAACCCCAAATTCACAAAGCAGAAGAAGGAGGGTTGCAGTGAACCCAGATGGGGAAAAAAAAAATGTTGGTTCATAATTTACAAAATTTTAAACATTTACATAATTAAAAAGGCTGTCATCATTTATTCACCCTCTAAACCTATGTGATGCTTTTTTTTCTTGAAGAACACAAAAGGAAATCTTTAACAGAATATCTGAGCTGTCCTTTACCATACAAGGAACCAGGGACTGTCAGGCTTCAGAAAGGACCAAAAGCAATATATAGTTATTTTATTTTTATATTTTTGCAGTCATAGTAACCATTCAGTTTCACTGTATGGGAAAATAGCAACTTGCATGTTAATGAGAGTGTTTAAATTATGACAGAATTTAGATTTTTGGGTCAATTACTCTTTAATGCATTGATATGATTATTCAATGATGGTAACTTTTTGTTGTAAAGGAAGCAAAGATGTGATATGACATAACTTGTGTATATTCCATTTCAATAATGTTAAGATTTATGCAGTTAACCGTTTCTAATGTTTGCATGATCAGGCTAAAGCAACAAATTCAACGAGTGCTCCAAAAAGCAAAGACACTTCAACAGTGGAGACCTCTGTGAGTATTAAAGCACAGAAAGAATCATGATTCATAAAAAGGTTAAAGCGTCTATCTTTTTTCTTCATCTTTTTTTTTTTTTTTTTTTTTTTTTACATGCATGTTTTGTTGTTGCAGCAAAAACAATCTAAATCAGACACTGCAGTGGCACAAACCTGGGAAGACAGTCCCTATATGTTCATCATCAAAATTGAGGCAAATCATCCACCTGCCAAAGAAACAAAATCAAGTATTAAATGTAAGATTTAAATTAGAACTCAAACAGCCGTTATAATGTTTTCTGAACGAGAACAACCTGTTTTGACAGCAAGGGACCTTTTGAATAACATGTACAATTATTAACCCATTTTATAAATGCATTAATACTTATAGTTTAATATATATTGAATATTTTAATAATAATTTTTTAAAATATATATTATACAGTGGAGGTCAGGATGCACGGCGCCTATCAATACATCTCAGCATCCGAATGGCCATTGATGATTGTGAGTACACATTGTTTGTTGGGTTTTTTTTCTTCTGTTTTTGCTTTTTTCTTTTTTTTTTTTTTTTTTTCAATTGCAGTAATTATTTTATGCCCAGTAGCAACGTGTTTGCATTTTTGGCAGCATTTAGGAAGATTCTTTCATTTACAAAGCTTCCACTCAAATTTTTCTTTCAATGCCCATTGTCTTCAGTTCTACATGGTGATGTGCATCATCTATGTGATTATGGGAGTGCTGTGGTTGGCTCTCTCTGCGTGTTACTGGAGAGACCTGCTTCGGATTCAGTTTTGGATTGGAGGAGTGATCTTCCTTGGCATGTTTGAGAAGGCAGTATACTATGCAGAGTTCCAGAGCATCCGTTATGATGGCCACTCAGGTAACGCAATTTAAATATTTGTTAATTTAACAAACAACTGAGACCATACTGTGTGTCTGCAGCTGTAATGCAATATTTTTATGTGCACAAGGTAACATAAGGTGTTGTTATTTAAACATGAGATAACTTAGTGCACTCAAAATAGGTTTTTCCAGAATTTTATTGGCAGAGATGGGTAGTTTACCCAGAAATTGTACTCTGTTATTTATTCCAAATTATTATACAAAAATTTTAGTTTGTAAGGTTATCGATTACAAATTATAGGTAATATAGTCAGACAAATTTTTGATTCCTTTTAGATTCCTTTTGGCCTAACTTATTTATCAGCTAACTTTGTCTAACTTGGTTAATTGATTTAAATTGTACCATACTGATATAAAAACACATAGAGTAAGAAAAATATATTCCATTCGTTGTAATGAACAACATGAAGTTCATTAAACATAACATTACGTCAAGGTTTCTCAAACTGGGGTTCGTAAATGAACTGCAGGGGATTGTGATTTTAATGAAAAGCTAATAATTTATTAAATCATAAAAAAATTCAAATGAAAGCAAGACATTTTTAAATAACGGCAATCAAAATAAAACGCTTATCAAAAAAAAAAAAAAAACCATATTTGTTGACCTGCATGTCATGTGACCGTTAACCAATGACAGAGAACCATGAATTTGCAAATGTGATACTTAATTTGTTAAATATATTTAAATATAAATTAAATATATTAGGTGATTGGAAATTACTGCATTCCTTGTAAATAAAAATAAAGTTACTGTGTGCATTTAAAGGGGTTTCAAAAACAAAAGACCTCTAAATACCAATACGTCGGTTAATAACCTAAAGGTAATTCAAATAAAAATGTATGTGTTCATCAGTAGTTGATGCGATGTTGGAACACTTCTTAAACTTGATATGATTTTTGTAAATCCAGTTTTCAAGTGCTGTGTAACCACCTGACTAATGACTTATAAATCCATAAAACCGGAAGACTTTCTGAATGTATATAAACAGCAGGATATGTTAGAAAGGAACATTTAAAAGATGAAAAAGAGGAATTTAGGAGAATCAAGAAATGATGATTCAGATTTAATCTAATTACAGGTACTTCATTTTTTGAATCTGATTACGTAATCCAGATTACATGTAATCAGTTACTACTCAGCTCTGTTTATAGGTCATGCACATTGTGAGGAAAACTGAGGGCTGTTTAATATTTAGTTTTTAATATTCTTATAATTATATTTAATAATCCATTTAATATAAAATAAAGCTGCTTTATGGTTAACACAAAGGCAAACTGTTTTGATGTACAGTATGGTCTTGTGGTCCATTATAAAAATCAATCCAGGCATATGTTTGATGTGATTGTGTAAATTTGCTGTTGAACATTGATAAGGTTACTATAGTGAATGTAGTCATTTTGATGCATTATTTGTGTGTGCAGTTCAAGGTGCAGTGCTGTTTGCAGAGGTGCTTTCAGCTGTAAAAAGAACCCTGGCTCGAGTGCTGGTCATCATTGCTAGTCTTGGATATGGCATAGTCAAGTAAGCTGCTTTGAAGCACTAATATATTGAGACAGTTGGAACAAAATAGATTCAAATCTGGTCTTAGTCATACTTTTATAAAGCAAGAATCCATTAAATTGATCAAAAGTTACACTTTGTTACTACATTGTTCTGATGGGAAAAAAACTTTTTAACATTCACCCCTTATATTGAAAAACGTTAGCAGTGGTTAAAGTGATTTCTGATAGATCACTGATGTGAGACTGAAGACCCGAGTAATTACGAAGAAATTCAATTTGAAAATATATTTAAATAGAAAGTTATTTTAAATTGTTATTTTTAACATTTGTTATAGGAGTAATCTTCAGCATAGTTTTGTACATTTCTCTTTCAATGACTCCGCCTTTTTGCTGCAGACCAAGACTAGGAGCATTGCTGCACAGGGTGGTGGGGGTAGGACTGCTCTACCTTATCTTCTCCATCATAGAAGGAGTACTGAGAGTCAACACGGTAAGGACAGTCTCACAGCTGAAACGGAACACGATTCCACTAAAAAAAACAAAAAAACAGTGACCAGTGGAGAAGCATGTCCACCTTTGTGACTAACCTCCTAATTTAATGTAATGATAATGCTGCACCAAATGTCATGTGAAGCTTAATGTTTCTCTCTCGCAGGGGCAAGGTGGTTCAAACAGGCTGCTTTGTGACATTGTTATGGCCCTTATTGATTCTTGTATTGTGTGGTGGATATCCTTTCACATGTCGATCATCTTTTAAGACTGCGTGTTCAATTTGTGCTGTTATTACTTCTGCATGGTGTAGATTTTTGACAGATACATGGAAATGAAAGTAGATCGAACCTCTAAATGTTTTTTTTTTTTTTTTTTTTTTGCAGTTACAAGTGCATACAGTTCTTTTTAGGAAGCAGTGTTATGAAATCTGTGCTCTTCTCTGTTTTGTTGGCTCGTGATGGTGTTGTGCAGCTGGGATAATACTTTGTGAAATATCTTTTTTCAGTCTTGCCTCAAGACTGAAAAAAGATACTAGGGTTGGTCGATGTAATAATGTGAGTACTAGGGTTGGGCGATGTAATAATTAAGATGTATTTGTGATGATTCTGATTGCAATATTAAGCACCACAGTAGATGAATTTACACTATTTGGAGGTGAAAATGTTTCGCTACAATAGTTTGTAGGGTCTGTTCATTTCTGTTAAACTGTACATCAATTCTGATTCAACGATTCACTTTAGTAATAGTAATGTTTGCGTACACTACTGTTTAGATATTTGGAATGAATTAATAAGATCAAAAATGAAAGACTCCTACATTGAAACCAAAAACAAAACAAAAAAAATCAGTAAAGTTTTGAATCGTCAAAGAATCCTGAAAAAAAAAAAAAGTTTCATGATTTCTACAAAAATAAGCAGCACGACTGTTTTAAACATTGCTCATAATAAGAAATGTTTCTTGAGCACCAAATCAGCATATTAGAATGATTTCATGTGACACTGAAGACTGGAATAATGATGGAATAATGGCTGCTGAAAATTCAGCTTTCGCCATAACTATAACAAATTATCAAAAAATAAATAAATAAAGGTCACAGTTTCAAGCTGTGTCAAAGCAAATATAAGGTAATGAATATCATAAATAGGCAATCGCTCAGCCCTATGTAGGTCCCTCTGATAGTGCTGTGTGATGCTGCTGCTCTTCTCTTTCTTTCCCTGGCTCTCTCTGTCTTTCCCTCTATCTTCCCTCTATATTGTTGTGCCAGGCTGAAGATGATCTGGTGTTGCTTGCTGCCATCCCCTTGGCTGTTCTCGACTCTACCCTCTGCTGGTGGATATCCTACATTTCTCCATTACTGTTTGTGTGTGTCCCTCTTTCTCTCTTAATGGGTTGTGTAACAGTGTCCCTGCATATGTGAGATGTTGATCAGCCCTCTTTATGTTCTCCTTTGCGTTTTCTGTGATTTTCTGTACTCGTAAAGCTTGAGGACAAACCTCTATGCAGTTCTCTACATTTCCTGTTTCACGTCTCTCTTTCCAGCAAAGTAAACTGTTTGCTTTAGATTGTGTATGAACTGGAAGTCGCTGAGCCCTAGTGATCCGATATAGTCCTTGACACTCAGTCACATCTTCATTAGCCTGGCCCAAACGATGAAGCTCCTTCGGCTGAGGAGAAATGTGGTCAAGCTGTCCCTTTACCGCCACTTCACCAACACTCTCGTATTCGCTGTCATTGGTGAGCATATGCATCACATTACTAAATTATTGTGTAAAGTGACAGGATTACAGTACTGCATTGAAACTGCCAGTGATTAATGTCTGTGTAATGTTCGCATACTGAATTATGATTGGTGTGTCAAACATCTGGGTTACATGATTTATTAATGGAAAGTGAGCCGTGATTGGGGACATTCAATCGCAGTCTCTCTTTCTTGCTATATTTAGGCTTTTCAAACTATAATTTTACTGAAAACTTGCAAGCACTGATATTTCCTTACCGATACACTACCATTCAAAAGTCTGGGGTCAGTAAGATAAAAGCTTTCTATTTCTTAATAAATACTATTATTTTTAACTTTCTATTCATCAGAGAATCCTGATAAAAAATGCAATTTTCCTCAAAATTATTGAGCAATGCAACTTAATTCAATATTGATAATAAGATGAAATGCTTTTTGAGCACCAAATTTGTATATTAGAATGATTTCTGGAAGATCATGTGACAAAAAAATAGGAGTAATGTCTACTGATTATTCCGTTTTGCCATCACAGGAATAAATTGCATGTTAAAACATTAAAATATAAAACATTTATTTTAAATTGTAATAATATTTCCCAATATTATTGTTTTACTGTATTAATGATAAAAGATTTTCTTTCAATGAAGTGAAACTAGTTTTAGAATCGTTGTCTGATATTTAATCTGCTTTCTTTTTTTGCCACATGTTCTCATAATGAAATTCTGCTTCTCTTTCAGCTTCTGTTATATTTATTGTGTGGACAACGAAGACTTTCAAGTTATCCAAGTGCCAATCTGTAAGCCTTTTCTTTTTAGATGTAATATGTCTTCTGTTTTTTAGTTAAACCCATATAATTTTAATGAGTCCTCTTTGCCTTCACAACTACTCTTGTAGGACTGGAGAGAGCTGTGGATAGATGATGCTTTCTGGCGCTTCCTGTTCTCTAGCATCCTGCTTGTCATCATGTTCTTATGGAGGCCATCAGCCAACAACCAGAGGTACAGCACTTCACCTCTACCCATGTGTCAACCCCACTACTCTAATAGTAGAAACAAGATTGTCAATCCTTGTCCTTCTGAACCCTTCAGGTATGCCTTCAGTCCACTGGTGGATGAGATTAGTGAGGAAGAAGAGGAGCAGCTAATGAATGAAGCTTTCGGTAAGAGTCTTAATTAAAAAATTAGCAGGTGTGAGACAGAAGTAGTATCCTGTATTTAAAGATGATGGAGAAATAATTCTGCACATGGGATCTTCACAAGCTGCGTTTCGTTCTCTACTAAATAGGATGTATTTGATTTAAAGTCATGATTAAACATGATTGTCACAGTTGATGATTGGATGTTGAGATGTTGGTGTTGCGCTCAAAAGAGTAGGCAGATATACATGAGCCTGCAGGGATGGGTTTAAACTCTAAATGATTGTAATGAACGATGACGAATTGTCATTTGAAAAAAAAAATTACTAGGTCAATTTTTTAATAAACATATACATAGAGAAACGTTTACAGTAAGATCTATAACACGCATTTAGAAAACAGGGTCATTTTTCCATTTCATGGCAACTTAAAAACATGCAGTTTCCATTTTATCAGCACACTTGAATGCTGCCCATCACGTCTGCAGATCTGGTTTTCAGCCTTTGTTTGCCGTGCTTTCATTTGACTGCGTTTAGCCAGTTCTAACCAGTTAAACTTGAATTCACAGAGGGTGTGAAAATTAGAGGGATGAAACCAGAGACCAATGGAAGTGCAAAACCCGGCAAAGTGGTAATTCATAACAATACTTGGCATAAAAGAAAAATGTAATTGTTTCATGAAAATAAGCATGTTGTATTGGCATATATAAGAGTGCTTTATGAAGGCTTAGACATGTTGTTTACATAAAAAACAGCATACTGTGTGGAAAGAATTGCTTATTGTTGTGTATTTTCAAATATGCTGCATATTTTTGATGACGTCAAGGCCTTCACCTCATGGTAAATTTGTTTTCTGTTCCATCCAGGATGAAGATCTAAAATGGGTTGAGGAGAACATTCCCTCATCAATGGCTGATGTGTAAGTCCAGGGATTCATTATGTGTATAGAAATTATGGTTATGGTTAGATATGGCACTAATAGAATGATTCATTATGTCACTGATTATTTGTACACCCAAACATGTCATCAGTTTGCCTGTAAAGCTGCTAGCAATCTCTGCCGTGTCATTGACGTGTCCTTCTCTTTGTTTTGCAGCGCACTGCCACCACTGCTAGACTCAGAGGAGGTAAGTGTCTCATATTCTGATTGGCCAGCAGTGGGCACCCTTTGAGCTTCCCAAGTAGAGCAGAAAGCGCTCGGCCTGTAACGTCACAGTGTTTACCCTCGCTCCCTCTTTTCTTTCTGCTTGGAACAAAAGGAGCGCTGAGGCTTTGGAGGTTTTGTCTGACTAATGAGAGCTCACTTAAGCTAACATTGGATGTGTTCATATATCGAGCAGCAGCCAGTGAGGACAAATCTCTTAAAAGAGGAGATCAGAGATTACATACTAGAAAAAATGCAGGATTTTGATAGGTTTTTATGTAACCGTGTTATTTATTTTAGGAATGCCATTGTATGGCACTGCATTTTTTTAAATAACTCCCTTTCCTCATAATTTCCTTTCATGATTTTGATTTTTTCTTTCTTTTTTCTTCCTCAGGAGATCATGACTACAAAATTTGAGATGTCCAAAATGGAGTAGATCTATGAAGATCTATGTAATGTATATAATGTGTGTACTACAATGCACAACTGCTTTATCCCAAAACATGAGCTTTTCATAAACAACATCTGTAAATATGTGGGATGATGAGGGTACTGCACAAAAGGACTTTTATTTTATTTTTAATTGCTTGTTTGTATTTGTATTTACTCAGATAATATGGTGTAAGAGTTTCTTAAGCCTAAACTGTAAATTGCCTTTGACTGTTGTTTATATATCTACAGTACAAAATGTGATTAAAACACGTTAGTTTGTGCATTGTGCTTTTTCACTAAGAGGCTTTTGCACAACAATCCTCTTATTAATTACATAAAGATGGGAAAACATGTAAGATAAAAGCTCTCTTCTGGTTTTCTTTAATTCGTCAGTATGCTTTCACAAATTAACAGTACCTCTCTGACCTGGTGGTATTTTTTTTTAAGCAAAAGTGGCCATTAAGTGTCATCCTGTTTGCCTGTGCGCCATTAAGCCGATTGCAATTTTCAGTGGATTTATCTGACGTGAGTTTTTAATGCTCTGTGTCATAGTTAATAGACACTCGCCTGGGTACAATTAGATGACTAGGTAAAATGAGGTTGCACGAGTTTTGTCTGTCAATGCTGTCTAAAACAAAGGGCAGAGGTGCAGCCCCCCCCCCCCCCCCCCCTCCCAATTGGTTTTTTTACCAGTTAAACTGCTGGCCACAGTATATTAAGCAGCATATGCAAATGCCTGTTGTAAATAAAAGTATTTTTATACCAAAACAAGTAAAAATTTATTGACCCTTCTTGACGTAATAAGAGACCTTATGCTTTGACTACATACGGTATGCTAAGTCTGTAAAGTCCACCCGGGTCGTGCTGTCGATAGGTATTGATTTCTTCTCAAAGCCACATTCAAACGTCTGTCATGCAGTGTTCGTTTCACCCACTTGACAATACAGTCTCAATATGTCTGTCCTGTTTTGTTCCTGTTAAGACAACTCATTATGTGTTAATACTTCCACACGGTTCTTCATTAACCCTGACCCCGCTGTGAGCTATAGGGAATGCTGCACCAAACCTGTTGCTAGGATTTATGTTAACCTACACTTAATGTTCTAATAGCATGATTTAGTGTAAATAGTTTACAGTGTGATGCTAATCAAGGATGGTACAGTCATAATCACCTGAGCTCAATACAAATATCAAGGGGATAGAGTACGATATTAAATTACTGTTAAAGTAATCCAATATAAATTGACATTTGACATAATAGTGTTCATATTAGGGGTTTTATGTAATGTGTGTTCCCATTTCCAAGATGCAAATTATGCACTATTTGTGAAGCAGTATTTTTGGAGGGAAACTAAACATTCTCTCAATTGATTTGCATTAGCTGAGTCTATTACCCCAACTGCCCCAAATGGCAAACCCAGTTAATCTGTTATTAGTCAGCATTTTCTAAAATCTCTCAATGATGGCATATTCTGCAAGAAAACCCAGAGAAGTACTTAATGTTTAATGGTGGTTTATTCATGTACACAAGATAACAGTCTAAAAACAAAAACACAGAGATTAGAGCACATTCCGTGTTGAATTCACAATTCAGGGGCAGTCTGGCGGGCTGTTATTTCAGATGTGTCTGTATCACATATATCTAGTCGAAGGAAAACTACAAACAGAATGGCAATTAATATAAAACTAACAGTCTTTATGATCACGGTACTTTGTGATCACTGAGATTTAACATTTCAAAGGAATGTAATTTATGACAATATAAAATCTCACTAGCAGACAGGCAAAACATTTACAATGATGGAATGGTAGCAAGAACTGCACTGATTGATGATTCTGAATTATTGCTTTTCAAGATATTTTTAAACTATGTGGATTGCATCTCTCACCATGGTGAATCGTGGCATTAACATGTGATAACTCCATATTTGGGGGGAGGGGGGCAAAGCTCCTTGCTGAACGAATCCCATGCAGATCTAATCCTCTTTGTGTGGCGTCACACGTTTCCCGCCTTTTTTTCTGGTAAATGATAACAGAAGAGATTTCAGAATATATATATATACAGTATATTTCTACATTTAAAATTATCAACTATACACACATTTTTTGTCACGGAGAAGAGGTTAATTTAGATTCACCAATATAAATTGTCAACTTTATAAATACAGGACAGCAAGCACTACACATCTGACAGTATTGTGAAAAAACTCTACCTCAAAAACACTCAATTATCAGTGGTTCCATGTTAGCATAGAGGCATGCTGTAATCTTTCCTTAAATTTATTTTATTTTATATTTACTTTTTAAGAAAACACAAATTGCTACTTTGGATAACTTAACAACAGCTCAATTAAAGCACCCGTATCTTCCTTAAAATTCACTGACCCTAAAATTCTCAACATTTTAAAACGGTTATGGAGTGTAGCAATATCTTTTTGACGTGTCCACAACACCAGTTCCCACAAACACAGATGAAGTCGCTCAGGATCGCCAAGGATCAATACAGTGATCCCTGTTTTAAAGTAACTTCTCTTTGACAGTAACTGACATCAATATCTGTGTAACTGCTATTGTTCTCAGGCTGGAAATACTTATAACTACTGTCCAGAACGTCCTTCTCCTTGGCTAACTGTTCAGTGGCTGAGGATACAACTGCACGAACGATGGAAGCTGCAACCTCATAGCACATCCTCTTCAAGGCCTCCTCTTGTTCATCTGTATTGGTCCTCACTGACCCAGAAAGGGACTCTCTACTTTGAGGGGCCCCATCCCCCCCAGTCTCTACCTCAACACTAGTACCTACTCCTACT
Organism: Carassius gibelio; assembly: GCF_023724105.1. Lineage (NCBI taxonomy): Eukaryota > Metazoa > Chordata > Actinopteri > Cypriniformes > Cyprinidae > Carassius > Carassius gibelio. Next base: position 10,358,974 of record NC_068410.1, read on the forward strand.
TTAGACTCAGCTTTGTCATTTGCAGTTTGCTGTAGATCTCTCGAGTCAACTGGAGCTTCACACTCACCGCTTTGGGCAACTTCATTGACAGTATCGCACTTCCCGTCTTGATTGAGGATCTTCCCATCCTTCGGACAAGTTTTCCCACTAGAGTCTATAGTCTCCTGGTTTGTTTCCTCATCCTTCACGTCATTCTGGGTTGTTGCTTCATGATTGTGTGCTGCAGTGTCCTCTGATGTAGCATCCAAACATCCATTCTCACCATTGGCTTTTGGCTCTGTCTGGCCTCCACCCTCTGGTGCTGGATCCGCTATGTGAGACTTGTCTGATGGCTGACCAGATGGTGCACTAGTTTGGGACCTCTCCTCTCCATCAGAACTCTTGTGTTCGCCTGCCACCTGAGCTTCATTATTGCTCTCACTCGGAGCCACAGTCTGCTCCTCTGATCCAGTCTGTGGGACATCAGTTTCCCCAGCTGTGTCATCAAGGCCATCCAAGTCTTTAGCCTCACTCTCACCAGTACCATCTCCATCTTTCTGGGCTGTACTTTCCCCCATGTCCATGCTGGTGCTCTTCCCCTTTCGCAGTATGAAGTTCTTTAGTGACACAGCACGGTTGAAGTGTGTCCTTTTTGCCTTGGCCGTCTTGCCTGAGTCTTTACCCGCCTGTGGTTCATCATTCTGCTCTTGCTCACCCGCTGCTTCCTCCTCTACTCCACCTGAGTCAGCTGCCTTCTTTGATTTGGGAATTACTCGTTTTTTGAAAGAAGTCCAGATCTCATTTGCATGATGGTCCACCGACTTTGCATGCTGTGTAGTAGCAGTTGCTCCTTTTTCTTCCTCACCCTCTGCATTAGTCTTCTCCTGTGCTTCTACGTCACTGGCTACCTTTACATCTTCCGTCCCCTGTTCAGCCTCTGGGGCATTTTCGTCTTTAACATCTGAAGAGTCTTTGTCCTTTGGTTTGTGGATTCCAACAACTGATGAATCTCTCTTCATACCTTGGAATGTCCAGGATCTCTTTAGTTTCCACCTTTTTTGGCCAGAGTGCTCTGACTTTGTAGTGGAATCCAGTGTCCCACTGTCTCCTGCTCCATCTGCACTGGTTCCTTCTGCTCCCTCAGCATCCTTGGACTCATCTGTGCTTTTCTTGTGACTTTTCTGAGCCATGAGTTTCTTAAAAGAGTGCCAGCGCTTCATGTTTTTTGTTGTTTGGGGGTTAGACTTGTCTGGCTCTTCTGCAGTCGGAGGCTCCTCTGCTTGGTCTGCCACATTTGTACTGGCATCAATATCCTCCAGCCTGTCTAGTGATTTTGACCGAATCTTGTCATGTTTTTGGAGTGCCCCTGTTCCCTCCTTTTTGTCTGTGCTTTTGTGCGAGAAAATTTTAGCAACAGGCTTGCGAATGAAGTCCCTAACACTAGACTTCTCTCCTTGCTTTGGCTTGGCACCAGATGCCTTTTGCTCTTGGGAAGCCTCTTCATTTTCTGGTGCTTTTTCAATAGTCTGCCCGTCAGCTGCAGCCTCACCAGCTTCTGCTGGCTGAGTAGATTCCTGCTCTTTAGGGCCTGCAGTATCCCCTTGATCGTTCTGGCTAGAGCCCTTATCCTGCTCCTCGCCAGGAGTATCTTCAGCTCCTGTCTGCTGCTCCTTCTTTTTTTTCCCTCCCATTACTTTTCCAAGCCCACTTTTATTTAAAAAAGAGTCCCATATTTTCTCAGAGGCTGGCTTAGATTTGCTATCAGCTGGTTGCTCTGTGCTTGGCGTTGCCTCAGTAGTAGGCTGTGTTTCCTCTGTTGAAGCTGGGGCTTCCTCTGTTGAAACTGAGGCTGGTTTTGTGGTTTCTTCCTCTGCCTTGTTCTCGACAATGTCTGCTTGGACAGGCTCTGCATTAGCCTCGGTTGCCGCCATATCGAACATAAAAACTCCAACTTTCAGGTCTTCCTCTTGAAATATACTTAGTTCCTTGAGTTCTTTATGAAACTGAGTTCATTGATGATCAGCCAACAGCTCTGTGATTATCCAAATTATTTCCATAAGAAATGGGCAATTCTGCATCATATTCCGTAGATGGACTTCAAAGCTAGAAGGAGAAAACACAACAATCAGTCTGAATTAAATTGGCTGGATGTATTTCAGTCAGCATATGTTTTTTTTTTCAATCCTTGAAACTGTTGTATCTTAGCTGTACTGTTGTGTTCTACATGGGGTAAAAATAAAGTATGTACTAGACAAACTTATGCTGTCTATAAGTGCCTCCAATCACCTTGGAATCACAGTGTACACATGATCACTGATATGTTTTACCATTTAGGCTATTTGGAGTTTTTCTTGTACTTTAAAAAAAAATCTCTAATTTAGATATTGAGCTGAATACACCACATCTTCTGTTGACATTTAACTTATCTCGCTGTGTAAATGCACAGGTATGTGTTGTCAAGTAAGGATTTGAAAATGCCAAATGCAAAAATAAGTCCACGTGCCACTGCCCATATGACGATGAAAGATCTTATAAGCCTCTAAACTCTTCACCCTAGGTCAACTCATATTGCTTAACAATGAGGCTGGTTTTGTTTCTACACAGAGGATTCTTTTGAGAAAAAAAAAAGATTTTTTTTTTCAGGGTTTCTTGATGCTTACAGCAATTTAATGCTTCCTCTGAATGATCCACTTGCGAAATTTCAGATTTTTTTGTATTGAATTTGGTCTGAGACGCTAGAGGTGAAACCACATGTGACATAGTTACATAATTGATTTATTCAAGGAACATTATGACTGTATACACCATAAAATGAGTACAGTAGCATAAAAAACAGAAGCAATATTCTTTGCCCTGTGAAAAGCCTGATGGAAAGAACATGGCTTAATTGGATTTTGCCGTGACTGAGTCTGTTTACTGATGGGGCACAAGACCCTGCTTGCCCATCTGACTGACACTGGGACAATTGAGGCTTGACGGTTTTGTCCCCTCTTTTCATGGACAAAACCCCTGCCCTTTGTTATGCAAACGCAGTAGAAGAGACTTGAAGAAGCTCCCTCGATAAAGCCCTAAGTGTGGGCTCAAACCTTGCTTTGCAGAAGTAGAACATAATTCTAATGAGAAACGAGGGAAAAGCCAATGCAAATGCTCGAGACAGCAGGTGCCAGTGCTCTTCAAAACCTCATTTGCATTGCTAATGCGTCCCTAACCATCTCCTCCATTTTGTAAAAATGTGTTGATATCAACATCACCCAAGTTGTTTTAATTGACGCGTTGCACGAGCAGCACGTTATTTGCCAAAAAAGCTCCGAAAAGACTCAAGGAGACATCCTACTTCTGTTGTGTCTGGAAAACAACCCTGAACAATACTCATTCACGTCATTTGATTCAGATCACCAATTTCTAGAACCTCACATCAGTTAGTGGAATAATTAAAAACATATTTCGATTCACCAATCTTCCAGTAACCAATAAAACGTCTGTCACTATGTACATGTGTGATGTGGGAATTATGAAATCATCATGCAGCGGGAAAACAACAACAACCCGCGCGCCAGACGCACAAGCGCGCGCATTCGGTGTCTATTGTGATAAAGCCATGCTTGTTTTATTCTCGAAATCTCGTTAAGATCCAATTCAGCGGCCGATGTGCTTTTGCTATGTAAAAAGGTATTTCACTGACACATAGCCTACACCACAGACTGGAAGCAACTGGGAGCAAATTCACACTTGAGTGCGTCTGATAATAATATGCGGGAAGACAGTCTGGCACGTTTGGCGAAGTTGATCGCATGAATGAATGAACTCGTAACAGTTGCTTGAGCAAACACGCAATAGTGAAGCAGATGTCCTTATTTATAAACATAAACACAAAGCAAGACAAGCTGGAAACTGATTTGTTTAACCTAATACCCAATTTCACTATGCCTACGAATTCAAATCCAGGGCGCAGTCATTGCACGCCTATTGTCCTTCCCAAATAAATCTATGCACTTCCTTATAATATCCATTGTTAAATGCATTGCATAGGCTAAGCGTTCAAAACCACACGTATGTATTTTGACACATAAATGCAAAATGAAGTTGTTCACGACAGCAATACTCATAAAAATACAACAAAAACATTATAACTAAGAAAATAGTCTGCAAACCTTGTTCCTCGTGTGTAAATCCGTCCCGTGTGCTAGAGGAAAGGTAATAATCTGCTGCAGACTGGAAAAGACACAAACTAAATCCCCGCTCGCATCCTCATGCCTTGACTGAAGAGAGATCAGTGAGTGAGTGAGTGAGAGAGAGTGTGTGTGTGTGTGTGTGTGGAGAATTGCGCGCGCGGAGACGTTGAGGGTCGAGCGCTGGTATTAACAGACGCGCAGCTGCGGCTCCATCTATCTCACCCTGTTGCCCTTAGCAACCAGGCAGACCACCCCCACCCTGCCACCACACACACACACACACACACACCCCCGCCCCAAACACTAAGAAGGTTACTTTACGGGGTTAAGATGGTAACTTTAATTTCAGCCACCTCCCTTGATTTCTGAGAAATGTGGTGATGTTTTGTTGGATCACGAGCCTTCAGATTGGCTGTAGAAGGTCCGAGGATTGTTTCTGCACCTCGGGTGACGCAGGGCAACAGATCGAGTTGTTGGGGAGACTGGGGACTGTTGTAACGTTTAGTTTTAAAGTCTATAACTAACTGCTATTTCTTAAACTTTAATGTGATTTGTCTACAATGAATTGAAGTAGTTTAGAAAATACAACTAACATAAACTGTGTAAATTAATGTCAAGAATAAAGAGTGCACAAGGGGGTATATGTAAAAATCTAAATGTAAAATGTTGTGCATAAAAGTTATGGTAAAAAATACGGTGTTATGGTATAATATATTTTTTATGGAGGCATATAGGCATTTTTAGAGAAAGATATAGATTTGCTGCTGTAACTTATTTTTTATTTATGAAAAATATAATATAATATTAATATAATATTTAAGTAAAAATGGATGCATGGACAGTCATTTACAATTTATATATATATATATATATATATATATATATATATATATATATATATTGTACATTAAGTTATTGTGGTAAAAATAATAAGAAAACTTAAAAATATATGTTTGTATTTTTATTTTATCTTTTCAGTGAGGGGGAAAATACATTTCTGATTTATTTAACACAAATGCAATGAACTAAAAAATACAGGTAAAACACCTCTAGAAAAATTAAGTACCTTCCTGTAATGTCAGCCATGATATTTGATAATATCTGTGTGTATATATCAAATTTATATGATTTAGATTCCAGTTTTGTTTTTTAATGTTCATTAATATGCTATCCAATTTAATTTATAAACCAGAGTCTATGGTTTTTACTCTCACCTGAGGAGGCTGGTATGATAGTAGTTAATTTCTAATTGGTTAAACTGATGGTGTTGCATCTCATCCTGTGTTACATGCTGCCTTACAGAATAAAAAGACATGTGCACAGGTTCCACAAATAGAAATGTGAACAACTGACCTCATTATCTGAAGCTAATTGTTGGGGAATCAGAACAAAGGCCCGTGTGCACATTGGGTTGATGAAACTGGACAGTAAAAAAGATTATTAAGTATCTACTTCACAAAATTGCTCTTGAGACCTTCAAGCATGCAGCCAGGGGATGAAATGGAATATTTAAGACTGTGCCAAGGCCAAAATAGTGTTTTATTGTGTGCCTGTTTAAAACATCGGACAAGCTTTGCCCCAAGGCCAGAATAATATGTGCGTTCCACTGGAAATGCGTCGTTCTCTGATGAATATTTCATACAATTGAGCATCTGCAAGATAATTCTGCGCTCCTTCATTGAGCTTTAATTTCCTCATGGAGGATGCCACATCTGTCTGGAGGCATCATCGAGTCAGACATTCAGTCTCGGTCTGGTTCATGGCGCAACTGAGCGATGATGAAGAATTATTAAGCTGCCAAAGAATCATAGTAAAGTCATCCCCATTCAAGTGAAGGGAGGAGCATGAGGGATTGGTCAGTTTGAAGGAGCGACCTATAAATAGCAGGATAACAGCGGATTATTTTTACAGGACATGAAGTAACTCAGATATGATTGTGTAGGTGGCTATATGTGCACGTGGTTGATGAACAGAGGTTTTCTCTGACCTTCCACTGCACTTCAGAGATGATAGATCACTTGGGAGGTATAGGATATGCCTCTTTGATAATACATGGTCAGGATAGGGACATATGAATAATTTATATAATAAAAATATATTCAGATAGATTCAGTGACTGCATGAGCACTATGTTGCACTTTTCTAATAGCACTAAATTATTTTTAATGTATTTTTTTTATTTTAATCCATGAATGCATTGTTTTTAAATCACTTAAAAATGACTCCTGTATCTTTTTCCCTCTTTATTATGGCTGTTACTTACCTTTAATAACCAATGCAATTTTATTGATAAATGAATAAATAATTGAAATATTTAAAGACAATTCAAAGTATTTCCACTGTGTATGAAATCTGATTTTTTTTTAAAGTGAATGAATGAATGAATTGATCAATAAATGATTAATTCAAATGAAAATTAAGGCAATGCAATGCCTTTCACTATTTTTAATTTATTTTATAATAATTAAGACAAACCAAAGTGGCCACTGTAACCACTGTGGATGAAATGTGACTGATTAATTAATTTGAGAATTCATTTATTAATGAAAACAAGCAAGCATACAAACAAACAACTACCAACGATGGATGGATATATGGATGGATGGATGGATGGATGGATAGATAGAATGCAGTCCCTTGCCACAAGTGTATCAAAAGGGCTAAATAAACGATTTACATCAGTTGTGATACAAAAATGGTAAAACAAATAATGACTGAATTCATTTGAGGCATTTTTCTAACCTGTGTCTCAATGTCATGAGGAGTTCCTCAAAAAAAAAAAACTTCACAGTTATGGCATCTTTAAAAACTGTACACTGTAAGCAGAGATGTATAGTAACGAAGTAGAACTACTTCGCTACTGTACTTAAGTACTAAAAGGCGGTATCTGTACTTTTCTAGAGTATTATTTTTTTCTCCTACTTCCACTTTTACTTCGGTACATATTTTCGCTGAGTTTAATACTTTTACTCCGATATTTTTTTATGTGCTGCATCGTTACTCGTTACAATTATAATGATGTTACGAATCATTCCATTACAAACCACTGCCAGAACTGTCGATGGCAGGTTTGATGAAGCTGGCACATCATTGAGCGAATCAAGCGAGACTGCGCGTGCTGACTGAACTGCTGTGAAGAGAGAGAAGAACACCGAGCCGAGCCAGATAATGACTCGTTCATGAGTCAAGAACCGGTTGCATCGGTTTTCGGATGACCAGTAACGTTAGTTCTTTCTGACAGTTCGATTCATTGAAGAAAACAGTTCACCGATTCTTTTGCGCTCGATGCAATGGCGTCATTGGCGTTGACTGCACATGGGCTCATAACATTAACACATAATCAGTTCAGAATCAATCACCAAAAGAATCAGTTCGGTTCCAGACGCTCTGTGTCGGTTTGCTTCACGCTAAATCAAACATGCGCAGTATCATCAGCTCCTCGGTTCACGAATCGGACGCGTCTGACACAAACGGTTCGTGAACGAGTCATTATCTGGCTCGGCTCGGTGTTCATCTTCAGTTCTCTCTTCATCAGTTCAGTCAGTGTACTGTTTGAGTCAATGAATTACTCCGGGATATTGGTTTGTTTTAACTCCGAGGGAGTGTCAGACACATTAAACAAGTTAACATCTTAATTCATCTGTGGATTAATGCGTATTGGAGACGCGAACTGTTTAAAACGATTCAGTTCGATTTGGTGAACTGGTTCAAAAAGATCCGGTTACATCGAATGATTCGTTCGCGAACCAGATATCACAAACTGCTTTGTTTTTAACGTACTTAAAACAGACACGGAAGAGAAGACAATGCTGAATAAAGTCATAGTTTTTGCTATTTTTGGACCAAAATGTATTTTCGATGTTTCAAAAAATTCGAAATGACCCTCTGATGTCTTATGGGTTTGAAACAACATGAGGGTAAGTTATTAATGACATAATTTTGCAAATTGGGCTAACTAACCCTAGTAACCGTTTTTTGTTTACAAGAAGTTACAGTCAAAGGAATTGTGATTGTCCTTTAGGTTAATAATTTGAAATAGTAAAAACAATATGTTCAAACTTTTGACTACTTTCTTTAATAGCTACATATCACAATACTTCTACTTTAACTTTCAGTACTTGAGTAGTACATTTTAAAATAGACTACTTGCAATACTTAAGTACAAAAAATGTTGAATACTTTAGTACTTCTACTTAAGTGTGTTGCTTAAAGAGCACTTCTACTTCTACTCAAGTCACTTTTTTGATAGAGCACTTGCACTTTTACTCAAGTATGGTTCTCTAGTACTTTATACATCTCTGACTGTAAGCACAAGCTTCTTCCTTCAACAGCCCTCAAAATCCTGCCTCTAAGCCTCTAAATGCACATCTGATGTCACATAGGCTCTAGCATGGAGATGGGAATATGTTGCACCGCTGTTGTGAAATGCTCATGCAGGCTTTAGATGGAGTAGAAGGAGCAAGTGTGTATATTTCTGCCATGCTAATGCCTTGCGACAGTGCGCTTGTGTGTGAGCAGAGGGGTGAAGCTGGGGGTGGGTGCTTCTGACATGTTCAACCGAAGGCCACGTCAAGCTCATGGATCCGTCTGTCAACTCCGTTTCCCACACTCTCATCTGCCACAACCGAGGTCTTATTTTAAGAAGCCGGTGTCGTGGGGGGTTGACCAGCACGTGCTTCCACACGCAGGTTTAAACATCAGGATCAGAAGTGAGCTGGTCAACTTCTGTTAACCCCCCAACGCCCGGTGCCTGGCGGTTCTATGTGAAAGTAAAAGTAGTTTAAGCAGTCCGGCATTTGCACACTAAACAGGTAAGACATGGAAAAGAAATCAGTATTAAATGATAAGTTTAGCCTTTCACTCTGCTGCTGGCAGACCTGGTTAAATATTTCACGTCAGAGAAGGCGGTGTGGAGACTTATCCAGGCTTACTGTCATTGTCAAGAGAGGTGCCTGCAGAGGGGGAATTAAAGGCTGCACAAAATCTTCCTCCAGCTGCAGACTGGAGAAAGTCAAGACGTACATATTTGAATCTAGATTTGAAGGATCCATTAGAATTTAAACCGCATATTTGGGTTGAAGCGAAGTCTCCTCCTTTTTTAGGAGACTATTTAGGTAATGGCACCTTCCATGGGACATTAATCTGTGTAATTAGGTTTCAGCCTTTCCGTGTGAAATAGATTGCTCTGGCATACTTCACTCCTCTGCAACCTGTACCTAGGAGAACTTTGGTGGAATGAACATTTTTTGGCTGTCTACCTTCCTATTAATTTCCTTGCCAGCCCAAAACATCCATCAGCTCTTATAAGGGGAGATTACATCAGGCCTGATCTGATCCAAAATAAGAGCTGGCTGGGCTGCTGCTGTCCGGGTGATGACGCAGCAATATCATAACATGTACTGGAAGACTGAGAGATGCTCGAGACTGAGAAGTCTATTTTTGAAATGCATGTTACAGGTCATATCGTAAACAAGTGTTGTTTTAATGTCATTAATATACTACTGTCATTTTTGTTAACATTTTTTTCATTCAATTTAATAGTTTCTGTTTTCACTTAAATTTTTGTTTTAGAAATTGTATGTGTTTTGTCATATTTAGTTTTTTTTTTAATACATCCATATGTTTTGTAATTTTTTAGTACTTCATGTTAAATTAAGCAGGGGGGGAAAAGAAAAGTGGCCCTGGGAACTAGCTGAAATAAAATGCATTTTAATTGTATTTAAATAAGTGCTGTCAAATGTTATGTTTTAAATGTAATAAATGTTTTTGTTTACATAATATGTGTGTGTGTACTGAGTATATGTATTATGAATATATAAACACACGCGTATACAGTATATATTTTGAAAACATTTACATGAATTTACATATATTCATGTAATTTATATATAAATATATTTATAAACATAGCATAATTCTCTTAAATGTATACATGCATGAGTGTGTATTTATATATACATAATAAAAATACACAGTACACATATATATAAATTACATAAATAAAAACCTTTATTTTCGAGACAAGTCCCCCCTACTTTTTTTTTTTTTTACGCTCTAATGTCACATTCTGGGGGGAAAATTTACGCTGCTTCAGTTTCAACTGGACATTAAAGGTATAACTGACCCCAAAATAAAATTTTAGTTGTCATTTATTCACCCTCGTCTGTGTATGAGGACTTCGTTTTTGAGGAGAAAGCAAAAGTTGAACACCGCAAAAATATCAGAGAAAAGTAAGTCATAAGTTTGGATCAACATGAGGGTGAGTAAATGATGACACCATTTTCATTTTTGGGTGAACTATCCCTTTAAACTGTAATTATTTGAGGCTAACAAGTGATTTTTATACCTGACAGCTGTTAATTTGTGATACATTTGTCGATTAAGCAAGTTGAGATCTTTCATCCCACTGCCTTGGTGGACAGCTTAGACAAGCTGCACTGTTTGGTGACCTTTTATAATATAATGCTGACTGGTTAATGTGTCCCTTGTGGCCTAAATGTAACATTAACTTCACGCATGGACAACCTTTGAGGTGCAGCTGTTCTAGATCTCCAAACGAGCGCTGTCCTGAAGTGTTGGCTTCAGAGGGATTTCCGTGTAATCTCTTTATTAGCGCACAGCCTGTCAGTCTCGATCACTGGTGTTGTTGTGACCGAGCCCTGCTGTGTGGGAGGGGGGTTCTGGGAGCCAAGGTCCCAGCCAATGGTGCCCTATCCTGTCGATTAGCTCCATGCTATCTCATTAAGTTACTTGAGTACCTTTGCCCACTTGTGTTGGCAGGACACAGAAATGGTATCTGAAAACAACAGCTAATCATTGTGAAATGCTTCTTTTAGTATTGATCACAGAGGCTTCAGTGCAGCCGCCGTCGATCATGCAGAGCGTAAAACATGTGCAGACATGGTTCTGATGCCATTATAAATATATATAGGTAAAATGTATTCACAGAAAGGTTTCTCTTTCTTTCTCTCTATAGAACTGTTTAATTAAATTAAAAATAATAATAATAATAATTAATATGTATACTCATAAAATGTATTACATAAGTAAATATTACTTTATATTTAAATATAGGCTACATATGATTATACTGTAAATAAAATTAAATAAAAAGTTCTCTCCCCTCATAAAAGTATTTGTATTTTTAATTTTTACGTTTTTATTATATATTAAAATATATCCCTCAAATATATTTGTATTTTATACTACTAATACTACTATTGACTTTTAATATACATTTATTAATATTTATAAGTATACTTCTGTCAAAAAATATTAATATAAACATAGAATTTTAATAAATTTAAATGTTTATATTGTAGATAAAATTAATTTACTAAAAAGCTCTATCTCCATCTCATAAAAGTATTTGTATTTTTAAGTATAATATTTGTAAGTTTATATACTTATGTAGACTTTTATATCTGACATGTGTGTGTATATATATATATATATATATAAAATTGTGTGGTGTTTTACTGTGTTATTATCGTTAATGGTGTTACTAAAATAATGAAAAGCACTGAAATGCAAATTGCTGGGCCTTCGTCCAGATTTCAGCTGAATGGTGCACAAACAAAATACTTTCTTTTTTTCCTCAAGCGTGGCAATTCCCTCGACATAAGCAAGGCCTGTTGTGGTCAATAGCATCATATTAATTCTAAGCAACCGTCGCAAAACTGAGTTAGCGACGCTGCCTAATCAGAGTCAGGTTGTCCCAACTCACATTTTTTGCATTTTGTGATACACATCTGCCCTGTCAACTATGATAGCAACCTCAAGAGCGAATTAGAAGCCTAAATTAAAATGCATTTACACTCATTAAAAAAAATGAAGTCGTCACATTTGGTTCTAGATCATGCGAGTTATGCAGACCACATAAATTAATTTTCATGTTTTATTGAAAAGCCATCTCTTCTTTCACAGGAACCATTACTTCATGATTCTTTTTCACCCAGTCCAAATACTTTTTATATCAGCAATTACTGATATTGTAACAGCAGCCCTGACCTCCTATACCTTGGCAGAGTTTAAAAAAAAATCTATTTCCTCTAAAGGTTTTATTGCCACAGAAATCCTCCCTGTTTGTTCATGTCCTCCTCAGGTGGATACCAGAATTTATTTGCTTTCGGTTTATAGGCTCTAGACTTGCAGCAGTATATGGTTCAATTTGAGACTCGGTTTTTGCCAAGTAAATAAACTTATCAAACAAAGACAGGCTTGCTTACCCATGCACACAACACTTCATTTTCTGCAGCGTTGACTATAGTTCAACTCCCAAGAGCTCTGAATGGATCGAGATGAGGTTGAAAGGCCATCTGCAAACGTTTCCAGCGAAGATCATTTGTGTGCTAATTGAATTTGAAACATTCTTTCATAATCTTTTTGAGTGTTCATCTCTGGCAGCAGCACAAAAACCTCTTTCAGCTTGTCCAGCAAGCCAGAGAAAGACACTGACTGCTTCCCCCAATGAGAATCACACGGCGTATCACTCTACATGCATTCCATTGTCACCATCCACAGCCAGCCACTTGTTTTCACTCATCTCTTTTATTTCACAAGTCATAAAAAGTGGAAAACAGTGCAAAACCAATTCTTGATGAGCTCAAGGACTCGCTTTAAAGCTTGCTTGTGTGTCTTCTTCATTGGACTGATGCAATCAGTGTAGATACAGTACAGTGCAGAATGCCTTTTTTAAAAATAAATGTTACAGCGATTACAGTATACAGCACAGTGGTTCTTGATCAAATATTGCATATTGTAATGCAGTAAGAAATGTTCAATTATATTCTTTCTGTACAAAACTATTTTTTAAACTATCAAAAAAATCTTAAAGCAAGCACTCGCATACACACACACCCCTTTCATTCACAACCAATCTGCTTTTTTATAAATTATTAGAATTTTTTTTCCTCTAACAAACCTATAAATAACTGGTTGGCCAAAAAAGCTTAATCCGTCAGTCAAAAATTCAAGAACACATGCTCAGCATGGCAGTTTTAAACAGAGATGATCCCAGAGCTGTCAAATCAATTTAGTTTTATACAACTCACTCTAACATTGTGAGAAAATTTGTGTCGGAGCAGAATTAAGTGCAATTGTTATATTAGCTTGCACTAAGTTTTGATGGCCTCGAGTCCGACCATATTTAAATCTTATGGATGGCACTTAAGGACACTTTTGTACAATCCATGACCAAAGCAACCCTGGTCATGCATCTAAATGGATATATAGACCAACAACAACCCCATAACAATCCCGTGTGCTATTACTAAACTTTTTGCCATTATTGCTTGTGTCCTCAGGTGGGAGGGGGTCCTTTGTAATGTAGGGCCAAGTGAAATGAGCCGGTCAGAGTATTGGACTGATGGCATGAGGTATTGTAGAGCCTGATGAGGGGCCAGATCACCACAGCAAGCAACAGGGCAAATAGGAGGACCAGCAGGGGTGCCGAGGCCTTTCGCATGTTAAAAAACCTCAAGGGCCCCAAATGCCAGGAGTCACTGTGCCATAAGCTGCCAGCAGAAGCCTTCGGTCCACACAGTTCACTGGAAACAGAAATACATCATGATAAAAGGCCATTTTTCAGAAGTAGATGGATCAGTTCTCTGCTATGGTGGTAATTGGGAAAAAGCAATGTTGTCCCGCAGAGTTTACCTCTAACTTGCCCTGGAATTTTCTTTTTAGTAATCCAAAAAGGACTTGATTAGCTGGTTCCGGTGTTTAATTAGGATGGGAGCTAGACTCTCATAAATCAATTATTTATTTATTTTTTTACACAATTTACGTTTGGTATGCATTGGTGAGGTAGAACTGCAACCCAAGGCTTTCCTTAAACAAACTACTGTATTCACTCACTGAAACTTTCAGCAACATTTAAACAGTCAAAACTAATATACGTGTCCTTGCTTGATGTTAAAGTCCATTTAAATTGATTAATCTGACAAAATTGGCCTCACTGGTCAGGGAAGCATATGACTTCACTTTGTCAAATGATTTTCATTGCATTTTTGCAGGCAATAGACCCTAAACATGCCTTTTTTGGACACTGCCCAAATCACTGGCTCAATGGTAAGAATCTTGAGTACAACATTAAAACTGTTGTACAAAACAATACTGAACCCCATTAACTTTCACGGTTTAAAAAAAAAAAACTTGTGCTGAACCAGTTGTTGTTCTGCTAAAGAAATAAGTCAGTTTGAGAAAAATTAATCACTTTAAAATAGTGATATTGTGTCATATTACAATTCAAACATAACCATTCTATTTGAATATATTTTAAAACGATTTACTCCAGTGATGGTAAAGTCAAATTTTAATCAGCCATTACTCCAGGGTTCAGTGTCATGATCCTTCAGAAATGCTGATTTGCTGATCAAAAACATTTCTTATTATCAATTTTAAAAACAGTTGTGAAAAAAAAACTTTAACATTATAAATATAAGTCACTTGCAATCAATATAATGTTCTTGTTTAAGTTATTAATTATAAAAAATAAACTTTGAATGCTAATGCATTTCTAATGACTATTTTCCCCAGCTGTTCATAGAAAGAAAAAATAAAAACTAATTACTCAAGGTGCAATTTAGCACTAGAAAATATGTAAATGGCTACCATAATAAATCAACCAGCTTATTAATCAGATCCATTGAAGTCTGCATAGGAACACACTTTCTCACCGACTCGACTTTGCATGGGTGTTGTCCTCCAAAGAGTCAGGGAAACAAAGTCTCTCCTGCTGCCTCTAGTGACAGAGAGGGACAAGACGATAATAGCTTGAGATTAACAAAGCCCTGCAGGGACTCTATTGTTTACCAGTTCTTTGGCACTGGCGTACATTACAAGTGCAATTATGTGTGGGGTGTGTTAAGAGGTGTAAAGCACATCATAAAAATCATGCAAGGCGCCACATTTGCTACACATTAACAGGCCTGGCTTTAATTCGCAAACCCCAGGTTATCTGAAAAGCAGTAACGGTGTTTATAACACGTATAAAGGGCGTTTGTGCAGAAGGGGCGTACGTGTCTGTGTGAGTGAGATATACCTGTGGGTCTTCGTGACGTTGGTAAGAGTGATGCTGGAGGTCACATGACTGGGATGGGCAGGGGGTGAAGCACGTGTGCGGTGGGTGGGGGCGTCTCTGGGGGAGCACGCTCTCTTGATACTCCTCTCCTTCCTCCTCCTTTCCGAATGGCAGAGATGAAAAACTGGAGCGCGCCTATAAAGATTCACAGCAACAAACACTTTCGATTGCCAATGAGTGGACAGCAGAGTTCTCACTACATGTGACAGCTTCGCTATGCTACAAAAGGCACTTGTAAATCGAAAGAGATGGGCTGCATTAACTAATAAGGTTCAAGGCAGCTCTGTCTTTTTGTGCTCTCTGTTTTGCTCTCATTCTTTGAGTCCTTTAATGGGACCAACAGATTCGCTGCCTCGTGTGACACATTACACAGGCGATCTTGGCCCTTTTGCAGTGCCAAATCCTCACTATGTTTGTGCCCACAATTACGGCAGCCATTATAGAGCCTGTTAGAGCAGTGGGTCTTTTTCCCATCCCTGTAAAGCTGCCAATTAGCCATGAGCGCTGAGAAATTACAAGAGGCTCTTTGAAATGGAAATAGTCTCGCTCTCTTTCGACGGTTTTTCCAAGGCTTCGGCAGACAAATCGGCCTCTACATCAGTGCAGAGGATTCTCTTTCCCAGAAACCAACGTCGCCCCCCCCCTCCCCTCCCCTCCATTTCACGATGATGTTTTTAAGTCAAGATGGTACGTATTCTTTTGAGATGGATTTATTATCACATCTGAATACTATGTGCATCATATTCCTCGTAAACATTTCTTTTATGATATCCCTAAAATAAGCTTTTACCCACGGAAATCTTGATAAAAGATAGATTTATGAATGTAGATTTAAACAACACTTGAGGACACAAACAGGTCTTCAGAAAGCCAGTGTGACATCTATTAATGGTTGGAAAGCAGCATGATGACTATAACAGAGAAGAGACTGTTAGAATGCATACAGACTGCGACTGCAGTGTCTAGTCTTAATGAGATTTGGCAAATATTTCTCCATGCGCAATTGCACTATCCATTCTGCATTTATGACTGCAGAACTACATATGTACACCAATGAAGCAGAAATTAAATCCAGAACAAATCAGGAAGTCAAACAAAACTATAGATGCATTGCAGTGTAGAAGTACATGTATAATGAGGTCCCAAAAACATTCTTTTGTGATTTAATGCAATTTGTATTATTTCCAGGTTAAATAAAAAGTATAAATTAAAGCAGTCACAGATACATTTTAAATTCCCAAAGTCTATTAAATATCAACAGCTAAAACTAAGGTCACAAGAAATGTAGAAATTCATTTTCTATCTTGACATTTTGTGAGAGAGAGTCCCATTGATGAAAAGTTTAATGGTTTTATATAATTACTATAATTAATGGCTATATAAAATGTAGTCTAAATCTATTTGATAGTCTAATGATTTTATAATCTGCAATTCATTATAAACACATGGGCAGCAGCTGCTAAGTAAGTGACACTGATGTACCTTTCTGGTATTAACACAGTCACTTTGCATGCAAAAACTCAATAATATTGACATCAAGTTAATGTCAAAAGTAATCTGAAGGAGCCATTAAATGGTTTTTGACAGACATTGTAATGAGTAGCATTACTCACAGAGCAGATTAAACGTTTATATACTCTACCGTTCAAAAGATTTTAAGTGCTTTTGAAAGAAGTGTCTAATGCTCACCAAGGCTGCATTTATTTGATATTAATATATTTTAAAATGTCATCTATTCTTGTGATGGTAAAGCTGAATTTTCTGCATCACTACTCCAGTCTTCAGTGATCCTTCAGAAACCATCTAATATGCTGATTTGGTGCACAGAAAACATTTCTTATCATCATCAATGCTAAAAACAGTTGAGCTTAATTTTTTTTACAGTTAAAAAGAAAAGCATCTATTTGACATTTAAAGTTTTATCTGTATAAAAGTCTTAACTGTCACTTTTGTTCAATTTGAAGCATTGCTCAATAAAAATAGGACTGCATAAAAGCATGAACTTCTTTCAAACTAACCAACAATATTTTGAATAGTGGTGTATAATGTAGAACCTTAGTGAGGCCTCCATAATCACAGGTCCCAGAACAACATACCTGGGTTGGAAGAAAAACATCCAAACTGTGTGTTTACACCAAGCAAAATATACCTGTGGATCATGCTCTGTCTGGACAGCTTTAGAACAAAGTTGATGTGTCTGGCCCAGCCAAGCACTGATGCGCTCAGGGTCAAAGGTCACAGATTCAGGAGCCCCCGTTTCAGGTGTGGCCCTAGTTTTAAATGGTCCGGCGTACTCATGCTTGCCAGTTCTGATGACTGCATCCACAACACACACACACACACACACACACATGCAAAACAGACATTAGCAAGCATAAACAAATCAGGATGAGGCAGTGAAAATAACTCCTGACGCTGACTGTGGATTAGTCAAGATATATACCATAAAATGTCTAATTCCTGAATACAAGCACCAGATATAATATTTGAGAAGTAGCTGCTGCTTTGAACGGGCTAAAATCACAATACAGAGGCTGAAAGGTTTTGAGATCTTTGCATATCATGACCCTCATAATCGAGGTTTTGGTGGCTCTTGGCTATTTTTCAAGGATATTAGAAAACAAGCCAAATTGAGAGCAGCTCTTCCATGATTATCAAGTGATTAAGCTGTGAGAGGGACACTGCCTTCAGTGGATGGCACCAGTCATGCTGACCAATCAGGAGCCAAGGCTTTACCTGGCACTGGCCTCTGGGGTGGGGCCGCATTCTCTAAGCTCTTCTTAATGCCCTGAAAAACACAGCAACTGCGTTCAGCATTTACCGTCATTAAAGAAATGCACACATGCATGATATTCATAGATGTTTTTAGCATCAAGACTTGCTTCTAAAGATACATTTAAATAAAGACACATTTATATATAAATATATATAGATGCATTTGTTTTCCATAAAATCATAAAGTAATGTCCTTTAATGAAGGATTTTTAATCAAAGATGCTATGGATAGCTAAATGTGATCATCCTTGTGCGAGGGACCCCATCCTGAAAATTTGCTAAAGTTTAAGCTTTAAAAAACACATAATTATGTAAATTCTAATAGAAATTAAATATTTTCCAATTACTATTGTAATGTATTGTTAGATTATTTACATTTCTTTATTTAAATGTATTTATATTCATTTACTTTAATCATTTATTCTTTCAGATTTATATATTTCCAAAAGTTTTTTAATGACTCGATTTATACACAAATATAACATTTATAATAATTATATTAATTTATGAAATTAAACATTTAAATAAGTGTGTAAATATTTGTAGAATATTTCTTATTTGTTACATTAAAATTTTTCTTATACTCACTAAATAAGTTAGATTTTTGGCAATTTTTTCATATGTAAACTATAATACTATTATAGTTCGGTTATATTTATTTACATTTATTTATTTGAATCATGCATTTAGTTTAATCTTTTTATTTATACAGTTTTTTTGTTTGTTGTTTTTTTACAGGACATTTTTTTTTCCTTGCAGCCCCTGAGGGTCCTGGATCCTAATTTTAAAACTCCTGCTTTAATGCACTTTAGCAATAGAGTGGTTAATTTGTTGTAAAGTTACATTTAAAGCCAGCTGTGTTTAATACAGAAAAAAAAAACAAAAAAACACCACATGTAACCGTATATTTGCATGTTACGTACCCTGCATGCTACAACATGTGCAGAAACACGTGCGTTTATGTCTATACATGCAAACATACACAAGAGACTACACTGTGATCTTTTCAGTTGAAAGCCCAAAAAGAGACCACGCAATCCCCTCATTTGCATTTCAATTACATTTCGTTGCTAGATGGAAAATGTATGCAAATACACTACATTATACATTAAAACGTGGGCTGTGGTTTCTTGGTCCATAATGTAAATAAGGATAAGATGAAGTTTGAGCAGTCAGATGGACTTACTGGCTGCTTGACACTGACCGCAGCATTGTCTGGTTGCGAGTCCACAGGACCCATGTAGACTCTTCTCCTCACAGCATATTTGGCTGGTTCATCTGTGTAAGGCACACCTGAGAAGAAAGGAAATGTTGATGGTCCAGATGGGTAAAATTTACAGTTTCTGCGTTTAAGAGAACAATAAACCACTAGAAATGTAGCCAGCACAAAAAAATAAAGGGCTATGAAATGCAATAAACTCATCAGTCCTCATTGGGGGGTCATGATTATTACATAATGGCCTGATTGTAATTCACACGTGAAGCATAAATGCCTCTGCAGCTCCTGTGGTGGTTCACACCACATGCACATGAAAGCATAAACAAGGTGTTAATATGCATAGTGAATGCAAAATGCTACGGTTTCAATTGAATATTCGCTTTAAATGATGTGTGGAAAGTGAATTCAGGACAGAAATATATTCTAAAAATATTATAATCATAGCATCAGCAATAACAGACACCAACAATTAGACTGGCTGGGTTTATAAAAAAAAAAAATATATAGTATGTGGACTTTGATGTTGGTAAATGAAATAAAATAGAAATATTAAATGGAAAACGAGGAAAGACTTCTTTGATGTTTTAAAATTAAAAATACTGTAAAACTGAAGTAGTAAAAATTAACAATTTAGGAATAGACTTAATCTAAAATGAAAACAGAAAATATAAAAATAAGTCAACTCAATATTAATAAACAATAGTGTGTAAATATTGAAATAACACTGCTATACCTTTCTGAATATGATTTTAATGTTAAAAAACACCTTCAAGGTTTTTGTCTCAAGCTTACCTATCACCAGCTAAAATTTCATGATCACCATTGCCCCTGTTTACAAGTAATGGACACGGAGATGTTTGCTTGAAGGAACCATTGGATTGTATTATGGGGCAAACCCTACCTGCAGCTGCACTGAAAGAGGACGAGTCGGTGCCATCATGAGAGATTGAACCACCAATGTCCACTGAAGGGTCCCACTCCAGGACCAGGTGATCTTGACTGGACCGAGGAGCCATGCTGCGGTCTATAAAACACTCATCCTCCAGCATACTCTCAGACGGACAGCCAGAGTCAGGAGCGCACAGAGCCCAGTCCTCCTCAAAAACCTGCCACAGCACAAAAAACTAATTAAACATCTTAAAACTAGTGCGGTCATATCGAATAATGTAATGGAATGTGTGTGTAAACTGTGTATATGTATCTTTCTTATTAATATCATTGTTATTATATACTGGAAATTCTGAAAACATGCTCATCCAGGGTGTGGAAAAAACATTGCTACACATTATAGGCATTGTGTGCTTCTAAACTATGGAAAAAATGCAGTGGTAATTCGTTCCGAGATGTCTGGTGTGGGACTCTATAAACGTCCTATATCTGACAACAGCATAAAGAACATAAGCACGCTACATTTTTAGCATGTCTTTACGTGATCCGCTTGGACCTAAAGAGACAAAGGCTCACACAAGGAACTGTTCAAATGGACAGTACGTGTATTGTACAGTGGCTGCTTGGCTACAAGACAACTATTCAGGCTATTCAGGGGGTGCATTCATGACTTTTCTGCCAGAACGTATGAAGTTGGAGGCTTGAGTAGCTTTCCCTTGGGATAATTTTCTGAAAATGCAACAGCCCTGCTCTGAGCAAGTGGACTTGAGATGGCACAAATGAAATTATCAAATAAAAAAAAAGCTAACAGGGAAAATCAAGGCAGAAAAAAGGGACTCTTCAAGGTTTCAAAGTCAATTGTGCATATGCTGTGTGATAATACTGATCTATGGAGGACTGACCATAAACCCTGGCTATACGCAGCAGCAGTGCTACTAATATTTTTTTATTAGTCAGCCGCTTGGTTAGCCAACATACTGGGTGGCAAATGAGTTGAAATGATTATACGCACCTTGATTTTATTCCAATATAATCGTGCAATTGAATTAGATGCAAGTTCAGAAGAGACTGCGAAAAGTGTTTGAGGCTTTAAACTGTTGCCACAGCTGAAAATAACTAATTTGTGGCTATGCATGGATATATACCAGTCTCATGCTGAGCAGGCGCGTGTGCAGATGGCCCAGGCCCTGAAAGACACGGGTACAGTGGAGCAGGAGTTCCTGTAGCTGGTTCTCGATGGCCTGGGCATCAGCCGGCTCGCTTCTTTGGATCAACTCTTCTCCATGCTGGAGCAGATCATTCAGTCGACCCGCACTCTCTCCAACTGCCTCTTGAAACCCCTGAGAGACAAATACACACACACACAAAAAAAAAATCTGATATGATATACATTCTTTATACATCCAGTTATATTACTTTTATAGGTCAACGCCATTCAATTCCATTCCTGGAGGGCCACCCACAACCCAGAGAGTCTAGTTCCAACCCTAATTAAACACATCAGAACCACCTAATAAAGTTCTTCAGAACTATCTGATTATGTGTTTAGACCCATTTAAGCTCTATACAAAAAAAAAAAGAAAAATACAAAAAACCTTAGGACCATTAAAATGTCACGATGTAAAAGCTTTCATAAATTTTATGAGAGCAGATTTCTATAATGAGGATTATACATAACATGAAATAAAAGCGTTTAATATATTATTCTAAACTATTATAATGTTTATTTTTATAATTTAAAGAATTTTAGTTTGTCACTTAAATAGTTAATTTTATTTTTATTATTGTATTACAAGTTGTTATAGTAAAAATTATAATTATTAAAATATTAATTTGTGTATTTAACAAATTATATATTTTTAATACATTAACAAATTAATATTTTGATACAATATGTTTTTTACAAAAAAAATTAAGAAACTGTTAATTGTTCATTTTTCATTATTACTTAAGTACAATTAACAGTTGAATTATTTATTTACTTATTTAAAAAGTAAAATGTCTTGACACATTAACAATTATGACCCAATTATGACAAATGTTAATAGTCCTAAAAAGTAGACTTTATTTTCTTCATGCTCAATATATACATTTTCTTTTTGGGTGAAACGTAACCTGGACGTTTTTTCTCAAGACTGACCAACTTGGCATTTTTGGGATTTGTACCTGCAACTAAGGGGTTTAAGAACTGCACTTGTAACCCATAGAGCCCACAACCCAGATGACAAAAAAATAAATAAAAATAAAGCTGCATGGACAAATCCGGTCGATCCTTGTTTTCCTGCAAGTACCTGAAGCTGGTGCATCTTCGAGCAGGTGTCTTTGCCTGAGAAGTGCTCCACTTCAGTCAGCCGGAGGTCCAGATCAACCAGCCACACTGCCATCTCTTCCCTCTGCCTCTCAAAATCCTCCCGCTGGCAGACGAAATGCTGTTGCACACACACACACAGACAGACAGAGCATGATTCTGTCTGACCGTCTAGACCCTGATGCTGTTTTTAGCATAGACGCAGTCTGACAGGGAGACACATCAAAATTACAACAAGGACGTCAATGTGGCAGACAGGGAGCGGAAATGCCATAAACCAAAACACATGGTAAGGGGGGCATATGCAGTGCATTCAAGCACAGCCCAACAGTGCGCAGGGGTCACTGCGGCTGGAAGGACAGAATTATGCAAGATAAACGCAGGCAGAGCAGAAGGCTGTATGGATAAAGAGTTAATGGGATTAAAATGAAGGCAGGAAAGGGACAAGAGAGAAAGTAGCAAAGAAAACAGCTTTCAAAAATTTGCTTTTTCTGGTTTTCATCTCCAAAAAAAAAAAAAAAAAAACAAAAACAAAAAAAAAAAAAATTAAGAAGATTGAACCAAAAATGTGGACAGTTAAAATAAATAAACAATAAACATACAATACAGTACAAGCGCCTTATGCTATTATATATTGGCTTCAAATTTAGAACAAGTTATATTCTAAATCCTAAATCTAAAGAGCTGAATAAAATACATTTTATAAATGAAGATAAGCAAAAGCCTCCAAGTGCCATTTGAAATCTTCTTCTAAAATTAGAATTTTTTTTTCAAGCTCCTATTATTATGTTCAGTTATGTTACATATCTTTAAAAATAGCTTTTAATTCCACAAAGTGAACCTACACACAGGAGCCTGACAACATTTTTAGGCAATTTAGAAATCCTATCCATGAATGGTTATGAAAAATATGCACAAAAATACTTTGGAAAATATAGGTTTCATAAAGTTTTTAAAAGAATTTTTTAAAATGGAAAACTGAAAAAAAGTTGTGCTCCAAATTTGAGGTTGATATCTCAAAAAAGAAAAAGAAAAAAAAAAAAAACAATTAGGGGGAGTGCAGTTCCAAATATTTACATTAGATGAAACTCATTTCACATAAATTTCCTATTTAATCAATTTCCTATTTTTGACTGTAAAAACAACAAGTGTGACTCTTTCAGGTCTATTTAACCTTTTTGAATAGGGTTCATGATTTGAGTATGTGTTCAAATGGAAAGTGCCAAAACCTTTACAAAAAACAGTACCATTCTGAAAGTAAAAAAACAACAACAAAAAAACAAAAAAAAAACAGCTTTGAGCAGCTTGATTATCTTTATATACCTTCAACCTGCGGCACACTGTCTCCACAGTGTTGCTGAGCTGATCCCAGCGCTGTCCGCAGTCCTTTATCATTTCCATGAGCCGTGCACCCATAGCACCTCTGAACAGGCCAACCAGAGTTCGACTCCTCTGGGTCAGTCCGTCCAGCTGGGTTAAACGTATCCTGGCCTCAGCACGCAGGTTCTGGAAGGAGATACAAAAACAGTGAGATCATGCGATTAACTAAGTGGTAACCCCCACTAAACGCTAAAAGTAACCACCGGAAGTTAAAAATACATCCCACCTGTTCCCTGATTAGCTAAAGCAGGTTATTTTAAGAAATTAGTGCAGGGGGTTAAGACTGAGGGAGGTGCAATGTTGCTGAGGAGGAGAGCCAAGGAGTTTGATGACCATTTGGTGTCATTTATCATCACTGGCACTGGTCCCGGGCATCTAGACAGTCTGAGGAAGTGTGCTGTCTGTGCGTTTGGAAGTGTGTCTATGTGCCGTTGATTTCATTTTCTTTCATTGTAGAAAGTGTCAAAACGCTGGCTGGCGTCCACCCAGCAACAGACACCTGTAATGACTAACTGGAGATGGTCTTGTTCTCTACTTGTAAAATAACACTACTGCCAGAGTTTGAAGGGAATTTGTCTTTTGGCAACTCAGTTTTAGAGTTATCATCGTCAGATTTAAACTAGAATAAAAACAAATTCTTTCAAAAGAGACCACAATATTTCTTGTGTTTGCGGTGTAAAATAATAAAATAAAAGATTACCATTAAATGACATCACAATTTTTAGTACACATCTATAAAATTTATTATAAAAAAAAAAATACATCCAAATAATGAATACTTGTAAAAGTCACTAGGTTTTAATGTAAATTATTATTTTTTTTATTACTTGCATTTTCTATTATTATTTTATTAAATTTGTTTTACAAAAGTGCATTCAAAAAAGTACAAAAATAATGACAAATTACGGTTAAATGACCACAATTTTTTTGTATAAATCTATGAGTTACTGAAAATACACGTATGTATACATAGGCCTACATCAAGATCACTTAATATAATAAAACTTATTTCTACTATTTCTACTATCCCCCCCGCTGTCTTACATTTTTTACAAAAATAATTTATATAAAGTATATTTATAGATCATTAGCATGCATTTCAACAATGCATTTTTGAATTTAGACCAAATGTCTCATTACCTCATATTTTTGTAACTCCTCTTTTGCTGTTACATACAGCACATGGCTGGAGTTTGGGGATGCTGCCATTTTCTCAGCTGATCGAAGCCAGTCATCCAAACAGGAGAGCTCTTTCTTGAATTCGTACCACAGCATCCACCTTCTTTCCAGCCTGATGGACCAATGAGAAACAATTAGGTAGAACAACCTGTAAAGATCAGTTATACAGACAGGATGCCAATATACATCGACGGCTCCTCACTTGATGCAGCTCTCGAGGGAGAAGGAAGCATCTTGGCTTAAGTCTCCAATGGACGAGCACTCCGAGAACTCCTTCAAATCATCATGCAGTTGAGAGCTTCTCGAAGGAAAGCAGGTCTCAGAGGACTGCAGGTAGAGACCACTTTGGGGGTTCATATCAACACATGTTTGCTTCTCTTCTTCATCACTTCCTCTGGGATCTACTCTGGTGTTTCCATGGTGACTGGCTTTGAGTGACGTCTCTTCTAACATCCTGGCATCACCAAGTGCCACCTGTTTACAAGAACACAAAGGGAGGTCAGTTCATTAGGCTCAAACACAACATGAAACAGACATATTGTGACCCTGTTGTCAAAACGGAGCTCTTTCAGTATTGTATTCTTCCTTATGAGGAGGTAAATGCATTGTTGGAGGTTTTCTTTTCTGCGCATTTAAAAAAAATAAATAAAAATAATATATATATATATATAAATAATGACCCATTAAAAGGATTTAAAAAAATGTTTTTATATATCTTTAATAAATAAAATAAATTTAGGCATAAAAACATCAAATACATAACTTCAAATAATTATCATGATTCCTAAATGAAAGTCATGAATAATATATTTCATAATTAACCAAAAACCATAAACATTTTTTTTACACAAAAACAATCATTGATAATATCAAATAAAATCATGAATGAATACAATTATGAAAAATACATTTCATAAAGGTTCATAAAAATAATAAAAAAATACATTCATAATTTCAAAACAAGCAATTATCATTGACAAAATCTAATTAAGATTATGAATAATTGAATTTCGCAAATACATTCATAAAATGTACAAATCAAAAATACATTCATAAAAAAAAATCATAAAATAATTGATAATCAAATAAAATTAGACTTCATAAATACAAAAATAATAAAATCATAAAAAATAAAAAAAATGCATAAATAAAATACAATAAAATGGTTCAAAAAAAGAAACGAAAACCCTGAGTCAATACAGGTCCGAGGGCTTATACAAATCATAGCCAACCAATGCAAATGAATTCTAATTTCTTTGAAAGTTTCCACCTTAAAGTCTCTCATCACAAAAGAATTGCACGATTCATTCACAGTGCAGAGAAACCCACGAGTGCAGTATCTGGTTAGAAAAGCTGTGGTTTCTCTGCATGACAGACGCATTAAAACTTCCAGACACCTCAGACATCAAGAAAAGGCTTCTGTGCTCTGGGGTATAACTTCAGCCATCAAAAACCATAAATCAGTTTTATGCCCATTACCCAAAGGAGTTACGACGCTGCCTCCCCAGCCCTGGCAGAAAAAAGCCAAATAGATTTTCCTCACTCTAATACCTGCATAATGTGGCTGACAGAGCAAGGTCAGCGATGCCAGGCCGTGGCTGCTGTCAATCAAGACTGATGCTCCCAAAAAGTGCCTTAGGCTGACCTCACAACTAACAAACACTTCAAGAAGAGCTTAAAAGCCTATGGAGTCTCAACAGCGGCCCACGTTTGTATTTATGAATGAACTTGCCTTACAAAAAAAATCATTTGGGGAGAATGGTTCTTTCAAAACTTTAAGCCAGATCAGCTCATAACTCAAAGTTAGACGGCCATAATTCACCCACAACCTTGCCGTCCGCCTCGGCCGCCTCCACCGCAGGTACACATAGACTTCAGGCTCAGCCGAAATGACTGTCATTTCTCAGGGTCCACTGTGAGTTTGCCCCAGTGGAGGGCATTAAGGCACTGGACTGAGGCTCAAAGCGGTCAGGTTGAAAATCAAAATCACTGTTATTGCTTTTCTCAACCAGCACAGAATGTTGCTCTCATCCGAGGAGTAATGGAGTGCAAACACGACTGCGATCCATACTCTGTTCCTAACCTTTTCAGAGGCGATCAAACTTATAGCAGGATGCAGGCCATTTCCCATCTCATTGGTGAGCTTGTGTCTTGAGGAACAGGTGTGGACGCGTGACACCCAACAGGCGTGCAGTGACACAATGACTGGAAATGGGACGTTAAGAATCGGATTTCACCCTGATTTTCACCCTGTAGGCCTACAGCACAACCCACCCCAGATTAAGTTACATATAATGTTCCAGCACAAAAAACAAACCATGGAGATGGTCATACAAGCCCAACACGTGGTACAGGGGTATAAGAAGTTCTCACAGGTGTAAATGCAACAAGCTTTGACTATTTTGGCATCTAATCCAGTCACAGACAGCTTGACTATGGTAATCATATACAGTACATGTCATCCTGGAAGAAAGTCATAGGAATGGAGGATGGAAAATTATTATAGAAAGCAGGATCAGATAACAGCATGAGATTACATTACATATGTAATTTAATTACTTTAGGCCAAATTCAGACAAAGCATCTGTAAATACTAAGCAAAATTCAATTAATGAGAAATTAATAAAAACAAAGTAAAAAAATAAATACAATCATAAGTTAATAGATAAAATGTCAAAAACATTTCGTAAGGTCAAAAAAAAATTATATATATGATTACACACAATATAAATCATAGCCAATTAAAAAAGAAACCAAATAGTCAAAGTATAAAAGTCTCACATTATAAATATACAAGTCATGAAAAAAAAATAAATAAAAAAAAATAAAAAAAATAAATGAAATTCAACGAATGTTTCATAAATTAAGACCCAAGACAAATAAATGCTAAAATAAACCTAAAAAAAGGACAAATTTCATAAATATATTTGTTAATAATTATATTTTTTTGAATCATAAAACTATAATATATACATACACACACACACAACAATATAAATCATACAAAAAAAAAATGATGAACAACTCAAAACAAAAATGTTTTGTAAATACATTCATAAATGTTCAATTAAAACCCAAGTCAAATAATATTAAATAAAACCAATACAAAATACATAAACTACTAAAATAAAATATATAAACCACTAAACACACACATACTGGACACACGTAAAATTAACAAATGTGCCCGTTTTGGTATCCAGTCCAGTCACAGATAGTTTGACCATGGTAATTATATACAGTACATGCGTTATCCAGCAAGAAAGCCACATACAAGGATCATAGTAAATTAATATAGACAGAAGGATCAGAAAGCAGCTTGAGACACACAAGGATGGAAAAGACCGGCCCGATTACAGATGCTTAGTCATCCTCTCCAGCTAGTGTCGGTGGTTTGGCTAGAAACAGATGAGGCAGGTGCATCTGGGGACCTTTCCATAACACAGCCTGCATTTTAATGAACTGGTGTTGAATAAACACGCAAACTGCTGTCTGTGAGAGTGACGGGGGACAAAAAAGCCCTTCCATTTAGGCGAAAGGTGACGCGGGATGAGTCTGCATGTGGAAGCAAATGAAAAGTAATGATGCATTTAATACATCAATTCGGCTCGAATCCATCTCGGGCTTCTTATTCAGCTTTTATAGTCCATTTTTCCAGATCACATGACACCTCAGTACAGGCACAAAACACCCTCACAGAAAATGAACGTTGCTCTGGGGAAAACATCATTTTTCTTTCTTAATGGCGAATAAAGCGGCGCTTGTCTCCTTGGCGCTGAATAAAGCTCACGGCAAACGGAGGTAATGTTACCCTTTCGGTGGCCAATGACAATTACTTCGCTCTGTTTATGATAAGCCAGGGAAAGGTCATAACACTCTAAAAGCTCAGACTGTTGCTGTTTTCATCCGAAGCAGTAAACACCCATCTCTTGCCAAGCTCAGGGCTCGTACTGAATCTCATCTCACACACTGCAAAGCAAAAAGTAGAACTGACAATTTCAGCCCAGATTCTATCGATTCATTTCAGGTAGAGGACAAAAATGAGTTTAACAGCTTGTCTAATGACTCTAATCAATCACACCATGGAAAACATCACTGAAAAGCTCTATAGTAAATGCTAATTAGACTCAAGGACCAACATTTGAGACATAAACTTTCCTACATTAACAAACTATGAACAAAGACCACAAGTTAGGATATAAAAGGATAAAGCGGTGTTATTTATATCAATAGTTATGAACCGGTGGGTGGTGATCATTTAAAAAAAAATATATATATATATAAATATATAAATAAATAAAATGGTTACAAAAAAAGGCCATATTTTTCATGCAAATTCTGTCACTTGGCAATATGAAAAATACTAATACTATTAATTTAGCCCAGTATTTGATCCATGTGTTTGGATGATTAAATTAATTTATATACCATTAATACCAACAATAAATAAATGTACAAAAACTAATACACAAATAATAATAAATAAGGATGTTTAAAAAAATAAAAATAAAAAATAATATATATAAACTTTTAATATAAAAAGATAATACCAACAAAGCATCACTAAAAAAAACAAATATAACTATAATAATAATAATAATAATAATAATAATAACAATAATAAATGAATAAAACATCTACATAAAATGACAATATAAAACAAACACTTTCGTCAATAATAATAAATAAAATGAAAGCATAAACGTTGCTATAAAAACCTATAACTTAATGTGAATTACTATATTACTAATGCATAGCACATTTATATAAAAATAAAACATATACATACATACATAACAGCAAACAACACCACAGTTTCAAATGCATTTTAATCATTCTTTATATTTGGCTTATGTTCCCCATGGTAAACATAGAATCGTGTTGGGTCAGCACTTAATGTCCAACGTAAGTTCTTGGTCCTCAATCAAAACCATTTAATGAGTGTGAGTCTCAAAACTATGACAAGCTAAAATAGTTGCTTGATTGAGTCAACCTGTTGTGTAAATTTATTTTTAATCGAAAACGTGTGTGCGCACACTCCCAGTGAGGTGACAGTGTTCCACCCACTCCCATCTGTGCCATCTCAGAGGCGACCTGAGGGACTGATGGGTGCTCACTGCTCATGAACACGGGGGAGAGAAGGACCCTGGTGCTCCACATGCTCCGATCCCGAACCCTCAGCTCTCCCTCCCCGTCCTCAGAGACTGCACTCATTGTCTCTTTGGTGCCACAGGCCCAAATCACAAACAAACAGGCCTTTCTCAGCACCCGGATAGAGAGAAGAGGCCAGTGCCAGGACACCTGATCTGATCTGATCCACTACACACAAACACACACACACACACACAAAGCAAGAGATGAACCGGGCCCCCATCTTCTCCACGGGCCCTTCGGAGACCTAGCTGTGCAGAAGGGCAAAAGAACCTTGGTGCAGCAAACTCCTGTGAATTACAGTTCAGTACATCTAATTTGCCATGAAACAGAAAATGTGTCTCAATTTAAGACTGACTGTGGCCTTAATACTCCTAATAGGAGCTGAATGCTCTTAGAAATTGTCAGTATGTGATTCAAGTAGCTAGATCAGCCTCCAAATCCAATCCAGACTTCTTCTAATCCCATTTACAGCACACGCAATCTGGTGAGAGTCCTCAAACCGCATCCTCCTGGAATTGCCTTCATTTACCATGTTTAAACACACCATTCCAAAACAACAGACGACAAAGAATCATCTGCTTCTTTGCGACAATAACAAAGGTATAATGAGGACGGCATCCATGAATTGGAGCGTTTAGCCAAAGGCAAGGAACTCCAAAAAGCACTCGTTAAGATGAATCCTGGCGCTCCACATGAAGCGTCGTGGCTGGAGATGGAAATGATTGTTCTCTCAGCTGTGATTCCCCAGCTAGCAGACGCCTGACAGGTGTTGTGCTCAGGGAGAATAACGCAGACTCATTCACCTGATGACTGAGGATTCATTCAAGGACAGACAGCAAGTTCTACACAGCAGAATGTCTGTTAGACACATCACTGTTACAGCCTGAAGCAAGGTCATTCTCTCAGGGAGAAAGATAAAAGACAAAATCTCTCTCTCTCTAATCTCTTCAAAGAGAACAGAACAAATAAGAACAACAATTAACTTATTTAAATAAAAACAATAACAGAATAATAAATAGATGTATTAAATATTTAATAAAAATACTTTTTACA
Source organism: Carassius gibelio (assembly GCF_023724105.1). Taxonomy (NCBI): domain Eukaryota; kingdom Metazoa; phylum Chordata; class Actinopteri; order Cypriniformes; family Cyprinidae; genus Carassius; species Carassius gibelio. The sequence goes on from NC_068410.1 coordinate 10,390,164, forward strand.
TTTACTATAAATGCTATATTGTATTTATTAATAATGAATTTATAATTAATGATTAACTATAAATTCATATAAAAATTATTTATGTCACTATATTGTAATTATATCCATTTATAAAATATACAGTATTTGTAAATCATTTCATATGCTATTATACACACTATTAGTATCGTTGTAACTGCTATCTGGTTACTTAAGAGATAGAGATGATTCATCATCATCATAATTATATATTACAACAATCACACGGAGTACATTAAACAGTACTCGTATTATTAAAATGTTCATATTTTATTGTAATATAATTAATAATGAAATGTTAATTATCCTCTCCTGCTCTCGTCATCGGTGCAAGCCAGAATACAAAAACCATCATTCATCCTTTACAAGTGTTGGTGAAACCTGATTCTTGGTTTTCAAACAAAGCTCTGCTCAGGGGGCATCTGCAGTTTCAGCAAAGAAACTGGCCAGGAGCAACAGTGAGGAGAAAGCGCGCTTTATTTTAAATAAAGCATAACAATGAAAGCCAGGAGCAGCATTGGACTGAATGGTCAATTACTACCGATGCATGACGCCATTCATCATTAAACCCAGCATGGTGTCATTCTGGCAAAGTAGTGTGTTTTGTTGAACGCATCTACACCCTGGCTTGAAACATAATGGGCCTGGGAGGGGATATTTAGAAAGAAAAGACAAAGCAGGAAGCTCTCTTTTGCCCTTTAAACCAACATACATTTCTTTCAACTAACGCTTTTCAAATAATATAACTTCTGGGGTCTGTTTAAATCAGGACGCCACAGAACAGGCAAGAGAACTTATTCTCTGAGCTCACAGCACTTTCTCCTGACACTGCTTAAACCCTAGTTTGTTGTACTCCGAATCATCAGGTTTTAGGTCTGCATTTGAAAAAAAGATTGAAAGTCATTGTAAACATCAAATTAGAGGGTATATTGACTGCAAATCGGTTAATTGCTTTTAAAGGGTTCACTGGAAGGCTCCTGGAAGATTGAGATAAGAGCAAGATGTCTAGCAAAGTACAACACTGATTCAGTTCAAGTCACGTGGTCTTGAAATCCATGGACGAAAAAGGCAGAAAACACAATCAACTGTTTGAACATGAATTACTAAGAATTTCTCAGGTCATTCTGATCATGATGTCATGGGAGTTCGTGTGTTTTTTCCAACCACAGGGTACACAAAAATAACATTGTTATGCTAATAACGAAGGCACCACAATGCAAATGATACAAACATCATATAAAGTAGGAAATAACTTCTGGAGGTTAAAATGAATGCACACAGACACAGATCTACTAGTAAAAAGGATACTACTAGTCCCAAGTTTGGACACATTTGATTTTTTTTCTCATCCTAAACACCTTTTTATCTAAAGGATATTATGAATAAATGTGCGAAATGTATTATACATGTATTCAAAGTCTGCATTTCTTTACAATCTTTTTAAAGAAGCTGGTCCAGATGGTGTAGGACAGGGATAGGCAACGTTGGTCCTGGAGTGCCACTGTCCTGCAGAGTTTAGCTCTAACCCAAATCAAACACAGCTAAACAAGCTAACCAAGGTCTTCAGGATTACTAAGGCTACAGACAAGTGAGGTTTTTTCAGGGTTGGGGTTAAACTTTGCAGGACATTGGCACTCTAGGACCACGTTGCCTACCCCTGGTGTAGGATAAAAGTTTTTTTTTTAAATCCATACTTAAAAAGTCCTAAAAGGAATAGTTGACAACAGTCAAACATAATTTACTCACCCTCATGTCATTCCAAACCTGTATATGTTGAACAATAAGATATTCTGAAGAATTCCGAAGAACCAAACAGTTGTTGGTCCCCATTGACATCCATAGTATGAACGAAAAAATATATATACTATGGAAGTCAATGGGGACCATCAACTGTTTGATTACTATCATTCTTCAAAATATCTTCTTTTCTGTTCATTATCTGTTCATTTTGGGGTTAAAAATAAATAGAGCTATATTTTAGACAAACTGTGGCTACTAAAATGTATGCTAAAATACAAGCTCTGACTTGTGTAATATTGTTGCTCAATACCAATTCCAATACTTCCATTTATCATTTTATAATTTTTGATAACTTGCAAATCACTATTATTCTAAAATGTGCTTTTGCTTCGCTCATGACATGTCTTAAAGCAAAAAAGGCTCTATGACCAATTATGGTTGAAAATGCCATTTAAGACTAATATAATTAAAGAAATAAACAACAAAAGATTTTTGACCCAGAATACAGGCCTGGTTTGAACTACTAGAGGCATCACACACACACACACACACACACACACACACAGTGGGCATCAAATGACATTGTGGGAATAATCAATGGGCATGAAGCATCACATTCAGCAGTAGTCTGTAACCTAATGGCCTGGTGTTGTCAACAAAGTGAGTCATGCATAGCCTAGCATTCCACAGCAACACATTTAAATACTTTGAAAACAATGGCTTATAGACGCAAAACACTTAAACACACCCTTTGCACACAGTCACGTGGGCAAATACAATTATATTCCCCAAATGTTAATATCCCAGTACATTTCAAGAAAATTAATTCAAATACGTGATAAATAAGACTTTCTTAGAAAACGTACGCGTACAAACTACGCTGACGAAATACACGCGCAGTGTAGAAGCACGTGAACAATGTTTGCAAGCGGTTTAAAATACTCGGGCTTTAAAAATGCAATAGTTATTAAAATGCTATTAAGCTATTAACACTTACGTGCAAAACCTGTCCTAACTCCTGCTTCCGTTTTCTCCTTCAGGGAATCCCTCGGGGTTTCAGGAATCATACAGGTGCAAAAGTTTGCATCCTCGAGGTGAAAATACTTCTGATCAGGTTTTAAATGCCAGGTATACTTTACTGACACGCATCAAAGAAGAAAAAACAACAACGTTATGCTGTGTGATAAATAGAAACACTATTTCAGGTCACTTAACATAGCCATCAGTCTTTTGAGTTATAAGCAAATTGAAATATCACCTGACACAGGTGAGAAAGCCACGCCCCCGAGTAGTTCACACGCTCCTCCTACTCACCTTTATAGCTCTTATGCGTGACTTCAAGCACGGATATTTATTTACAGAAATGAAATATAATATTGCTATTTTTGTAAGAAGAGAAAAAGAGACAATGAAAAAAGTAAAATGATAATAAACGTCAAGACAAAATATAAAAATGAAGTACATTCAAAAAAAGTTTGCAAATATTTAAAAATATGTGTACATTTATATGTTATTCCCTTATAATTTTTGGAAGTTAGTTCCATTCAGGGACATTTCATTAATTTCTGAAACCTTTCAGAACACATACGCCTGTAAGCAGAAAAGAGCGCTGTAAATAGATTTTTTTTATGATCCATAGGAGGCCATAAAATCATAAACTCAGTTGCTATATACAGAAGTTTGAATATGTGTTGCAGCATTTGATGTAGTATGCATATTTTTCTAATCTGTATTTTTGTATTCTGAAATTTTTTATAAAACATATAGGCCTGTAGGTAGGCTATAAATATTGATTATGCTGTATCCAATATATTCAGTACATATCATGGTTAATTTTAGGGCAGCCTGGAGTGAACTACAACATAAATGTATAACCTTGAAATATTAAAAAAACGAATTAAATCCAAAGATATGATTAAAAACATAGTTGAATGGTCAGCATTTATTTAGCATTTATTTTTGCCTCTTGTCAGCCTTTACAAGAGGCATCAAATTATTTTGTGCTATGTTTTTCTTTCAGAATAAGCTGCTCAATACATACTGACTAGGAAACTGCAGCATGAATATATGTTTTATTGGAGGAATGGATTAGCTCACTGTATATTACTAGGCAGATCTCCCATAGGAGACCCTTTGTTGATTACGGGGAAACAAAGAAAGAGGTCCCATAAGGGGCCAATACAGTCTCTGCTGTCTGACAACTGCTAGATATGAACTTGGCAGGACACCATTTAGCCCCCTTGAAGAGCATGTGTGAGCAGACGGTACTTATACACCAGGGTACACCGAACCGCCTCATGCAGTCACCATTTGTCTCTTTCCTCACCCAGTAAGGAGGTACAGCTCCCGCATATGTTCATAACTCTGAGTGGGGAGGGGTCCAGTGATTCATTGCTCACGTCAGAATGAATCTGATCAGAATGTCACTCTGCTAATTATGAATAAAACTGAGTGTAATTATGCATTGAAGTGCATTTACTTGCTTTCTTTATAGAGCACCTGATTTTGCATGAGAAGAAAACAATAGAGATGTGTCTATTGAGATTGAAAGGTGAAAAGGTCATAAGCTTCATTATAAACAATGGTTTAAAGGGACAGTTCACCCAGATTGAATGAAAACGCTGTCATCATTTGTTATCAAGTATATATATATATATATATATATATATATATATATATATATATTACCCTCTTTTTATGTTTCTGGCTGTAACCTCACTTTTAAAGTTTTTTTTATCAATTATATATTTATATTCACCTCTAGCTGTGTTCAGATGGTTGCTGCCTTCCTGCAGACAGCATCAACGTTACAAAGAGAAAGTATGACACAATTCTGTCAGCTTGCATACATTATCTCCTTTCTTCCAATGAATCATTCAGAGTTATTGTAATTATGTAATGCCGTCCTCCAGATGCAAGTCTTCTAATAGAATGTCTCCATCTTCTGGTCGTTCCGTGATCTGTTTAACACGATAATCGTCATCCTTTGATCTCGGGCTTTGTCAATATCTTCCTTTCATTGCATTTGCATTTACATTTAGTCATTTTGCAGGCGCTTTTATCCGAAGCGACATTGCAGTACTGTAAACTTCAAAGCGTGTCAAATGAGTGTGCTAATATGAGATGTCTTATTTGGAAGGGTTTCAAAGGACTCCAGAAGCTTTGTTCGCATTTGCTAGCTCACGAGCCAAAGCAGATGAAATTAGGTCACCACTGTGACAGAAAAGAAACGCGTAGAAATAAGCCTGAACATCCTCACTCAGATGCCCCCACCGTCACAAAAAAAAAAAAAGAGCCTGTGTTGTCTGAATCTTGTCCTGGTTGTTAAATATTTTAGCTTGGCACTCTCTCAGTTCCTTGTGTCATCTTGTGTGGCCTCCACAGTCTGCTGAGCCTGTTCGGTCAGAAGAACCAGGTTGCAGAGATGATTACTCGACTCAAATATTCTATTTCACTTCCTGCAGACTGAACTTTTTTTCGTAGTGTGTGCACAGAAATTAAAGTAGACTGACCACTGATCAGGAAAACGTTACAAAAATGGTTAATTTATAGTTGTATTCTTTAAATGTATTCTGTCTGTTCATCCAGGAACACTGTATAATCCATTTGCACACTGAAATATTTTCTATGCACTTTACTGGCCATTGCAATACTGTTAATCATGTTCATAGTTCTGCCTATAGTGTACATACACTTTTACATAGCCCATCTGTATAGTATGTTCATATTACACCTATCTGTATATCGTGCTTATAGTATTTAATATCTGTAAATTATGTCCATAATACTTACCTGTATAGTTATTGTACATATTATAGACCTTTATTCTTTACTTACTGCTTATTGCTTCTGGTTAGATGCTAACTGCATTTCGTTGCCTTGTACCTACATGTGCAGTGACAATAAAGTTGAATCTAAATCAGGTGTTTAAAAAAAGGTTAATAAAACCAACTGGCATCACTGGAAAAATGAATAGTTAATCGTTTGGGAGTCCTTGAGCAAGTAAGGTAAAAAAATACATTTCATATGTAAGTGTTTTTTGACCTTGCATGCATGTCAACCTGTGACTGGGGACTCCCAAAATGTACACCTTTCATTACCCATAATAGGGGTACTTTAAAATGATTCACTTATAAAGGCAGTCATTTGTTTCGTGATTAAAAGAATCAATTGAGTGAATGATTCATATGACTCACACATAAAAACAGTCACCTTACTGGCATAAACATAGAACTCATCTCAGTTTAGAGGACTATAAAAGTTGACTAAAATATGTTATTATAATGTATAAACATTTTAAATTCAGTTCAAATGTGTATATATAGCATTTTACATAATACATTTCATTTATAGGCAGATTTTATTATTATATTTTTTTTTTTACAGAGAAAGATAGCAGTGATGAGAAAATAGAATTTCAAGTTTTCTAGCACCACTTTTGAGGGGCCCAGTACCTCATTTTTATACCCCTGGTTCAGATAACCTAAAAATAGGATAATTTTCATTCAAATCAATGCCATGTGGTTTGATATTGTACCATCAATTGCAAAGACATATATATATATATATATATATATATATATATATATATATATATATATATATATATATATATATATATATATATATATATATATATATATATATATATATATATATATATATACCTACATTTAACAGTAATAATACTGTACATCTGAAATGTCTAAATGCGTTTCAGGGGCCACTGTTATATAACTCCTGTGGTTTCTGTCCATTGTGATAAATACTTTTTCCTAGCTTACATTTACTCAGTGACATTTGATCAGCTCTTACTATATGAGCTTGTGTAGAGCTGAATTTGAAAAGCTGACCTTCAGATGCTTGACTGAATTTGTGACACACAGTTCATAATTAAATGCTTTGTGGCGGGGTAACAAATCTAGCTGACCTGATGTAGACACGGTTTCTTGGGACGAGATGAGAGTTGCCTTTCCAGCCATCTGGAACAGTCAAGGAGAAGCGTGTAGTCCAGCTGGCTGTCACTCTCAGGCACTGGAGGAATAAAAGAACAATGCAAATGGACTCACTGATCCAGTACATGTGAAAAATATGCTAGATGTTTTTTTTCAAGTAATAGTTCAGCACAAAATAAAGATTTTCTAAACATTTACTCACCCTCAGGCCATCTAGGATGTAGGTTAGTTTGTTTCTTTATCAGAACAGATTTGGAGAGATTTAGCATTATCACTTGCTCACCAATGGATCATCTGAAGTGAATGGGTGCTGTCACAATGATAGTCCAAACTGCTAATAAAAAAGATCACAATAATTAACAAGTAATCCACACAACTCCAGTCCATCAAATAAAATCTTGTGCTGGGTATATGTATGAAACCAATCCATCAAATAACTTTTTACTTCAATCCATTGTTTCTGGCTGACATCCATGACATTGCTTTATCCAGTGAAAAAGTTGTCTAGTACAAATCAGAAGAGAAATATGCACAGATCAAGCACCGCTTACAAGCATAAACAGTCCAAAACAGTTCTAAACAAATATTTTGGTGCACTTGGATGTGTTACTATGAATTATGTACTTGCATTTTGGCCAGAAGTAACAGTTGAGTGATTTCTTAACACACACTAATAATGAACATATTGCTGGTTTGGACTCTCATTCTGAAGGCAGCCATTCACTGAGCAAGTGATGTAATCCTAAATTTCTCCAAATCTTTTCCAGGTGAGGATGAGTACATTTTCAGATAATTTTCATTTTTTGAGTGAACTATTTCTTTAGACACTGCAATAACATCACCTAGTATTATGTAACTTTCTAAGTAAACAGAGCAACGCATTGGTTCTTGCTGCCTGAATTCGTTTTTCCAGATGCAGTTTATGCAAAAAACACCATCAGGGCTTATTTCCTCTGTAAACAATGACTCAGCTAATCTTAAATCCAAACACCATCTGCCAGGTCTATTTCTCAGTCTACAGTACAACTGTTGTGGCCCAAATATTCTCTACAACAACGTCTTACCTTCGTTCATAAATCATTTGACTGTAGTGCACCCCATTCAGGAAAGCCAGCAAGTAACCTTCAAAGTCGCCCTCGTTTGTCTGTGCTTTGGATGGATTGCTTCAGATTAGATAGTTAAACTTCCTTTTGTGTTTTTGGGATGCATATCTTACTCACCAGAGCTTGAATTTTATCCCTAGATCAGTTTGATTTGGCATGAGCTGAATAGTTGGGAGTTCTCAATGAACATCCAGCTCTGTTTGGAGGAGGTCATGCATTTGTTAATTGCTTATTGGCCCAAATCATATCAATACTTGTCAGTGGCACTGTGCAAATGCTGGCTGTACAGATGGATGCTTACAGCCATACTCGATGTTCTTTATAAACATATGCAGAACTGAATATGGGTCAACCATATGATTCAGTGCAATGCTCTGAATCAGACTGCTGCCTTTATCATGCAAATGAGGTTTGTTTTCGCGTTAGTTTATATACTTTTGTTGTGTGACAGATTTAGTGAAAGATACTGACTAATTAAATATGTAGGGCTGCTATATGCTCTTTTATCCTGCTGTTGAAATGGTAATCCCTCTTTGATTTGATGTTTTTTTTTTTTTTTATGAAGTCCTTTGTGTAATAGAGCTTACAAGTTGTTATTATCTGAATGGAAAGGCCAGCACCTTTCATATGTAAAGATCTTATACTCATTCACAGATTCTTGAAACAAAATCCCTGTAACTGATCTATTCCATCCAGATAGGGATATGGGCATTGAAGTTTATAACAGCAAGTTTGTGTTTAACACATCAAAAATCTTCAGTACAATGAAGGACATACAGTTTTCTCATTTTCTATATGTAATGTGTTGGCCTTGCAGATTATTAAATTATCTCATTTGGCAAAGAGGCACAACCAATATCTGCTCAGTGGGATTTTCATATGAATTATTTGTAAACCCAAGTAGCTTAAAATGAATAAAATGGTAATGATGTAAGCTGAGTTATATTGGGAGAATCTGCTGGTGTGTAAAATGCACACTCTCTCAGTCAAAACCGACTAACTGCTCATGACATAAGCTACAGCTGTGGCTTGTGCTTTAAAATAACCATGATCATATAATCTTGAGTTAACCCTGATTTATTGGCATGCAGCATGTATAACGCTGAAGGATTTAAAATAATTCCTCTCTCCACAGACACTGGCCTTTTTTTTTTTTTTATAATAATGCAATGTTTTCTTTCAAAGTCAACTATCATTTAATATTTTTTACCTAGTTATCTTGGTATGTAATCGTAAAACAATGTAGTTCATGTTTTTTTTTTTTTTTTATTATCATTTTTATAAAAGGTATTGTGAGATTTATTTATTTATTAAACTTTCTTAATAGTACCGCAAGATGGCGACATTTATTCACTTATTTATTATAGATATGTTTCTGTCAGTATAAAGACTGGTGTAATTTTTTACGTTCATAATTTTCATAATGAGCGAGAGTAGCCTGTAAGTTTATAGTATAAGTTAAAGTATTATTCAAACACAAATGAAAATGGACATTAAAGAAGGAACAATTCAAAGCACTTTTGAACTCTTTGAAAAGTTCAAATAAAAGACTTTTATCTTTCTAACGTCATTAAACGCGGATGATGACGTCACAATTTCACAGCGCGCGTGTCCCTTTGAACAAGTCTCATTAATTTCTTTATTCTTCAGACCTGTTAAGATAAACTTAATTTAATATAAACTATAAAATTTATCCAGTATAAACTAACAAGATTAACGGAGTATAATATTTACGCCTACAAATGAGACTACAATTTTACATAACCAGTTTGATTCAAATCTGAGTCTTGATTCAAATTCAAAGTCTAAAAACCATTAAATTATAAATTCACATAAATCTGTTTCCATATGCTTTTCTATGGTCCTTTAATGATTATTTATATATTCATTTATTAGGCTGCATCAAAACAAAATACAATTCAAAATAAAACAATTCAAAAATGTATGTTTAATAGGCCTTTACAATATATATATATACTTTATATTAAACATATTACACTATTTCTTTAATGTCATGAAACTGTATAAAATCAATAATCTGATACAGGCCACTTAGTTCTAAGTTTTGAAGTGTGACCAATAAACATTCATAGGTATCATCGAAGGTGAATTTCAATTGCCAGGTTAAAAGGGTTAAAAGATCTTCAAAGTGGATCTTCAAAAGTTAATTTCCTTTGACTTCAACCTTTACAAAAAGGTGTTAATGGACCAATATTAAAAACATTAATACCTCAGTTAAAACGAACCAGGGGGTACAAATACAACCCAGCTTCATGTCATTATTGTGAGGGCAAGAGAAGAGAGTACACAGTCACAGCAGCTTCTGTAGGCCCCTACTTGAACATGGCAACTCAGAAATATTCAAACTTCTCTATTGATTACATTCTGGGAGACGACAGCAAAGAAACAGCAGAATCACCTGGACTTGATAATCCAGCATCTTCTCAGGATTTCCCAGGACACTTGACCAAACTGGACCTACTCTACCAGGATGGATCTAGAGGTCATTGTGAGCATGCAGCACTGATGGTGAACATTCCATCTCCATCATGGAATGCAGGAATGTACTGCTGCTGTGCTCCAATCTCCTATTATCAGCCGGCTTTTAATTCAGAGTACTATGCAGCTCAATCGTGGCCTTTTGCCGTGTCAGGTATGCATTTTCTTTTCTTCTTTCTACGTTTTGTTAACTTTATAAAAAAAAAAAAAAAAAAAAAAGATCTAATGTATTTATTTCTTGAAACTACCTTCAGGTTGTGATACAGCTGAGAATCACTGCCACCAAACTGTAGCTCAGAGACAGCGCAGTCGAATCCGAACGGTTTTCACCGAGAACCAGACGGAGACTCTCGAGCGGCTCTTCGCAATCACCGACTACCCGAGCGCTGAAACCCGGGCGGAGTTAGCCAGAAACACCGGCCTCAGCGAGGAGACTGTGCGGGTGAGAAGCGCTCTTTATCTGTAGCCTAATGATATTTCATACTTTGTGCTAACGTTTATTTCAGAACATAAACTAACATATTTTAACATTTTTAACGTAATTTCTAAAAATGTACCTTATTCTATTTAAAAATAAAATTACATTCTTAATTTCAGGTCTGGTTCAAGAATCGACGTGCACGTAGAAAGAGACAGACAACCTGCACAGACAAAAACACGAGGAGCACTCAAGAGGATCATCCTGAATCAGATTAATTTATGACTGAATTATATCAACACAGACTTAATGGCTTTTAAGAATTGTTTTTAAAAGTAACCTACACTTTTTTTTTGCAGTGTAGCCTAAATGTACATTTTATACGAATAAACACATTTCTCAGCTAAATAAACTTGAGTTTCGTTTATTTGTTTATATTTTAATTACGGTGCTGTTGTAATAGGAGTAGTCCTACATGATTTGAAGAAGCAAAATATTTTCACGAAATATATTTAATTTAGCTCATATTTTTGCGCCGTCTGTAATGCGCATGCGCAAGCCCGTTTCCACCACTGAATAAAAATAAAACATGTAATTGTGACTTTTTATCGAACAATTCAGAGAACATAAAAAAGTTCAGAATTGCGAGTTTGTATCAGGACATTTGAGACAAAAAGTCAGAATTGCGAGATGTAAACTTAGATATAAAATATCTAAATTTAGACTAAGATATAAACTCGCAATTCTGAGCTTGTATCTCGCAATTTTATTTATTTTTTCAGAATTATGAGATGTCAATTCTTAATTTCGAATTATAAAGTGCAGAAAAGAAAGACTGATATTTTCGTATTGTAGGCTACATCAAATCAATAAACACAACACAGTCAAACTAAGTATAAAACACTAATGTTTATTAGTCATATATCCATAGTCAGGATAGAGTTTCACTTGAATTAATTATTTTTTCATGCTTATATACTGTAGGAAAATGAAACCTGCAAATGTATACACAGCATGCAGTAGGCTACAGTCATGTTGTCCATCAAATCCAAAACCGAGTTCATGATGAGATCCACATTGATCTGATTTACAGAGTATAGTTAACACGAAAACACAAAACACAGGACGTTAAAAAAGTACCTTGTGTTAAAATTATTAAAATATACATTTTCTCAGACGAATAAATGTTTACAAATGAACTATACGAATTACACAACAGGATAGAAAATGACAAAGCTTTGCTTACAATGCTAGATGTCACACTGAAAAAGCGTGTAATGTGAGCCAGTCATTTACAGTCATACTTTTACTCTAATTTTGGCATAAAAAAATGTAATGTGACTTCTCCTGAAATTAAGGTAAATGATGCTTTCTACTACTTTAAGTCACCATAAAACAATACACTGTACTCTGTAAGTCACAAAATGATAATGCACAATTTCAGGGTTGTTGTGAGCTGACCTTCGCACTCCATCAGAAGATGCACTATTCTACTCACTACAGTGTCACTGCTAAACCTAACACACAGATTCAGTTGTTCTTTAATTAAATGATGGCATGGCGGCTGAAGAAATCAAAAGCTGTTCAGACCTGCTCAAGCAGTACATTTACAATTTTGTAAGTTGCTCTTTTTTGTAAATCAGTGCAGTTGACAAGACAGGAGAGTGCACAAGCCAAGCTGTTGTTTTCATCATTCTCTCCTTAATAAAATCTATCCACTCTGGGATCACTGTAGTGATTTCACCTATTGTTAATTGATCCCAGCTCTATTAGGGACAGACACTTTTACTCATGCTGTGCTTCCATAGGTGGTAATAAAGTAGAAATAGTTTCTATCCATATTCATATAGCATGTTCACACGGAGTAAATATTGCTGTTACCCACACACTTGATTACAATATCATAAGCACATACAGTTTTCACAATCAGTACTTTAAAGAACAGCATTTACAAAACTGATCCGAGTGAAAAATGAAAGCGAAGGAATAGGTAGTCTGGCCTAACAACTTTTATACAGTAGACTGTAGACAATAGATGAGGATTTATGTTAAAATATAAACTGTACTTCACATTAAACTATACTAGATGAACTATAATTTGTTTTAATAATTTTATTTTATTATTTTTTTGGTAAGAGAAACATGATTGTAATCCTTATGGATATTTAGGTTTATAAAATAAACAAAAAATGCTTATTATCACCTCGTTTTTATGAAAGGTCAAGAATGAACATGCCTCCTTTTAAGAGTTGTATTATTGATGTGGTTCTTAGTACATTATTCTGAAGAAAGAGATTATTTAGCTTTTGCTATATCATGGAGCTTGAGCTTTGGTCGATTTTAATTAAATTAAATGTGATTTGTTAGCTTATAATATCTAAAGCAGGCCTCTCGCCTCATTTCAGATCAATTTATGACCTAAAAACGTGCGCATGGCTGCTTATTTCATGCAACATATTAATATCTTTTAAGCTATATGCTTACAGTTTCACTGTAGATGACCCCTCTTGGCAGCATCAGTATTTTCAGACTACAGTTACAATGAAACATTTTATGTTTACTAATAACGTCACCTACTAGTTCACTTAAAGGCATTTGAAACTTAAAAAATCTAAGTCTGTATGCTATAAAATACTGTAACTTAAGACAGCAAAGGTGCATAATGCAGCAGCATGTTTACAAACAAAACAAAAAAGCACCTTTATAAATAAAAATTTATGCACAAGCCTATTTGCTTGTGGATTATGACTGTATTATCTAGCTTGAATACTGCCATTAATCTACCCACAGTGGTTTAGCAAAAAAAAAAAAAAGAGAGATATGAATGGCTTTTAAGTAGGAATGATTTTCCCTTATTTTGATTTCATAAAAGATTGTTTGTCTATAATTCAATCATCGGAATGCAGGTTGTTAGTTACTTGACAAGGCACTATTTTTTTGCTATTGAGTTACTGTCAAAGGGGCGGGACAGCAGTCTGGGTAGTTCACAAAGAGAAGCACATACGAATAATGGAAATACACCGAGTGGGTGAGATTTATCTTGAGGAGGAACAGAAAAAGAGGGGGAGATAGAATTAAAGATGTAACCAGTGGATTTAGGACTGCATCTCAGCACGGAGCATCCAGGGAAACCAGCAACAGAACAGCAACCTGCTATAACAGAAACAGATCATGAATATAAAATGCTGTTTAATCTTGCATCACAGGATACATTATAGATTCACAGCTGCAGCCATACGGATGTGTTATTTATGGGACACAAGCATACCTGGATATGGAACTTTCAGATGTTATGTCTTTTGGAGAACGGATCGCATTAAAATTACGCTTCGGCTGGGACACTGCAGAGGATGAACACAGACAAAAATTATAACCATGCACCTGAGGCTGCCATTTGAGACTGTGTTGTTCATTCATATTGTATAATGCATTTATATATTTCTGTGCTTTGCAATGTAACATGCAATCATCCAGCTGAATGTTAAACTTTAGACGGGAAAAGTATTCTTGCTAATGCTATTACACATTATGGACAGTAGGTGTCTCTCTATTCCTAACCAACACACAAGATGGAGCACTAACTGTGAGGTAATGTTGTTTATTCATACAAATGCACACACTCTGATTGTGATGCAGTGTTGCTTTAAAAGCAAGCAAAGAAAAAAACATTTTTCAAACGAAAACATTATAAGAAGAACTTGCTCTTATCGTTGTACTTACTCGTCACCTGGTGGACTTTCTTCACTAGTGTCCCATCACCCTGAGGGTCTTTGGGCCCTGCAATTCTGCAAGATTAAAAAATCCAAGTATACTGTTGATGTCTACATGGATAATTTATCTGAACAACCAAATGATTCAAATATACATTTGACTAAATGTCTCTGTTTTTTTTTTACCTTATAATAGATGGTTTTACAAAGACTTCATAATGTAGATGGTATTTTAGCACATTTACTTAGGCCTCAAACCCCTAACATTGTCATGGGACTTTTTCGTTATCCATTTATAAACATAAAACATTACTGCAAATGTGTTTGCTGTTCAGTAATAAAATTGAAATGAAAGGCACGGTGTACTCATATTCTATAACCAAAGCAGTAAAACATATCCCTATTTACTGTGACCCAAGTTAAAAAGTGTACACAAGTGTATCTGTAAAAAAATAATTTTCCGTTACATGTTGAAGATGTTACCTCTGAACACGGGATGGTGGTGCAAAAACCCCATATTTGGGCAGACAGTGGAAGTAACGCACTCCAAATACACTGCCATCGTGCTTTCCAGTGGGCTGTTCCAACTCCACACCAAACCAATATCCTGATCACAAGAATCCACACACACACACAAAAGTCTAAATAATTACTGCACATTGTTGTATTTATATATGATTTCATATTAACTATAAGAGAATTGCAAATCATCATGTCCGGCGTATTCTTATATCATTATATTATAGCATTATCTCAGACCTTCGCACAGACATACCAGGAGCAAAGTCTGTCTTGCCAAAAAAGCGGACAATCCCTTGCTTTTGGCCTGCCACCAACACCTGATCCCCAACCTCAACCTTGACTCCATCAGGATCCAAACTGACCCCGGGCAAAGACTTCTTTCTTGGAGCTGGTGGAGAAGCAAATAAGATGTTGAACTCAGATGATAAACTTATATTTGATCAAAAATGCAGTACATAACTGTAACAGTTAAAAATTATAACAGTTTATTTTAATTCAGAATATTAGAATCATTTCTGAAGCATCATGTGTCACTGAAGACTGTATTACTGGCTGCTTTGACCTTATAATAAATTAGAACTGGAAACAGTTCTTTTGAATTGTTATAAAATGAATGGCAATATTCATCCATAGCGGTGCCCCGGTTAATATTACTGTTAATCAAATAAATGCAGCCTTGGTAAACATAACACTTATTTTAACCTGATAACTGTCAGTCATTCTTTTGAAGATAGACTTGAATGTGCATGATACACACCTAAATTTTTATATTTCATGTCTGAAAACATTTTGTAACATGATTTTGATGTTCCATTTACATGGTAATGCAATGTCTGATTTTAAAATGGGTTTTGAAGGATGAATTTTGAGATTTTATGTTTTCAAGTGATATATAACTTCTGATGATTTCTAAAATGTGATAGAGAAAAAGGCAACGAGGAAGTCTTTTTTTTAAACAAAGGTCAAAGCTCCTTTTGTAATGTAGATTTCTGAGGGTGCACTCTTGTCATAAATTAATCTATTACTTTTCCTACATAATTTTTAACAAAAAATATTGGTATAATATATATTTGGGAGTCTTAGACCTTTCCAACGATATATAGTTTGTCAAGATTAGATTAAATTTGATTCTAATATAGTATAGTCAACGTAGGCGTCCCGTATACGGGACGGGGTGACATTTAACAGGTTAAGTGGTCACACATCAACTTGGGTCTAAACACTGATTTGATGACAGTTTAATAGAAGATGAACGCTGAACAACACAGAATTCTAAACACACATTTAAAATAGATAGTTGTTAGATATATAGATGTTATCACTCACTCTTATCTTTCTCTTTTTTCTCTTTTTTATTCTTGCCGGTTACACGAGACAAATCCATGCGAGGGGTTTTTGGCGTGGAGGTGACTGAAGAGGGGGTCTGTTCAAGCGCTTTGCTGATTTTTGACACAGGGGCGAAGATGCCTGAAGAATAGACCAAATATTAAACTCTAGAAAGCAAATTATTTCATCCAAATACTGTGATCAGATCTACTGTCATTATAATAATTATAAATGACTTTTATAATACAGACACGAAGAGAACACACCTTGTTTTGGGGGGCAAATAAAATAGCGGATCCCACCCACACTCCCGTCGTTCTTGCCCTCTGGCTCGTCCAGCTCAATACCAACCCACTGCCCACTAGCAAACTCAGTGGTCCCGCAGAAACGGAGGGTGCCAGCCTGCAGAAAATATGCATTGGGCTTTATCTATATATCCTATCTTCTCCTAGGTGCTTCAGACAGTGCATCCATTCCTCAAAGTCTTTAAACACATAGACTCTCCTAATCTCACCTTTGTGTCATCCAGCACCACACGGTCCCCTAGTTTGAGGCCCAGGGAGGAAAGCATGAGGTTGCCGGGGATGTTGTCATAGTTGGGCAGGGTGGCACGGGGCAGGTTACAGCTGAGCGGCACTGCATCCAGCAGCAACTGTTTCAGCTCTTTAGCCACCATGGCGGCCTCTGCTTTATCTAGACTCATGTCCATGGGGTCAGGAACAACCTCAGCAGGGCCTTGACCCTTATCATTCTGTTATATGCAGAGAGTTTATTTATCTGTTAGTGATAGTCCATTCAGGCCGCTACTTATCATTTTGAGATAACATTGTCGTCTGAATCGATAACAAAAGTCAGAGTGCAGTTTTGGATGTTTTTGTCATAAATATACATTCTTATAACACTGGACTTATGTAAAGGTATTGTCAAATACTATTGAGCCCAGATAGCAAGCAGTTAACAGCTTTTAAAACTCCTTTTGGACACTTCCGGGTCCTTCCTTTCGGGCTTCACAGAGCACCTGCTACCTTTCAAAGGACGATCGACCAGATTACATACATGTTCAACAGTATGGTGTCAATACGTTGTCAATAAGTGGGGTCTAAAATTGTTAAAGAAATGAAAACTTATATTCAACAAGGATGCATAAATTTGATCAATCTGTTTCAAATAAATGCGTTCTTTTGACATTTCTATTCTTCCTAGAATACGAAAACATGTTTCCACAAAATAAATATTACATAGCAAAATTGTGTTTAACATTGATGATAAGAAATGTTTCTTAAGCCCCAATTCAGCATATCAGAATGATTTCTGATCATAGTAGACTGGAGTAACGACTCAGATTTGCCATCACAGGAAAAAATTACATTTAAAAATATATTAAAATAGAAAATAGGTATTTAGAAATGTTATAATATGTCACAATATTATTATACTGTATTTTATCACATAAATGCAGCCATGGTTAGCCAAGAGACTTCTTTCAAAAACATTAGAATATCTTACCAACCCCAAACTCTTGAATGGTAGAATATATTTGTGAATCTTATTTTATACATACAGTTCGTTCATTTAAAAGTATTCTGAAAACAGACCAACAAAGACATCCGAAACATTCATTCAAAATGAACCAAGTGGATTTATAGCAGAGCCAATTAGGAAGATTAACTCAAGTGAAGTATAAGTCATTATACTCACTCTGACAGTAGGGTTGGCTCCATGCTCCAGCAGACACTTGACAGCACCCAGACAGAGGTTGGAGGCGGCGATGTGCAGGGCTGTGCCATGATAAAAGTCACTGCAGGTGGAGTTGAGCACTGTGTGGAGAGAAGAGCAACAGATATGTTGAAGGACACCCTACTCTATTAGTAGAATATGTAATGAGGTGCCAAAAACATCATCATTTGCTTGTGCATGATACTTGACATTTAGTTGATGACTAAACTACTTTGCCTTTTCTACCTCAGCTTGTGTGTGAGAATGTGGCTTAATTGTTTAAAAAGCAAAGTTTTTTAAACTCACCTTTAGGCTTGGAGGCTTTGAGCAGAACACGAATCAGTTCTGGTACATCGAAGTAAGCCGCATAATGGAGGGCGTTCATGTTGGTCCAACGACTGCGTAGACTCACATCAGCTCCCAGAGCTATCAGCTGACTGGACAGCCGGAGCGCTGCCTGAGGATCACCTGAAGAGAAAACACATTGTTAACTACAGTAACGCTCACTTACTGCAGGCTTGATTGGATTTTATCATGTTGGCAAGTGGAAATGCACAGCAAGGTTAGAACTATTAAAGGATTTAGAATTAGAAGCTGTTCAAATTTAATGACCTCAATTACAGAGCAATGTCAAAATTTGGATTGTGGATCGCAAGGCTAGTCATGGCAAAGACATCCAACTGTCAACTCCAGTGTCACTCACCCACTCCATGAGCTCCTGCTTTGCAGCAGTAGTGGAGAAGAGTCATATCCGTCAGGCCGTCACGGTCATTCACATGGCAACCTCGCTTTAATATCTGAAAGTGACAGAGTTGATCAACGTATGATGATCTTCCATGCAACTGAAAGCCAATTAATAACTAATGCAGACTTGCAGGCAATTACGGTCTTGAGTAAATGGCCACTTTCAAAGCTGGACGAGAGCCATATTAGTGAGATGCACTGTAATGATGAAAAATAAAGCCAACTGATATTGATGATATGTGATAGAAACAAGCCTTATTGCGGAGTCATCCTTAACATCACATTTTCTTAATATATAGCATGCATTTTGTGGAAAGCTTGGAGCTGATATGCAAGAATCAAACTGAATTGAGTCAAAAAGACGTCAAAAAGATTTGTGTGCAAGTATAAAATATGAAAAATGTAATCTATCACAAATTATGTTTTAAAAATCTTCACAATTTTTATCCTCTACCAGTGATTTCCCTTCAGAAAAATATAACTAAACATTTGGTTTTCTGTTTTTTTCTCTGTCACCAGTAAAACCAGCATAAAACAAGTACAAGACTCGTGAAAACTTTTAACCTTCTGAACTTCTGAACCCCTTTACTTTGATTACACATCACAAGTCAGACCCACAAGGCTAAATACTGGTGGGCAGTGAGAGTTCTTCGTCACCGAGACCTGACAGGTGGAGCTGATTTAGGGCAGGACTCAATGTAGAGATCAGTCAAATGTAGGAGGCTTATTACCACTGCCATCAATCCCAACAGCTCCAGTTCCTCTAGGGACACCTATCTACAGCAAGACACCTCCATGTCCATTACTCATACATCTTTACATACGAACAAGAGTGTTTACAAGTGCTTACAAAGACTTAAATTACTGTAAGTCAATTTGAATAAAAAATGTGTAAATAAACACTGTGACTCTTTCTCAGTACAACATGTGTAAAATCAGTTTCTCAGTCGGCTGACACTTTTCCTATACTGCAAAAAAAATAACTTTGGCAAAAGTTAATATTGAGCTTAAGGCAAATGTGACTGTGCAGTATTTCTGCGTGGTGATATAACATCTCGTTCAAAGCATCTATACTTTGCACTCCAGAGAAATAAAAAAGAGAAAGCTTTTGGGGAAAAAAACTCTCACAAAGAAGGAAGAGGACAAAAGTCTTCAACAAGTTTAGATCATATTACACAGAAATACCCGCAGCTGGATAGAAATTCAATATGTCTTCATTCATTAAAGGGATAGTTCACCCATTGCACACAAAAAGTATTCTCGTAGCTTCATAAACATATGGCTGAACCATTTATGTCACATGGACTATTTTAACAATGTGGTTGTTGTGTTGCTGTATTTAAAGGGCCAGAAAGCTCTCGGATATGATATCAAACATATCTTAATTAGGTTTCTGAAGATGAACAAAGGTCTTAAAGATTTTGAATGAAATCAGGGTAAGTAACTAATTACAGAATACATTTTTTTGGGAGAAGTATCCCTTTAAGTAAAATAAATATGTTTTGTTATTTATAGACAGGACATTTCATGTCTATACTGCTGACAACTCCAAAGAAATACTTAAATCTTTACTACCTCATTGCCTATGACGTCAATCTTGTGTTGAACTTGTGGAACCCATTGGCGGATAATGGCGAACAGTTCTGGAATTGTGGTCCGGGGGTCTGTCAGAATCTCCATGCAGGCCGGATCATTTGGATCAAAGAAGGTAAACGCTTTAATAGAAGCAAACAAAATGCAGGACATAAATACAGGGATTTGTTACAACAGCCAATAAGATCACCACTACACTATGCTGTGGAATTTTATTAACGTGTAGCTCAGGATTTCTTGTTCTCTGAAATATATTATATATATACTGCTAGGATGAGGAACCCACCGTAGTCCTTGGGCAGTGGAGCCTGTGCAGATGGATGCACTATGGGTTTCTTGCGGGGTTCGTGAGCAGGGCTGATGAACTCAGAGGCCGGCTGGGCCTCTTCCACCTCAGAAGTTTCCTCTTTAGTCATTCTGCTTATGTGTTTGGGCCTGTACATTAAAAATGCATAGTTAAAAATAACAAATAGAGAGTGCAATTTAATAACTTTTATAGACACTAGAGCAGTGCTCCTAAGATGTGTACAAGAAAATCAACCCAGCAATGATAACTGATTTTTTCTTGATTTTCATCATTTTGTCCACTAAAAATCACACTGGTTTGGTTCTCTTTGTAATTTTGGTCCACACCAAAAAAGAAAATGATTCTTAGCTTAGCGTTCACAATTTCATTTGTAATACCTAACATAAAGATACAAAACAAAAGGCATAAAAACAGTCACAACCTAATCGGAACAACTTGTGTGAACATATGGTGGTGTTTTACCAGCTGATCAACCCATGAAGAGCTGTTAAGATATATAAAGCATTCAGAACAATGCCATGATGTCTGTACTCAACTATAATGTGCAACACACAACCAGGTCACATCTTGTGACATCAGGTTCGTTAGATGTCTTTGGTATTTGTTGCACTCTCATATATCAGTCAAACTGCACCAAAGATTTGAAAGCAGCTCCGATTTATGTGCTCACCAATGTTAGCTCCCGAGTTCATTTTAATCAAACCAAACCAGCCACCTGTAAACACACCCTAAAGGAACCAAGCCTTCATTGACACTCTCAATATTCTATTTGTTCGATCACTGCTCTAAAACAAAAGTGAGTATACATGAAATGAGATGATCATGAACCTCTACGCCACAGTCATGCCTCCCAGCGAGGCTCTAAGTTTAGTACAGAGTCTGGCGGAGAGGATGAGTGACTCACTGCTTCCAGCACTGTCTGTTGGAACAGAGGAGAGAGCGGACCTCACAAGCCACTGCGCCATCTTACTGGAGATCCATGCGGAATAGAAGTTATTGCAACTTAATGTGATGTCTTAGATGCCCGTAACTGCTCAATCAGCCATCAAAATAACATTCAGGGAATTAACCAGAGAATGCTAGACTTAGCCCAACACTACAGCATACAGGTATGTGCTACAGTACATTGTTTTTATCAAATTCTTTTGGAAGTTACCCCAAATATTTAGAAAGCAGACCATGACATATAGTATATTTTTCACGCAACTGATATATTTTATGGTTTTCAACATCAGTATGCCTGCAATCTACATGTGACCAAAGAGAATATTGAAAATACCCTGCATTTCGAGTTCATTTCAAGTATTTTTAATAATGTATTATGTATTGCTATAAATGTTTTTAATTGCTTCTGGAATAAGCTCACACATTAGCTGTTTGTGGTAGTACATTCAATGTCCTTCTATTGCATCAGACTGTAGAAGACAGGATCTTTATTCACTATGAAGATGTCAATTTAACAAACAGACCACATGGTTAACAGATAACTGACACTTCAATCAGATTTTAAATCTTTTTGAAAATGCTTGGAAAAGAAAATTTCCAAAATGGCTGCAATGTTAAGATTCAAAGTTTTATCTACTTCAATAATGGAAAATCAGTCTACCAAGAAGACAATAAAATGCAACCACATAATATTTCACAAAAGTGTGTGTTTTATATATATATATATATATATATAATATAAACTGCTAATTATGCTAATATCTGTATACAGCTGAATCGTTCATTTTGTAGAAAGAAATTTATAAATAACAACATAAGAATATTACATAAGACTATTATGATACTATTTAAAATATTAATATAATTTAAAGATATCGTAAATGAATATTTAATTTGTATTATTTTTCTCCTGTTCTTTCTACACAAAAAGGGGCGTAATTCAGAAATGGATGGAGATCAACAACGAAATCGACACAGTCTTCAATCCCTCAACATTAATGATTAAATCGTCGATTAATAGATCAAAATAATATAAAATCGGTATCTCGCGTCTAAATATATAAAAACAGACGCAGTTTGATCTTGTATTCTCTTATTAAGCATGTCAGTCTTGCCCTGTGTCAACAAGAAAACATGGACGCTCCGTCACGCAGCACATGAAAAACAAGCAGGCTGTTTCTCTCACGCGGAAAAACGAGATGACCAGGCCAGCTATATTCTGCGAAACTTTCAGAAACATGATTCAGCGAAATTATAGCCCTCTTACCTGATAACAAGCCTCAAAATCGCGACCTCTCTTCCACTCTTTTGTCGTCGTAGTGCTATAGAGGATGGAGAGGATGCTGCGCCTTGTCTTCTCTCTGACTGCGTCACGGCTGTGACTCACGGCTGGACCACTCTTCTCTCCGCATCTCCTCAACCGAACTTGATGCTCATTCTAGAACCTGCTAATTGAGGCGTAAACACTTTTTTCCCCCCTCACGGTTGTTAAAAAACACCGGAGCATTTCAAATACTAATGCAACATATTGATAATTACTTTAATGGTTGGGTCGACATTTGAAAGAAGATTTCTGTCAGTAAACTTAGGGGCGAAATAAGTAAAAACGATTGCCTTTGCTGTCTCTATAAGCACAGCAAACCTAGCTAGTTTTTCAAACTAGTTATCTTAATTCTTAAACAACATGCTAAAACTTTGTATTACATATTTGTGATATGTAAATATACAAAGTACTGAATAACGACAGTCTTGATTTGTCGATAAACTGTAAGGGAAAAAAACGCTTTAAGTAGGCTAATTAGTTTCTCCAACATGTATGCCTATGTAGCCCAATGGTTTTTGTAAAAGGATAACATTTTATGAGTAGCAACATTTGATTTGAAGCCAAGCTATTTCTGTATTTATTTATTTATTTATTTTTCAGAAGGGCAAGGGTCCAAACTCACACCAACTGTACAGAACTGGCATATTTTGTCATATCTTTACATGGGGCATATTTCAGAATTAAGAAACATTTTCACTATCAGAAAGAACATATTGCTATATATATATATATATATATATATATATATATATGTGTGTGTGTGTGTGTGTGTGTGTGTGTGTGTATATATATATATATATATATATATATATATATATATATATATATATATATATATATATAGCTACTTTAGTCTGTATTATAGCCTGTACTGTTGAGTATTTGCATTGACACTCTTTAAAAATGCATACCATGCTAATTTAATGTAATACCAAAGCTGTTTTCAGACTAATTCCTGTAGCTCAGTAGAACACGTTGCTATTTTCTGTATATTTCTTTGTGGGCTTGGCTTAAAAAGAAATTTCCTACAAAACATCAACAGACTTTATAGCATTTGTATATATATATATATATATATATATATATATATATATATATATATATATATATATATATAATTTTTTTTTTTTTGTAAATATTAACAGACAGTAGTTGACAGTATGTCATTGCACAAGAAAAGACACTGTCTTCACCACATTCCTGTTTTTGCTAGGTCGTCAGTCTTGTGAATTTTGGAAATAAGATGGATATAACATTGACATTGACACATGTATTAAATGTTGTCACAGCTGGCTTGATGCTGTTATTGCTGTGGAAGAGTCAAAAAAAAGCAGAGCAGCATTGGGCAGCTGCCTCCAGGACCAACTCCATATCCACTGCTTGGAAATATACTTCAAATTGATGTCAAGGACCCATACAAGTATTACCTAAAGGTCAGTGTTTAATATAAAATAACTCTGTTTTATAATCAACTGCTGTTTCTGCTTGGATGGTTGTTGGGATATGCATTTTAACTATGGCTGTGAATCTTTGGGTAGACTTCGATTAAATTCACAATTCATCTGATGGCCTTGCTAGTTGGACTGTATCTCCTGTCAAAGAATATTTTTAGACATTATGAAACATATGTCTTGTACTGTAAGTAATGCCTCAAACATACACTAATAATTTAAAAGTTTAAGTGTCAGAATTGTCATGAATTTAAAATAAATCTTTTATGCTCACAACTGCTGCATTTATTTGATTAAAATATGCGAAATAGTAATATTGTGAAATCACCATTTTTTTATAATACCATTTTCTATTCCAATATGTTTTAAAAAGTGATCAAAGCTGAATTTTTATCATTACACTAGTCTCCAGTGTCACATAATCTTTCAGAAATCACGCTTTGTGAAAAACAAGAATTAATTACATTTTACAATGCATTCACATAGAAAACCATTATTTTATCAAGGATCACCGGAAACTCTGCAGAATGTTGGTCCTCCAGCCCAGTACTGGACACCAGTGTTGGAAATCATCAAACCAGAAGTCATCCTGTCTCTATGAATTGTCATGTTCAGAACATATTGCAGGAGATCTCAACATTGTCTCTCAAGCTCCACTTACATGCAGAGTTTTGCACCAACCTAGTGCAGTGCACCTGAACACATTAATCAAGTGCGAAACCACTCCCTATACACTATATAGTGCACTATATCGGGTGTCATCCATTTTGTAGTGATGTCCGAATTATGAGTGAACGACTTCATTCCCTACATTCGTCCACTACTTTTTACTCACAATTCATTCTGATTTCGAGTGTACAACTGATTTCCCACAATCCAATGCGGAGTAGCGTATCTGTATTTTTTGATGTTGAAAAGGCATACGATATGTTGTGGAAACAAGGATTAATGATTAAGATTTTTCAGTTGGGGATAAGAGGGAGAATGTATAGTTGGATCAAAAACTTTTTAACGGATAGGTGGATCGCAGTAAGAATAGGGAAAGAATTGAGTACAAAGTATTTAGTGGAAAATGGAACTCCTCAAGGGAGTATAGTTAGTCCAGTTTTGTTCTCAATTATGATAAACGAAGTGTTTAGTAGAGTGGATAGATCTATAAGTGTTTCTTTATTTGCAGATGACGGAGTTATGTGGAAAAAGGGAAGAAATGTAGAATATATAGTGAGGAAGAGGCAAGAGGCAATTGGAAAAGTAGAGTGTTGGGGAAGGGAATGGGGTTTTAGGTTTTCTGTGGCAAAGACCAAAGTATTGGGCAAATCTAAAAGGGCATAAAGAAAGTCATCCAACTCAGAAGGTGTTACAACCTTGTCAAGAAAAAGAAAGACGACTGAGTGAGAGCTTTTGTTGGGTAATAGGAGATGCAGTCAATGAGATAGGGATAGGAGATATGACGGTAAGCCCCATTGTGCCATTATCCAATGTTCCTCCTTGGCTATTAGGGGAATTAGAGGTAGATATGCACCTTTTAGAGTTTAAAAAACAGAGTAGTATTGACAGGAGTCAAGTTAGTAGATACCTAGGGGAGAAGTATTCGATGTTTATTAAGATATATACAGGTGCATCAAAAACAGATGATAATCGAGTAGGAGCTGCGTTCATTATACCAGAAATAAATGTTATGTTAAACAAGAGAGTAAATGATAAATTGTCAGTGTTTACAGGAGAAATGCTGGCCATTCTCTTAGCACTTGAGTGGGTAGAAAATAGTAAAACAAGGAAAGTGTTGATTGGATCAGATTCAAGCAGTGCATTAAATAGTTTTAAGAACATGCAATTGGACGTGAGACAGGACATTATGTTGGAAATAGCCCAAACTGTTTACAGAATTAAAAGAGTAGGAGTAATAGTAAAATTCATATGGATTTCAGCTCATATAGGGGTAGACGGAAATGAGTTGGCAGACAAATATGCAAAAAATGCAACCAAAAAAACAGAGATAGATATGGTAATAAGTTATAGTAAGGCGGAGGTTAAAAGTATAATCAAAGAAGAAATGAGGATGAAGTGGCAGGAAGAGTGGAATATGGAAACAAAAGCGAGAATGTACTACAATATCCAGAAGAAGGTAGGAGGAATGAGAGAAAATAATAGGAATAAAAAGGAAGAGGACATTATATCGAGAATGAGATTTGGACATAATGGATTAAATAGTACGCTTAAAATAATAGGGAAACATGAAAGTGGGATGTGTGAGGTCTGTAATATTAGTGAAACCATAGAACATGTAATTATTAATTGTGATAGGTATAAGGAGAAAAGGTTGAGGCTGAAAGAAAGGTTAAGTAAAGAAAAAAATAGATTTGAAATGAATGAAATTTTACAACTGAATTCAGGGCATGTGGGGTATAGTGCAATATTTGATTATTTGAATAAAACAGGGCTCATTAAGAAGATATGAATTTAGTTGTCTTAAAATATTGGAGTTAATAATATGTGAATGGTAAGGTATTAAAATTAATATTTTTATTAGATATTAGATGTTTATGAAGTTTTTTATTGGATTTATCTATTTATGTATTTAACTATTTCTTTATTTAAAGAGTAGTGAGTGAAGGCTATAAGGATCCACACTCCATTTCAGAAGGTGGCGGTAATGCACACTTAAAAGTTGTTTGCCAACCGCCAATTTAAAAAAGAAGGAGAAGAAGAAGAATGCGGAGTAGCGTTGAGCTGGAAGAGAGAGCAGGAGCGAGCAAGTTTGAATGGCGTTTACATCTTTATTATTTCTGTTTTAACGTTTATTTCATACATTATATTAAAATATGTTATTTAGACAATAACTCAGTTTATTATTTTAATTTGTGAGGAAGTATTGTTGTTAACATACAAAAATTATGATAATTTGGTGGATAATGTAAAAAATTTCGTTAAAGGGGGGGTGAAATGCTATTTCATGCATACTGAGTTTTTTACACTGTTAAAGAGTTGGATTCCCATGCTAAACATGGACAAAGTTTAAAAAATTAAGTTGTACGTTTGAAGGAGTATTTTTGTTCCCAAAATACTCCTTCCGGTTTGTCACAAGTTTCGGAAAGTTTTTTTCGAGTATGGCTCTGTGTGACGTTAGATGGAGCGGAATTTCCTTATATGGGTCCTAAGGGCACTTCTCCCGGAAGAGCGCGCGCTCCCGTATAGCGAGGCTGAGCACAGACATTTCACTGATCAGAGCGATTCACTGATCAGAGCAAGAGCGTCGCGAAAAGTCACAAAAGAAGTGTGTTTTTGGTTGCCAGGGCAAGACAACCCTGCACAGATTACCAAAAAAACAGCATTAAGGGACCAGTGGATGGAGTTTATTTTTACAGAGCATCAACGGAGTTGTGCAAGTGTTTTTGTTTGTTCCCTGCATTTCGAAGACGCTTGTTTTACAAACAAAACCCAGTTTGACGACGGATTTGCGTATCGTTTATTTCTTAAGGATGATGCAATCCCAACGAAAAAGGGTCACGGTCGTGTGTTGGAACCGCAGGCGGTGAGTAAAACTGCTTCAAATATCTCTGCCTCCTTGTTAGTGCGTCCCCTCCCATGCCGAGACCCGGGTTCGAGCCCCGCTCGGAGCGAGTCGTTGCTGCTGCTGCTTTCGTTCAGTTTCAGCCTCTGGATCTGATTCTGGATCATAAATAAACGGCTGAATCTGACTGTAAGCCATGGTTTGTTTTGGATGATGGTTTTTCTCTCACGGTAACATGGCCGCGGGAAGTGGGGGTGCTGGGGGTGCTGCAGCACCCCCTAGTGACGAGAGGGAGATAAAAAAAAAGTAGGCCTATTAAAATATTTTGCACAATTTATAAATTCCTTATGAAAATTTTAGAAAATGATTTTGACACACGTAGGCTATTACGTATATATTTTGGATTTTAATTTCATATTTTGAGGCCTAATCAACACAGGTTCGGAAGTTACGTTGTCAACGTCAGGCAGGCAGGTTTGGTCGACGAGTAACGAGGTTTCCCGCTCGTTCCATGCAGAATACATCCATCTTTATATAATACAGCGCACCTCGACATTTGGACACCTGTAAACAGGGCACCCCGCCTGCATGTAGCTCAGGTAAGAGCATTGTGCTGCCGCGCTTGTAACATTTATTTTTTTGGCAACAAGTGTGGGATCAGCTTTGACTAGCGAAGCAATTGTAGCCTAAGTATTTTTGTAAGGTGGTGGGGATGGAGATGGAGAGTATTATTTCGTTCGTGTGTTCTTTGCTTAATGGTTGTGGAGAACTGTTAAATAACGTTTAAATAGTCTGAGATTATTTCCTTTTTGTTTGTGTAAAAAGGTTGGAGATGGAGACAAAAAGCTTTATACTGTGCGTGTGTTGTTTGCGTAATGGATGTGGAGAACTGTTCAATAAACAAATTGCTTAAATAGTCAGAGATTATTTCCTTGTGGTGTGCGTAAAAAGATTTTGGAGTTAATAGAGTTGCGTGTGAAATAAACGTGCAGTGACTCAAGCCAGCTGACCAAACCGATTGCATTGTTTTAGCGTTATTGTGAAGTTTGATTAATATTATATTTTGTTGTAATATTATTTGTTGTATCTAAATAAGTTGCATGTATGTATAGGCTATCTGAAATTGTAATGAAAGTAATTATTTCGTTTTCTTTCGATTATTAAACTATTATTTCTGATTCTGCTTCAGATTAATAACGCATTGCGCATATCTGAGAACTGATGTCTGTGTGTTTCAGACGCTGGCTGGCTGTGCACTGAAGTGTATATGACAATAAAGTAGTAAATCTCAATGTATTTATTTTTATGTATTTTAGCAACTGTATTTTAAATAGGCCTATAGGCTCATAGGTTTTTTGTCAAAAAAAAAAAAAAAAAAAATCACAGCACCCCCTGTTCAAAATTACTTCCCGCGGCCCTGCACGGTAATGTCACAGTTTCCACATGCTCTCAACGCAAAAGCCTACTGGTGCTCGTGATTCTTTAGCTCCGCCCACACGTCACGCCTCCAGCCGGTCGTGTTTTTCCGGGAAAAATCGTTACAGACTATCTTATGAATATAATAAAACTAAAGACTTTTTGGAGTTATGAAGGATGCAGTACTACTCTATAGGTACTCAAGATTAACAGGAGATTGAGTGAAAACGAGCATTTCACCCCCCCTTTAATAACAGTAACTTACGTTAGCGTATTCATTCTGATGTAAAACTAACGGTCGCCTGAGGACGCTACACTACCATCTTATCTGAGCTCAAAAGCTGTTTGAGTGAGTGTCAAGATACTAAAAAATAATAAATACATAATTATGAACGTGTTTATGTGTTTATGTTCTCAGTAACGTTATTTTAATAGCATTTAACGATTATGAACATTAAAGCATTACAAAAAAATTATTATACCAGCGATGAGACCACAACGCTGACCCGGAGGTATAATTGCAATATAAAGTTATTTTGATTATTATTGCTATTAATGTTATTTTCTAAAATAAGGTACATGTAATATAAAAGGCAATGTTTTTGCAACAGCTCCAAGTCTCACGCGCAGTGTCACCATCCGAATCCGTTCACTTATTTATTTGTTCACTCCTTCCTGATATAGTGAACTCAACTGCCATGCACTATATAGGGATTAGTGAATGAGTGAACGAGTGAGTGATTTCAGACGGAACAAAGGTCTTCAGTTTTACTAACTATAAAGTCACAAATACAACACGTGAGTGTGATCAGGTGTGGACCTAAACTCTGGGGGTGTATCACTCAGGTCCCTTGCTCAGTAGTCAGTGGTTAAGGGCTGTCCCAATCACAATTATTTTTTCAGCGACTGAAATGTTTGCTCCCTACAAAAGCTGTGAAAACCAGGAAGCATCAATGCTCGTTCCCTTATAGGGAGTTCTGAAGCTCACAACTTAAGAGATAATTCGCTACAAAGTGACACGTAATAGATTTTAGAACACAAACCAATATTGTATTTCTGCATGAACTTATATCACTAGACAGATAATGTCTAATCTAGTAAACACTTGCCATTTATTCATAACTGAAATCTTGCACATACCTGTACATTAAAAAAAGATATAAGTTTTACTGTGGTGCATCAGTGTCAGTATGATGTGGTACAATGAGGACATAAATAGTCACCATTGTATAGTGAGCCACTGTCCTTACCAGTGCCTGAATTCATGTACACAATATATTAATTCACAACCTAGCGAACTATGTACAGTAGCTGAGACATACCCTCTGCATAACAGTGGACCTTAAGGGCCAGAGTTGAGAACTCCTGACATATTGATTAGTTAATAATCACTCATGAAGAATGAGTAAACTTTAATTTGTACAGAAATATGCAATATTTGACTAATATTCAGTGAAGCTATTATCTTTTTTCCCCATTTTGTTTGTGTATCAATCACAGCTAAATAAAACCAAAGGCCATTCAGCCACAGGTCACTGCTTCTTTTGCTGTGTAAGTAAATTTTTTTGAATGTCAAACACATTCTCAATATTTATATTTGGTTCGGTTTTTATAAACATTTTAGGGTCAACATTTGGTATGGTTCTTGTACAATCCTTTTAACATTTCATGTTCATCCTTCATGTTGTTCCAACCTGTAAGACTTTTGTTCATCTAATAGCATAAATTACATAAAAAAGAGCTGGCCATCTCATGGAGCTTTTGTGAAAATGCATTGAAGATAGATACATAATTTGGGAATAAAGTAATACTTTTTTTTGTTGCTGATTTTTTGCTAAAAAATACCTTCATTTGTGTTCTGCACAAAAGGGTCTTATGGGTCTGGAGCAACATGAGGGTAAGTAATTAGCGATATACATTTTTGGGTGACATATGTTCTAATGTGGTTATAGTTGGTAATTGTTCTTTTTTATAAACATTTTAAATGATGTTTATACAGACAAGATGGATTCATTTGATGAAAAGTTACAGTAAAGACTTTTAAACTGATAAAAAAAAAATACTGTTTCAAATAAATACTGCTCTTTTGCAAGTTCTATTCAAGTTCTATTCAAAGAATACTGAAAAATATAGTGGTTTCCACAAAATTATTGGGAAGCACAACTGTTTTCCACATTGATAATAATCAGAAATGTTTCTTGAGCAGCAAATCAGCATATTAGAATAATTTCTGAAGATCTTGTGACATTGAAAACTGGAGTAATGAGACTGAAAATATTGTACAGGTATTGTACTCCAAGAAGTTTAAAATTTTTGATGTATATTTTGTATACACTCAAAATAAAAAAAAGAGAGTTTTCCCCCTAAAATAACCTTTCCATGAACAGTCCTTAGAAAATTATAAATTATAAAGATCCCATTGTGGAATGGAACTTTTTAGAGTGTAGTAAAACAAATAGGGGTAAAAAGTTAAACAAATAGCACAGCAGCAGCAAATTTCCTAAGCTAGTCTGCCTCTTCCCTAAAAAACACCAACTGCTGTTTTGAGACACAGGGACAGAGAGTAATGTAAACATCAGGCACTGTAACAGTGGTGGGCCCCAGAAAACAGTTTAAATCAATAATTAGATAGCTAAATTAAAGTGTTCGGGCACCAGACAGAAGTAAACCTGTTAATATTTAAATAAACCCAGATAAGCTCTAAAAGTCACCAGTTACAAACAAAAATAAGTTTACAATCTTTTCAACAACCACAAAAAAAAAAAAAAAAAATGTACAGAATAAATGCACAAGAAATAGAGGGCTTTAGTTCAAAATCCTTTCATATTTATATATATTTGAACTCAGCTTTGAAAGACGATTTGGAGGCTACGAAGGAAGGTACCTGAGCAACACACACTTTAGCTCCCGAATCCGAACACACTCACAACTGGAATCCTTAGTTTGGAGAAATCATTCCTCTAAACATTAAATCGATCACCCAGCACCATACAAAGTGTGCACTCACTCATAACCATGCGTCTTTTACCACAGATATGTGCAATCACCATCATCATCCTTCCTTGCCAAATCCACTCTCCCCTTTTTCTACTTTTGTACTACCCCTTAAATATGATGACCTCACTTCCTTTCAGATTATATTGCCGTTCCCATTTGTTGGCGGAGTTTTGACTTTTTAGCTCTGCCACAGCACAGATAAATAATGTCGACCCATTGTGTCCACATGACTTAATTGATGCCTTTTGTGCAAAAAATCCAAGAGGTAAAAATATATGGAAACATATTTAACCTTTTTCCGTATACAGATGCGGTAATCCATGAGATTCAACGGCATATGGATCTCGACCCCATTACTATCCCGCACAAGATAATGTGTGACACTGAATACAATGGTTATGCCATTCCTAAGGTATTCTATACATTACCGCCTCTCCATACACCGATATATTTACAGGTTATTTCTGCAGTTGCAATGCAACACAAAATTCTAGGACATTGAAATGGGTCTTTCTATTTCCACATTTTAAAAATAGGAACACTGCTATCCTCTGTGCTTACTGACCTAAAGTGGTGGAAAAACCAACATTGTTTAGATCCATAAAACTTTCTGAATGTAGATGGTCAATTCAAGTAGAATGATGCATTTGTTATATTTGGCATGGGTGAGCTCAGCTTCACTGACATTGCATATACAAAATTGTACCACTTTTTTGAAAACTGAGGTTAACACATGCTACATACTGGTAATTACAATGTTTACCGTCTTACACACACGGGGACAAACATAACCCTGTTGATTGGCAAATCACAAACATTGAAATTGCTGATACATGGAGAACAGATGATTTTTGAACTGTGCTCTTTTGACAGGCAAGCGTGTGTAGGGTCAAAAATGATCAAAGACTTCTTTTTTCCTGTACCAAACCTATCTTGAGTAACAAAAGGACCATTTGGAATTCCTAAAGGCACAGTAGTGCTGATATCGATCAAGGCTTGCATAGGCCAACATGTGAATGCATTGGGGGTCTGCTAATTGTTACACCTTTTGGACTTTAATCTGTGAAGCTGTAATCTGCTGATTTGTCAGTTTGAATGTCTCACATTTGGGTTTCAGTCACATGGTCAGGGAAAGGATGAAAGAAGACTGTTACTGTTGCTTTGTTTCTTTTTCTTTGCTGACTCTTTCCTTTGCTACCTCTTTTCTTTGCTGGCACTCTCTTCTGCTGCTCTGCCCTCTCTCCCTATTTTTCTAGTAACCAATTCCAGTGTAACCATAACAAAATACTGTTATTAAACCATTTAAATTATAAATGATGTGCTAACTAGTCTTGATTCAATATTAACTTTGCAGTGCGCACGTCCGCAAACATGGGGAGTCGAGTGAGGAAAATAAAATAAGTAACTAACATCTAACTCCGGTCACAAAACAAATTAAAGCTGCAAGCAGCGATGAACAGGCCCTCGCACCCGGGCTCACTGGCAGCGAGTGGCTTTAGTAAATAGGTGAACGGTGAGAAATATGCGTTTAAACTCATAAATATAAGTAGAATATATCAATGTTTATTCCATATATGTTCCAATCTTCCTGTTGCCAGCAGGTGGCGCTATCATTATAATGGAATATTGGCCTTAATATGTGTTCAGGGCAGGACTCTTATCGAACATGTGAAGTTTGGGGAAGATTGAACATTTTATGTCTGAGTTACAGCAACTTCCTTTTTCATGGCGAAACATCGAAATTTGTCAAGCCGCCATGGACACGCCCTTTAACAAAACATCAAGATCTTCGCAATTTAACATCGCAAAGGCCTTTAGATTTAACTGACCAAGTTTGGTGTTGATCTGAATAAATCTCTAGGAGGAGTTCGTTAAAGTACAACCCCTGAAAATGGCAAAAACAACGCCAAATTTGAAGAGAAAATTCTAAATAACCGACTTCCTGTTGGGATTCGGATTTCGTACCGAGATACTTTTTTGTAGGTATTTGTGTGTTAAATGTGTGTACCGATTTTTGTACATGTACGTGAAACATAGCTCGAGGCGCACTCTGTTGAAAGTGTATAGGTGGCGCTATCAAAAGTTCTAGGAGTAGTTTGTCGCAGTGTAAAATATGTCACTTCCTGTTGCCAATAGGTGGCGATATGACTATAACTGAATATGGGCATGTCAATATGTTCAGGTTTGGAATCTCATAAAACATGTGAAGTTTGGGGCAGATTGGACATTGTATGTCTGAGTTATAGCAACTTCATTTTTCATGGCGAATCATCGAAATTCGCCAGGCCGCCACGGACACGCCCTTCAACGAAAACTCAAGATCTTCGCAATTTAACATCGCAAAGGCCTTTAGATTAGGCATACCAAATTTGGTGTTGATTTGAAGAAATCTCTAGGAGTTCGTTAAAATACAACACATGGAAATGACCAAAATTACCCAAAATTTGCTCATAATATTAAAAATAACCGACTTCCTTTTGGGTTTAGAATTTTGCTCCAAGAGTCCTTTTTGTAGGTATTGGGGTTTTAATGTGTGCCAATTTTCTTGCATGTACGTGAAACATAGCTGGAAGGCTGTTGATTTTCTTAATATAGGTGGCGCTGTCGAGCCATTTTGCCACACCCTCTTCTGAATCCTATATCAGACAAAAATTTTCACCAGGTCTGACGCGTGTGCAAAGTTTCATGACTTTTTGAGCATGTTTAAGTCCTCAAAAATGCGATTCATTCGGGAGAAGAAGAAGCGGAATAATAATAATAATAATAAACAAAGCAGATACAAGAGGGTCCTCGCACCTCATGCTCGGGCCCTAAATATTAAACTCAGAAATCGGTAGAGCGGTTAACTCCTCTCCTCAGACACCCTCTACGCACATTCGCAGTTCTCGTCTTTTCAGATTACCATAAAAGTGACCGTTACAAGTGGTTGGTAATAGACTAGAAATGTACAGTTTCATACCATCATGCTGATAAAGTTTCTTCGTTCTTCAATACTATGGAAACCACCCTTACACTTGCATTTCTCGGTGAGGCTTTGGCCATAGAGCCCTTTATCTACTTCACTTCACGCACTTCATCTTCAAAGCCATGGTGCCTCCAGAGGAGATTGACATAACCCCCACAATCAACGGTTTTGGCTGCATGCCCCGCACATATAAGTACAATTCTATTCCTAGGATATATATGGAGCAGTTAACAGTTATCTTTGTTAACTTTTAGACTCAGTTGCATGGGCAAGGCCATTACGGAACAGCGTTTTCGCCCGCGGCTTGTCACCTTGCTTTGCTCAAATAAAGAAACGATTGTGTTTGGGAGTGGGGTATTATTTTTAACGCATGAATTAGAAACATAGAAACACCTACTTTTTTGTCGCAGAGACCCGCCTCCATACCATACCATAAACCCAGAGCCAACGATCATTTTCGCTTCTTTACTACGAATCGGTCGGAATCGGAAGAACAGTCGAGTTGAAATCTGAAGGATGGATATATTGTTGGCATTGAAGACTTACGTAGTCTCAGTTGTCTTGGCATTCTTGGCTTTCTTATTGCTGTGGAAGATTCGAGGAAAGCCGAGCAGTTTTGAGCGGCTGCCTCCAGGACCTGCGACTTATCCACTGCTGGGAAATTTATTTCAGTTTAATATCAAAGAAGCCTACAAATATTACCTGGAGGTTAGCATGCCTATCAAATATTATAATTCAGTTTTGGCAGTTGGCGACTATTGGCTGTGCATACTAGCTGATAACCATTCAGTGATGTTAAAGGTTCTCCGTGTAGCAATTTAATAAGGAACGTTCTATTATGAATTTTTAAAATATGTTTAATATTATATCACTGCCCCACCGTCGCTAGGTGAGGGCAGCAAATCCATTGTGGGATTTCTGAACTCTCTAGAGAAGTTTGGTTGCTGTTACCTTCAGAGGGCTGACAAAATTATCAAAGATAATTTGTTTTTCATTTTCACAGACGGAATCTTTAAATAGCTTTAAAGCAATACCACTGTTAAGTTTACAGTAATATATTATATTTGCATAAACAGTGCTAAATACCTATCCGAACTTGCACTACAAACAAATTTGTCTGTATTACAACAGAAAGATGTTAACTACAATTAACAGTAAATCACCAATTTCTGAGATGATATAAAGTATATATACTTTTAATAACCCACATACAATATAACATTGCATAAATCAAACCCGCATAAAACTCTTCTTACTTTAGCTGAGTAAGAAGTATGGCTCTGTTGTCACCATCTGGTTGGCAAACAGCCCTGTGGTGATCATTTCTGGATATCAAGCCCTAAAGGATACTATGATTGGTCTTGGAGAAGAATTCAGCGGCAGGGCCATCTATCCCCTGTTGATGAAGTCCACACTTGGATATGGTAAAGGTTGCTTGATGCCTGATGTTTTACTTTTTTTTTAATCTAAAAAGACCAAAAGTGCTGTTAACATTGTCTGTGTGTGCAGGGGTTTTGTCCACAAGTGGACACCGTTGGAAGGAGATGCGCAGGTACACTCTTATGACACTGAAGGACTTTGGAATGGGCCGCAGGAGCATTGAGGAACGGGTCAGGGAGGAGGCTGAGAATCTTGTAGAAATGTTTAAAAAATTTGAAGGTAAAATCACTGTTATATGATCTCTTATTTAGATTATCAGATGCAACAAACTGCATGCATAAACTAATGTACAAAAGGATCTGATGCAGGATGCATTGGTAAAACTCAAATATTCAGTGGTTGCACTGTTTAGAAAAACAACAACAACACACACAAAAAAAAAAAAAAAAACGTGTGGAACAAGTTCTTGCAACTTGTACAATAGATTCACCAAGCAAAAGTACAGTGTGTAGATCATCTAATATGTGACCATGGGACACAAAGCAGTTATAAAGGTCAGTGTGCTGTGCTTTTCTCCTCAAAGGCTCTGCTTTCAGCCCTGCAGAAATGCTTATGAATGCTGTAAGCAATGTGATCTGCAACATTGTCTTCGGGCATAGGTTTGAATTTGAGGATCCACAGTTTAAGTCTCTCCTTCGAACTGTAAATGCTTACTTCAGTATTCTCAGTAGTCCTCTTGGACAGGTATTGTACTTTAAAGATTTGTTTTAATCTCTCTCTCTCTCTCTCTCTATATATATATATATATATTTAATGCATTACCATTCAAAAGTAATCTAATGCTTAGCAAGGCTGCATTTATTTAATTAAATAATTTTTTCAAAATATATATTTTCAAATGCAATTTATTTATTTTTATGGTAAAGCTGAATAACAGCAGGCATTACTCTAGTTTGCAGTGTCAATGATCCTTCAGAAATCATTCTAAAATGCTGATTTGCTGCATTTCTTATTATCAATGTTGAAAACAGATGTGCTGCTTAATGTTTGTTGATCCTTTATCTGAATAGAAAGTTCACAAGTATTTCCAATATTTTGTAACATTCCAAATGTGTTTACTATCACTTTTGATTGGTTTAATGCATCGTTGCTAAATAAAAGTATTATAAAATAGAAGACGGCATCCACTGATGTTTCTTTCTTTTCTTTTCAGATCTATAATATATTCCCTAGGTTAGTCAGTCTTTTTCCCGGCAAACACCATCAGCTGTTTAAAGACCTAGAAGAGGCCAGAGAGTATTGCAAGCGTGAGGCACAGGCTCGGATGAATATTCTGGATTCCTCCTGCCCACAGGACTTCATTGAGGCCTTTGTGTTAAAAATTAAAGAGGTAAACAATGAAAAGAAATGGCATCTAAAAAATTTTGCTTGTTGCAACCTCAGGTGGTGAAACTATGACATGATGTCAATTCCAGACAACTTCCTTTATTTACAAGTTTTAGAATTGGTATTTTATAATTTATAATCTTTTGCAGGAGAAAGACAAGCCTAACACAGAATATAATTTAGACAACTTGATTTCTGTGGTATGGAACATGTTCAGTGCCGGCACAGAAACCACTTCATCCACCCTAAGACACGCTTTGCTTCTGATGATGAAGCACCCAGATGTTCAGGGTGAGATCAAACAAAAGTATTCTCTTTTCAAGCACCAAGCGGAATCCAGAGTGTTTTTACTTTGGCTTGTTCTGTACAGAGCGTGTTCAGAAGGAAATTGATGAGATTGTAGGACAGGATCATTGGCCGTCAATAGAGAACAGACAAAACCTGCCGTATACAGATGCAGTAATCCATGAGATTCAACGCCATATGGATCTTTCCCCCATCGCCGTCCCGCACAAGATGATGTGCGACACTGAATACAATGGTTATGTCATTCCTAAGGTATTCTTCTTATGTATTTACATGATCTTTATTAATTAACTATGTATTATTATTTATGTCCGTTTATTTATTATATACACTTTTTTTCTAGGGGGTCACGGTTTTCCCATTGCTATCCTCTGTGCTTATAGACCCGAAACTGTGGAAGAACCCAAATTGCTTTTATCCAGAGAACTTCTTGGATGCTAATGGACGTTTTCAGAAGAATGATGCATTCGTTGTATTTGGCATGGGTGTGTTTAGAACTTCATTGTGCATATTAGACCATAAAAATGTTGTGCTTTATATGAAAACTAACCCTTAGGTGTGAGCGGTATACACAATTAGCCGGTAGAAATTTGTCAACCAGGAGAGATTTTCGACTATCATCTCTATCACTATTACATGTCTACATGACTTAGCTGTGCTATTTGGTCATGCAAACTTTTTAAGTATTGTGGTTTAAAAAAAGTGAACTTAATAGTGCGTAAGATAATTCATCTCACTATAAGTGTGATTTTGACACTAGTGACAAGAATTATGAAATTTCTATGCTATTCAAAGCAAAAATAACTATATTGTGATTAATATCATTACCATGAAATAAAATTACTCGTCGTGATATAACATTTTGGCCATATCGCCCACCTTAAAAGCTGTTTTAGCCATGGAATTAAAAAATGTAATTGCAACTTTTTCTTGCAATCCTGAGATTAAAGTCAGAATTGCAGAATAAAAACACAGAATTTTGTGAATTCTGGCTTTTTCTTGCAATTCGAAGTTTACGTATCACAATTCTGTTTTTTGTTTCCGACACAGAATGAAAAAAAGCTAAGTTTTTGTGACTTTTTGTCCCACTTCTTTTTTTTCTGATTTTCGTTTGAAGAAATGGGAGTCCATAGAATACTGAATAATCATGTTCTGTTTTAATACTAGAACACAAATAAACATGTTAAATTAGTTATTCCTTTAAAAGGCAAATAAAAGACAATAAAATGGCAGATATATTCAAAAGATTTTTTTCTTGACACTCTCTTGACAGGCAAGCGTGCGTGTCTTGGTGAGGCTCTGGCTCGTAAAGAGCTCTTTATCTTCTTCACGTCCCTCCTTCAGCACTTCACCTTCAGAGCCACAGTGCCACCAGAGGAACTCGACACAACACCAACAAATTGCAGTTTTGGCCGCATGCCCCGCACATACGACTGCTATGCCATTCCTAGGAAATAGAGGAACATGCCCACAAAATGCACAAAGAAAACATTCTCATTTCAGTTTTATGCTTTAATGGAAATAAATATGTCCAAAATTATACTATTGCACAAGTGTGTTTTTTGGGTTTTTTTTTTTGGCAAATACAACGTTGATATTTTGCAATACACGTTGAGGACAGCCGGTTGACCCAATTTTTGTGATGTTTGTGGATCTGATAAACAATATTAGGTTGCCCAACATGACGTGGAATGTTGTGTAAGACATAATTGGCTGTTTTAAAAGTCAAACAATATTGGCACTTCTAACAACTGTTTAACATTTAAGTCGGTACAGTGCTTTTATTTTTTCACACTTAAGTGCCATTCACACAGAATTCATATTTGCATTTAAAAACACAAAATGCAAGGTAGTGCAATAAAAAAAAAAGGCCATTAGTCTAAAGATTTTTCCCATTTCACTGCCCTGCATCTCACGTTTTAAACTGATTACTGGGCAAAACATGAGTGAAAGATGTGTGATAAATAACCATGTACTGTATGTTTAACAACAGTGGCTTCATGAGACCTAGACCAACCTTACCACATTACAACAAAGACATCCTATCAATATTTTTGACAAATTCACGCATGACCTCAGACTCTTAGCACCCGTTTAATGCCATTCAGCATTAATAATACGTTAAAAGACACGAGCATTACTCTACAACACATCAGTGTAGTTCTCACTGCATCCACTAGGTGGCTTTAGTTATCAACGGAGCCGTGGAATAACCTCAACCCTTTGTGAAACTACCTCCACTTGATGGATACAATTTAATTTAGATACAATATAATATATTGTCTAAATCACAGTGAAAGCTCAGGTAAAATATAGATATCACTATTATTACTGCACTCTTCTTTCCATGTTGGAAGAAAATGAATGTCCAGGTGAAGTAACAAATAAAGAAGGTGTACAGTGTAAGAATTGATCTCAGTCCTTAGTGAGTGGTTAAAAAATATGGCCATACTCTGATTTAAACCTTCATAAAGTTTTGGAAACAAACAGTTTCTGTTTAATAGTGTTGTTAATGTTGCCTATTAACTAAAAAACCTAGTAATCCTCTTTAAACTCTATTGTAGACATACAGTTCACAGTTGGAAGAGATTAGGCCATCGAGTGGAATGCAGAAGCATAAAAAAAGAATTAGATTTCCTGCTGTTTAAGAGATCGCCTGGGTGAGCGGGTTACATAAGAGCCATATGAAACCTTCATATAGATATTTAACACCTCCAGAGGCACAACATAAAATCAGGGTGAGGATGTGACAACATCAAGGGAACGTGAAGTCTAAAACAGATTTGCTTTTCATGGGAAAAAAAAATATATATATTATTGGTGCTTATACAGTATGTACATACAGTCTCCCCAAAAAGTATTTGGTGCTCTTAAACTGCATAAAAAAATGAAACACTTTGCATTAAATAAAGTATAAAACCAAGTAGCATATGCAGTTATGATGTACTACCTTTCAACATTTTTTCGAAGTCTCTAATGCTCACAGAGGCAGAATGTTTTATTCATAAATACAGTAAAAGCATTAAATTTGTAAACTATTATCACATTTAAAATACCGGTTTCATATTTGAATATATTTTAAAAAGTAATGTATTCCTGTGATGGTAAAGCTGAATTTTCAGCAGCATTACTCCAGTCTTTAGTGTCACATTGTCCTTCAGAAATCATTCTAATATCCATTTCTTATTATTATCTATACCGAAAACTGTAGTTCTGCTTAATATTAGAAACTGTGCTTTTTCAACATGCCATGATGAATAGGAGAAGCATTTACTTGAAACAGCATTATCTGTAACTTTGTAAAAGTCTTTACTGTCATTTGTGATCAATTTAATGTATTCTTGCTGAATGAAAGAAATAATTTCTTACAAATCTTACTGACTTCAAATTCTTAAATGGTATTGGATATGTGTCTTAAGGGTCCAAAAAAATTTGGGGGGTTAACATACCAATGGCTATTTGGTGATTTTCCAGGCCAGGTGATGTTTGTGTGTCTTACCTGTGGACTTTGAACAGATAATCCTCATGCAATCATAAATATAAATGACTTAAAAGTAGGCATTCTTTGAGTTGGTCCACAATGTTGGCACATAACAGAATGAATTTAGTGTCCAAAATGAGGTATGGGGTAAATAAGAAAAACACAAATAAAGGGTGTTGCCAGGCGTAATGTGAGAAACGTGATGTAGTAATATCCCTCTGAGAGTTAAAAACAGTGGGACACTCCATGATATCTGGCTTTGTTTGTCCAGTCCACATGGTTCAACAGTAGCTCTCAGAAAACGTCACTGCTCCCTCTCCGGCACACTGGGGTAATGCTGGCACATCCAGGCCGTTCAGAACCTGCTTTCGGGCAGAGATGTAGCAGTACGCCTTGCCTTTCTTTGCTCCGGGATGGTAGTGATGCTGAACAGGCAGTTGGGTGGCTGTGGGCGTTGGGTCCGAGGACGGTTGGCTGCCACTGTCCAGAGGGCAGTCTGGAGAGCAGGCTTGGTCGTGGTGACACTGAGGACCTGCCCCTCCCTGCTGTGTGTTGCTACCTGTATTACGCTGGTCCTCCAAAATGCTTATACCCAATTTCCATCGCTGCCATTTCTTTTTGATTTCGGACTGTACCTGGAGTGAAAGACATGATATATCAGGGTTATTCTAAACTAAAATCATAAAAAAAACACATATATATTGTGATTTAAAATAAAAGTTTTCGATAATTAATTTATTTTAAAAGATTATTTATTTCACCCCCCACTCTTAATGAATGTTTTTTCCTTCTGTAGCATCAGTGAGCGTCTGACCTTTCTGTAATAGCTGCATGTGTGTCTCTCAGTTGTCCTCAGTGTGAAAAGATTGTCTCTTAAAATTATACAGCTATTGTTGGAAAGGGTTCAAATTCACAAAAATGCTGGAAAACCAAAGAATTTATGGGACTTGAAGGATTTTTCTGAAGAACAGCAGGCAGTTTAACTGTTCAGGACAAACAAGGGACTCATTAAAGGGGGGGTGAAATGCTATTTCATGCATACTGAGTTTTTTACACTGTTAAAGAGTTGGATTCCCATGCTAAACATGGACAAAGTTTTAAAAATTAAGTTGTACGTTTGAAGGAGTATTTCTGTTCCAAAAATACTACTTCCGGTTTGTCACAAGTTTCGGAAAGTTTTTTTAGAGTATGGCTCTGTGTGACGTTAGATGGAGCGGAATTTCCTTATATGGGTACTAGGGCACGTCTGCCGGAAGAGCGCGCGCTCCCGTATAGCAGAGCACTGAGAGCACAACAGACTTCACTGATCAGAGCGAGAACGTCGCGAAATGTCACAAAAGAAGTGTGTTTTTGGTTGCCAGGGCAAGACAACCCTGCACAGATTACCAAAAGAGAAACAGCATTAAGGGACCAGTGGATGGAGTTTATTTTTACAGAGCATCCACGGAGTTGTGCAAGTGTTTGTTCCCCTGCATTTCGAAGATGCTTGTTTTACAAACAAGGTGGTCCAGTTTGACGCCGGATTTGCACATCGTTTATTTCTTAAGGATGATGCAATCTCAACGAAAAAGGATCACGATCGTGTGTTGGAACCGCATGCGGTGAGTAAAACTGCTTCAAATATCTCTGTGTTGTTAACTTAGCTATCGGCGCGTAAGCACATCAAGTAAACAACATGCGATGTTGTCATCAAACTGCACTTTCCACATGTAACGTTACAGCTTTAAAAAAAAAGACGACAAAGTCATTTTCCAAAACCGCTAAGCAAATATATACAGTTTCAGTACATACCACATAGAGACTGATTGCTGATGCTGCTCTTGTTCAATTTCAGCCTCTGGATCTGATTCTGGATCATAAATATACGCTGAATCTGACTGTTAGCCATGGTTTGTTTTGGTTGGTTTTGTCCTCACAGTGTCACAGCTTCCAGACGCGCTCAACAAAGCTTACTGGCGCTCGTGATTCTTTAGCTCCGCCCACACGTCACGCCTCTAGGCGCTCGTGTTTTTACGGGAAAAATCGGTACAGACTATCTTTCTCTTATGAATATAATAAAACTAAAGACTTTTTGGAGTTATGAAGGATG
The DNA here is from genome assembly GCF_023724105.1 of Carassius gibelio. Classification (NCBI taxonomy): domain Eukaryota; kingdom Metazoa; phylum Chordata; class Actinopteri; order Cypriniformes; family Cyprinidae; genus Carassius; species Carassius gibelio. Next base: position 10,434,066 of record NC_068410.1, read on the forward strand.
CAGTACTACTCTATAGGTACTCAAGATTAACAGGAGATTGAGTGAAAACGAGCATTTCACCCCCCCTTTAACAAATATCACTAAACAAAAAAACACAGCTGTGGATCATTCAGCAAACAACACAATATTAAGAATCAAGTGTATGGAAACTTTTGAACGGGGGCATTTTTATAAATTCAACTATTAATTCCTCTTGTGGGCTATATGTAAACATATTTTATGTGAAATATCTTATTCCGGTCAGTCCTAAATAAACAATTATATATGCATTATATATGTATGATCCCTCTCATTTTGGTAAAATAATCAACATTTTGCAGATTTACAGAAGGTGTATGTAAACTCTTGTCTTCAAATGTATGTATATATATATATATATATATATATATATATATATATATATATATATATATTTTTTTTTTTTTTTTTTTTTTTTTTTTAATTTATATAAAATTGAACAAATTATTACAATTATGTTTACAAATAATAGATTAATAATTACAATAGATTCCTCTTACCTCTTTGTTGACAAAGCAGTATAATATGGCTACCAGAAAACCCTGTGGGGCAACAGCAACTATTGTGTCAAAATGCATTAATTGTATGGACATTCACTACATTCTAATAGTGCATGGTAAACAAAAAAGTAAGTACATTGTATGAACTAGGCCATGTTGTGACACGGTCTGTCTCTCTTGATTCCCTTAGCTGTACCTGAAAAGAATTGAAGAAGAGTTCAAAGAACAGGTTGACATTGCGAAGCACGCCCTCAGTCTGTTCCTCTGTCATCACAGCAAACACCACCTCATGAATCCCTAACAGGGGGATGAGGGTCAGCGTGGACTTGGCTAACCTGAGGGAGCAAGAGTATTAAAGATGATTCAAAACACAACCCAGCTTTTCTTTAAAACCAAATTTAATATCAGATGAAGGGTTGGTTTCGTTTTAGAAATAATGCATTCATTTTATATTCATTCTTTCAGAAAAAAAATATATTTTAAAAACGTTTTTAAAACATTTTAAGGGAGATTTCACAGGCAGATTAAATGACAACAGTGAGGCACTGTGGTTAAATCAAGAATCTAACTGGCCTCTATCATTGTTACAAATGTATTGTCAGATTTCAATCCACATTTTATTCCATTACACCTAAACAGGATATAAGCTTGAAGGCTAGAAATATAGTCTCTGGTGAGCTCCTTAACATGCATGCTACCCTTGAGGCTGACATCTGAAGAAGAGAGTGAAATTTCCTTTAAAAAAGGTTGAAATATCAAAAGCTTGCTATAGGGCACTTTATGTGACACATTTTCATTTTAAGTAACATGGATGAATTCATACATAGACATTTTACAAACACCAATAGATTACATGTATACATAATATACATTCATTTGTCGAAAACAGGCAAATTCTTACCTAAATTTATAATCTGTATATCTCATCTGATGTGCTTTTAATTTGGAGACGAGGATCTGAATAATCCTTATAAATATAAAAAAGTTCACCTGCAAAACATGGTCATAATTCTTTTTAAATATAAATAGTTACACATAGAAAATCCAGTGTAAAGATACACAAGAGTTCTCATCCAGTGTAATGAAGGAAAATGCATGAATCATTCCAATGGAGTGTGGCGGCCACAATCGTTTCAGAATGCACTAAAACAGTTCCTCAACACAATCCTCAAGAATGCTCCAGACTAATGAGTCATCCATGTATAATACATGAACGAGAGTATATTTAACTGGTTATTCATACACTGCGTTCCAGATGACTCGGAACTTGGAATTCACCGATCTCTCACTTAAAAATAACCACTGGAACAAAGTCGAGCCAGATCCACTTTGATGTCTCATTGGTTGCTTTCAAGTAGAAGTGGGAGAATTCCACATTCTGAGTTATCTGTAAGCATAGGTGAGTTACTATCAAGACAATCAGAGAACAAATTGAAATTCTAGACAAATTGAAGTAAAGACTCACTAAAATCGCCAAAAGGATTGGCGTTCGGATGATCCACCAATATGCCATATTTTCGTTGATCTCCCAGCACCTTGAGAAATGTGCAGGCACATTTGTAATGCTTAATCTTTTACCAAATGAAAAAAAGCTGTTGCATCAAGACTTTTGGCGCATCTTACCTGGTGTTCTCATAAAGGTAACGGACAACTATCCAAGGCACCACAAAGAGCACAGGTGTTCCTGTTAGAAAACAAAACAGATGAAATACAAAACAGCACAGCAAGATGAAAATATCTCATATTAAGTTTTACAATTTTACACACACAAATTACACACCCCAGCCGATGAAGAGGTATACACAGAAGTAGCTGTTCTCTGAGAAGACCATCAGCACCAGTAGGTTGTGAAGATATAGACCTTCTACCAGTAGCCAATAGTAGTTTGCCCCAACACAGTACTGCATCAGGACCTGAGCCACACGGCAGCCTGACATCACCTGTGGGAGTTTAATGGAGGTTTACTCAGAGCTGGGTAGTAACAGATTAGATGTATTCTGGACCAAATATCAAGTACTTGTAATTAGAGTATATTACATTTTATAATGCTCATAATCAGATTAGTTACTTTTTATGGATTACATGATTACACATTATTCACACAATGGCAGCAAATCATTCTTAATTTATTAAGAAAACACTTCTTCAGCAATAAGACCATGTATCATGAAACAAATGTTTTTGTTAGCCAAACCACTTTAACATGTAATATTATCTGATATATTTCACATTTATGTGTTTACAGTTCGATGTTGCTTTAGTGGTCACAGTGACACGCAGGTATACAAATTAAATATTTATAATTTTATTGTTCAAGGGTTTAAATAATTTATTTGACATTATTAGCTTTTTATCAATTTACAAACCCCCTGCAGTGCTTACATTAATACCCTGGTATTGTGTAAAGTTTAATGCATTTTATAATGGTATTAAGGTTGGTATTTTGCTTTTTTTTATTGTATATCAATATGGTATGTTTAATGATAAGTTTAAAACAAGTTAGTCAAAAAGTAGTCAGAACACATTACCAAAAATCAATAACCTAGATTACATTACTAACTACAGTTTTCATCATTTAATCTGTAATCAGTAACAGACTACAATTTGTAAGTAATCCACCCAGCTCTGGGTTTACTCTACTAAACCATGCATTTGAATCGCTTTTTGCAGGGGCGTTTCCTCAAAGGAGGCAAAATTGGAAAATAATACACGGTGTAAAGATAAAACAACACAAATATTCTAATATAAAACATTAAAAAGTGTATAAATCACTTGTTTTTTAAAACAACGACACTGTCCAGCAGCAACACCAGCATAAAACGGTAAAATGGGAGGCAGTGTCTCTCTTGCCTCCCCTGAGCCCACTGAGTTTTAACACATCCACTAAAGTTTGCAGTGGGTTTCGTAGACAGTAATTAGGAATGAATGGGGGAAAGTCCAATAACAAAAGGCAATGCCTCTTATATGCTATAGTTGATCATGCTCTTAATGCAATAAATTTCGCCTAATTTTATGCACATTCTGCATCCACAAATCGGTCTGAATTAATAAATAATTCTGTTACTGGGAAAACTAATTAAAAAGTGTGTAATGTATGTACAACGTTCATACTAGCCCTATTCGGACGGGACTAGTTTTACAGGGGGTCGTTAGAGAAATCTGCATATCACAGACGTACTTGGTGATTTTAATCCCGTCCGAATCTGCCACGTCTGTGTTTTTCTCACACAACCTCTGTGATAATTCCAGAGCAAATTACCTACCGTTTTTCAGCAAACTCAGTGATCCTCTGAGAAAACTAATCCCGCCCGAATGCGAATGTCTGTGATTGCCGGTGATATTTTATTTCACAACGCGTTTTCCTTGTGTGTTTTGGCCAACGTGAATTACCGTAGATGCTCTTACCGCGCGGATGTTTAATATATTTGCTTAGCGGCAAATAAATAATAATAAAATAATAATACAAATAATACAATCAAGAGCAAGATCGCGTAAACTTTTAATACAGGCTATTGTAATATCAGCATCAGGTAATTACTCACGTTCATTTATGTACTCAGTTACATAATGTTTTAATTACATTTAATTAAAAAAAAAGTTAAACTAAAGGAACCACACATTAACATGGTTTTGCTATACTAGCCATTTAGTATTTATTTTGTAATAATACTAAGGCAATCATTCTGAATGAATGCAATGCACGCATACAGAGCGCGTGATCTCTGTGACGCCCAGATGCACAAATCAGACCCTCCCACCTCTGTAAAAAACACGGAGATGTTGGTCTCATCCGAACTGGTACATGAAAATCACAGACGTCAGGTGGTAAGAAACGAAACTCAAACGTAGTTTAGAAAACTAGTCCCGTCCGAATAGTGCTTTAGATAACGTCCTTTATGCCACATCAAAATGGAAGGACTTGTAAACATGACTTATATGCTGATCCATCCCAAATTTTAATGACTGATGATAAGAAAGTAAGTTGACTATTAAAGAGAACAGTTATAGATCAGTTGACAGATAAAATCTACATGAAGTCTGAAATTTGTTATTGCATTTTTATTGTTTTTATTTTGGAATAAATAATGAAAATATCATACTTTGATGCAAAAGTACAAAATAAGCACTATTCGGACGGGACTAGTTTTCTAAACTACGTTTGAGTTTCGATTTCATTTCCATTTCGATTTTCGGACGGGACTAGTATCTCCGTGTTTATTACAGAGGTGGGAGGGTGTGATTTGTGCATCTGGGCGTCACAGAGATCACGCTCTCTGTATGCGTGCATTTCATTCATTCAGAATGATTTCCTTAGTATTATAACACAATAAATACTAAATGGCTAGTATAGCAAAACCATATTGATGTGTGGTTCCTTTAGTTTAACTTGTTTTCCTTTTTTTATTAATATTTTTTTTAATTAAATGTAATTAAAACATTATGTAACTGAGTAGCCTACATAAATGAACGTGAGTAATCTTACCTGATGCTGATATTACAATAGCCTGTATTAACGGTTTACGCGATCTTGCTCTTGATTTTATTATTTGTATTATTTTTTTATTATTATTTATTTGCCGCTAAGCAAATACATCAAACATCCGCGCGGTAAGAGCATCTACGTTAAATCGCGTTGGCCAAAACACACAAGGAAACGCGTTGTGAAATAAAATATCACCGGCAATCACAGACATTCGCATTCGGGCGGGATTAGTTTTCTCAGAGGATCACTGAGTTTGCTGAAAAACGGTAGGTAATTTGCTCTGGAATTATCACAGAGATTGTGTGAGAAAAACACAGACGTCGCAGATTCGGACGGGATTAAAATCACCAAGTACGTCTGTGAAACGCAGATTTCTCTAACGACCCCCTGTAAAACTAGTCCCGTCCGAATAGGGCTTAATAGAAGTAATGTTTCATTTATTTAAACAGCAAAATTTGTCAACATTAAGTGTAACTGGAACATGAATTTACACTTGTCAAAAAAAAAAAAACTGTCTCTCCATTTCAGAACACCAGTTTTGTTTTTGTTGTCTTTCGTAAAATGTTGTGTAGAATGACTGTATTTCTGCTTACCTGGTCGCTCAGAACGATCGAAAGATCTTTGTTGTCCCTGAACTCAGGAGCGTCTTTCATGAGAAGTGCATCTCTCGTGAGGATGGACACAGCTCGCAGGATGAAAGAGGCAAACAGATTGGTGTGGATATAATTACGTGTGCAGCGGAGCTTCCTGCAATATTACAAAAATAACATTGAAACATTAATTTCATTCATGGAGTTTTGAAACTGCAATTCTGCTGCTAAGCCAATGACCTTATGTTAAAATGTTAAAGCACAAAATAATTAACATTCATTACTGCATGCTGCATATTTAGGGCTGCACAATTAATTGAGATGAAATCTTAATTATGATATGGACTTGTGTGATCATCAAACCTTAAGCTTCAGTGAACTAATTAGGCTTGGTATATTATGATATAATGTTTTTCGGCCAACTCCTTTAGATCTACTGTGAGGGTTGTTTCATTTTCTCTTCTGCATGCCATTTTCTACTTGTCACCCACCTGAATAGGAGAAGTATAACAAGGGCTAAAGACAGGCTGGCCAGGGACAGAGAGTAACCAACGGTGTACATCACTCTGAAATAGGCCAAGATCATCATCTGATTCTCCTGTGAAGACAGTGAGCAAAAGAATATAGACATAAGTCATTTTAATTCATGTGACTGCTCTGAAAGAAGAACCTTCTCAGACGTCTTGTGTGGGACATGAAGGCAAAGCTTCAGAGCCCTGAGTAATTCATTCTTAAAGACTTTCAGACATTTTTCTAACTCTGTCATACTGACAGCCATTGAAAGTCTCAGGCGAAGAATAATGACAGCTTTATATTCATTGATCACACTAACCTATAACTCTGGAAAATAACTCTGCGAGCAGGAGATAAAGTCTGCTGTGCCGATAAGAAAAGAGTGCAGAGCTCTGCAAATGACAGTATTGTGGTGAAATTACAGAACTGCATAAAATTCATGCAGCTTGTTTCATATTTTTCATAAATCCTCTATGCATAACAATCTAAACTGTTAAATTAATTTCTTGGTTTCTTTCAGTGAACATTTTGTTAGTCGTTTTGAACAATGGCATGAATTTCTGACAATGCACTGAAGAATTCAGATTTCAAGAAATGATAATGACTTTATATAATAATCAGGTAGGGCAGGAAGTTAAACTGGAATTTTAATTTGAACTTGAATAACAGGAAGTGGAATTTACTGAATTGCAACTTGAACTCAACAAAGCCAAACAACTAATTTGACTGTTTTAACATGAATAATTACATAATTAACGTGACTAATTATGCCTATTTACTTCTCAATCTGTAGATACGGTTATCAACTGATTGGTCATATTTCTCTAAACTAAGCTTTCTTAACAGTCATAAAAATTAACAGTCAGAAGCAAATACCATCCAGTATCACTAACAGAGGTCTACAAAACCTTTATTTGTCATATCCTTTTTCAAAGGAAATTAATACTTTTATTCAGCAATACGCATTAAATCATTTTACACACAATTTAATGATCTTTTTGGGTCTCTTTACCTGTTTCTCCTGGTTGTCATCTGCATTGCATTGTGAGTGGTCTCTCCATGTGCGGCTGTCGTTGACGGTGAGCCACTGGCCATCTGGACCACATTCCCGTGACACAAACCCATTATGCACTACAGAGGACAATAACAGACAACATCTTTTAAACATGTCTTATATTTGAGAGTCCACTTTTTACCTTTTTATTCATTCAGTCCTGACTGAATACAGTCAGATAAATTATAACTAATGGCATAACTCATAATGTTTGAACAAAAACACTATTATTGCTCATTCTAATGGTTAGCATGTTCTAAAAGAATGCAAAACTCTCTGAAAAAGGTACAAAACTTTCACTGAAGCAGTACCCTTTCAAAATACTAACGTTAAATCTACTGTATTCAGTACTTGTGCTAATGCTAATACCAAAATACTACTATGCACACTTTGAGTACAAATACATGTACCTCGAATATGTACCATTTAGGGGTATATAAGGTACAAAGATGTAACTTTTAGCATTTTTTAAATCTCGGTTAGTATCTTTGTTTTCTGAGGGTGTATGTTTTTAACCTAGCAGAAAATAAAATGTGAATAAGAACAGCTTAGAAACTACATATAAATGTCCTGATACCCACTCACAACACATTAGGATTATACCAACAGGTTTTGCATGAATAATTCAGAAAATCCCATAATTGGATTTAACCCAAACATGATTTTAAGAAAAGCAAAGGTTTGAAAATTCTGTCATCATTTATTCACCTTCACGTTCAGCTCTTTTTGACTTCCATTGCATTTTTTGTCATACAATGAAAGTCGAAGGAAAAAGAAACTGTGAGACGTATTTTATATCCCTTTAAGCTTTAAGATGTGATGAAATTGGTGAACTGCATGAAATGTGTTAAACATATTTTTATTTTTCCATGCCAATAGGCACTATTATTGGCAGGCATACCTTGATCATACCAAGGCAGATACCAGGGGCACGGCACTTTCACAGTTGTGTTGGGAACTCCATCTGTCCAACAAGCGTACATATCAAACATGCTTTTGCAAAACAAACCTAATGGAAAAATAGACAATGTGAATATGACACTGATCCAGACAGGTTCAATACTTCTATAAACTCCTATCAGAGCTTACATTATATATGCAACTGTATATCTAATTGTCAAATTCCATGTTAGAAGTGTAACGTTATCCTTATTGACATTCCTTAGACAAGCAAGGTTCATATTGCGAGAAAGATTCATCACAAACATTTAGAGTGGTTAGTGAAACGTTCCTTACTGTGTGTTTACGTCTCTTTATAGACAGTAAATCTCAACTAGCTGTTTTCCGATGTTGATATAGAAACACACACACACACACACACTTGGATGGGATGAGCTAAAGCCTACCTGAGGGGGTGGGTTGTGAGCTTATCTTCGTGATGCACTCCTTCCGATACCGGTTCCATTCTTGCACTGTGTCCTTCACCGTCTTCCCACTCACACTCTGAATGACACATATGACACTAGGATACATCAATCTCAAAATGAAATCAAAATTGCCCTTATTTACTGCTTTGATACATGTTTCTGGTCTTATTATACTAAATTCATCCCATACATGCAAGACAGTTTTTCATGCTTTTTGCCACACTTTTACAAATAAAGTTTTTTTTATTGACCTTGGTGGTTCAGTGAAGAACCTTCAACATCCAAAGAATCTTTCCACCGCATAAAAGTTTCTCTAGATTAATAAATGTTCTTAACACCAAGAAAAAATGGTTCTTTAAAGCTGCGGTAAGTAACTTTTGACGATCTAGCGGTTAATAAACAGTACTGCTTGCATCTTGCGGAAGAACATCGTAGCCGGAACTACTTCTCTCTGTTTATGACTATGAAGAATCACAAAGGTACTGGGTTACTCCGGCCGCGGTACCCCCGAAGCAATCTAAAATAGTCCGAATATAAACACTTATTATAGGTGCACCCTAGTGATTCAGGACAAGCTAAAAACATGGTTTGGAAAATGGATTCATGGTGTAGTCGCTTATTATATACATTTTTCTACATTTTGAACACAAACAAAGTTACGTACCGCAGCTCTGATTGGTTGATTCATACCGGGGGCGATGCATTTCTGCAAATGGCAATAGGACGACTGGGAGGAGCCAGAGGAGCTTGATTTTTTCACAGATTATCTGTCTCATATTCTACTTTAAGGACATAATGACAGGTTTAATAAATATGTAAACAATATATTTTTACAAAAGTTACCTACTGCAGCTTTAAAGGACTTTTCACTGAAAGTGTCTTTGATGAACCCAAAAATTTTAAGGCATCGCTGCAAAAACACTCTTCTGGAACCTTTTTTGTTTATTACAATGAAAGACTGAAAACTGAGTAAGTTTAAAAATGACATAAAAGCACTATAAAAGTAACATAGGTAATAGATATTGCAGGTCATATGAGATCTTTATGTAAGCACACAAACACTCAGACTTGCTGTCTTTTGCTGTAAAATGTCTATGTTGATCAATACCTCAGCTCTGCACAGGACAGCTAGAGTGAGGAGGAAGATGGTGGGGGTGCTCTTCATCTCTGAGACAGGTACCAGGGGCCATACATCTTAAAGCTGGGCCCTCATCCAACCAGAACCAGGGTAGGCCATTCTTTCAGACCTACGTGCCACCAGCTGCACCCTTCAGAATCGAAACACAGCAGAGAATATTAAGGGAAACAGATCTGACAGCACCAAAAGTATTAACAACCAGAACCTCCAGTCTCTGTCTGCCCATAGGCTACTTTATGCAGCCTTACTAAATATTCTGGACTAAAACATTACACATGAAAGTAGCCCATCTGACCTACACCGGCATTAACTTGACATGAAAGTTTGTCACTTTTTCCTTAGACATGTATGTATGTAGTTCATTCTTCACATAATCTAAACAAGCATTTTGGCAGCCACTTCAGAAAAACCAGACCTACCAGTAAAGAGAAAAAGTCCTTGCACACAGAGTCTGAAATTTTCACACGTTTTTTTTGTATTCGTATTTCTTTCCTATCAAAATGCTTGCTACATATGCAAAAACGTAGAAAATGGAGCCTGATCCAAATTTTTATATGAAGGATGGAAGTTATGGAGGCAGTGTGTAAATGTGATTGCTATTTTTTAATGTGTGAAAATTTTGGATGAGAATTTTTGACTCAAGCAAATCTCATTTTCATACTTTTTTAAAAATATATTTAAACATTTTAAGCTTATATGATTAATGTAGAATTTTAAAATAGCATAGAATATCTGACATGTATGAGCAATAACATTTTTTATATTATTGATTTTCAGACCCTCTCTAAAATCAGAGAAATATGTCATTGTGCAAACCAGAAGAACTAAATACAGAATAGAAAATACAGTGGATTACACAAACATCTGTGACTTTACGGTAAAATACCGCCAGCTGTGGTTGCCAGAACTTCACTGTAAAAAAATATGGTAGCACAATTTTAGGTTTTACAAACTGTCATTTCATTTTCATTTTATTTCATTTTCATTTCATTAACTGATGTAATGTTAATAAACCAAAATATTGAAGTACTAATATCTGTTTTGAACCATTGTAATGCAGTTATAACCACCAAAAACTGCTGGTGATGAGAAAGTCACACGATGAACCAAAACTCATCACAAACAGCTTTTCTACGAGCTGAGGAGGGCAATACTTATACCGTATATAGAAGGTGCACAGTCTCATTCACACAAACACTAAACCCCATCATGGTGACACACGATACTGAAATAATGCAATAAACATTATTTAACAATACTGGATGTAAGATAAGTAACTGATAAGAAAAAACTAAGAAGAAACATTATTTCAACAAAAAAACATCAAATATGAAGTGTCATGCAGGGAATTCTGGGAGTGTCAATTTACAGATTTTTACTGTAAATTATACAATGATTTTTTTTTTTCACTTCCAAAAAACTTATTTTTAACAGTATTTATAATTTATCACATTTATTCACCGAATATAGTATGGAAACTTACTGTTAACCAGTTAAAAGGTTTTTACTGTAGCATTTTTACAGTCTTTTACTGTTAAAATCAATCATTTTTTACAGTGTAGAACATGATTTATAAATGAGGAAACCACATAAAAGATTAGTATTTTCTCTAAAAATAAGCAAGGCCTTTGTCAAAATTGGGTGACTAAGCCCTTCAGCATACAACACAATCCAGACACTGCTGATAAATCTCAGCTCAATCAATCATGGTTCATGGAGGAAGGTCATCTGAGCTCCTTTCCTGAGAAACAGTTGACTGAAGTCTTTTCAAGCGTGCTCGAAAGGAGGAACCAGAATGCTTAATCGAGATGATGTAAATAAAGGAGTGTCCTGCTGAATCATGTATGATCAGGTTGGTGTTGAATAATTCAGTTGGTTTTGTGTGAAACAGGCTGTAAAGTGCTTAGGGTATAAACAAACCCACATGGTGGACTTAAAGAAGGAAATTCAGGAAGAGGACACCCATGTAGTCACTCTAATCACATTGTTAGGGGAAAATAAACAGAGTTAACTTCTTCCTCTTACACTGTAATTTCAATAATTAAAAGAAAAGGGAAAACTTTGACCTTGAGCACAGTCTTTAAAGTCTTAATGCTTGAGTTGATAATTGTGATTATATAATTAGTTATGTAGTTGGTTATATAAACATGAAAACTGGTAATATTTCCTTCAGTAATTTCCCTAAATAGTGGTACAGTGATGTAGTTTTGAACTGGTTTTGGTTCAGTACCCAAATGTTTGGATACTGATCGCATTTAGTACCAAAATATTTGAATTTATTATACACCTCTTTATGAAAATATGTTAAACATATTTATGTTGAATATGTTTGGCACAATTTATGATTAGTTTTTTAGGATGATGAGGGCCAAGATGAATTTGTGCCAAAATACAGTAATATCAACAACAAAATTTCTCCTCCCTATTAAATCATATTTTGCTTAATTGTTGCACTTTATTTTAACTGCATTTAGCATTGTTTCCTCCAGTCATCTATGACCCTAGAACTAGATGTTTGAGACAGCATTCAGAGCATATCATCAGCCTTTATTTATGTAACAGATGGGTTGTCATGCTACAATTAAAGTTCTGGGCACATTTTGAAACAAATTGTTTCAAAGTGGGGAGTGTTGCATGACTCTTAGATAGAGTTACGCAACAAATTAGCCATGAAGGCCAGAAACCAATTCTGCAATGTTTGTATTGCATCACCTTTAAAGTTATTTTGATTAATTAATCAAGTATACTTAACCCAGGATATCCATTTGTGCCCCAGCAAAAAATATAATTACAACGAACCCTGGGCACAGTCAAATGACTCTAAATCACAACAGTTTGCCAACCTTTATGGCACACCAACCAACATTTCACAAGTAACCATTTAAGGATAAGAAAAGAGGTCATAAGACAATACATCTCTTAAAGGCAAGAGCATTCGTCTGCCAGTTAAGCTGGCAAGTGTGTTTTATTGCAGGCATATCAGTTTCCAAAAAAAAAATCAACAGAGCAACATTGCTCAGGCACATCATCATCGCATTAGCTGGAAAACTAATAATTTTGGTCGGACAAATCAACTAGGATCAAAACAAAAACAGAGAATGTAAGTAGACAGTGTAGTCATTTAGCAAATAAAAAGTCATTTCGTTCATTATTAATTTACTCAGGCTCTCATGTTTATGAGCAGTTATTTCACTTTATCAGCAATGAAAAGAACCTATTCATTGCCATCAAAGTGAAATTACTAAACCCACACAAAGGAGTCTGATAAAAATACAAACAATTTTTAGATACGGCACTTAGAGGCTCATGTGCTGATTTACTGTTCAAGAAACATTGTTAAAATATATAAAACAGTTGTGCTGCTTTTCGGAATAAACTGAAATTCTTCAGTAATATTTGTTTAAATGGATTTCAACCACATCTATTTGAAATAAAAATCTTTTGCAACAATGTAAGATTTTTTACTGTCACTTTTGATCAATTGAATGCATGCTTGCTAAATAAAATTAATAATTTATTTAAAAAAACCTTAATGCAAACTTTTTATCGGTTTATAACTTAATTTTGTCTGTAAAATAATGACTTTTGGACATTTGAAATTCCACCATGTAGTCTCTTTTTGTTGTTTTTGATTGCTTCTACTGTCTTCATCTGTAAGTCGCTTTGGATAAAAGCGTCTGCTAAATGAATAAATGTAATGTAATGTAATGTAGTCAGTGACATCATGTATTTCATATCAAGTAAAATAATCTGCAGTAAGGACCACACTTTGTCTAATTATACAAAAAATATAATTAATGTAACCAATAGGATTTTTTTTTTTTTCACTAAATTCTCATTTGTTTCAGCAAACAATCAATAAAAGTTAAGAAAAGCATCAGTACATCTTGATTTTTCACAATACTTGAAATTCAACCCAAACTGAATTTGGGATTGGCGTTTTATAAATGGCATGCTTTTCACAAAGCTCTGGCAGAAATGGAGTTAAAAGAGAGTTTTTTTCTCTCTCTCTCTTCAGAGTAATAGCTTGTGTCTTAGGCGGTCCTGCACTCAGAGACCTTCACACACTAACAGTCTGTCTGATAAGTGGAACAACAGCTAAACCTTAAAAGCAGCAACAACATTAGTGACGTATTAGCTACAGCAATATACTTGTTTACCCAACTCACAGGCTGCCTGCAGTCTGACCTCAAATACACCATCATTTATTACCCATGTAAGTAGCCAACATATCCTACAGTGGCATCTATCTATGCACTTTTTAAAGGAGTAGTTCACCCAAAAACATTTGTTGAAAATATACTCACCATTAGGCCCTACAAGATGTAGAGGAGTTTGTTTCTTCATCAGTACAGATTTGAATTTGTTTTGCATTACATCACTTGCTCACCAATGGATCATCTGCAGTGAATGAGTGCCATCAGAAGGAGAGATACTATACATTTCTTCAAATCTGTTCTGATGAAGAAACAAACTCATCTACATTGTGGATGGCCTGAGAGAGAGTTCAGAATTTTTTTTGGGGGGGTGGGTGAACTATTACTTTAAAGAATTTTCAAATGGCTACATCAGGTTTGCACTATCAAGTGTCCAGCATCATGTTCCTGTCATTTTCTAATGTGAACAAATACAGAATACGTCAAAGTGGTTAGGAAAAGTCAATTTTGCAAGAACTGTAGCTCACTCGGCACAGAATAGACAGCCATTGCTTTAAACCCCTGGACAGTTTGATTTAGATGTTGCTTTGTTAGTTTGACAAGTCACATATAATTCATATAAATCATCAAAGGTCTGTATGGTGTTTGATGGGTGAGTGTTGTTCTCCGCTCAGAGAACTGGAATGCAGAATGGGCATGTTTGGAGATCTATTAAAGCACTGAAACCTCCTTGTACTAAAGTTAATGGCATAAACTCTCTGTTCAAAGCAGCTTGTTTAAAATTCCTATACTACATCTTTCATAGTGATCTATGAACATTAAAAATGGTTTACCAAAACCAGTCCCATAGTTCAAAGGGTCAAAAAGTAAAAACGTGGATATTCCATTAGCAGTATCAGATTATTTATATCTGCAGGACCGTAATGCATCATCTGTGGGCATATGCAGTCCAGCCTTTGTGAAGATTGATGCAGAAATATTCAAAATCAAATCAAATCTATTTTTAAACTTGGAACTGGAACTGACAATAAATTCCACAAGAATGTAATAATTTGGTGACAGTTTATTAAGGATCAATTCTCTCTATTAACTAGGCTAGTTGCTGATTAATAACATATTGACTGTTTATTTGCACTAATAACTACCTTACTAAATATAAATAAGCAGCAAATTAGTACCTTGTTGAGTTGCTAGTTTTAGAAAGCCACAAACATGTAGAAGAATTCTGTGAGGTCCAAATAAGCATATAGTTATATTTTGCTAGAAAACAGACTATGTACCTGTTCTAATCTCATGAAAAAACATAATCTATTTTACATTTCACATGAATGCGTACAATCTTTAAATAAAACCAAGCATAAAGGTATATTCTAAAAACTAACCTTTATTGGGGGGTAAGATTATTGCATGAAAATGTATGACTGAAATCATACAAATTCATAAAAAGTCACCACCGATTTGCCAAAATGTAAAATAGTTACAAACTGCCATGAGAGTGTATTGGTCCAAGTCCTCCATCCACATCTTATGTGCCTTTTTTTTCTTTTTTACATAATTTGATTTATGCTCCTAAAATCTGTAAATAGTAGATTTACTATTACAATTGAGACTGTAATACTGCTTTATAAAAAAAAAAACTAAACACTGACACAGAGACAATGTCTTTAAATATGCACTTTTACTCTACAACATTATTTCCTTGTACAGCAGAAATCTCCATCTTACCAAAATGCTTATGTCAAAAACTACACCTTTATTTTCAAGTCTTTCTTTTTTAATGAGAAAACCTTGTGCTGAATTCCTTTCTGATACGTTTCTCCAAACCAAGCACTCAGTGGACGTTAAGTGAACCGTGAAAATACTGCAATATTCGCCCAACATTCAAACCACCACGCTGCACATCCACTCTCTCTCTCTCTCTCTCTGACAACATGCGTTTCAAAACAATCATTAACACATCATCTGAAAATAGACATTCTAGTTAGTTTCTATTTCTGGCAAAAGCAAATGCAAGATGCTCCGGAGACCCACAGCTGTAGGAACATTATACCTGTTGTGGTCAGGATCAGCCTGGCGTATCCCAAAGTAGTGAAATACAAAACAAGATGATTAAAATAGCAGCACTGTACGATCCAGGAATAAATCAAACACTGATGCCGGTATACAATGAGAAGGCTGTGAACAAATATTTCAAGACAACCAAAAAAGTAAGAGGTGTAAAACCCTTTGGCACTTGAAAACCGTGAGCATAATCAAATAGGACAGTGCTTTCTTCAGGTCTTACGGCATATTTATGTCTTTACGGGAACTGCAACAGACAATTCTGCAAGCCAAATCAGGGATACAGTTTCTTTCATAGCATCTGTAATTGTTTCCTCTAAGAGTTTCAAATCAAGCATGTAAAGCTGGCAGGAAAAAAAACTACTGTATGCATGCCCTAATGAACCACCGGTGATGATTTGAGAGACTAAACTCTTGGCTGTGTGAGCATAAAGGGCTCAAAGATGGGATTTCATTAGCTGTTTTCCACTGTAGAGTGGAAAGTGTTCACATGAACACACACACACACAGTCCTATTAATTATAATGATGATGAAGTGGTGAAAAACATTAGCACTGTGTATTTTTCTGCCCCTGCTGTGATGCCAAGGCCGTCTCCTTTTAACACTCAGCTCATATAAATGGGTTCATATTTGCACACAAACAGTGCCAGGAATTACTTCAGTAAGAGAGAATATATTAATATGAAGCATTAAAAAAACGAGAAGATTCTTAGACAAATCAATAAAGCTCAGAATTTTATCTTTCAACAAATACAACAACAAAAATGCCAAACAGCCTAGAATGTGAATAACTGTTATACATGAGCCAAAATGCCAGTAATAAATGAAATAGAAAATAGGAAGAAGGTCATCTGATTCCTTTGTCCTTTTTTTCACATTCCAAAAAAAAAACAACAACAACAACATTACATTACAATTTAGATCAATTTTAACCATGGTCACACTCCCTTAACTTTTTACAAAATAGCTACACAAACAACAATACGTTTTACTAGACTATTTAAAATATTTCAGATGATATAAAATGCTAAGTTGTATGGGTCATTTGTAATGTTGACATTTTTAATAGCATATTTTACTGTAATAACACAAGCTTTTCAGGGTTATCATAAACCACTCTGCTTTAAAGGCTGAGATTGCACTAAATATTACCATGGAGAAAATTTGAGAAAGTGATTATATTTCTATTTAGGCTACCACACACTGTGGCCCATCGTCTCCTTTGCACATAACACGTGTATTAAATTACACTTTATAGGCTATATTCTGTCTATAGAACTGGCCAGACAGTACTGGAGAAGTCTAGAGCTCCGCTGTTGAGACATGTTGTGTTTTCTCAAGACTATCCCGCTTGTTTTCCTTTCATTGGCACGTCATTAATTAATTTCAAGCTATGTGAAACAATGAGTCCAATCATACGTTAATGCGCACAACGGTTAATATACATAAAGCTATAAAGCTATACAAATAAACGTTATAAAAAACGTAGCCTAAAATGCTGCGCGTGACAACTCCCTTTAGGCGCGACTATACACAAACAGCACATCATTTCGTACTTATTAGGCTATATAAACATCTTTGGTTATGGATATAACAATTTCAGACATACTTGCATAGTAAGTCCGTTTCTATGAGCTGGGATGTTATCTACTGTTTCCCATCGAGGACAAGAGCACATTTAGTCAAAACGCCAACCAACGGAAGTTCTTCTGAGATTATTAATAATTCATACTGGAGTACCACAACACAGACAGACAGAATTAGACTGTTAAATACTTGTCACGTCAAGCATATGGACAACCAAAATTAATTTGCAAGTGAAACGCGTGTCGGTTAAGAACCATAGCCCACCAGCATGAGAAATTAAATGTACCCATTAGATTTTTTATTTTATTTTTTATCATAGCTTACTTTTTCACTTAGATGAAAATCAGAATCTCATCAAATAGCTATAAGATAGTCATAGTGTATAGACACATAACACAAATCATAATTTCACTAAAATATTAAATATTCACCATCCTACCGTTCAGAGTAACATGTTCTTGAGTGGCAAGAATTGTTCTGTGAATTCCTTTGGTCTTGTTGAAAGGTGCTGTAAGCCAATCTAATTTCCTCAGTAAATGAGAAAAGTTGTTTCGCTCGGCTTCTCGGTAAAATTAATCATTCTGTACGTCCAAAGTCTGAAGAAATTAATCTGCGCTTCCCCACGTCCATCACATAGACAGTCTGAGAGCGCGCAAAACGCTGCGTGTGGAGGGGACGCGCGTCACCTACAATACGGTGCGAGACAGAAGGATGTTCTTGTCCTGCCTTAAAGGGGCAGGAGCCGAAAATGCGTCACACTTCATGAGAATTGACACCATAAACTGAATCTATAACTACTGGGAAATTAAACCGAATTAAAGAAAAGAAAACATAAATGAAACAAAGATATGGATTAAAAATGCGTGGGCTGGAAAATGTTGTTGGTGTTGAAATGTCTGTTTGTATTGTTATAAAACTTTCCTCACATGGGCTGAGTCAAGGCTTGTTCATCATACCGAATATAGGTCATCACCTATCAATAGCAGCATTACCATTGTGTCATTTGCAAAACCTACAAAGCAGCAACAATATTATTCAGGCTATTGAACATTCAGCATTCCAGAATAGCAATTATGTTAAACAAATCCGCACCCAACTTACAGTACTGTAAACCAATAAACAGTACTGTATGGTTAAAATACATCTGTGATCATACGCATTAAAACAAAAGGATAGATGTTTAAAACATTACATTTATTTAGTCTGGCAGAAACTGATCAAGTCTTGTAGTAATTCAGTTTTATGGCAGGTTAGCTGTCAGGATTGATGTCAATTATCAATTAACAAAATGTTAGCCTGGTGTTAATATTTAGCCTTTGTATTCATGTAAATCACAAATGACCTACTTTCCACCAGGCTAAATGTGTTTTATACGTTTGCGACTTTAAATCTGCAGTGGGATTCACTGTTAATGCATAGCGCAATTACTGGTACATTTTGGGATGAATGTGTCATCTAATTCTATCGGTTGAGTTACATTTGGTAGAGAAGGTTTGGCATTCCAAACTGTATACCTGCCTTAAACACAAGGGGTTTTGTCTGCTTTTCACACCCAAATCAATGGCAGCAGTAAAGATGGGAGATTAACACACATTAGTAAGCAGAGTGATATGAACCAAACCCAGAATTACTCAAATTAAAATTTGCCAAGAGATGGAATGTACTTTGGTATTATTAGTTCCTCATATAATTCATGCTAGTTGCCTTTTGAGATATGCTACCATTGTTTAACATACTCTCCCTGATGACACATTTGTGGACTATATAAGCACAGAATTCCTTTAGGTCAAGATCCAGAATTGAATTCACTGATTAGTTCAATCTAATTAATTTTTATAGCGAAATTATTTGTTATTTTATACTATGAAAAGGTGAAACTACCACTTCAGTTAAGGAAAATGTATAGGATTATTGTTCAAATTGACACAGACATAATGAATAATTTGCTAGTCTAGAATAATTTTGCATATATTATTTTCTATATAGTGTATAAGTCTCAAATGGGACATGAGTTTTTGTATTTTGTACTTTACTAAGTTAAGTTCGAATGTGAACATAAATGACACAGATGACTAAATCAGTTTTAAAGTCACAGGTACAAGAACACAATGGTTAACGAGTATCTCAGGATCTTCAAATCATTTACTTTGTTAAATGTTAATCTACAGTACATGATAAATGAAGAGTTGACAATTCTGGACAGCTCTAATGTACATTTCTTCAAACACCTGCTCTGCCTTCCTTAAACGAAGTTAGAATAGGAATAACACGCAAAAGAAGGTCAGACGTGGCATGTGGTGACCGAAATTTTCATTATTGGGTGAACAATTAATTTAGTGGTGTCCTAGAAATGTCAGAAGCAGCAAAGTGTAGGGTAAATAGACTGAACTGTCTGGGATAGGAGTCGACCAATTATTTATTTCTATCCATAAAACAGTCTCGGCTTGGAGAAATTATTCACACAGCTCTGTGGTGGTGAAGCTCTGTGAAATGCACAAGTGCACGAGAACGAGCCACAGTTCCTGGCTGATTTAAGATGAGATGCCAGCTCATACCTGTAAATCTGTCACATTCAATGAGGATGTGTGCATATTTCTTGTACAGTATGAAGGCTAAATGCTGACAATAACCTCATTGGCAGGGAGTTTTTCCTCATTAATATCCATTATTAAAATGAGAGACATTAGTGGAGCATGCAATGAACATCCGAGAGCAAGTGCTGAAACAAACAAAAATATGATGGATAAATGTTATTTGGAGTTCTTATCGGTCTGGAAAGAGCAATGGAAATACATCAATACTCCAGAATTGTGTCCTTGTCCAAAGGGAATGACAGCCATTGGGATATTTACAACATGTTTAAGAGCTGTAAATGAAGATGAATCTCCATTCTTATCAACTTAAGCATATTGATTTCAAAGTAGTTGCGACACCAAGAAAAGAACCTTGGTTTCGGAGGAAAAGCACCATAAATCTGCATTTTAAAGGACAAAGAAATGGACAATGCATTACATGTGGCTTCCTCATCATCAAAGGGAGTTTAGATAGCTACAAACACAAGGGCATTATATTAAGTGGTTCAGTAAAACTGGATATAAAATATAATTAATAAAAATAACTTTATTGTTGGTTGATGGTTACATATTGCATACATTGCATTTTGCATATGTTCCAATTTTGCTTAGAGACATTTGTATAGATATAGCTCATAATGGTAATTGCCTACTTTTTAATGTTCTTGGTTGTGGAAGTATATTTCCATAATTTTTTTTTCATTGGGATTTCAAAATATTTTAAATAAGTAACATTTCTTAATCTACTTTAATCAGTTAAATGTAGTTCTAAGTAATTAACTATAAAAATCAGCTCCCAGGTAAATTATGAATATTATTGAAATGAATAAACATACAAAAATCAGGAAGACGTTGTGCTTAATATCTTTTATGAATGAATGAACAAAAATCCAATGAATTTTTGCAAATAACATAAATCAAACCGATTTATAATTATTAGTTAAATGTATAAAAACAAGATAAAGTTAATCACCTAGAACATGACAATTTAATATTATTTTAAAATGAGATTAAATTTTTAGAGACACAATGCTGGGTGAAGGTTTTAACAGAAGTATATCAGACTGATATTTTCCGAGCTCTGTTTTGAAAGGTTTATTTATATACAGAATCATTCAAATCTATATCTCAGTGAAGAAAATTAATATGATAAATAAATAAAGAGAAAAAGCTATATATTTCTAAATATATGTTTGACAGCGTTTTGGTGAGAGGCATGAACTCTAGACATTGGTTCTTTTCTCCAAAAGTTGAAGTCTACTTTCCACTACAGCTGACACTTTCTACTGAGGCTGCCAAGTAGCTGCAGAGCTTTGAGAGGAAATGAACGAACAAGTTGAAAAAAAAAAATTCACAATAGGTGACAGCTGGTCTCTACAGCGGGAGCTTAATGATAAATATTCTAGCTCATGAACACATTCCAGACAGGTCTGCAATGACGGTGGCCATGTCATAGTGATGTCTGTTGAGCACTGTTGATGAACCTTTTCTAGTATTCGAAAAAAGGCAAGAATTGCTGGAAGCAAAGTACCAGAACTGTCTGTTTGAGGCAATCACTTTGTCAGATATTTGTGAAGAGCTTACCTCTTTAAAAAAAAAACCAGCCTAATTTATGAGCACGAGGATTATGAAATTTTGGCCTCTCGAGAGTTATCATTTATTTCATTCAGAACAATTAAAAAACAAGGCAAATTGAAAATGAAAAGATGAACAAGATGTAGATATATACAGTAGATAGATAGATATAAACTGTGGTCATCAAATGTTCAAAAAAAAAAAAAACTATTATATATATAAATATGTTAAAAAGACCTTGTTCAACTTCCAGTATGTTGTATAATCAGCATGTCTAGAGTGGCATTAGTTTAGCAGTTGAAAGCTTTAAGCCTGCTTAACATTAGTAAATCTTAAAAAATACGCAACATTCCACGTTTAGTATTTGTAACTTTGAATTGCACTGTAATACCTTCCCTCTATCCTCAGTATTCCTCTCCGTACTTACAGCCGATAAGGACAATGAGATTTGTCAATGTCCTGCTGGTAACATTTGCCGGAGTAAATTTAGCACTTTCATTTTTGTTACGCTGTGAATAACTAATGTTTATATGTTAGATGAACACGACTGGAAAATAAATGAAGGCCATCTGAGTGTCTGGCCTAGTAGGTAACCCCAGAGAAATGCTGGAGGAAGACATTTCACGACAGTTTAATTCCCCACAGGTCGGCAGGTCAACCTGTAATAGTGTTTGTTTACCACACTTGAGCTCTTTATTGTATTACTGCTGGATTAAAATGAGCTGAGCATTTAGAACTGCTCACATGAGTCTACATGATGATGGGTTTAGTGCCAAAATGAGATTCTGAACAGTGCACACTATTCATGCATGAAGTTGTGGTCTGCACTGGAGCTATGGAGCACCATGAAAAAAGTTTTTTTTTTAAGGCAAAGCACAAAATATAAAATAGAACTGAAGACATACAAGCTGAAACATTTATTAAACATTCTCTGGATAAATTAATCAGGTAGCTGTGTGTGCACAGTCCTATCATGTGACTGGCTCCAGGTTTGTCTAAAAAGGTAAACAATTACCTTTAAACATGCTAGATAGGTAATTTCTAAGCTTATATGTAACCCACATTACACTAAAGGTGTATTCCAGTACAAACAAGACTAATTTACCGCCACCTATACCCTGAATGCTCAGTTAATTAACCCTAAACCTTCTTACCCAAGGTATGCCAGTTCCAAAACCATTCAACCCACAAATATCTGTATGTGGAGCAAATGAAATTGACAAATAACTATCTGGAGGTCTCTCTCACTAATCAATTAAAATATTTTATTTTACTCTTCATCTAGGATTCCTCCAGGCATATAATTGACATTGTGTGTTAGTATACTGGTAAATCATAATAATTATTTGACATTTAACATGGGATGGAAAACAAGAAGATGTGATGCAGTATCAGTATATGCAACTGAAATGATTCAGTTCTAAACAAAATGATTTACCTAAACTTCTTAAAAAGTTTCTGACATCATACCAAATAAATAAAGCATACCATCAGAAAATAGTACTTTTGCAAACCATTGAAATAAATTTTGCGCTCAATTGAAGCAAAACCCAAAAATCATCCAGGAACATGTCAGCGAGCTGATCTGACGAGTCTAGTTTGCCAGCACAGATTTACTGCATTCTTAATTCCCATTACCTCAGTATCTGGCACCTTTATACCTACAATCCATGCGAATCACCAGAACTGACAGAAATGGGATTAAGTATACATGTCCTAAATATAATGGCATATATGGCAATGGCTTTCATAACATACCATTTAACTCAAAATCTTTGATTTCTTTTATCAGCATTTTATGACATCAACAAATGGCTGTTAAAATCTGTTGGGAAATGCCAGCAACAGTTAAATCAATCAAATAATTGAATTGTAGATTTTCTTAAAGACACATTTCTTTTGCATGATGCCATTTATGATTATATGGGCCATTTTTTTAGGGGTTATTGTAATGAGAATAAGATGGCATAACTATAAATATTGGTCACACTTAATTTTAAGGTTTAATTCTCGCTATTAACAAACCATTAACTACAAATTACCTACAATCCATATAGTTCACCCAAAAATGAAAATTCTGTCATTAAGTACTCACCTTCATTTTCGTTCTAAACCCTAAGACCTTCATTCATCTTCAGAACACAAATTAAGATATCTTTGATGAAATCTGAGAGCTCTCTGATCCCCCATAGACAGCAATAAATTAGGCTATGTTATAATTTTTTTCTTTGCACAAAAAAAGTATGCTTTTCTATATGAATATGTTAATGCAGGATATGTGTTTAAATAAGTACTAATAAACAGCCAGAATGGTAATAATAGGCATGCTCATAAGCATCTTGAGAATTGGTCCCTTTATTAAAGGGCTTTGTGAAATGACATCATTGTTCACAATGCGAATAAATCACAGGATGACAGGTCTTTTGAAAATCTTGCCAGACACCATCAACATGTCTATTCTTCACGCTTAAATGCAAAGAGGAACTCTTTCAGAGCAAAAGAAACCAGCATTTTACTCATGGGCCATCTGCTGGAGTTGTTCTGTGATGAGTGCAAGGCCCAACACGTAAGAGCAAAAATACTTGATTGCCAAGACATTCTTATCAATAGATGCAGGACATTTCTTGGCAGGGGCACAGCTTTTAGATGCTCTTTCTTCTTCCGAAAGTGCAGCCCCTCTGACAATCACTTTTTCCTCTACATTCATCCATCCCTTTTTACTCACCCTCATACTGTTTCTTTTCTGAAATATAAAACACGTGTTTTTTTGTTTTTTTTTTGGCTATACAGTGTATGTCAAGAGGCTTACCGTATACATATTGTCTCTGGAGTTTGTGGAAGAAAGAAATGCATAGAGATGTAGAATGATATGAGGGTGTGTAAATGATGACAGAATTATCCCTTTAAATAAAAACATATGTATTGTATAATAGCTCAATCATTTTCCTAGACATAAAACTTTCTTCAACTTTGGTCCATGGTTTATATGATAAACCTTGCACTATGCAGATGGAAAACTACAAAGTCTAGATTGAGTTAAAGATAGGTTACGAACTACCACAAGGACACACTCAATAGTCTTGATCTGGCAGAGTTGCTCCAGGCAGAAACAGCTGTGTGGTTATGTCATACTGCTAGTCATAAGAAAACACATTATCAGACTGATAATTTTTGGGGCATTCTTTTTTGAAAGCTGGACAGCTGAACCTTCAGGCCTACCCCAGTTGGGCCCTCCATGTGAAGTAACCCAGCATTTGCGGCAAATGAAATTGGCTTCCAGGTCTGATAGGTCATGCGTCACACTAATGGAATGTGACCCTGTCAAGATGCCAAAAACGTAGAGCTAGTAATTTGAATTAAGATGCAAATGTGTTCAGGTGTATCTATTGTTTAGTAGGTCTGTTTGTTTACTATTATCATGGCAACAGTGCCATGTTCACAAAGAACTTGTCCTGGCAGGTAGGCTTATATACGCAGAAGTAGAAATGCTAGATAAAAAAATAAGGATTTTTCAACTGTACTTCCTCATCAGCAGTTACTCATGCATCAAGAGTATTACTCGTGCATTAAGATATTTTTACAGTACATGGGTGTGCAGTGTCTTTGACATGACAAGATAAGTATCTGTTGAGTAACTGTCTGGTAAAATGATTTGTATTATTTTGTATTTGTATTGACAATACAATGGCATTTACTGTCAAAACTAGTTTCTCAAGTGACCTTTAGAGTATTGATTGAGTCAACAATTGACCAAAAGAGCGAAGTTCTATGTTTTATGAGTTATGAAAACTTGGACATATTTCACTAAACATGCCAAAATCAGCTCAAACACCAAGTATTTTTCCACTAGTAGTTCAGATTACCATTTGTCCTGCCAACACCGACTCTGCACAATTTTTTTTACATTTATGTGTTTCTGAATTATTTTAAAAAATTTATTTTAAATGCCTATTTTAGCCTCTTTTAAACTTCATCTTAAAATTATTTAATATACTGTATTGTATAATTTTTATATTACACATTTGTAAAACTTTTTCCCATCAAATGTTCAGTTAAAGGGATACTCCACCCCAAAATGAAAATTTTGCCATTAATCACTTACCCCCATGTTGTTCCAAACCCGTAAAAGCTTCATTCTTCTTCGGAACATAATTTAAGATATTTTGGATGAAAACCAGGAGGCTTGTGACTGTCCCATTGACTGCCAAGTAAAATACACTGTCAAAGTCCAGAAAAGGTATGAAAAGCATTGTCAGAATAGTCCATCTGCCATCAGTGGTTCAACCATAATGTTATGAAGCGATGAGAATACTGTACTTTTTGTACACAAAAAAAAAAAGACTTTATTCAATAATTTGTCTCCTTTTTATCTCTCCGCATCACCGTAGCACCATTTTGGAGAATATCCACTGGACACAAGCAGTGTACGCTCTTCTGTGTCCCTGTATCCTTTTGTCGTGGCTGACACGACACAATTTGTGTTCAGTGGATATTCTTCAAAATGGTGCTACGGTGATGTGGAGAGATAAAAAGGAGACAAATTATTGAATAAAGTCTTTATTTTTATTTTCTTTGCATACACAAAGTATTCTCGTCACTTAATAACATTACGGTTAAACCACTGATGGCAGATGGACTATTCTGACGATGTCTTACATAATTTGCTGGACCTTGACAGTGTACTTTACT
This sequence comes from Carassius gibelio, assembly GCF_023724105.1. Classification (NCBI taxonomy): domain Eukaryota; kingdom Metazoa; phylum Chordata; class Actinopteri; order Cypriniformes; family Cyprinidae; genus Carassius; species Carassius gibelio. The sequence goes on from NC_068410.1 coordinate 10,460,372, forward strand.
TGGCAGTCTATGGGACAGTCACAAGCCTACCGGTTTTCATCCAAAATACCTGAAATTGTATTACGAAGAAGATAGAAGCTTCTGCGAGTTTGGAACGACATGGGGGTAAGTGATTAATGGAAACATTTTCATTTTGGGGTGGAGTAACCCTTTAATGTATACAAAAAAAACATTTCCATTAATAGCTGTAAATTATATTGTTACTATAATTAAAAAGAAAACTCAGACCATAAATCATTTTAATTATACAAGTCCAAACTTGTTCCTGGAGGGCCACTGTCCTGCAGAGTTTCGCTCCAACCAATTAAACACACCTGAACAAGCTAATCAAGGTCTTATTGTTACTAGAAACTTCCAGACAGGTGTACTGAGGCAATTTGGAGCTAAAGTCAGGACAGTGGCCCTCAAAGATCCAGTTTGGACATCCCTTTTGTAAACCACACTGGAAAATGATGGAAAAACAGGCAAACCATTACTTTTTGGTTTTTCATTTTCATCCTATTCTTACTGATGCTACCAATCATAGGACATGACTTATATTTTTACAAAACCTTTATGTGAGTCAGGAAGAATATTTTATCACTCTATCTGCATATAGATTACTACACACCCTGCAAGACATGGACAGTCTTGTCAAGGTGAGCCAAAGCCTGAAGATGGACAGTGACCCATTTATATTTAAGGGCTGTGTAGGTTTTACTATGGCTTACATACAGTGTGTTACAACTGACTCAGAACCACTGACTCACTTACACATCTTTTAAATCAGATCCTGGATGATACACTGAGAAAAAATCTCCCAGTGTGTAATGCCAAAGAAACCCAAACAAACCACTTCTATTAAAAATCTGGGATCAATTCATTAGTGAGTCATAACCATAGTTTCAGACTTAAAGTACACATTATATATTATTGGACTTGAAATTTCTCTACCCATAATACCAAACAACTGATAAGATTCCAAGTGTATTTCCTTAATTCCAAAATTATTTGCATATTCACTCTTCCACACATGGACCAACTACATTTTAAAGTTATACAACTGAGAAGTGTATGAAAAACAAAAGTAACTTCTATTGAAATATGACAAGACAACAAATCTCTTGTTGAAATTTCAATGGGAGGATGTATACAAGGAGAAAAGGTGTCATCTGGTTTATGTCAAGCATAAATCCATCAGTCAGTCAGTCAGTCTATCGATTCTTGATAGTTGAACGTAATGGACTGTGATGGCAGATTGCAAATTGCACTTCTTGCACCAGCCAAGCAACTGCAATTAAGTTATCAGTTCAAATGGATGCAACTGAGAACTGATTCTAGGGGATGAAATATTAAACAACTGCTAAAACATATCACCACATAAAAAAAGAAAAAAAAATCAAAGCACTCTAGTGATTATCTCTTTAAAGAAAATGATACCTCTTAAAATTTTATTGCAAACAAGTTTCCCAAGCTTTTGAAAGTGCACATCAGATTATGAAGTATTTCACTTTGTCAAGAAAATGTATTGTAGTACTTTGAGACTTAAGTTAGCATTTTTTAATCCTTCAAATTCTGCAGTGTCTGCAGAGCAGGGCCTTTTAGTAGAATGAAGGAAAAATCAATAAAAACAAAATTCACAATGCATATCTTTCTCATTCTCCTTTTGTCTATAACCCAATTAAAATTCTTTCTGTTCCATTCAACCATTCAATAGTGTATAATCAGAAAAACTCTGACCTTACACAGTGCACACACACACACACACACATACACACATCCATATGAGAGTTATGTTCTTTCTCCCCCTGGCACGCTGCCAGTGAGGGATGAAATGAGAAGTAAATTGAGCAATGGTGCACATGCAAATAAACCCCAAACATCAAGTCAATTTACCAGTTATCAATTTGCCTGAACTGCATAATGATCTCACATAAGCACAACCCATAGCCATTAACAAGCCACTGTTAACAATAACTACTTTACATTTGTGAATGAGGGGTGTGATAGAGCTGCACAAAAATAGCCTGAGAATCAGTTAGCTTAAGTCACTTCATGATTAAATGGTAAAATGAACATCACTGCAGAGCCTCACTTGTTTTGGTTTAATGAAAGGGAAAATTATAAACAAACACAAAGATGGCTGTTGAGGCCTCAGTGTCAATTGAATTCTCAGCTCACTGATGCAAAAATAAATAGTTGTTCAGTGATCAGGCAAAATAAGACAAGCCACAACAAGAGCAAAAACATGAAGGTACAGAATAGGCAATGATGTAGGCGTGTTTACTTTCTGCAGCTCTGTAAATAAAAATGATCACAAACAAACAAATGAGGATATACTTTCCAAAGTCTGCAATATGGTTACTAAAGCTGTGATCTCATACCAGAAAAACACTTTCTTCACAGAATATATGAAAAATACAAGCAACCCAACTAAAACTTAAAAATGGTCTATGCAATAAATACGCATCAACATTTAATTATGTATATTAAAAATTATACATAGGCCCAGTGGTGCACTGACTCGAGTAAAAAGGTTCACCCTTGTTTGGTATTTGATATAAATGTGTTTTGATTGCGTAGCCTACCTGAAGTAGGAAGGAAGAAAAGTCCTTCACAGCACGTGCAGGTGTCAAACTTAAAGGTTTTTCTTAATCGCTGGCAAAGGATAGTAGTTGCAGGTTTGACAATTTTGTGGTATTTTAAAGTTAGTAGTTTTCTTTCACATTATTCACACTGAATCGCGGTCCAATTCAAGCCATCACGCCAAGCGTGTACACATTTCATGAAATTGAACCGAATCAATAGAGTGATTCAATCGTGAATCGGACATTGCTAGCTCTGAATCTAAACAGTCGAAAGAAACACTGGATACGCGACATGGTTGCTTACATTTTATGAGGGCATGGTTCAAGACGACGTAAGGTAATATCACTAGTCATTAATGATTTATCTATAAGATTTCTGGTGGTCGTGCCAAGACGGTAAATTGGCTCATCTCCAGAGATGGCGCCCAGCAGGGCAGGCCTAATCTCTCAATAGATTTGGAGAATAATATTTTTGAGAAAAATGTTTTTTTTTTCTTTAAAATGTTTTGCGTCCCTCTAATAATTATCTCAATTTTATCATCACCACCTTGTAAGAGACTGCTTAAAAACTTTATTTTTTTTTATTTATGTTTAATTTTATCATTTAATATTCAGTCGCAACTTGGATTTTGTGGCGCTGGCGCTTTAAAATGTTATGGGACACTTAGTGTTCGCTGTCCAAATAGGTTACAACACTGTCTTGGACAGCCTGCACATTTTGTACGTCTCCCTCATCTATCAGATCTGATTCAGCTAATCAGCTCATCAGTGGAGACTGTAAGACCTGAGGTGGGTGTGTCAGATATATAGGTAGACAGTGCAGGGGGTCTTCATGGAAAGGTGTGAAAACCACTGGCCTAGGCCTACAAAAACATTAGGTGTTTATATGTTTTAATCATACCTACACCGCCATCTACTGTTAGAGAATATAAAACAGTTGCTTGACTTGTCATGGACATGGTACTTCGTGACACCACCACCATTATTAGCTAGTAAATTCCCAAGATAAATATCTGTATTCCGGAGACACGAGACAATAATAATCTATTCATCTCTGTCATACCTGTGCACAATAGTCAGATATCTTTGTAGCCTTTGCCCCCTCAGGCCTTGCTAATTTGACTAACCTATCTAAATATATACTCATCAAGCTCATGATGAAAGTAGTGACTGAATATTATAGGACTCCGAGAGTAAACATGCTCTCTTGTTCCCTCTGGGTAGCAGATCAGCGGTGAGGCTGTTGCTATAGAAACGCAGGCAGCACAGGTTGTCGTCGGTTGCTCGGTGAAGAGGTAACGTTAGCGAAGGCTCACTCGTATGTCCGGAAAGTGGCCAGGCGAATCTGGGGACCGGTGATTTAAAAGAGACAATAAAGGAACTGATCAGAAGAAGGACATGTCGGAGCGAGTCGCTTCATGTGGGAACCTGTGTGACACGAACACGCTTCTGCTTCGGTATTGCAACGGTAAGTTTGGCAGCGACTTGACTCGGCATTCATAATGAATGCGCTAGAGCGCCTCACGGGATGGTTGTTTTCATTACGCAGGTCGATAACGCAAGCGAATTTTGTATTTGATATTAAACAGTTTTTACATGAACATTCCAGCAGTGTAGTGTTATTGACGTGTCGGTTTGGCTCTTCCTGCGAGGGCACAACAAAAGAAACAGTGTTGTCATTGATGAAGACATTTGTTTAAATTATGATCAGTTTTATATAGCCTACATGCAAATTAAAGACATTTTCTTATCGCATATATGCGGTTGGGATCAGTGCCAAGGTAGAATGAACATCTAACGTTACTCAGAGATTCAGTCTCTTGGTAAATATAAGGAGAATTTCAGTATGAGATTTCTCATGTGTTTACATTTTTCATTTGGTGATACGCTTTGAGCCTTTTATCCTGATTCAGTTTGATTCTCTGGGCCTTTGTTATTTGATTTCAGCTATGCATAATGTTTTGGTGGAAAGAATGTACTTGTTTATTGTGATCTAGTAATCAAGTGTATAACATTATGCACCTATTAAGATGGATTTACCTGGTTACAGTGTATCCGTAGTGATAAAGCTCAGTAGTAAACAAACATCTTGTCTGTTGGTAGCATTTCAATCATTAACAAACATTAACCCAAATATTTTTATTTACAAAGCAGCCATATTTTGCACAGTCAAGTTGTGAATGAGCAGAGCACCGAATTTGACTATGATGTAGTTTTATCATGAAAACATTGCATTTACATTCAAGCATTTAGCAGACGTTTTTATCCAAAGCAAAAGTGATTTCTCAAAGAGCAAACAATATCTCTTCTATACAATGGCAGGTTTATGAAACACCTAGTTTAGATTAGCAAGCAAGCTCAAGAAGAGAAATGCAGAAAAAAATAATATGCATCATGTCTGACAATTTTATAAATGCATGTTGTTGTAAACAACAGCAGAAATGTGATTTTACGTGTCTAAAACATTGTTCTGAATATTGCATTAGTATTAGCCAATCTACCAGCTGATGAATGTGGATCAAAATATAATAAAGTCTGTTTGGACACATGGCCTTTGACCTCAACGGAAAAAGATGTGGATAAGACAAGATGTTTCTCCTCCCTTTTAGCAAGAATAAGCCTATTGAGTTTGCTATCCTAGTTTAATGATTATATGGTTAGTTGCATTTTATTATTTCCATTGAAAATTTTTCCCCTAGTGCTGAAGAACAGACTTGTCACTAATTTTGTGTTGTGGTCCATTATTTGAGAACCACTGATACAAAATACAGTTCAATATCTTTAAATGTTATAAATATTTATCTTTATTTATACTATATATATATATATATATATATATATATATATATATATATATATATATATATATATGGCCAGTGCAAACATAAAAGAAAACATTTAACAAATATATAAAACTGTATATATAAAATAGATAATGACAGTTAAAATGATTGAATAAAATGTTGAATTTAATATACAATCAATCACAATCAACAATCAATATTATCACTATGGCATCCTCATGCTATACCCATTGTGCACAGCTTGTTGTTGTTGTCACTTAGAAACGACTATTTCCTCTTCGTTCTTGTGAATTACAGGTTCTCTCAAGGATAGGTATCGGTGTACATAGTGGTAATTGTTTGGGTTTTTTCAGTAGGGCAATTTCTGCGACAGATGGTTTGGCTGGACGACAGATGGATGTGTAGACGGTATATAGATGAGCCTGGGTCAGAGAGAGTGTCTGTCGGTGTTGTACAGTTAGATGGTTTACATTGGTTCTGCATAGCTATCTGGGCTCAGGCCATGATATTAGCAATTCAATTTGTACAGTAAAAATCCCTAATGTCAATCGTATTGATTAAGAAAATGAGCATGCGCCCTAGGGGTATAAAGCAACTAGTCATAAATCTTCAAGTGCACGTACACACTTCAGCGTCCCATTGGTGGAGAGGCTGGTCAGTGCACTTCCTGGTGGTGCCTGGCCGATGCATCAGACAGGTCTGGAGTCGAGCCAAAGCTGTCTCTCTCTCAGCCAACAGCACCACCAGCAGTTTTCTACCGCATAGGAGACGGGAATCAGTGTCCTGTTACAAACATCACCCTTCTACTCTTTACACACAGCACTGAGTGGTAAAGGGGTGGGGGAGGGTGAGAAAGGGTGGTCCAGACAAGGGATCAGCCATCCAGCAAGCCACGGGGTAGGTGGGAGAAAGAAACCTTGGCCAGGGAGGTGTTTGGCACCTTTAGGAACCCCCTAGAGAGCTGCAGAGGATCAGGCTGTCCGAGCGGGTGACTGGCAGGTGGACATAGTACTGACTGGAATGGCAGGTAGGTGGGGAGTACGAGCAGAGCGGGATGATGAATATTTCAACGCTCGGTCACAGAGCATCCGGTTTCCTCCAGACTGCTTTTGTCTTCCAGCATCACTATTCAGCTTTATCCTGCTTTCTTCTCACCTTCCACCTTTGCTTCCCTTTTTTTTCTTTCACTTTTATATTTCAGTTGATGTGCTCACCACCTGCTGAAGCTGCTTTACAGCTGTGATCTCCAAGTGTTAGCAGTGCAGGCACTAAAAGAGGTTTATGATATATGCACAGTTAGTGTGGAGCCCGCTGCATTGCCCTTGAGATAGAAACAGAGACAAGGAGCCACTGTTTTATCTGAAATATTGAGGAGCTAAATAAAAAAAAATGTGACTACAAAATTCATTTTTGCTTTGTTTGTTGTGGATATTTATAATTTGTATATTTAAATGAAACCCATTTGATGGCTGCCACAGTGAATGAGCATTGTTACCATTTTAAACTTTCTCAATTGTTTGCTGAGGCTTTCAGTTTTTTTCTTTTCTTTTTTTTGTGATTTTAATGGATTTTTTGTGGTAAGAACACATTTTGATGGATAAATATATATCACAGGTGTTTCAAAAATGTACACATTTTTATTCGTGCAAACAAGGTTTTCTTTGGACTACTACTTTTTTCAATTACTTACAACTAACTAGATCCCAGTGTTGTTATAGTGGATGTATGAAATGACAGGTTTCCTAGCAAATATTGTAAATTTAAAATGGACTTTCCACTTTAGGGTAAATGGGGTAACTTTTTGAACCAAATTCTTTCTGCAGTCTCTATCAAAATTGTATTAAATAAATAAATAAAAAAATGTAAAAAAAAAAAAAAATTAAAGTAGTATTTCTCAACCAGGGGGCCCTGAAAAACTTTCAAGGGACATCAGGATGATTTAATGTAATATATTTTATTAAATTAAAATGTTCATATATTAATAGTAAATTGTAAATATTCTAACTTAATTTAAATGCAAAAATCAAGATGTAAACTGAAACCCCATTCATAATAACTTTAGCTTGTTATTTTTGTATTTATTTTTAACATAAAGTTTTCACAATATCTGGGCCCACACAATGAATTGTAGGTAATATATATATATATATATCAAAGATTCAATTTCTGATAATAATAAAAAAAAACAAATCCTTGCTGACTCTGAGATCGTTCGCCAGCTTAAGTGAAAGTTTAACTGGCCTTATGTTTTCCACTCGTACATTACACGTCACGCCGTGATGTCACGTGTCATTACGGGACCTTTACGGGTTGTTTGTGAAAGCATGCACATATTCCAGGTAATCATGGGAGTGTGAAAGGGGCAAAATCTAGCTACCTGGGAGCAATAGCCGGGACATATTACCCGTGTATTTGCCGGAATTGCAGTGTGAAAGGGGCTATTTACTCACACTCGTGTCTTTCAAAACCTATATGACTTTTGTCTTTGGCGCACAAGAATATCTTTTTTTTTTTATTCCACAGAAGAAAAAGTTTTACAGATATGGATAAACTCTACAAAGTCTTATACGATAACTCTCTGTCTGTCTCTTTCAGATGATAATGTGTCAGCCGGGAGTGGGATGGAGATGGATGACCGTATCTCTCACCTGGAGCAGAGGGTGCAGCTGCAGGAGGATGAGATTCAGCTGATGAAGGCGGCACTGGCGGATGCTTTGAGAAGGCTGGGCTGCTGTGAGGAGATCACACAGGCCAGCAGCAAGAAAGGTGGACCTACTAAAGGTCAGTGCTTCATCATGACCCTCTGCTTATTGCCATTATGTCTTTAGAGCCTAGAAAACCGCCAAATGAAAGATACTTATCTAAAGCAACTTACAGTGTTCTTACTTTGTGTTCGCATCCTATGTTCTATTAAGATAATTCAACCCTAAGAGCTACAGGGATATATTGTAATGCATAAAATAGTGGTTACATAAAAAGTTTCCATGTGGGAGGTGAAGATAATTTGCATGTGATGATAACTTGTGTTCCTGTGTTTCTTCCTTCCTGATAAAGTGCGGCAGATACTGCAAGCTCTGCCATCCAAGCCACTGACAAATGGCTATGTGCAAACAAAACGCTTGAGTGGCTATCCTTCCTCTCCCTCCTCTCCGAAAAAGGAGGTGCTGATGTCTATCAAAAGGTGGGAGTTATACGCAAGACAATCTTGTAATATATATTTATTGCTCATTACTTTTCAAATCCAATTTATTAGAAGACATGCTGGTATCATACGTGTTGAAAATATTTTTCTTTTTCCACACCAACAACATTAATGCAGTATTACTTCTCTACCTCAAGGTGATGATATTGAGTAAAAAATTACTTGGCCCTTTTATTTTACAGGATCGCTAGGTATAATGAAGTATCTTATGCATGTATGGTGAATTAATAATAAATAGTTGTAGTATAATAATAGTTTATATAATAATTCATAATTAATATTAATAATTTGTAATGTGATGTCTGTTTAATACGTCTAGACTGACATAATCTGTAAATAACATACTGTCATACTCCCTGTTTACTACAATATCAGCATATACTTCAATACTACTTGGTAAAATAGTATACAATTATAATGAAATATCGTGAAAAATTCTTTTCTTTGATGTCTTTCTTTCCTGCCCTCTGCATTGTGCCTCACTCTTTCTTCTCCACCTCATGCTCTTGTCCCGGTGTGTCAGGAAGAGCATGTCCACAGAACGCCTGTCCACGGTGAAGAAGGAGATGGCAGACTCCCGCAGCAGAACCACCTCATCCAGCAGCTCAACATGTGGAAAGAGAGACAGGTACCTTTTCTAAGTCTAAATAAAGTGCATTAAACTCGTGGATTGTTCTATACAAAGAGATCAAATTTCAGTTCTTCTCCTTCCCTCCGAACCTTAAGTCTAGAACAAGACGTCAAAAGAGCTAAAAATAGATGTTACCTCAGTGTCTAATTAGAAGAAAGACAAATCCAGACCTGTGGTCAGCAAAACACCAGAGACGGTGTAAGGGGAAGAGGTGGACCATCCATAGAAAACCGTTTGTAAAATACCATTTTATATCATGTTTTGAGCTAAATCAGCACCATGCATGATATCATTGTCATTTTACTGCTGATTTGAACTATACATGTACAGTATACAAAACGTCAGGAAGCACCTTTATTCAGAATTTAAAAAAAATTAGCAATTGTTAGGTTACCATTGTGTCTTCGGGTTCAAACATACTGTAGCTCTGACCACTGTTACAATAAAGTAAAAAAAAAAAAATATATTAAATTGCTTAAAAGTCACAGTAAAGATATATATAATGTTACAAAGGATTTATATTTCAAATAGCTTGGTATTATTTTTTTCTATTCATTAATTCATTCAGAAAAAAAAAATGTATCATGTTTTCCACTAAAATTGTAAGCAGCAACATTTTCAACATTGATAATATAAAGAAATGTTTCTTGAGCAGATTTCTGAAGGATCATGTGACACTAAAGACTGGAGAAATGGCTGCTGAGAATTCATCTTTGCCATCACAGAAATAAATTACGTTTTGAAATATACTAAAATAGAAAACAATTATTTTAAATTGTGAACATATTTCATATTGAAAAGAAATAATATTTCATATAAAGGTTTGAGCGTTTCTTAATAAGAAATATATTTTAACTAATAAGTGTACTCGTGCATACAGCAAGAAAGCTTAGGAAGAATGTGATCAAATAGTGATAAATAATTTATAATTCGAATACATGGATTTCCAGTTTAAGCATTGATGTTCAGGTTAGACATCTGTCGATATAAGTGTTATTGACTGAGATCCTATCAGAGCTGTATAACACCCACTGAAAAACTCATTAAAAATTAATAAACAGAAATCCATTAACCATGTTACCACTTAATATAGTGTTAAATTCTATTGAGTATTTTTCTAACATGTTTTCAAGATGGAAAGAATTATGTAAAACTACATTTGAGTGAAGAAACATTCCAATAAGCCCAGTAGCCTAAGCCTTTGTTGTTATCACAAAGTATTACTTAATGAAAGCTTCAGTCTACTAAAGGGCTAAGTATCAGTTCCAACAAGTTTCCCACTATGCACCTGCAGGATGTTTGTATGGCAGATTAGACACGTTAGTAGTGTTTTTTATATACCACGATGATTCTTTGTGATCAAACTTTGTATGGTGCATGGCAACCGTGCAAAGTCACTTGGTTGACACACTTACCACTGAAACAGTATCTTGACCACAGAGTGCTTCATATTACTGCACTGAAGCACAGGGGGTGTGGTCAGCCAAAAATGGGCTGTCATGCATGCTAAGGAAGTTTCCTGCCATTGGTTAGCGAGGTCCATGTTCCTGCAGAGCTGAAGTTAACTCAAACAAGGAACTCAGTCTTTTGCCTGACGCTTCTGCAAATTCCAGCTAGCACTTAGACGGAATAACGGGACAAACAACATGAAGAAGTCAACCAGGTAAAGCTGAAGTTCTTGTTAAGCGCTTTCAGGTCTTCAAAAGAAAAACTTTTGGTAGTTTTAGGGTGAGGCTGATAATGGAATTGCTTTCAGCTTCCCACAACAAAGCAAACATAGGTAGGCAAACAGGAATATTCACAGCATCATGGCTTCTGACGAAAAACAAAGCAAACGCACCTGTGCTGAGTTTGTGTTTTAATTTTCCGAATGGGAACAATAAACTTTAAAAGCTTTCTAGAATCTGACATCTTTTTGCATATCGATTTTACTTTGCTGTTGCAAGACTTCAGTTTTGTAAATTTTATGCAACATTTTATGAGTCACAAAATGTGCATGTTTTCCATCTGGGTTTGATTATCATGAACATGAAAGCTATCCATTCAGCTTCCATTCAGGTTGTATATATGTTGCATATAATGCACGGGTTTTAATAATTGCTTTAGTGCAATCTGAGACAGATATTGATAGTTTTTGCTGCTAGGTTGCATGTATTAAACATGCACACCACCAACTGCCACACACAAACACAGTCGGATTTAAAGGAAGGACATCATGTCCAGAGAACTTCCTTTTAGTGAATCAATTTCTAAGCAATTCAGTATAATCCATAGAGATACTTTGCGTGCTGTGTTTTTAATGTATAAAAGACATGAAATGTCAAATTGGAACACGTCATCAATGCTGTGTGTGGTATGAATGGGTGTGTGCATAGTCTGTGCATTAGTTTAAGGCTTCTTTGAGGTCAAGCACATTAGTTGCACATGCTTACAGCATCATATTGAGTTATGGTTGCTACACAGCCTAGAGTGATTATTGGTAAAAATAGATTTTTCCAGTACGTGCTAATTAGAATATGGCTTTATTGCTAGATCAGCTGCCATTTTGTGCGTCATGACCTTAAATCAGGTGTGTGGAGCCCTGAAATGTTCCTAAAATCCCCTTTATAAAAAGAAATAAATTTATTTTTACAATAATCATGATGTTGGTTATAAACATGTTTCAAAATAAACGTCCACTGAGTAAAAAAGTGGCATAATTCATGGTTCAAACTGAATTGTGAAGGCAGATGCACAATCCAAATATTTTACCTGTTTTGTGTAATATTTGAATATTTACCTAAAGGTTCTGTTTCCAGAACTCAATATGGTGACACTTATGAAAACTATTCTTTACATCTAAATATAAATGGAAAAAACGATGAACACAGCGATTGATCTCAATGTTTTTTGTTACAGAAGCAGTTTTACAGAGATATGGACAATTCATTTGACACATGATGCTGCAAATGACACTGTTTGCCCAATAAAAATGCGAGAAAAAGCAGCTTAGTAAAATTTAAATATTTAATATAAAAATTAGAAAAATGTAAGAATTTAGTTTCACATCTGGCATTATATATATATATATATATATATATATATATATATTAAAAAATATGACAGTATTGTATGATTTTGTCTACAGTATACCACTCTAAAAAGGGGTTATTAGAGATGAGACCTGCTTTGGTTCAAGTTTTTCTTTAATGAAGCGTTTGGATGGTTTCTGCAGGACTGCATGGACAAAATCAGATCATTGTGGGAGCATTTCTATTCATCTGCACCCACGATCCTTCTGTCTCCCCTTTACATAAAATCTCATATTTTTTCAGCCAGAGACGCTGATGGCTGTCAGTTCTAATCGCATGAGTATAGTTGAGTCCTACAAACATATTCTAGCAAATAGTACTGAATTGATGGGTCTAATTTATTGCGTCTCAGGCTATCAATCGTGACAGACATGCATCAGCAAACAGGAAGTAGAAAACTGTGTGGTTAAAGAATGCACGCACACTCAGACACAAACAGAACTTGTTTTTCTTTTCTTTTCCCCTTTCTTTTTTACTGAAAGCATCCAGTGTAGCAGTTTTGTCTGTTTGTATGTTTTTAATGATAACTCCCCTACAGTCCTGGAACCTCCCCAGAATCTGTTGAGTCATGTAAACTGCCTGTACTAAAATTGAAAGCCGTTTTGGGGCCCGTTTGATCCTATCACATTAATTCAGTGTTCTCTCCATTAAACAGAGCTCTGTGAGAGTCCACATAAAAGTCAGGATTAATAGATGAGCTCAATGAATTAGTCGTCCTCTCACAAAGCACAGGTCAAAGTCAGCAAACAAACTTTTTAGAAATGTTTTTAGAAAGTTTTTGTTTGACTTTTGTGGCCCTTTTGTCTGGCTTATAGTCTTTGAAGGGATGAACAACTGAAATAAATCTCTTTTCCTTGTTCTTTCAGCAAAACCAAAGAGTGCACCCTCAATGCCGGTAAGTTTTTGTCAATTTCTTTTTAAAGTATTCATAAAACAAGAGCTCAGGATCAATACGTGTTTGGTTTTTGGTCTTTTTTCCTTTAGTGTTTTATGTGGGACTAGCAACTAGCAAGTTCATTTAAATAGCTCTTACTAAAACTAAAAAAAGCTGATAAAATTACTAAAATTTAACGTTAATCCAAAATATTAATAAATACTGTAGTATAAATAAAATTAAAATAACACTTATACATAAGAACCATGGCAGTAAGTTTTGCAATAAACATTTGATTGTTTAGTTTTTTATTCAATTGCAGTTTACTTTTCCACTTGAGGAAAGGCATATATTTTTTATATCTATGTGTATGTAAAATTTGTTAATCTTTGTTTAACTAGAGACAATGAGGAAATTGTTATGGGAAATTAACCTTATAAAACAGCCTGACCGGATTGCATTATCCTCTGCATTACAGCTAAAAACCATTTTGTATGGCCATAAAGCCATCATGTTGTAGTCACGTGTTGTAATGGGTCTCTAAATGAACACCGTTCTGTCAGTAGAGCTAACAAACCTAACAATACCTTACATTTCTGCTCGTTTCTATCTGGCCGCTTATGTTTTGCTCTTCTTGAACAGAGGATGGTTACGTGAGGATGTTCATACGTGGACGTCCAATCACCATGCATATTCCAGACCAGCTGAGGGAAAGCTACAGCCTTGACCAGAAGGTGGCGCTGCCAGAGCGCAAGCTAAAACTTCAGTGGGTGTATCCTTGTGAAGTTTTTTTTTTTTAAAGGTTTTTGTAATTCATGTGTTTTTAACAAACTTTTATCTGACAGTTTAAGCGCAAAAAGAAATGAAAGAACTTAGTTTAGTACTGACATGCAATGTGACAGCCGTTTCTGTGAGTGCTTCACATGTGTGTGCTCCAAAAAAACGTATATCAGAGGTTTATACGAATATGGTTTAAATGGATGATTTCAGCAGGATAGACATGATAATCCAAACCAAACAGATGTTTTTAGCAGAGTATGTATTGTGTAAAAGGGGGCGGGGAGCAGCAGCTCATCTGCATTTAAAGAGGCATGCACCAAAATATCGTTTCTGCTTCCACTCATTTTAAAAATGATATAATAAATGATCTGTGGGGTATTTTCTGCTGGAACTTCACAGACACATTCTGGGGATACTTGAGACTTATATTACATATTGTTAAATGGGGCATAATACTGTAGGTCTCCTTTAAATGTAACTGAAGTTAGTTGTTCAGTTTTTAAATGATTCTATTAAATTGTTACATTTTGAATTTTAAAGTAAAGGGGAAAAAAGGAGACTATATATGTGAGTTGCTTCCAGTCTAGTCTTTAATTTATAGCTATCATTTTTAAATGAGAATAACCAATAAAGAAAATGAAATAAGTATTGCAATAATAGCCAACAATGAAAATTAATTTAGTTAATGAGTTCCGATTTTTCAAGTTCTATTAATAATTAAAATGCATCAGTGACTTTAAAGGTAAATTTGAGCGAATTTTCTAATTAGAATTGAAAACCAAAAGAGACTGTACAGAAATGTAGTGTCAATTTAATAGCACACATCTTTGGTCATTTACCGCGGTCTATGGAAATGTTATTTTGTTTCTTAACGCACTCTGTTAGTTACGGCTATAGGGGAAGAGACTGCCGTTCCAACCTCTACCTGCTGCCGACGGGAGAGATTGTGTACTTCAATGCTTCCGTAGTGGTGCTCTACAATGTAGAAGAGCAGCAACAAAGACACTATCTGGGCCATAATGATGATGTCAAGTGGTAAATATACATTATATTGGTTTTTAAGATGGTTTCCACATGCTTTTGGTCATTTAGTGAACTGTTAATTAATATTAAAAGCACTGGTCGAACTACTACAGGAGAGAAATCAGTCCAACATTGATGTCATACAGGGAAAATAAACACTTCCAATTTCATATGTAGATTATTCTTAAACTAGGTCATTGTTCAAAGGTCCCTGAGATGTTATCACCATGCTATCATCTACACGAGCAAATACTTTGCACTATCATTCAGCAAAAGAGCCAATGTACTCAGGAAGTGTTGTCAGTTTGTCAATTTGCATTTTTAGGGGCAGATCTTGCTCTCTTAACAGATTCTTATCTTCAAGATAAATGAATCCTGCAGGATATTCAAATACAAATGCTGCAATCAAACCTGATCTTTTCTGCCATCTGTTTTATTTATTTTTTCCTCTTCTGTTTGGCTGCAAGGCAATGCTTGTACTTTTAACCGTTTTATGTAGATCTCTTCTGCTGTAAGAACCGCATCAACATGCTACTGTATGTGTTGTGAAATATTAGTTAATTGGCATTTGTCACTAATTAAAATAACACTGACATGCTCTCTCTGTGACTGTCAGAATCCCTGCTGGTTTGCAAAACAGTTGCAGCCTGTTTACGGTGTTTTCTGGGATCAGTCTGCATTCATTTACTGTTTCGCTAATGAGAGGGCGAGAGAGATGGGAAATCATTTCTGACAAGGACTGATCCTGACAATGCTCTCTTTGCAGTTTGGCCATCCATCCAGACATGGTCACCATAGCAACAGGACAAGTTGCCGGAACATCCAAAGAAGGCAAAGTTAGTTTACATTTACATTCTCTAGCAGTATATTGATTTGTTGATCTTGTGGCTTGAACCAGTCCTCGGTGTGATCAGAAACAAAACCACTGTGATCACAATTTACCTCAAAGTTTTAACACTTTACAAAGTGTGTTAGCTTTATGAATTATAGCCGTAAGAATTTACTTTTAATCAGCAAGGATGCATTAAATTGATCAAAAGTCACAGAAATGTATAATGTTGCAAAACATTTCTGCTGTTCCTTTTAAGTTTTTATTCCTTAAAGAATTATTTCAAAAAGGTGTCATGGTATTTACAAAATATTTAGAAGCAGAGCTGTTTTAAACATTGAAAATACTTCGAAATTATTGCACTAGACCCGTATATTGTAATGATTTCTGAAGGGTCATGTGACACGGAAGACTTGAGTAATAGCTGATGAAAATTCAGCTTTGCATCACAGGAATAAATTACATTTTAAAATATAATAAAAATAAAGCTGTTATTTTAAATTGTAATAATATTTCACAATATAACTGTTTTTATTGTATCTTTCCTTTCTTGGTGAGCAACAGCCAAACAATTTGTAAAAATCGTACTGTCCCAAACTTTTGAACTGTAGTGAGTAAATGAGTAAATAAAATTAGTAAATAATGAATGATGATTTTTATGTGAAATATTCATCTCATCTGTTATAGAGATGCTCCAATCATATGCATATAGCACTCAATATTTATATTCCCATCAGGCCTTGCAGCCTCATGTCCGTGTGTGGGACTCTGTCAGTTTAAACACTCTTCATGTGATCGGAGCAGGAGTGATTGACCGAGCTGTCACCTGCGTTGCCTTCTCAAAATCGGTAAGCTTTGCTTTTTTTTAAGTTCCGGATAAATAATCGATGTGCTTTGATACCATACGACATATGAGAAATCTGCACAATGGGTGTAGATAATGAATGTTTGAACAATGATAAATGGCTGAATGAACAATGGTATTTTACATGGATATAATACCCCTCCTCTTCACAGAATGGCGGTGCTCATTTGTGTGCGGTTGACGATGCAAATGACCACATTTTGTCTGTTTGGGACTGGCAGAAAGAAAAGCAACTGGCAGAGGTTAAGGTGAGGCAAGGCAACATGCTGTATGAAGATAGAGAAAGAGAGTGTGTGTGTTTGTGTGTGTAAACTGAGAAGAAGTTAATACAATGCTAGACCTAATAATGTACAGCTTCCTAACATAGTCTGTCTTGTGTGATTTATCTATCAATAACAGAAAGCTGAGTGTTCACAGACCAAGTGGTTTAAAACCCTGCACTATGACGTCTTTTTGACATCTGCACTGTTCTCTTAATTTTGTAATGTAATGATTTGCACTACCTAGGAAATTACTGTGCAAACATCACCAATCTCTCTTACCAATCCCCTTCTATTCCAATTGCCGGGCTCTATTCTATTATGCAATACCCACTTTTCACAATCCAATCAATTCTCAATAGATCAAATCAATTATTACATATTACATTTCAGGCTGTTTTAGTTAGATTTAAAAGCATCTAAATTTGTTTAAAATGCTAAAATCATCATGTTTACACAAAAATGTGATCGTTTTACTAGTGTGCAGTTATCACAGATGTCTTGATGTATACATGCTTATTGGGAATTAATAAAATAAGCCACTTCATGAAATGAAGAATGCATCATATTTTATTTAAAATATTCACCCACGATTTTGCAGTGTTCCAATGACTCAGTTCTGGGTGCTGTCTTCCACCCCATGGAGGCCAACCTTATTGTCACCTGCGGGAAGTCCCACATCAACTTCTGGACAATGGAAGGGAATACTCTTACAAAACGCCAGGGACTGTTTGAGGTTTTCAACATTTATTTGTCTGTATTCCCACTGAAATACAAAAACAGCACAGAGTGATCCGAGTTGATTAACTGTGTCTGAAATGTTCATTGTAATTTATTTTTCATTTAATATTATATTTAGTTTTTCATTTAAAGGTTAGATTATAAATTTCAAATAAATTATTTTCTTTTAAATCCTTGTTTTGTTGCATTCCAGTTCTTTTTTTATTTTAGTGTAATTCAATTTAATTTCACTTTATTTATATTTATTTGCTTTAAATCACTATTTTAATAAAAAAGTCAGCATAGGATGATGCTCTTGAGTGCATATTTTATTTAAATGTATTTCTTATAAAATACAATAAAGTTGCATTCTAAATCCCTATGGCACAAAAATCTTTTATAATAATTTTATTTAATGTATTCCTATATTTGGTGCGCTTTCAGAAACATGAAAAACCCAAGTATGTACTCTGTGTCGCTTTTGCTGGGAACGGAGATGCAATCACTGGAGATTCTAGCGGAAACATCTACATCTGGGCAAAAGGTCAGGAAATAATTATGCTATTAAACATGTAAAGTGTTGTTTTTTGTTTTGCTCTGCCACTATATTGATTCAGGTGGCACATTTTTAAGAAATAAATTACATTTAATCCACGTTTTTTATCTACTGGCAATCAGAAAAAGGCAGTACATCCATCTGTTTGTCTGCTGTTGGAGATACTCCCTCAGTGCAGCCTATGATTTGGTGATGAACTCTTGATTTAAAGGTGGAAACCGGATCAGCCAGGTGGTTTCAGGAGCACATGAGGGTGGAATCTTCTCTCTGTGTGTGCTGAAAGATGGAACGCTGGTGTCAGGTGGAGGAAAAGACCGCAGGGTGCTGTTGTGGGACCATGATTACCGCAAAAAGAGCGAAATTGAGGTGAAGTGGTGCTCTTGTTCTTACAAAACAAATGAAAGCTTTACTGACATTCATAATTGAATCCAGACACTCCATTTACTCTCTAATACGGCTTTTATTGTTTGGATGTTATCATATTTCTAGTACTGAAATGTAATCCAGGCATTCATTTGTGTTATTTATCAGATCCAGCTACATCAGCACTGAATCCGCTTAATTCAGAACAATTTGTGCTAATCGTGTTTTAGTTGAGATTTACAGATTACATGTTCCTTAATATATTTCTCTGTGTGTAATCAGGTTCCCGAGGCTTTTGGGCCCGTCCGCACTCTAGCTGAAGGAAAACAGGACGAGTTGTTTGTGGGAACGACTCGAAACGCTGTTCTGCGGGGCTCTTTCTCTGGGTCCCTCACTCCCATTGTTCAGGTATGTTGTCAGATGATATGACAGATTGTTTAAATGCCTTTTGGCCGAATATCTTTGTTCCCTCAGTTTTTTGTAGCCAGACCTTAGGTAATAAAGAACATATGGCCTGGACCATATTGCAGCTTATAGTGGCCAAAAAGCTTCCACTTAAACAGGATGAGACCAGATGTAACATAGCAACAGTTGTGTGTGTTCACATGCCTGATGTGGTTTTTCTGAACTAGGTTATAACACAATAATCAATTTTACCTGTCCAGAAGTAATCAGTACAGGACATGGCCTCCTGGACCAAAATCTCCATTCTTACCCTGGTCTGTATGTTTTCTTTCTGTGAAAGGGTCACACTGATGAGTTATGGGGCTTGGATGTGCATCCCAGTACTGAGCAGTTTGTGACTTGTGGTCAGGACAAGCAAGTCCATCTCTGGGACACCTCTTCCCATCTGCCTCTGTGGAGCAAGGCCATTGAGGTTTGCATGAAACTCTGTGTTTACTTTTACACTGCTGTAATATGAAACATCAAAAGCAGTCCCATCTGCTTTGCTAGTTTTATTTTGCAAATTGTATGTTCACTCTGAGGATAAATGACTGTTTAAGATTCTTTAAAAAAAAATGTTTTATTAAATGTTCTGCTATGATATTTATATATAGAGAGAGAATGAGAGATTTTACATTTTTAATTTTTGTAATATTTATATTGTAATATTAAAAACTAAATGCACATAATAATAATAATAATAATAATAATAATAAAAAATGTCATTTGACATGAAATATATTTCATTATGTGTATTTACTTTTTTACATTGTATATTTTTGACATATATTCATTTTTATTTTTTTATATTAAGATCTAAAAATTAAATCCATGTATTATAAAATGATACATTGTATGAAACATACTTGTGATTTATTTTAATTGTTTTTAATATTTATATTAAAATATAAAAATGAAATGCATATATTTTGCTATACAGATATTATAAATATGAAATGTAATTATTTAGTTTTTTTACATTGTATCTATATATTATTCTAGGACCCTGGACGTTCCGTTGGATTTCATCCCAGTGGTGCTGTGCTTGCTGTGGGCACCATGACAGGAAGGTATGATTGCACATGGGAACTTTTCATTTTGACTTCCTTAACATGTCAAACCTGAAACATTTAACAGCTTTAACATTTCTTAACCGTATATTTAATTAAAATATTGTAATTTGACACCTCATTATTGATAAAAAAAATGTTCTCCTGTCTTACAGGTGGTTGGTGCTGGACACTGACACCCGTGATCTTGTCTTTATGCATATAGACGGCAATGAAATCATCTCCGTTGTTAAATATTCTCCAGGTGTGTTTATTGTTCATTTGTGCTTTTAGCCATTAGTCACAGCTATTCCTAGTATTTTAATATTTGAAAATATAATCTATTCCCGTGATGGCAAAACTGAGTTTTTACAGCCACTACTCACTTTTCATTGATTTAATGCATACTTAGAATACATTAAAATGAAAAATAAAACAAAAAACAACCCCAGACTTGTGACTGATAATGTGTCCAAAATTGCCGCTCACATCCTCTCTGTCTCATAGATGGTGCGTACCTTGCTGTGGCTTCCCACGACAACTTTGTTTACATCTACTCTGTTACTGAGAACGGCAGGAAATACAGCCGAGTTGGCAAATGCACTGTGAGCTTTGCAAGAAAATGAATCCCAAATATGTTTCTAATCAATGTAATGAATTCGAGACCATTAGCACTCATTTAATGCTGTGTGTTGAATCCGTAGGGACACTCCAGTTTTGTCACTCATCTCGACTGGTCCACCGACAGCCAGTTTATTGTAACCAACTCAGGCGACTATGAGATCCTATTCTGTGAGTTGTTTTCTCACCTAACACCTTCGTCATTAAATGAAGCTCAGATGTCATTGTATTAAAGGCTGGTTATGTTTCCTGTTAAAAAGGGGAAGCATCCAATGGGAAGCATATTACTAGTGCTGATGCAGTGCGCAATCTAGAATGGGCCACTTCCACCTGTGTGCTGGGTTTCAGTGTGTTTGGTAAGTCACCTTATACATAATATGGAGAGGAAAAAAGCAATGTCTTCGGTATCCATTATTAATTGTTATTCTGGAAATGAATATGATATATTGAAATAATGTTTTTTGGATATTATCAAATTTTTACATTTTATTTTTAAATGTTTTTTTTTTTTTTTTCAAGGAATCTGGCCAGAAGGTGCTGATGGCACAGACATTAATGCTGTATGCAGGTCACATGACAATAAGCTTCTTGCCTCAGCTGATGATTTTGGCAAAGTGCACTTGTTCTCTAACCCCTGTTCCCAGCCGAGGGTGAGTATGTTTTTTTTTTTTTTTGCATTTTATTTTCAACACTGGCCAATTAGTATTTCTAAAACTTTTTTTTTTTCACTTCATCCACAGGCTTGCAGCCATGTCTATGGTGGGCATAGCAGCCATGTGACCAATGTTGCCTTTCTCCATGACGACAGTCATCTTCTCTCTACTGGTGGGAAGGACACCAGCATTCTTCAATGGGTGCTCGCTTAGTCACCACTGAGCCTCCTGCTGCAACCTCACTGTAGACTCCTGCCCACTAGAGGGCAGCACTACTGTGCCTAATTCCCTTTTCTGCTGTCCTGTTTGCCTGTATTGTGTACTATGTTATTAGGTTTTGCATTCATTATGGTACAGAGTCAGTTTTGTCTCTGGTCCAGATGCAATGACCTGATTGTTTGAGGGGTAGAGGCTGAGCTTAAATCAGTGCTAACTGGCAAACACTAGTCTAAAGTGAATTGTACTCTTTGTTGAATCACCACTAGAAGGAGCTCTGGTGCTGGAGAAGAAGCATGTTGTCTACTGTTGAAACTATTTAAGCCTATTTAAAGAGTTTTAGCTGCTGTTTCTGTTGCGGAAGCCTATAGAAATCTATTATGCTGTCACTTAGTGGAGGTTGTATTTTAATATTGGAAGTGCATAATAATGTTGTGGCACTTGGCTTTTGGTGCATATCTAGGGGTGAACTTAAGCTGTGCTTTGCCTTTTGTTTGTTAATAAAGTTTCTCATATAGCAATGGATTTTCTTGAAATCTTTAGAGGGTTGATCTAATAACACATCATTTTAGAATATCTATTCATCAATTTAGACTTAAATATTCAAAATAAATATTATTTAAATACTGATTATTTACTATATATAGAGGTGTGTGTGTGTGTGTGTGTGTGTGTGTGCATACATTTATGTATGTGAGTGAATGTGTTTATAAAATTGATATATTTGACCATGGACCACAAAACCAGTCATAATTATTTAATGTATATTATGTGTGTGTGTGTGTGTGTGTATTATATAGTTTAAATAGATACCAAAACAACTGTTAAATTTATGACATACTAACAAAATGACAAGAGTAAAGTTCAGTTGCTGTTTCTTTAGTACATTCTATTCTCCTAGTAGAGGTTTATTTAGGAATATGAACTGTATTTACAGCCAACATTTACATGGAGACTGTCAGAAAGGTCATCGGCTCAAACCTTTAAACATAAACAGCCACCTGCATCATCTACAGTTTCAAGTGTTGACATTCTGGCCAGAACAGAAACTCTGCATTGTGTATATCTGGCCCTGTTTTGGGCAAATATAGTTATTTGTTCATAGTTATTTTGTGTTAATTTAAGTACTTAGTACTTTCACCTTATTCCAAGTATGTGTGTGATGGGTACATAAATAGACTGTCCTAGTAGGCCTAGTTCCTGGAGGCATGAGTTGTTTTCTGCTGTGGCAAATGATGAAATTGCAGAACATCTGCCCTTCCATTTCTTTCTTCCCCCTCTCTAAGCAAACTGTAAGTGTCTTTGGAATTGAACGGGGAAAGTGTCAACAATATTCTTTACACCCCTCCACTCTTCTACGTTGTTACAGCTGAGCACAGCATGGAGGCAGAGAGAGCTCTGGCATCAGTTTACACCAGAAAATGCCTCTTGTCTTTTCATTTCAGATTTTATCTGATGATTAATAATTAATTGAGCATTTCAGCAATCTAATTCTCTGATGTCCACTGTGCAAAAAGCTGGCATGCCTGTATCTTGACATTCTTCACACACTACAGAATCCTAGAATGGAAAAAAAATATTCCTAACATTAATAGCAAACAACATTCAAAGAGGAAGTGCAAATCTTGGATAATTGGTTGCCCAGCAACGACACACTAGACATTGGCTTTTAAAACCCTCATGTGTGGGAGCGCTAATCTACAGCTCTCCAGCTCCTGAATGGAGGGGAAATAATATCTGCTTCTTAGTGAAATGAAAAGCTTTTCCCTCTTCTTTTTAGACAAACACTTCTTGAGAAGAATTAGCCGGATGGAGCTGTGATGAGCAGCTTCGTCAAGTGTTTTCAGCCTGAGATTAAAGCCAATTGGAGCTCAAAATAGACTTGCTTTTAAGTCATAAAAAGTGGAGGCATTTGTCCAATAAATGTGTTGAGCCTAGTTTTATCCCCTTTGCTTTTTTTATTAAAAGAAAGGTTTTATTACTATTAAGTGGCTCTCTAGAATGCTTGATTTTGATTGGCCAGTTGCACCACCCAGAGGTTTGATCATTCCCATGTTTCCCATCAGAAGTTGCAGCTGGTTATGATCTTTTGTTTCACTTATCCAGTGCAAACAATATTGACATTTTTTAGAGGACGATCTAAAATAATATACAGATAAAGATTATAAAATAGGCCTAATTTAAACTCAAATCAATGTTATCTTCACATATTTATTTGAGTAGCCACCTAATACATGGGATACAGTACAGTCAGTATGGCAAAAGAAACCCTGACAGCAGTATTCTGACACAGACACCTGTTTTGCTGATTAGTGGCCTTGATTTGGCAGTATTCATAATAAAGGTTGCCATTCATGCACACAGGATGTAGTTTTGCATTGAAAAACATGAGACGGAGGCAGTGAAATAGGTTCAAAAAAATAAATAAATAAAAATTGCTACATTCCAGAAAAATTATATTTTTTGATGTTTCAATCCTCTGTTCCATGCTGGACATCAGACTTTTAAACTCTGGGAGATCATCCCGACTTCAGCATGAAAAATGAAGAATCTTTTAATGTAATTTCCAAGAAGGTGGCAACCAATGAGTATAAAGGGCTTTACATTTTATGAATATGCTGCATGTTTTATATGCACATGCAATACACAATATATTATAGGCCTACTATAATTATTTGTGTATTTATGAATGCCTATGTTTCTGTTTTTCTTGTTCAGTAACTACTATATAGACAGTTTTAACATGCTAATATCTGGAATAATGTACCATTATAGATAGTGTTGAATAACCAGTGACAGTATGCTGATTTTAGAACAGTCTGAGCATTGCTTAAATCTTTAATTTAGCCACAGTTGGAAGAACATGAAATGATCTTGCTGAGTCATAGGGCCATCTCTTGGCTGTGATTGATTGGCTTTTCATAAATCCTGTTCCATGGCCTCATGGGATAGTAAAGTGTCCATCTGATACGCGCATCAAAATCTCGCGAGAAATGGTAGAACAATTGCAGGCTTTTTGCCTACTATTTAATGAATACTGTAAATTCAGGCATTCTTCTCTATTCACAATTTTTTCTTCTTACTATAAAGCCTTATCTCGGGCGTCGCACCACATCATACACAAAATGCGAGTGAATGGTCACACATATCCATCCAGTGCATGTTTGCATAGAAAAACAATGGAAAAGCAGTGGAATGCAAATTTGCGGTCTGCGTAAAGCAATCCATTTCAATAATATGATAATGGCCTTTTACACTATTTATTTATTTATAGAGCATTAACAGCAGTAATGTTGTCCATTAGAATTTTTATGACTATTGAGCCAAAAAATGTTTTCCGTCTCAGCTTTGTGCCTCGCTGTTCATACTGTTTACATTATTGATGCAGAACACAGCAGCATTCAGTCTTTGTTTGTCAACAGAGACTGGGGCAGAGGGTGAAGGAAGTAATTTTCTTTGAATTTTTCATATAACCTTTTATATCACAATTGCCTATTTGAAGCATCAAAAACATTTGGATTACTTTGCCACAATGTTACTTTGTGGTTAACAAAGTAGTTAACAAATATTTCAAAAATCTGTTGTCTGTTTGGCAGAAAATATGCAAAATATTATCGCTGTATAATATAGACATGTTCAGTTTCTAGAATATTGGTCTGTGCTATGGATTTTTTTAGACATCCAGACATTGTAGCCACCCAGACTCCATTGAATGACCAGACATTCCAGCTTTAGTGCATCCTGAACCCACAGTTTTCAGTCTGCTCCTTGGAGACGAGGTGACAGAACAGAAAATAAGCAACGCTGTCATCTGGGATTGCAAGTCAGCGTCAGGGAGGAAGGAAATTCAACCATGATGTCCCTAAACACTGCAGAAAAGTTTCCTAATGCAAGTGTGGCTTCTGACCACTTCACAGATATTAATTATTCTTCCCCACTGTGTATTCCCAACGCAAAGGGAAACTGATTTATATGTGCTGTGAAAGATATGCTGACACTATTTCTCCCTGACTTTAAGATTGCATCAACTCATAGCTGAAAACGCAAATCCATCCTATGCTGTTTTTGACCACCATTCTATATGCACTTTTGCTCTCACGTTTTGCCTGCGTGAACACACCACAGATACTTTATGGATGTGACACTAGCGGTTGATAAAAGTGTAATTGGATTTCTCCACGGCATGCCCTGGGACACAACATCAGTGCAGATTGATGTTACACTAGATTCAAGTCAGAAAAGTGAAATTATCACCGATATTACAGAAATATTGATGGACTGGGTGAAAACAATGCAATGGCTTACAACAGAGGACATGCTGTTTCGATATTATGTACCAGACAAGAATGCTTGTCATTCAGAATCTAATTGAGAATACATTTTCAAGTTCACTTTCATTTCTGAATTTAAACTGAGGATGCAGAATTGCAGTTTAAAATTGAGAGTGAAAAAATTGTGACCATAAGTTTCCATTTGTTAGCATTAGTTCACTAACACACACTAAAAAAAGAAAAACGCCTCTGAATCTTAATTATTTTCAACTTCTATTAATATATTATACAAATCAGTTATTGTATCTGTTATTTTATGTTTAATGAACCTGCGCTAACATGAACTAATAATAAACAGTTATGTTTTTATTAACTACACTACAAAAACATGCTTGGAAAAAACTTTCAATTTCCCAGAATGCATTCGCTTTGTTGTTTTATTTCAACAGCAATTCAGTGAATTTGTCTTGTTGTTGTTCCTTCTGAGAACCAACCTTGCAGTAGACATTACTCATAGACATTCAGACCTGCCATGGAAGACACAAGTAAGGACCTTCAGTAAACTGAATGAAAAATGTACATTTAAATGCTATTTTCATAAACATGCAAAGTTGACGTTATAATGTAAAGTTAGAAGCAGTGTGCGGTGCATGTTTCGTGATCAAGATAGCCAAAGAGGTAGATATCTTCAGGCAATGTAGGGGAATTAACATATGGAACATTTCAGGGAACAGGCTTGCAATTGTTTTTTTTTGTGCACTTTGTCAAGGTTGGAGCACTAAGAGGCTGGGATTTGAAAACTATCTCTGCCACAGCATATTTAATTCTGCTGGTTTGCTACCTGGTTATTTAGGAGATTATCTAGCTCCTTCTAATATGATAAGGTCATATTGAACAATACAAATATAGAGCAGGAAGGTCCACTGCACGTCCAGATGTTTTTGTGTTGAATCCAGGCCAGTGCAATGAATCCATCTCCTCTTTCAAGCTGTCAAATACTAATTCTGTTGCTCTTATCTCCTTGGAGATTTTACTGGCTTTGTTTATCAGGCTTGTTTGTGCAATGCATTTGACACACCATTTGTCACAGCTGCAGGTTCGCTTGATGTAGCACTGCTTCATTACAGGATATAGTGACCTTATGTGACCGTGGATTATAACGCACAGATGTAGAGATTGTCCACTTTGCAACGTTCACAACTTTCAAATGCTACTTAAGTGTACAAATATTATCACTCATCTTTAAATAATTTACAAATTGCTGTATAAATTTATAAATGGATGCAGCCCAAAAGGTTTATGATAAAACGAAACAGCTGTCAGGATTATTTCCAAAAAAGTGATTGGACGTGGAATTTTTAAAAGTGTTTCCAAGACTGACCTGGA
The DNA here is from genome assembly GCF_023724105.1 of Carassius gibelio. NCBI lineage: Eukaryota > Metazoa > Chordata > Actinopteri > Cypriniformes > Cyprinidae > Carassius > Carassius gibelio. Next base: position 10,487,557 of record NC_068410.1, read on the forward strand.
ACGCCCCGAGAGTGATGCATTCTTTGTTTGTTCATCAAACAATCAAACTGCTTTTATACTCAGCCACATGATGTTTTTTGAAGCCTGGCGCTACCTCTAATCATGTTTTCTAAAAGAGAGTGCAGTTAAGGGAGGCCTAGGCATGAGTTTTAATGGACTCTAATGGGTTTGTTAGACCTTGGGGAAAACCATTGTGATGTACAGTACATGGAGGTGATTCAATCCTGTTTGCAGGTAAGATCAGTTTTAAGTGGCTGTCTGCTATAATATAAGTAGTTGAAGACCGTTGTCATCACTGCATTATTGGCAACAGCATGACTGTGTTACAAATTCCATATTAGTTAGTCTTAGCTCAAGTAGCCTAGATAATACAGACGAAAACAACCAAAGTTTTACTAGATTGTTGTGGTGTTTATGGTTTTTTACTTTAAAATTTTCAGAACACAAGTATCTAATGTTTTTTACAGTATCTTTAAAGTTTTTTACCCCTAAAGATGTTTTTGTTAGTGGATAGGTCTCTTTTACTCTCTTCCCAGCATGCTTTGGGGCATAAATACTTAATATGGTACCACTGCTTGACCTTTTGGTGGTTTTATTTACAAAGAAGTCTTGTGGGTTTAGTCACATTAAGAAATCTGCTGTCTTGCGATGTCTGGAATGAGTGTAATCATGTAGATTGTTACACTTATTGTTTCATTTATTTACGATACAAATCATTACAAAGCAACGTTACAATATTTAGTAGTAGTTTACAAGTGGTGACTGTCAGTTTGTGCGCATATGACAGGATTTTTCAGAAAAATGTATACAAGACGTAGTCAGCCAAACGATGAACATTATTAACAGCAATTATTATATGATGCAGTCACACTTGTAGCAATATTTGTTAGTTCTGTTAGTTGATTTCAGGAGATAGTTCATCATCTGGGGTCCTCTGAGGGCGTCAGCATCATCTCTTCTTAAAACAGAGAAACAAATAGAGACATCATTAGCATAGCTGCTGTTCCAACAAAGTAAAATTAATTAGTTTAACCCAAGCTTAAGAATAAGAATGCGCATTTGATCAGATGCAACTGCATTCACAATTTAAGAGATGCATTATTCGAAGGTTTAAGGAAAGAGATGCGTTTTTAATCTAGATTTAAATAAGGAGAGTGTGTCTGAACCCCGAACATTATCGAGAAGGCTATTCCAGAGTTTGGGAGCCAAATGTGAAAAAGCTCTACCTCCTTTAGAGGACTTTGCTATCCTAGGAACTACCAAAAGTCCAGCGTTTTGTGACCTTAGGGAGCGTGATGGATTGTAACGGTATGTATTTATGGTCATGTTAATGTTGATTGGATCTTGTCAGTTTCGTAAGGAAAGCAATATGCCTACATACAGTACAAAAACACGCTCGCTTCTGTCGCCTCGCGATTAAGACGCGTTGGCCTGGAAGTAACCATAGCAACAGCACGCTGCTCGAACGCTTTACGTAAAGTACCCGTATCGAATTGTAGGCGCTACGTGACAAAATGTAATTATTTATCACTTTAGTACATTTGCGTTGTGCGTATATAACGGTTTTGGACACAGCTACTGTTTAAAAAGTACTGAGTTAAAATCTGACATATACTGTATGGCTAAATGTGACGAACTCGTGAACAAATCTCGGTAAAAATTCAAATTTCTACTCCCTGAAACCAGTGTCCAGGTATTTCATATTGATAGTTTTAGTCACATTTTACATTATCATATTTTGTGAAGCTATTTCCTAAATACATTTAGGTGTTAAATTCAAATTTCTTCTCACAGAAACCAGTGTTCAGGTAGCTCTATTCATATGAATAGTTTTAGTCACATTCTACATTATCATAATCGTATTTTTTTAAGCTATTTCCTAAATACATTTGGTGCGGACTCTGTAAAGAAGTGACATCTTGGCAGTAACTGATTTGGAGCCATAAAACAAACGATAAAGAGAAAAATGAGAATGTTTTTAGACGAAGTTTCATCATATCCAGATGTCAGTCTTGGCAATCCTGTCTCGAGCTGCCAGCCAATATTTCAATGGGACGGTCAGTGCTGAACAACGCACGTCACATTTCTCCTCAACCTCCGTGAGCTGCTCACTTACAGTTTGCGCTTTACAACTTCGCTAGTGTCTCTCGGTTTGTCCGCTGGTGTGATGTGAACTGCAGACTATATGGCTGCTTTCTTGTAAATTCTGCTCGATGTTTGCCCGGAAACGAGAGTTTTGTTGGGTTCGTCGCTGCGTGTGCGGTTTGGAGATACAGAGATCATCACCTCTATAACTGGCAGTATGAATGTCGCTATTACTAAATGACCTGCGGGCACACTATCATGTAAGTGTCAACAGTTTTCCTTCTGTTATGTAAGTCTTATGATAAATGTTGAAGTTCTATAGTCCATTAAATCGCTTTTTCTCACATCAGTGCTTTCATTACTTTTAAAACCAGTGTCACAATTGAATAATTTTGCAACACAATTGTACTTTTGCCTTATTGCCACGTCTTAACATGCTTTCGAGATCTAATATGTAATTAAGGCGTGTGATGTATAACAAGACATTAGGCTGATAATGCATAGACATAATAAAAGTTATTGGGGTCATTCTGTGAGGTGCCTTTTTAAGATATGTAAGGGGAAATATCTATGAAGCTTGGTAACAGTTTTGATGGTATCACTGTTGACAGTATTACAGTTTATTTAGTCATTACATGCAATGTGGGGTTATTACGCTACATGGTGTTCAAAGTATTAGAAAGAGAACTTAAGGCTGCTATTTCTACAAATTTCCACTTTTGGTAAGCACATTTTGTACCATACAAAATTGTCACAATGGTGTTGGTTATTTAAGATTGTACCTGACTGTTTTAATGGGACATAATGTTAACCTTTTTCAATTAGGCGTAATTGTAAAGGACAGCAGTCCCTCTGTTATAATAGCTTATGTATTAATGCATTTAGTTTGATGCTCGAGTGTTTTTCAACTGAATTCCTCTGTTGAACACATGTGGGTTATGGTGGGGACAACTTGATTTAACAAGCAATTTAACAAGGGCCTTTGGCAGTGTTTACAGCATGTTACTTGCACTGTGTATAATACAATACATTTTCTCTCATATTTGTCATTTAAAAGAATCAGTCACTGCATATCCGTTTTTGGCAGCGAATGACAAAAATATATGAAAACTGATATCACAGTAGTTGCATTTCATATTTCATTTTAGCTCAATAGCTGTTATATGTAATACAATATGAATCCAATACAGTGGCTCTACATGTAAACCTGCCACTTGAGATGTGTGTATCCTCCTCTCCTCCTTGCTGTTATTTGTGGCTGATAAGTCTCTTGCAGCATCTCCAGCATGTGGTTGATCTTTTAGAGGCAAAGGGCAGTGGCACGTGAAACGCTTTTCTGGAATGATCCCTTGTGCCTTGGCCGATATGGCATCTCTCTCTTGGTTTTGTTAGGAAACAAGTCCAACATTTAATCATTCCTTTTGAGCAAACAGTAATTGCCCTCTTGGGGATGCGAGATAAGAACTAACATTAAAAGCATGACTAGAAGAGAAGAGTAATCTTCCCGTGAACCAATGAGGTGTCTGCTCCAGTGCCACCCGTCTCAGCTAATAAGGGTGTTTTGTGAGGGTAATGTCTGGTTTGAGCACCAGACTGTGTGAGAGAAGCTATAACCCAGTACCATGGTGGCCTCACAAGTGGCTGTTTTCAAACTTACTAATGAACTCATAGCATTTAAGTGTATAATTAAATATGTGGAGTAATTTGTAGTTTGAAACACCTACAGTAGGAGCAGATTTTATTGCGCCAGCGGTTCACAGCAAAGATTGAATTTAATGGCTACTGAAGCTATTTGGATAAGGCTTTTTGCAGGCAGTCTTTTTACCTTAAATGCAATTGAGTTTTATGGCAACAACCCAGGCCTCTAGAGTAGTGGGTTCTGTTGAATGGTTTGATCTGGTCAGCAACCTGACACTGGCTTCAGCAGAAACATCCCATATATCAAGCTATATCATATTACACCGTCACCAGACATATGCTTATCTTGCATATCCATCTCACACACTGGAGGCTCGAAGTGGATCATGATTTTGAATGGCTGGATCAGTAGAACCCTGTGTAAACATTCCCACCAAGTCAGGTGTGTTATGTAAAAAGGAAAAACACCAGCAGTCCACCAGGTCTTCGCTGAAGCACATTGATGTTCGTCTCTCTCCACTTTAGACGGTGTAACTCAACACGTTCTGTATTGGCTGATAATCTTCAGCCCCTTGTGGTCCTCTGGACAAAAGTAGAAGCTTTTAGTGAAGCTATTGGTGTTGTCACTTGTGGTAGTATTGACATACGAGAACAAAAACGGAGGTTAGGTCATCGCCAACAATTTAGATGGCTCAGATTGAAGCGTTTTAAATCTTTCCTTAGGCTCGTACATCTACAGCTTTTAACAGGCTTTCAAAGATAGCAGAAAAGAAAATGTTGAGGAATGCAGTAGGTTATTGAAGATATATGTAGAGATAAGCCTTTACAACTATATGTGTTGATCACAATTTTGAAACAAGCACGCGCTTTGCATGTGCTTTCTTCTTGTATTGTGGGCTCAGAAGTTGTTTGGACCATTTTTCCTTGACATGTAAAGGTCGTGTTAATTATTGTCAAGTTAATGTTTATTATCAGCATTGCTATCAACAAGGACTATTGAAGGACCTATTAAGCTTTATTATTAGAAATTTTATTAGAAGATAAAGGATAACGCGTGTCTTTACGTTTTGGTGTACAAGCTTTCTAACAATATTAAACTTCACTCTTAAAAATTACTGTTCTTTATGGCATCCAAGGAGGCTTTCGTTCCACAAAAAGGTTTTTTATAGTTCAAGAAGTTTCTTCAGATTATTAATATTCTTCACACTAATGATGTGGTCACATTAGCAAAATTTTGTGGGGGAAAAAGGTTAATCTAGTATTGCTACAAAGTTTGAGCAGCTCTTCGGGCATAGTCACTTTGAAACCAAAGCTTTCTGTTGTTCAACACTGCAAATTCAGGAACATGAAACCTTACACAAAATAACTCCTGCTTGTGTGGATTCCTATTAAAATGACTGGATGTCATCCACAAAACTTCACAGAGGAACATTACAAATGGTTGTTTTAGGAAGTTCTTTGGAGAAACCAGAATGGTTCTTATATGGATTCACTGCAAACCTCTGAACCTTACTTGTTTAGAGTGTTCAAAAGCATAAAGTACATGCACAGGCAATCACAAACATTTCTGGTTATGCACAAATGACCTTTTTGCTTCAGGACTTAATGACTGTAAACATTCTATCAGTTATGGACTTCATTTGAATACACATTTGTGGGAATGTTGTGAGTCCTTCTTTCTTTCATTAATGGTTTTCAACTCTTTACCCTGTTCTGACCCTGCTAAACTATTTGGCCACTTCAATGTCACATAAACTAATCCTTCTGTGCTTTGAAGTTTTCCTCAGCATGACACAGCATCTAGTTTCCCTTTAAACATTGCTCTGGTTTTTCGCTAAGCAGGTGCCAGCAATTTCCCCTTCTGTGCTACATTGCTGCCAAGTTACAGCCTGTCAACACAATCGCAGATGAAACAGAAGAATAGCAGAAGTGGACCAGATGAGATGTGGAGGTGTTTCTTCTGAGCTTTATCAAAAGACAGCATGAAGCCGGCCGGGTGAGCTTGAAGTGAGATTAGTGTTAGACTCTCTCTCGCTCTGTCTCTCCCTGTTTCTGTCTTCAGAAAACATATCGTCATACTGATACCTGTTCTAATTGCGATTCGGGGTAAAGGTGATTAGCATTTGTGACCGTGCCTAAAGCAGCCGGCCAGTTTAAGCCAAATTAAACCTCACCAATAAAACCCTTGACTGGGGACTTGAGTGGAAAATGTGGCACTTTTATTGAAGTCATTAATTCCCCTTGCAGGATGCCTGCCCTGGTCTCTGTAGAGACACATGGCCGCCTCTCCACTGGAGCATAAAACACAGTTAGGAAAGGATTAAATACCTGCCCTGAATCAATACCAAGGGAGACAGGCAGTTCTTACTCAGCTCACCTGCCATGGTCAGTCTGCTATGTGAAAGTGGTGTAGTGATATAATGGACCGTTCCTTGTAAAGCACATTGCTCCTCTCAGAAACTTTTATCTGAGAATAAATAAAAAGAGCACTGCTTAGAAGACTATGTTAAGTAGCGCTTCATTTAACAGATTTACTAGTGATTCAATTGGACAAATTAAGATTTTATGCCAGTTTAAATAATACGGATGAAAAACCCTACACTCTCACAATGAAGCCTATAACTTAGTTTTTTATCACTGTGACCTCAAGCACATTGGTGTGTAATGCAGAGGTTAAGAAGTTTCATTTTGTGTATTTCTGAAGGTTTGCATTTGCTTTTGTGCATGTGTGCAAGTGTGTGTCTGCACATATCAGGAAATCAGTTTTTTTCTTCACTTATGTAATGTATAGCTTACACAACGAGATATGTGGTTATAAATAAGTGAAAGCTTTCACCCACAGAAATATATTATATACAATATCCAATCTAGGTTCAGTAAAGTTTAGGTTCAGTAAAGGTTTTTTAGCAAAGACGCATTAAACTAATCAAAAGTGACAGGAAACTGTTTTAATAAATATTCAGGTAATTCAAATAAATTTTGTTCTTTCAAACTTTCTATTCATCAAAGAAACCTAAAAAATGTATGACAAGTTTACACAAAAATATAAAGCAGCTCAACTGTTTTCAGCCTTGATAATTATAAGCATAAATTCAGCATATTCAATTATTTCTGAAGTATCATGTGACACTGAAGTTATATAAATAAAGAAAAATGTGTTTAATTTGTAATAATATTTCACAATCTCACAGCGTTTTTCATCAAATAAATGCAGCTTTGCCGAGGATAACATACTTCTTTCAAAAACATTGAAATCTTATTTTGTGTGTACATCAGAAACTTGAAAAGGTCATAAAACTACCATAAAAGTAACCAATATGTCCTTTGTTGTATGTTTTAAGTAATTTGAAGCTAAATTGCATAAGGAAAAGTCATGAGCATAAAGGAAATGTTGTTTGCTGAAAGTCTTCCTCTACAGCAGCACTAAAATATCACTCTCGTTTGCACATTTTCAAACACGATGAGACACATGAGATCTATTTATGTTTGGATACATGCAAACACAAGTGACATTTGAGAGCTATGGCAGAAAGAAAGCTGATTTTTTTTATCCGTTTCTCTCATAATGCATATAAATCATAATGGCTTCAAAAGACCTAAATAGTGCATGACATACTGTAAAACACTTTTATAGTGTCCTTTTTGGAGCTTGACATTTTCTGGTCAGTGCCTGCTTTCCTCTTTTGTTTCAGTGTTGTAGGCAAACCATTCCTTTAATAGCGGTTACACTCACACAAAGTGGGACTACTTTTCTAATTGCATGAGCTCTAAGTTTAATAATTTAGGTTGATGAGCTTGATTAGTCTTTCTAGTTGTGCATTTGTAAACAATAAACACCATTGTGAATTCAAAACATTTTCAATCTGTCTAATGCAGAATGGCATCATCAGCAGGCACCGACATGGTGTGGTGAATGATCTGCTTATGCCCTCAGGTAGACAGCATGGGTTTGTTTCCTGCTTAGCTACCTTCTTATTCATCATGCTGAGCAGTTTGGAGCCCAATTGAATTAGTTCCCTTTCAGTTGCCCAGTGTTCTCATGTTAAAAGCCTCTGCTGTTTGAACAGCCAGGTGCGTCCTGGCAGTAAAAAAAAGTTTAGTTAGGCTTCTTGCACCACTACCACCATACTGAAGTCAACATGTCACACTTAAAGGAGCCAGGATTCAAACATCATAATATTCATCATTGGTGATGACACATTCATCAGCTCTTTTGTACTGTTGGCTAATGCAGACCGCAAGACCAGAATGCTGTAAGTCTGTCATTACATTTATCTTTGAATAAGTGTGTTTTTTTCCACTAAACATCACTCTAGGACGGGAAAGACTGCTGGAGGAAGAATATTTCTTGAACATCAAGAATAAATTAATGTGTTCTATTCTGTATTCATTGTTAAATATAATTCTGATACGTTGATCTGTTTTGCAATAGCTGATTTTGTGTATGTGTGTGTTATTAAATTATAAAGTGGACTGGCAGACAAGCACAAACAGTCCCTGTGTCTTTTGTTATTTGTGTCAAAACATGTACAACAGTTATGTGTTTTTTGGTTTCTAGTTAGTATCTTAGGAAATACATAGCAGGTGCCAGACCAGATCTGCATGGTGTTACATATTTCAGAATGGAAAGCTTTATTTCGAAAGCTTGAATGAGAAAAGATTACATGACAGAAAACCTGCTGACATCTTATAATGTAGCATAAAAATGACATCTTTTTTTAGCATTTTAGATTATAATAGGTAAGGGAAAGCTCTGTAAATTCGAACAAATCATATACAAAGACAGTGAGTGTATATACAGTATTCAGATAACAGCAGAGTTACTAAATGGTGAACTGGTTCTTAGAAGTTACATTGTTGCTATTTCTTTGAAATGTATCACTGTTAAAAAGGCTGAAGAAATTGGATGGATGTACCATCAGGGAAAGGTGTCAAATCTCACCAGTCAACAATCTAGAAAAAGCAGTTAACCACAGGACTTGACCTACCCTTTGCAATATTCTCCAGGGCTAGACATGAACCTGATATGAGAGCGGTGAATAACCTTAGTACAGAACAGGACAAATGTGCTTCTTTCTCAGAATTTTCCACATATTTATTATATATTTGATCAAAATGGGGGACACCAAAACATTATCTAGAACCTTGTATATACACTGCTGTATGTCAGCAAATGAGATGCACATATAATGGAGAAATTATCCCTTATTATACATATTATACTTATACTTTTACTCAAAAAAAGTTGAAATAAGTTATTTTTCTATTGAAAATGCAATGAGAATTGTTCTCGGCAGCATTTCTTGATTCGCAGTTACTGTTTTTTGCATATATGTTATTATATGCATATAATTATTATGGTAAAACAACGTTGTAAGGCCCGTTCACACCAAGCATGATAACTAAAAAGATAAGGACCACGGCTATAACAATAAAGGCACAGAGAAAGAATATCATTGGAATGATTTTCGGAATGATTTTTTCCAGCTGTTGAATGATACAAACATTGGCAGCCAATCAGAATCCATCCTGAGCTCGAGAATTTAAAAAGACAGACGCACATATGCTTAGAATAAACAGACGATATCGTTTGATGGTGTGGACTCTAATATATTTATCTTTATAGCTGTCTTTATAGTTATCATTCTTGGTGTGAATGGGGCTTTCGTGTGTAGCTTTCGTGTGTGACAACTGGAGAGGACTTCTGAGATTTAATAGGATGACTTTTCATGGAAAGAAATGGTTTCTAAGAGCTGCTCTTGATGGAGCGCTTGCTGCTGGGCGATTTCAGGAACAATTTTGAATCACTCAGGCTGCTGCAGGACTTTCCACTTTTCTATAAAGAGTACAGGTTATTTTCAGGCATTTCTTTGTGCCACAGCTGTAAACACGTTATCAAGGATTATTGGAAATGCTGAAAAATATATATTTAGATTTGTGTCATTGTGTGTCTTTAAACGTGTCTGCATCTGTTGTCACCTTTGATATGGGCTTCATATAGTAAGGTTTTATCTAGTTTTAGATCTAGCTGTCCTTTTGTCCTTCCCGGGGATATTTTAATAAACCTTGTTTGACCCCGGTGTCTGTTGCACGTCCAGGAGTTTTGCCAGGCCTGGCTGTTGTATCCTTGATCTGATCTCCCACTAATGAGTGAATAAATGAATAATCAGATGTTTCTATTTTAGATTCAGCCTTTTTTCTGGATACCGCCCTCTTACGCTGTCTTTTTCCTTCTCTCTCTTCACATCTCTCTCCAGCTCTTTCATTAAGAAATAGTGGAAAGACTCGTCTCTCTGCACCTCCTGATTGGAAATCTGCCGGCTCGTCTTTTCAAATACTAACTGTATTTGTTATTGTGAGGGTGCTGTGATAACATCGGGATCCTTCCCATCAGACCAGAAAGGAGGGAGGTTCAAGGCAGAGCGGGTCTTGTTAAGGCCATCATGTTTACACTCATTATTACGCATGACCCCACTGAACCACAGGGAAACTGTCACAAAACATAAAGCTGATAACAGCTTGGATAAAATCCACCTGGCAGGATCAGGGCCTAAATAATCACTATTAGCTAAAAAAAGAAAAGCAAGACATTACCTCATTCTGTATGCAACAGTTTTGTTTTAAAACATATTTCCACATTCACATTGTTGTACGCATGCATGAAACCGCAATTACAGAAACCTTCAGTTGGTTCTTCAAACTGGACAATAACAACATTTGTCATTTCATTACAGAGCGAGTCCCATGGGAGATCGGGTCATTCAGGGGTCAAGTGTCCAGCCTTCCATTTCCTATTCATTTTCCCTGCACGTACCATGTCTGTCACACAAGAAAGTGTGTTTCACACAACAAATCGATTGATTTGATTGAGATAATTGCCGTATTCAGACGCACTTGAAATTGAACCTAATTAAAAGGGCTTCCTCGGAACGTGATAACATTTCGCAGGAGTCGATTATCATTTATTTGGATGTACACAGCAAAACCACGTTGTCCTGTCTGGCCTCAATGATAGTTTTTTTTAAAATAGCAATAGTTATTGAATGCTTGCCACTAAATGCTGTACCCTTAGGCAGTTTGTCCTAATAGATCAAAACCTGTTCTGTATGTTCTGTATTTTTGACATCATTGCTAAATCTTAAGCTTTTGGGTACTCTGAGTTAATATTAGGACTATTTTCTGGTCTTGAAATCAGTGAGTGTTCATTACTTAAAAGCACCACACATCTCTCTGTGTCTGTTTTTCAGTCTGTTTGGAACTTTTGTGTTTCGTAGAAAAAAGAAAATACAGAGGTTTTCAGAACAACATGAGGTTAGTAAATGATGACAGAATTTCCATATTTCGTGAAATAATATGATTATTTCATAAGTGTGTAGTCACTTATGCTGAAAGTTGGCAAAAATACATGTAGCAGACATTTTTTACTAGCATTCGAGAAATAGATCCCATGTTAAACACATGTCCTTTAAGTCTAAGTTTGTTAAACTTAAACCACCGTTACAGCCATAAACACAATTAACTAATAAGTAACCGTAGGAGAGCCAAGAATTTGAGATCTTTGAAAACTGAGTACCAGAAATGACCCATAAACTGTGTGTGAGCTTTAGCTGCAAGCCATGGCCATTGTGTTACAACAGGAGCTTATTTACTCTGGTGGTCTGTCGAACATGCAACAGGCTTCAGGTTAATGTGCTATTAGAATGCTTCCATTTCATTGATGAAGAATGCAGAGTTTTTTTGCCACCACAAATCTAAGAGCAAAACAAAATGCACTTTAGTACCAGTTGTCATTACTGATAAGGTGTAGGCTCATTTTAACACCTCTAATTGGCCATTACACATTGACAAACTAAAATGGAATGCTGTAATCAACACTTTTTTTCTGGTAACTTAATTGATATTGTTATTTTTGCTAGTTTTTTATTTTTCAGTTCGGTTGAGCAGTCCTCTTCTGAGATATGTTTTTTTTGATGACTTCCATGACACAGCTATATTTCTAGTCTCATTAGGGGCTATAGAGAATAATTTCTTTGTACTCCAAAGCGTCATTGTTGGAGATGCGCGTGATGGTACCAATGTTGCAACACAGGTGTCCCTGATTATTCATTGCCTCATTTTCAGTGTTCTGGGAAAAAGGGTCTGACGTCTGAGTGCTTTGTTCATCATTTCCACCTGTCTATAGAGGTAAAATGAGAGTAACACTAACAGGTCTTTATCATGTGCTTTATGTTACCACACTGATCATGGACAAAGGCCAGCTATATTTGTTTGCACTGCACTAAAAGATCTTCTCCTTTTGTGTAATGCAAACTTTGATATGATCAAAAGTTGTAAATGCACACAAACTCCATATTTTAATCTGAGATATTTTACATCGTCACTGCCAGTTATTTCTCTGCACAATTGTCGCCCAACCCGAAGGAAAATGAAGTCGGGTTGACAACTTTATAGTGGTTTACATTCCATCATCTTTAAGACTTTTTTTTACCCTGTGGTGCTTTGCGCTTTTCTCTATTAAAGGATACATTGTTATCTGCCACTATGAGATATTGATATTGGAGCAGAATGACAGATTGGATTAGGCCAGTGATTTTGAGGCCTCTGTTGGTATATCGGTCACCGTTACTGGCCCCAGGCAGGGCAGTGGACCTTTGCTGTTATCTCATGTTTCCTGATTGAAAAGCATCAATCTCACAAGCAATATGTTAAGACTGTGACACACTAGGGAAGTTCTTTGTCATTCCAATAACTGATCTATTTGGTTCAGTCTTAGACTGTTTAAAGTGATCACAATAGAGTGCAGGTCATTTTGTATTTATCAAGTTTCCTCAGTGCAAAATGTTGTTGTTTTAGCATTGTCTTGTATCCATGGCCATCCTTAGCTGATGCATGGCCTGGTGTGAGGTCGGGGGGGTGGGGAGTGGGGGGTTGTTTCCCCTCGGTCCATTCGTCGCAGAGCCCACTAAGGATGGCCCTGCTTGTATCTTTAGTAAAACAGTATTCCATTTTGAGTTTTGCATTGCAACACTGACAAATATGCTGTAATCTTATCATGATAGCAGTATAACTCTATATACAAAGTCCCTTTAAGGAAAACCAGTTCAAATAGTAGTATTTGTAACATCCCAAGGAAGCTATTTTCAATCAAGAAAATGCATCTACTTGAATAGGGGAACAGCAAAATCTATGTAAGTGTTTGTCAAAATTGTTTAATTAACGACTGGAATAAAACCTCATTCTGCTTTCTTTAAAACTGTGCAGTGATACCTTCTTAAAGTGATTGTTCACCTAAATATTAAAATTCTGTCATCATGCACACCCACATGTTGTTCCAAACTTGTATGACTTTCTTTCTTCTGCATAACACAGAACAATATATTTTGAAGAATGTTTTGTATCCAACAGGTTTGGAATGACATAAAGGTGAATAAATTATGTGCACACCAAAAGAGAATTAAATTATTTTGTGTGAGTAAATTACATAAAAGAGTCAATGCAAAGACCTGATTTGCAATGTCGCGCGATATTCAACACAGTCGTGTCTTCCTTGCAAGTTGAAAAATGTCAGCTCTAGCGGAAATTAGCATAATGCGTTGTGGTGCAAGCCATTCAGCGCAGTGTGGCTTATTGTTTTTACTCATGCAAGTGACATGAATATCATCCAGCAAGTAATCTAGAGCGAGTAAATCGAAGAGAATATGCTCTTCGCTCTTGGTGTGCATATGAGTTAAAGTTTCATCATGGCCCAGCCCTGCTAAAAAAATAAATAAATAAAACACGGTGAAAACCAGCCTAAGCTGGTTGGCTGGTCTTAGCTGGTTTTAACTAGTCTCCAAGTCTGGCCAGCAAAAATAAAAGTGGTCAAAACCCCTCTAAAATTAGCATACTGACCAATTATGTCCAGGCTGGATGACCAGCTAAAACCAGCCAACCAGCTGTTCTTTTTTTCTGTTTGTTTGTTTGTTTCAACAGAGAGTCTGTACATTGTACAATTTCCAAAGTAGTCTGAAGTCATTCTGAAATGTAAAAGTTTCCAGTGGGATAAGTTTCAGAGCAAACATATTTCAGTTCAGAGAATGAACTGATCTGGTTTATGGTTTTGGGATGTTGTCCATTATCCCCAGAGTCTGAATCAGATTGAGTCATTTCTCCACATTTTTCAGATATTTCCTTCAAGTTTAAATTACACTGACTTACTCTGGTTATAAAATTAGTTACATTTAATTTAGGAGAAACAAGATACAATTACACAGGTAAAATCTTTTTTTTTTTTTACTTAGTGAACATTTGAAAAAATAAATTGATTTCTTTTCTTCTTTTTGTTTTGTGATCTAACATATGGATGCTAAGGTTTGCACATGCACTGCCACCAGTTGGTTTTGCACACTAGCATATCCCATTTATCTATTCGGCACTGTCACAGTTTCTCCATGAATCTATAAACAATCTGAAGTAAACAGCAAGCTTGGTGTCACTCCAGACACTGTGGATGTGCCACATCACTATGGTTAAATAACAACACCATTTACAAAAAGGCTGCTTGTTTTCCACTGCACATATGACAAATGATGGATTTAAAAGTGAAAATAATTTACAGTATAATTGCTTTGTTTAATTAAAAAATATTTTCAATAATAAAAAATAACTTACCATAAAATTATACAGTTCAAATGAGTTGTAAATTGTTAAATTATTAACTAAATATAAATTAAATTAACAAAATAATACTTTTTTAAATGTGTGTTAGTCGTTCCTTGTTGTGTAAGGAATACTGTATGAATCTGAAAGGAGCATGTAGGTGACCTGTCAAGTCATAATGTTTTGCTCTGTTTATTTTAAATCATATTTCCTCATTGAAGGTACATATAATAAATCTTAGGAGAAAAAATACCTCCTTCATACCAAGATCTGCACAAACGTCTGTTCAGAATGAGACTTCCTCCTAGAGATTCTGTACCAACAGATACAAACCATAGAGAACAAGAGCTTTGTAGTGAATGTTAATTCAGTTGAACTCCAAACAAACAGATGCTAATGCGAGGATGACCAAGGTTAGGGGTGGGGATAGGAAAATATAATGTGTCACAGTGCTAATCTAATCTAACAAATACACAGCACTGCTCTGAAAAGCACATTTCTCAACAATAATTAAAATTGCAGTCATCGTAAATAATGAATCATGTTACTCACATAATTGTTCTTTTTCCTGTTTTGCAGATGGATGTTGTTGGACACACCAAAGGCGATTAGTCATTGGGCAAACTTCAGAGATGGAAGTGACTGTTTCATACTGCTAAAAAAAACCTGACCCACCTGAAACCACTCAACGGTGATGGTTTTATGAGGATTAATGGCATGTTCTCTTGTGGGCACGTCTTTGACCTCTGAGCTCTCCTAGAGGTTAAAACACTAGCCATGAAATGTGGTAGAGACGTGTGACACATCAGGCCCACAATGCTATACGGTAGTGGGCAACAGTGTTACAGTCACTATACAATACATGAAAGCTAAAAGGAAATCTCGTGACTTTCCAGTCTTAGTATTAAACATGGCTTGAGTTGGGACTGTAGAAGCCTCAGGCAATTTCGATAATTATAGAAGTCTCTGAGGAAGTGAAGAGACCATGTGTAACATCTCAACATCGTGCAATGTTGACTCGAACATAGACCAGTTCTTCCAGCCGGTGCTGTATATTATCGTCATCGTCCTTGGGTTCCCCACAAACTGCATGGCCCTGTGGGCCGCGTACATGCAGGTCAGACAGAAGAATGAGTTGGGGGTCTACTTGATGAACCTCTCAGTGGCTGACCTCTTGTATATAGCCACTTTGCCGCTTTGGATCGACTATTTCATCCACCATGACAACTGGATCCACGGTCAAGTGTCCTGCAAGCTGTTCGGTTTCATCTTCTACACCAACATCTACGTCAGCATCGCCTTCCTCTGCTGCATATCTGTGGATCGTTACTTGGCGGTGGCTTATCCCCTGAAATTCGCTAAAGTCCGCAGGGTCAAAACAGCCTTGCTGGTCAGCGTTGTTGTGTGGGTAACAGAAATAGTGGCCAACTCTGCACCTCTCTTCCACGATGAGCTTTTCAAGGACCGCTTTAACCACACCTTCTGCTTTGAAAAGTATCCCATGCAGGATTGGGTGGCCGGGATGAACCTTTACCGCACTTTTCTCGGTTTCTTGGCACCTTGGGGAGTGATGTTGGCTGCGTACAGAGGCATCCTGAGAGCCGTGCGCAGCAACGTCTCCACTGAGCGCCAAGAGAAGGCCAAAATCAAGAGGCTGGCCCTCAGTTTGATCCTCATCGTCCTCCTCTGCTTCGCTCCCTATCACGTCCTCCTGTTGTGGCGTAGCGTGCTCTTCCTCAGCAACCCCTGTGATTGCGGTGCTGAGGAGAACTTATTTGGTGCTTATCATGTGACTCTAGCACTCACCAGCCTCAACTGCGTGGCGGACCCCATCCTCTACTGCTTTGTCAACGAAGGGGCCCGTAATGACGTGGGCCGGGCCTTGGCCACTCTCTTCGGTCTCTTCCAACGGGGCCAAAGCCCAGAAACACTCATGGGAGTGTCCATCACCGTTGAGACACCTCTGGCTATGAAGAAGCCGGATTTCTACAGTGAGGTCAAAACGAATTCTTATAAAACTGACATTGAAGTGCTCAAAGACGAGTGCCTTCAAATGACCATTCTCAGTGTTAAAAAGTGAAGTTAAATGTCAATGTGACATACAGCGGCCCCATCAAGTGTATGGAATCTAAATGCATGTGCGAGTGTACTGTACGTACTACGGTGATTAAATTTTATATGACGTTTATTTCTAGTAGATGTGTGAAGTTCTTCTCACGTAACATTTAACCATCAAAAATACTTTTTTGTCTTAATTTTGAACAATATTCTCTTTTTTCTTTTCTTCAGTTTTTTTTTTTTGCTTGAAATCTGTACTTGTGTTATCTGTCTAAAACATTGCCACTTGATTTGATTTTGTTACATAATGCATAAACATTCAGCGTTTAAGTGCAGCTTAAAGAGATAGATCACGTACAAATTTTATCATCATTTACTCATGTCATTCTGTACATTTCTTAACAGAGCACAAAAGAAGATCATTTTATAATGTCACTGTTTTGTTTTATTTTTGTCCATAAAATGAAGGCCAAAATGGTCAAAGAAATTAAACTGCAAATGACCAAAAATGTCCCTAATGCAGCATAAGGGTTAATGAGATCAAACAGGGTTATTTTGGACCCCACTGATTTAAACACAAAAACTAAATTTCACAAAAATTTTGGACTAAATTTACTACTGTACTATCCTCTTTTGTGCTCCGTTAAAGAAACACACACATACAGGTTTGGGAAGCATAACTTGTGATTAAATAATGACCAAATTTTCAATTTTGAGTGAATCACTGTAAATGTATTTACTTTGTGGGGCCGCTGTATGAGGCGCACTTTCTGACGATAACTATACCAACACCTATGTACCTCAAGTTCTACCCAGAAAAACTGTCTATGATAAAATCTTTTAACTTGGAAAAGAGGATTAATCAATGTAAACCAAATGCTGATGTCAAAAATCCCTCTCCTTTTGAATGTTTTATATGTACATGCCTGCCATTTGTGTCGGTTTAGATTTCGTGGGGAGCATACTCTACTATCCCTATTTTGAAATCATTGCTCGTTTTAAGCAAGCCCGATTATTTATTTCCCCACTGATGTCACAGTCAACACAAATACCATATGGACTGTGTCATGTCTTAATGTGCATCTTAATACACTGTATAAAGTCTTTAACAAGACTCTTTAACAAGAGGAGTGTGTTTCTCTCCGCTGTCTCTTGTTTGAAGTGCTTTCTGTTCAATGGCCCACAGATACCCAAAATGGAAACTGTTTTCCAAACAATGGGCTTTGCTGTTGTTTACATTTTTTTTCATGATTAGTTCTCCAGGTGCCCTATTTCAGCCTACCAAACTGTAAGTCCTGAATGTCAGCAGTGAGAAAGTGCAATGTAATGGATTTGCTGTTATGCCAAAATAAAATACATGATGTCGGTCGTTCTTCTGTTGTGTGGTTCTCAGCTCTTTTCTTTAGATAGTTCGGATAAATACTTTATTTGGCAACAGATGTCGTGAAAGGAAGTGATGAGGTGAAATGGAGATAAAAAAGTAAATGTTTTATGTGACATTATTTGTGATCAAGGGCAATGGCCTTGACCTTATAATCTGATAACATGTATGCAGCATTATGGAAAAATCACATTTGTATTAACATGGCTGTTCACGTGAAGTTGTGCTATCACAGATGAGTCATTTTGACTCCAAACAGCCACCGTAAAGAACCAAGCTGCTTGTGTAGTGTGTCAGATTATTAATAGAGCGGAACACTGAGCTGCCAGTAAAATGCTCAGAGGAGACTTCTTACATATTCTGTAAACACAAGACTTTATCTCCAAAATATTTATGTATGGTAAGTCTGCTAAATCCTGCATGTTATTGTACACAAAAAAAATATTTCTGTAGTATTAATATAGTACTGTTTTTCTGTCTTTAGTGTTAAAAATGACAATTGAAGTTGTTGTTATTTACCTTGAAAGTTTTAAACTCATTCTGATGGACACGGTGAACGGATTCTGTTTATTTCCAGCGCTCTCACCAAACATCTGTTCTGGGAGTAAGTTTGGTACAAAATTCTGTGAAAAAAGCAGATTGCATTATGACTGCAACAAATGCACATGTATTTTGCCAAGTAAGACATGTTCCTGGATCGACATCTTTTGATGATCCTGGATCAACACTATTGTCCAAAAATCTCAATCCCTACCCCTAAACCTAACCCTACCCATAATTTATTCCTAAACTCAGTGGGAAATGATAGCTTGATTATTAAGGGTGTAGAAGCACCCAACTCTGGTTGTAAGCCTAAAACAGATACTTCCTGAAAAGTTATATTTCAGTTCTGATTGGTTGATTGGAATGTTGTTCCAGCATCAACATGGATGTTGATCCAGGAACATGTTGTACTTGGTGAAATCACACTTACCCACCGAACAGCTATCCAGGACAGTGAAAAATGTCACTTACTTAACTGTTGGGGGCTACATAGTCGCAGAAAAAAAAATCACCATGAAATTAGATTTCAATCATTTTGTTGGTATACTGACTTCTAATAAGGACCGTTTTGGGAGTAGTCTTTTGGTTGTTTGGGTTTGGATTGGTTGGCGGGTTTTGGTGAGCAAAATTACTTTATTACATGTGTACAGCTATCTACTTTAATTACGACAATCATATATTTACAATTGTGAATTCCACTTACTTAACCGTAGAGGGCTCCAAAGTTACAAAAAATATATAAAACTATGGCTACTTGCTTTAAAGTGGCTTTAAAAACTGACGTTAAATAGAATAAGTTGTTAAATAAAGTGATTATTTATGTTTTCTTCGCACACAAAAACTATTCTCGTACCTTTATAAAATTACGGTTGAACCACTGTTGTCACATGGACTATTTTATAGATGTCCGTACTACTTTTCTGGACCTTAAACGTGGTGAAGACAAACGAAGATCTTATGAGTTTGGAAAGTCATGAGGGTGAGTAAGTAATGACAGGATTTACATTTTTAGGTGAACTATCCCTTTATATATATATATATAGCTGGGAGAATAAAACTGGTTGTTTAAATATAAATCTGCATCACACGTGTTTATTTATAGATATGTTCAACAGCACGTGCCTTGCCAGCATTTACTTTTGCCTTTCAACATCTGTGTGACTAAAGTCATGACTTCATGCTCCTTCACTCAGTGTACTGCAGCGCACTGCCCATCTGTCCAAGGTCAATGCTCACTGGGTCACGTTCCTCATGAGTGTAACACAATGCCTTGGCACTCCAGCTCTGCGCCGGTGCACTTTGGCTGTCCAGTGACCTGGAAAGGAGTAATGCCACTGGGCTCTTATCTGAAAGTGTCAGACTGTACAAACGTGTCTGCATACTGCTCCTCGACTTATTCTGTTAAGAATAAGTCCGGTTAAGAGAAAATGTGATACATTTTTATTAATGAACAATTTAATCAAATATTTTACATTTATTAGTAATAGTGAAATATTTGTTTATATTTTAATTAAATTACTGGTGCATGTGAGATGCACGTACATGTACATTGTTGTTTGTGTTGTAACTATATAAGTACTTTTCAGTCAGTCTGCATGAACAGTTTCGTGTGATGTAACTTCTTTATGAATAAATGATAGGACATTATCTTTGAGATCTATAGCGGATGTTGTTGAAATCTTTTCCCAGATATATGCTATGCTCACTGTGCAGAGGGTGAAGTGCTCTACTTGAACTGTATCGTGTGTTTATCCAAGCGTAGGTCAAGGTCTCACTGGGACATTATAATATTGCGTGGCATGCCATCTGTAATTTATCATATTTCAGTGACAATAGACGTTGAATTGGACTATAATGAAATACAGGCTTCTTCATTAATCTTCACTGAAAACAAAATAAAAGCTCTAGAGCCCACTTACTTTATGCACTTGCCTAATCTGCACATTACAAGTCACAGTGTGATTTATTTGCTTGCTGTTGTGTGTCGGTAATCACCAGAGAAAATTGGGAGGCAAAGCCCTTATTTTTCAACAGAGATTGTCTCCCACTCACTGACATCTTTATGAGGAATATACAACAAAGAAAAGAGGACTTTCTTCACACCAAAGCACACACATTTCCAGCACTAAAACATGTAATTGGTTGAGTGTCATTCAAATTGCAAGAGAAAGGCTGAAGCGGTGATGCATTTTTTAAACACTGTAGATGGGAGGATTGGATGTTTCACCAGCACACGGTGGCATTTTTAAATGCATGAGGTCTACTTTATGTTGTAAGTGACAGCGTAAGCTTGTGTATTCTGAGAAAAGGCATCAGTGTTTACAAAGAGTTCTTTTTCTTTTCATATTTACGCTTGAAAGAACTATAATCAGATGTGTTTGACTGCACTTTGAACATTGGTAAAGTGATATTTCGGGACTCACCAATCTTGACCTTGTGTTCACCTTCAGCTCTGTTGTGTTTATTAGACTGCACTCAATGTGACCACATACTGTGTTATAGACAGGTTATGTCTGCGATATTTTAGAGCTAATAAATTTATATATATAGAACTAATAATGTATATAAAATATAAATAGTATGCACAGTATATTATACAGGTGCAGTCAGTAAATGTGTGTTTTTTTTTTTTTTTTACTGTTATTTGACCAAATAAATGCAGCCCTGGACATAAGAGACTTCTTTCCAAAAAAAATAAATAAATAAAATCTAACTGATCTCAGTTTTCAAAAGTAGTGTACTTATAAATATATATAAACATACATATTCACATTATTATTGTTAATATCATAAAAATTAATATGATATTAACAATATTTGTATGTGTTATTAGTTATATTAATAAAAAATACATATTTTAATATATATTTGTGTGTTAATATATTAATAAAATAAATAAAACTGTGCTTTTTATAAAATATATATTTTCAGTGTATTTCAGTTATTATTTTGTGTATTTTATGTTATGTAATTATGTATTTTGCATATCATTTATGTATTTTATTGCAATTCTGTATATTTGTACATTTATCCAGCCTCTATGATGTTGGGAAATATTAAGAAAATGAATAATCAACAATAAACAGTCTAAACTATTTACAAGCTGTGTCTGACACTGCTCACAGAAGAAGCCCTCACAGTATCAAACACCTCACAGTCCAGCTGAGGTGAGCGGGGTGGTCTGAGGACAGGGGGTGCAAGATGACCGCTGCAGGGTCCATCCACTGTCCTGCTGATGTCATGGTGTCTGCTGGGGGTCCAGGACGAGACAGAGGGTCAGTGCAATGACGCGCTCCCAGTTGACCGAACTATTGTGGGTCCAGAGGGATGGGGGACACGAGGCGGGATGTGGTTGAATTTCCCATGTTCCCATTCCCTAAGTGAATAACCTCTTGTAAGAGCAACACCAAAGATGGGCGAACAACTTAAGATGTGCATGTGCTGAAGTAACCACAGACCAAGCAATTCATCATCTGGCAGGACTTTACAGATTAGATAAAATCAGAAATTTCCAGTTTTCACTGGATTCAACCCTGAACAGCAATGCATCTATCAATCTGCTCATATATATATCCATAAATAGTGGCATCTCCACAAGAGACAAGCATCAATATATTTTGTTTACATGCATTTTTGCTCAGTATTCCTTTATTTACTTTTCATGTGTGCTCTAAAATTAAACCAGGACAGCATAATCTGCTCGGTCCAGCCAAAAAACACACTACAACATTACAGATCTACCTCTCAGTCTAAACCCTCAGACTGCATGAACTCCACGACCTGCTTGATGACCTGTTATATACGATATTGTTGTGAGGATCTTATTCACTGGATCTCACTGGAGGAGGCTTTGAGTCTTCGTGAGGAGCATCTCCAATTACAAACTGCATCTAGTGTGTTCTACTGTACTGGGGAGCTTTCTCACAGTATTGAACCTGAGATGAACTTGACAAAATAAACACAGAAGGGTAAGAGAATACCAAGCCCATGCCTTCCAACAAAATAGACTGATATTCCACTAATAATAATAATAATAATAACGTTTCTAAGAAGAAATCACATGCTTCTTATATGCATCTCATATGACAACTAGAATGTTATGTAGATGTTTAATAAGCAAATAAATACTAGCCATATATTAAAGTCTATTGCTATTGAACATTCTCACCATTACTGCCAAGGGGAAATATCTATTTTATAGATATTATGTTTGACATTTTAAGTATAAAAGCTATAATGTCACAATGGAAGCATGCTATTGAATTATAGCCTATTAAAGAAATTTCGGACTATATATATAGTCCGATTTTTCATGAATAAATTCAAATTTGTGATTTAGTCACACATTATTAATATAACATAAAAATCGCTGTATTCGTTCATATCTTATAGAAAAGCTTTACAAGTGCGCCCTCTGCTGTCCCTTACATGTGTTGAAGACAGGCGTTCTCCAACGAATGTATAAGTCTTTCCGGGTCAAAGTTACCTTTGCATCCACATGTGATTCACATGTTTACGCGAGCATTTGTATTCAGAGGAACAAACTGGTGATACTGAAGTCGGAAAACATTTATTACATACTGTTATATTAAAAAAGCATAGCGCCGCTATGTCGGACAGTGAAGAAGAAGCTTGTGAACGCCTGACAGAAAAGCAGAGTGGTGAGTGCTAACTAGCTAACACTGTTCAGTCTTTTTACTACATACTCAACTCAGATATGTCAATTGAAAATATCTGATTTTATTTTCTCTTTTTATTTTTTTCTCACAGTTTCAAAGTACCAGTGTCCGGCCGACTTTGTGTCCATGCCGTATGATTCCTCTGCAAGTGTCTTACAGGACGAAGATGGAGAGAAGGAATTATGGATCATCAAAGCTCCAGCTCGCTTCGATCCTAAATGGTACAAAATACCCTAGAAATAGCTTATTGTTTAAAATAGTTTATTGCAAATAATGAACAGGTTTGCTAATGGGATTTCTGTCCTAATTTGAAACCAATCCTGAGGAGATCACACATAGTAATAATAAAATGTAAAATAATAATAATGCATGAATATAATAATAATAATGTTTTTGTTTTTTGTTTTTATAAAATGTTAATTTTATTTTTATGCAAGTAATATTTAATAATGCTTAAAATAAATAATAATGAGGTAAATTCCAGCATTCCGGTACGTTATCATTATAATAATATTTAATAAAAACTATAATCATATTTTTATTAAATAGCAGAAAATCCATTAGTAGTCCTTAACATTCTTTTAGAACTTTTTTACTTGGGTATTTATGTTTTTTAATTATTTTGAAAATATTGACAAGGTTCTCAATGGTCATGAAAACCCTGGAAATATTGCTGTTTTAAATGTTTAAATTGTGATCGTCTTAAACATCACAGAACGCTCTACTGTGAATATACATTCTTCTAATCATGCTGTGCTTTGGAATATTTCTATAGGTAGATATTGTTCTTTTAAATGTTTTTGTAGAACAATTAAATCTTTTTAAAAATGATGTCCGTCCATTGAGGGTCACTGCTTGTGTGTTACTGGCTTAAATGTATTACATATACTGCAAGAAATTATCACTAAAACTATTTGTAAAATTCATATAGAAAAACATTGCATAATTGAAATGTGATTGATCAATTTAATAATACTTGTTTTGTGTCCTATGCAGCTTTGAAAACCTCCAAGTTCCCTTATCAGGACTGGAAATGGTCCAGTCTTCTGGCGCGACCTCTCAGATCTACAGCGTCCTCAGCAGCAGAACGCCACCATCAGATCTCCATCTGCTCATTTCCAAAGGGAAACATCAGAAGCCTGTCCTCTGTTCCTCCGGCTTCAGTGGAATCCTCAAGATCTCAGAGAGTTATGGAAACTGCGGTGAGAACCAATGTCCCGTTCCCATCCCTGCCGCTCCAGCTCCATCCATCCCAGCTGGTCTCAAGCAACGGTTTCAGCCTTTTGGGAGTTCCTTTGAGCCTCACATGCAGGATGAAGCCACCGTAGTCTCTCCAACTGTTCCCAAGAGAACCAGTCAGGAACCGATCGAGGGCGAGGATCGGAAAAAGAAGAAAAAGAAAAAGAAAGACAAGAGGCAAGAGGACAGTGAAGCAGTTTTTATCAAAGAAGAACAGGCACAAATTGACTGTGATCAGTTAGAATTCTCTGAACTTAAGGAGGAAGAGTCGACGACGGAGGAAAGGAGGAGGAAGAAGAAAAAGACGAAGAAAGAGAAGGAAAGACATAGTGAAGACATGGTTGATGCAAGTTTAATATCTAAAACGGAGCCACTGGATCCTTCATACGATGATTACATTGACACACCAGGGAAAACGAAAAAGAAGAAAAAGAAAAGTAGTCGACATGAGTAGACTGTCGTAAGAACTAGGGATGATTTGGCATGTTCACAAATGCTTGCTGTAATATTTAACTGTCAAATGCAATTGAAAAACTGTGTCTGTCTTGAAATAATTCTAGGTTTCTATGGAACATTCAGTATTACCTTATGCATAGATTCATGCTTCTACTTAAAATCTTTTTTGGGGGGGGGGGGTTTACAGTCATTCAAGCAACTGCAGTGCACATCACAGAGATGCTATTTTATGTAATAGACCTTAGTCAGGTTAGATGCCTTATGGAATATTTAATATTGAAAATGAGTCACTAAGGCATAGACATACAGTCTTTACAGTGTGGTACGCACTGTATAAAGGTCCTTGACCATGTCATTTTCACAACTCACAGTTAATGTATTTTTTTTAATGAAAGTTTTTTTTTCCTTTTGTTTAATTCACTATACTTTTGTCCCTTACAACCTTGTTTTGATTATTGTTAAAACATTATTGTGCTTCCTTAACTAAGGTCTATACAGGCAATTAATAAATGGAAAAAACCTGACGTCATCCATTCACTCAGTTCATTATGTCATTGTAAACCAGAATGATTTATTCTGTGGAACATTAACAAAACATATAAGATTTTACTTTTATTGTATTAACAAAAACCTCTCGGCGTTTAAAAAAATAATAGTAATTGTGTTCTACAACAAGAATGACAACTTTCGAGTTTGTGGACGAACTGTTTCTTAAAACCTGCGGTTCGTCGGTAGGGGGCGACAGAGCTCCCTCTGCCGGTGAGAAGGCTGAAGCTCCGCCGCTTGTTCTGCACTGAAGTATGGTCATGTTTTCTAATGAGCTCCTGCACGTTTGCCGCCTGCAGATTCGGTTTCTCTGCCCCTCCCACTGCGCACATACAGGTAAAGCTCAACATCCCGGAGTCCAATGGGATCACATGAGGAATTTCACACAGGGGCTGCTTTACATATGCGTTCATCAGGTATTTAAAGAACGGTGCACCTGCTGATACTCTCATTGAGAACTTTTTGTGAATTAAACATATATAGTCACAAACTCTCTCTCTCTATATATATATTTAAATATATATATGTGCACGCACCTGTTTCCAGCACCCACGCTTTGCATCGTTTGCCAAATATTTTCTGAGTTTGAGTCACAGAAAGGCAAGAGATTTGTCACCACCGGTGATTTTTATCACAGAGGCGGGGACGGTAATCACGTCCGTGCAACTCGTTTGACTTGTTTTTTATTACCCATATACTCTCATCAATAATGTTTTTTTCCCCGCGATATGCCACAGGCGTTATGAGATGCTTGAACATTGCTGGCTGTCTGGTGAAGCAGATAAATAATTGAACGCAGTCTGAAGTTTGGAAGCAACGTGCCCAGACTGCAAAGCAAGGCGAGGGGTCCTGTGCACCCTAAAACCGATGCAAAAGATAAGGTTCGGGTGGGGGACGGGGATGAGGGGAATGATTTTTTTTGATCCAATCTCGTTTTTGTGCACACCCTCCCCCTTTTCACTGCAGCAATTCTTGTCTTTCTCCACTGTGGAGATGTCTCTCTATCACTCACTCACTCTTCAGAGTGTTCCACGAGGCCTGCAGCATTTGGGGAGGGGGAGGGGGAGGGGGAGGGGGAGTTACCATAGCAACGCGGACTAGTCAAGGACTACTGAGCGGCGCGCGGCGTTCGAAATGGGGTTCGATTGGTGCCTCCCGCCAATTAGAGGAGCACCAGAGTCCTCCACAACACACATTTTCTTCACGCCAAGACGCGGCAGTCAATATTTCTACTTGATAAATCCCATTCAGGTGCTTGTAGGGGATGAATTACTTCGCCAGAAACTTGACATGGCTCAGTCAAAGACGTCGATTGCAAAATGTGTCACTTGAGCCTCCTCTGCAGCAGCAGCAAAGAGAGCCTTTCAGTGCAGTTTCACCTCTCGTTTACATTTCTGTAAACAACACCTTATTCTCCAACGCGGAAGTATCCTAAGCCTGTGGGCAAGACTTCCGGTTCATTAAAGAAGAACTACAACAACATGCAGAAAGTTAAAACCATTTGCACTACAAACCAGTATGCTAATAATTTAGATAATGCATTCAAATAATATGACAAGACACTTATTTGTAATATTATGCAGTAAAACAAGCTGGTTTGTACAGCTAAAAATAGCTGAATGCTGATGAGACCAGGAGCCGGAGTCAGGCCCGTCAAATGTACCCGCACCCGCTCTTTTGGGAAAAATAAGGTGGATGTTTATTTATTTAGCTATTTATTGTGTGGTTGATTGTATTGATGAAGTCTGGAGCAATGTAGGTGTATTCGGATCCTGCATTGCATTAAAATAAAATAAGTGTGATTCTACTGTTGCAATGTGCACAACCAAATCAAGTCAGACATATGTTATAAAAGCACCAGGTCTTTCAGCTGGTTTCCATGACATCCACAATGCAATTTTTTCCTCATTGTTTCCTTACCCCGCTCTATGAATGCGTTCGTATCATGAGAGCACTCAGTGCTTCGGTTTCTGTCAGTGACCAAGATGTGCTGCCCAAAATATTGTTTTATTTTTATATAAAGAAGAAAAAAATCCACAAAGACCAGCCTTTCAAAACAACTTTTGGCTGGGATGATACAGACTGTAGTGGAGATCAGCCAAACTCAACAGATGCCTGTGCACAATTGTGTCATACAAATTAATATTTTGTTATATTTCTCTGATATATATATTATTTTATATATATATATATATATATATATATATATATATATATATATATATATATATATATATATAAAACATTTATTTATTAATTATTACTTTTTTACTGTTCTCCATCTGAAGCACCTAAATAAAAATTTTTTTTCAGAAAATATGCCATTTTCTCTCATTGCCCAAACGAAAACCTAACAAGCCTTATTTTGTTTGAGGCCAGGGTTTGTGTTGGCGACTGCATGACCCGTTAGGGTAGGCCAACACTTTCTCTCCTAGACATGCTGTGCTTCCATCTGTCCAAGGGTCACTTACTCCCCACCGGTGCCAAACGCACGCTTCCCTCTGCGCGGCTCTGACATCTCCGTTTCTGCCTCTTTTCATGGCTTGTTGAGATAAAAGGGAGAGTGCAGATGGAAACTGGGTCACTAGAGCTTTTTATAACCTCATGGAATTGTTGTTAGATTTAACCTTCAGGTGCTAGCTGCTGTTGCTTAAACTGTGGAAAAATGGGGCAAAGATATTGGTAAAGTAGGCTAATTGGGAACTGAGTCACATTTGTGATTCAAATTAAAGAGAGGATTTCCCTTTCTGTGTACAGAATTGTTGCACACACCAGGTCATTGCTCAGGAAGTGCAATTATTTAACATTTTTCTGTGTGAGTTTGGATATATATATATATATATATATATATATATATATATATATATATAGTATTTACGTGTGTGTGTGTATGTACAGTCGTGGCCAAAAATATTGACCCCCTTGGTAAATATGGTCAACGAAGTCTGTGAAAATTCATCTGCATGTTAATCCTTTTGATCTTTATTTAAAAAATTCACAAAAATGTATCCTTTCATTGGATAATAAGAATTTACAATGGGGACCTTTATAAAATAAAGGTTTTTCTCAAATAGTCGTTGGACACAATTATTGGCCCCCCTAGAAATTGAATGAGCTTTTTAGCAGAAAACACTCAAGGTGGGTTTGGTGAACACAGATATAAAAAGTACCCCATGTGTACATTGTGTACAGGTCCTGGACATCTTGTTTAGACACATGGCATCATGGATTCTATCAAATACCAACCGATAAAAAAATCAGTAAGTGACTGACTCTGTTAGAAATCTTATAATGGGCCATATTTGGATCTTCCAACTGTACAATAACCCAAACACAAACCTCAAAAACAACACAGAAATGGGTCACTGAGCTATGACCTTTCCAGTCCTCTGACCTGAACCCTATAGAAAATGAGAGGAGTGAACTGAAGAGAAGCACCAACATGGAGATAGGAATCTAAAGGGTCTGGAGTGATTCTGGATGAAGGAGGTGTTCTCTAACCTCATCAGGCATTATAGGAGAAAATTTAGACCTGTTAAACTGGCAAACGGAGGTTTCAAAAAGTATTGAATAAAAGGGAGGCATTAATTGTGGCCAATGTGTATTAAAGAAAAACATTTATTTCATAATGATATTTTACCCCATTTTTAATTCTTATTATCCAGTGAAAGGATATACGTTTTTGTGATTTAAAAAAAAAAAAAAGATCAAAAGGATTTACAATGCAGATGGTTTTTCACAGCCTTCTTTGATCATATTTACCAACGGAGCTGATATTTTTGGCCACGACTGTATATGGGCTGAATTTTCCAAAAGCATTGCAAGCCTAGATATAAAGTATTGGAACTGATAGTCTCTATGACTACTTAGTGAAAAGCAGCCCTGCGTTGTTGCAGCCCAAAGCAGTCTAGAAGAAAACATTTTTTCCTGCATTTATTCGCTATTTTCATAACATTGGAAAGCAAAAAACAATGAGAAATAGCGTTCTCAAATATATTTAACTTCCACAGTATGATGTATTTCATAATTAAACAGAAAATTCATCAAGAATAAAGGAATTTTAGAAATGAACTGAATTGTAGTAAGACAGGATTTATTACTGTAATGGTATTTAACAACCAATAATGCTGTTAACTTTTGGCTGTTTGCTGTTTTAGATCCAACATTAAATTAATATAAATGAATGATGAACATTAACTAATGGATAGTGATGACAGCTGCAAGGGGTAGTATTTTTATTTTGAAATTAACCGAAATAGGAACAATTTTGATGTAATTTTGACTTTAAAAACAAGTACCTATACACAATAAATACTGCATATAGGGCATTTTGCAGCAATGCCATATTTGGTTCCCAAAAGGACCTTTCAGTGAACAATTCTTAAAAGAAATATTTCATTGAGTGATGAATATTTTAATAATCTGAAGAACCTTTTCTGTTAAGGAATCTTTTTTTGGTCTTTATAGAATCCTTAATTGCAATAAAGAACCCTTATTTTTGAATAGAGTAAGTCTGGAAGTGTTGCCTACTTTTAAGTGTACTTGCATAAACTTTATGCTGTCTGATTATAAGCACTTGCTTAAAGATACTTTTGTTCCTTTTGATCAGCAGGCTGAGATATTAACGGCCTTTGGATTTCCACAGCACTAAAATCCATCATAAAACCTACAGAACACACACACACAAGATTCAAGGGCACTCATCTACTCAAGAACAAATCCTGGCATTCCTCCTTTCAACTCACCATAAAATGTTCCTTCTATGGTCTTTCAAAGTGCTGTGGCGAGTTGCTTTGAAAGGTCACAAGATGTGTATTTCGTCCCCTTGTGGCTGAGTGAAAGAGATAAATGGCTCCCCTCAGCACTCAGCCTGTCTTCAGTAGGTGTTACCCTGGCGGTTGATGTCTTTTTACAATTTGCACTAAAATGCAATTTCAAACCCAGTCTGTTTAAACATTAGAGGTAAAGTGTCATTTTGTGCCAGTAAAACAGCAAAATGGAACTGAAATATTTATTAGAGAAGTATTTTTTCTCACTACACATAAAAGAAAAAACAGAACAGGATACTTTTGGTATGAAACCAAGTGTAAGCTTTCAAATTTTGTCATATTGTAAGAAATTCAAACAATAAATACTGCTTTATGGCCCTTAAATGTGTAATCACTGTAGTGCCTCAGTTCATGCGGCATGTGAAGCAATCTTCTCTAATTTTTACAATTAATAGTGCGAAATAAACATGAATGAACATCAGAAAGTTTCTTGTTTCAACCACGGAATTTTTTTTTTTCACGTTCAAGTCAACAGACGTTACTCTACGCTTTAGTCTGTCAGACAAAAATAGAGGATTCAACGTTGTTATTGGTCAGATCGCCTGTCAATCAAACTTCCCATAAAAAAAGGTCAAACTGCCATTCAAAAGTAGCTTTGTTTTCTCACTGTACTTAATTTTTTTAAATATATTTTATATAATTTTATATATATATATATTTTTAATATAATATATATATATATATATATATATATTATTTATAAAATTGAGTATACTTTGTATTTGTATTTATCAAATTTATAGAGATATGCAAAATATGTGTATTTTTATATCTACAGTATCTATGAACTAATACCATGCATTATGAATTTTATCTGATATTTTTCTCCATATGCTCATTTATTTGGTTGTCTTGTAAATGACGCTGCAGCAGAAAAAAGTGACACACTTTACCTTATTAATATAAATAACATAAATAACACCTGAGTTATTTTGTTTGGGTATGCACTTTGATATGTATTTCAGTTTACAGTTTTCTGCAAGTCTTTTCTCACAAAGACTCTCTTCACAGACATGTGGATTTATCATTGCGTGCCGGGTGTCTCGCACCATCAACCTACACAGAAAGGGTGGAGAAATTTATACAAGAACTAAGATGTTTCTTATTTTATCTCGTGTCTTGGGAGCATAAATTGTTGTCTTCATTGTGCTCCAGTCATATCTGTGGCAAGCAGTGACCCAATTAAGCCCCTCAGAGGTGCGAAGTTGCAGTTGCGCAAACAGAGAGACTCTAACTTGCGCATTTATATCCCTCATTAGCCCAGCAGAGCTCATCAGCGCTAATCACCTACATCACCTTTGAAAGACTTTGGAGATATTCTTACATGTACAGCACTAAAGCTAATTACAGATAGAAGCAAGAATTCATGGATAATTAGAAAAGCATGCACACTTGAAAGATAAGGAAAGTGTGACCTATATAAAGTTCACTCTGCTGTAATTTGTCATAAGAATGGCTTAGCCCTCAGCAATATTCTGTAAAAAAACATATTTATTAAAGCATATGCTCATGAACAAAAAGAAGAGAAACAACAACTGCAGAAATGCAGAACATATCATATGTACCATAAAATTGATAAAAACAAATCACTGTACACGCTACAGTGCTTTAAAATCACAGCTTTGCATTGCAACGTTCTTAATTAATTTCTCTATCTTATGTACATATAGTCATAAAACACTGATGTTAAAAGTTATTCTTTATATTACGAACAAACTCTAGGATAATTTATCAGCTTCATTTGTTAGAAATATTACAACAGCAAAAAAAAAAAAAAAAAAAAAAAAAAAACCTACAAAACTATTACAATCATTTTTCAGTGTTTTTGTGTTGAAGGATGAAACCAGTTTGAATTGAGCGAAATGGAACTGGGTGGATATTTTGGTCTGTCAAAAACAAATGCACACGTTCCCACTCAAGGAAATGCTATACTCTTTAATTAAAGAAAAGGGGAGGACAATTAAATTAGAATATAGAGTTTAAATCTGGCCTTTTATGACTCAAGGATGAACTTTACTTTCACAGTAAAGAGAAAGTGTTTTCTTGCTACAGTGTAGTCGCTTTTTAAATTGCACTTTTTAAACACAATCAAGTAACTGAGAAAAAATGTCTTGTAAATGCACATTAATTAGCGATTTATCAATTGTTTTTGTCAGTTTTGTACTATTTTGTCAAAATACATCTTGTTGCAACATTCAAACAAATGTATCAAAGCCATAAAAAGTTAGATTATAAAGTTTTGAACATTATTGCTGATCAAAGGATATATTCTGAAGGACCACCACCTGATTTGGTTTCATCTTTAGTAACAGTGTTTATGGTCAGATTTTTACATTGAAGTCACTGATATTGTATATTCAGTTGATATATTCACATGTACACACAGTAAGCTGAGGACAAAGTGATTTTCTACTGTGACTCAGATTGCTGACTTTCGTTTTAGTCTTCCTGTGGGCCAGATTTCAGCTCGCTTTGACGTGACAGCTACTCTCTGTATCAGCACAAGCCTTCATGTATCCGAGACGCACTAGCTTTAAATCGATTAGACTGCACCGCACTGACTGAACCTGTATCCTGGCCGTTTTTAAAGAGTCAGCCCTATTAAAAGTAGACATTTCATGCTGAATTCATGCTGTTCACGTTAGCACTACCGCACACACAGAAACCTGTTGTGAAGCTGAGGAAACCAGAGGGACAGCACTGTTCGTTTACTGCGGCTGCGGCTCATGCATTCCTGAGGCCTGTTTGCAGCCAGAAAGCTGTTGCTCAAACTGCAAATCAAAATGATTTACTCTTACACATTTGTAATGACAGATGTTGTCATTTTTTTCTGCACATAAATGCAATTTATAAAAATGCATCTGTAGGATGGTGGTACTTTAGTGATTTTATGTACAAATCTACCAATGTACAGTGGCCCAAAAAAGTATAAGCCCAGTTTAAATGGATGAAAAATGACAAACAAAATAAAGAATTTATTAAAAATTATTCTCTCTCTCTCTCTCTCTCTCTCTCTCTCTCTCTCTCTCTCTCTCTCTCTCTATATATATATATATATATATATATATAAAACATATAAAACTGATTTTTTTCTTTATATTTCTAAATGTTTTATATATTAGTACAATTTATATTTGGAATATTCAAAAAATATACATTTATATAAGTCATTGCATTAGGTAAGAAAATATTAAACAAAATCAGAATTAATTTAAATAAATACATTTTAATGTAACTTCTAAAGTTAAATATATGACAACACACACACATACATATATACATATATAAATATATATATATGTGTGTGTGTGTGTGTGTGTGTGTATGTAGGAAGACGTGAATGAAGAAATGTAATTAAATTCACACATTTTAAATGTCCAAATACTTTTTAGGGCCAATGTAACTAATCTGACTTAAAAAGGAGTGACAAATAATGTTCAGCAAATTCACATTCAGTATTGAAAGTAAATGCAAAGACAGTCCGTCTTAATAAAAAGAGCTGAGAGTGGCTGACGCGATCTCAGGACAGAGTACTGCGTGTTCTCCCTTGAAAAGTGCTGGACTGAGGACTGGAGATCTTTGCACATGTTCCACAGGTCTGTTTTCCAACTCTAGGGATTTATGAAGGCTGAGAGCATATTCTTGTCTGCTTCTTGCTCTCTCTTACTCCTTTCACGCCCCCTCAGAGGAGAGGAGGGGGGCAGAGACAGTTACGTTTGCTTTCTGGAACAGCTGGGCTGAAATGAGGAAAAGCCTGTTGGGTTTGAGGTGAGGGGAAGGAACCGAGCTGGAGCGAGGGAAAATCAATCATGGCCTAAGGCTGGTAAAGGTGCACAATTAGCGAGATTGGATACATTTGAAATGAGGGAGCTTCAGCTACACCAGCTCACCATTCCCAGTGGAGACAGAGAGAGGGAGTGATGATTCCACTTGTAAGGCCTAATTATTCATCATGACAGTTTGCATGTCTAAAAAGGAGCTCTGAGCTTTGGGGCCGAGTTATGGATGCAGATATAGATATCACAGGATCGTGGCTAGATTATGAAATCGCTACTTATGTATGACGGAAACTTTCCTACATATGATTTTATCCATCCTGGACTTCTAGAAACTGCCTTTTTTATCCCTCATCGTGCACCAAATTATTGCAAAACATCCTATTAGAATTGAACGCTGTGTTTAAAAAATATCCATTTTGTCTGAACACTGGAGATACTTCTTTAGTGTATGGTTGGTTTGGTGAGACAGGTTTTAAATCATGCGGTGAATGTTAATTTCCCTGGGGTCTCCACCACAGATCAATGTGCTGGAAGCCAACATGAAGACCGGTCATCCTCTCTGACCGATGGCTATATTGGGATATTCCACAGTGCTTTTAGCTGGTGTTGGCTTTGGAGACATGTTGGGAAGGTGAAGGTGGTTTTTGCAGTTTGGATGAATTAGTGCACAGAAAAAGTGGGTGGATGACAATGATCAAGGGACTTTATCATGTTTTTGAGCTCAGCTTGAATTGACTTCATCCTGAAACCACATGCATTAAGAGCAAAAACGACCGAGCATGTGATGGCAAATTACATTGTGTTACATCACACACGCTGCATTTGCATATCAGTCACACTCAAGACACCCATATGAATTTTTCAGGCTTATTTCACTGATGCACTATTTAAAATGTTTTCTTACTAGCTTTATTTAAATATTTAAACTCTAACAAGTAGATGTCAGTTCCATTAAAACATCCATGTGATGAATTTCATTTTCATATTTTAAATAAAGGTCAAATCTTTAAATATTAAAACAAAATTGATACTTTCCCCCTCATGTAACTTACCTCATGAGCTTTAGCCGGTGTTGTAAGTGGCCCTTCAAACTCTACCCACGTGTCCCTGATACTTCCAGTTCATCCTTTATTTTCACTGTCACCATATACAAAAAATTTGAACAAATTCTATACAGTAACGCAATCAGATGATTTTTTTTTCTTTTCGGACCGCAGTCCGGTACCTTTCTCCAAGATATGTGAGATGAACAATGACATCAATGTAGTTTATTATTAGCAACTAAACGTAGTTCTAACGTTACACTGTACCAGCCATTCTGACATTTAAAAAAAGGTAAGTCATTGCAAAAAAGAGGAACATGCAATGTTTCCAAAATGCCTCAGTTAACACATAACTCCATGTCACATAGAAATTATCATCTAAAATGAAGTCACTTCGAAATGACGTAATTATTAAAGAACTGTCTTTGAACTCCTACACATTCTTTCAACAGCATTGGTCTCGTTAAGTTGTAAACATTACAGCATTTTGCTTGCTCCTTTAATTGGGTGCATATCATTCTGTTGAGTCGTTTTTTTGTTTTTTTTCTTGAAGAAGACTTGATAAGCGATCGTACATGGTAAATTGTCTTTGGGCTCCTTTAAAAGCTTGAGGGAGAGCTGGGTTGCGGTTCTGTGAGTTCACAGAGTAAGGTAGATTATGTAAACACCCTGAGAGTCACTTGTCTGTTTTTTCTCTTTTTTTTTTTTTTCTTTTTTTTTAATTAGCAATAATTTAATAAAATTCGGGCCTGGCCCTGGCAGCCGGTAAGGGATGGTGGCGGATCATGAGTGGAGGGCGAGTTGACTGGCAACCGCCTCCTCTGCAGGCATGAGAACAGAGTTAATGTGGGTCTGGTCGAGTAGTATGTTATCGATGGAGAACATCACATGGCGTGGGAGGTGCGTGGCGAGGGAATGGCTCGTAAGGGAGGGGAGGGTAAAGGTAGTGGTGGAAAGTGGTTGGCAAACGGAGGAGGGGGAGTTATGGACGATCAAAATCAACTAGGCTTACATGATGGGATTGAGCTATAACATCAGCAGGTTCCATTGGTAAATGGAAACCCAACAGATTTTAGCTTTAGGTGGACAGAAAACATAACAACTGCCCGGCCAAGCCTCTCACAAACAGTCGCATTCGTTCATTCATTCGCTCGCTCGCATCACTCACGCAGCATGGCCCCTCCCCCAAGACCGAGCACATGGTTTCAGGCACGAACTTGCAATGTGTTATTTGATGAAACTGAGTGTAGTGGGAGGTGAAGAATAAGACAACAGAAGACAGGTGATGGTAAAATGAACATTTATAATGACTGCTGTTGCTGTCGGAAAATAATAACCCTTAAATAAAAAAGAAAAAGAGAAAAAGAAAAGGAACGACTTAATAGATATTAGCACTAAATTGCTGAC
Source organism: Carassius gibelio (assembly GCF_023724105.1). NCBI lineage: Eukaryota > Metazoa > Chordata > Actinopteri > Cypriniformes > Cyprinidae > Carassius > Carassius gibelio. Next base: position 10,523,878 of record NC_068410.1, read on the forward strand.
TTCACTGGTAATCCACAAGTCAAGAAACACAACTCACTATTTTTTTGTACAAACACAATGCTACAGTTACATTAAATATTTAATACTTTTTTAAAGTCAGTTAATGGATGATGTTAAAAGAAACCACTAAAATGCTAAAAACAAAACAGTAATTCATCTTTCCAGTCATTCCCTTTTGTCTAGTTTCTTGATGCCATTTATTAATAGTGTATAGTAGTTTGAAAATAAATAAGCTCATGAAGGGTTATCAGAAAACAAAGCTGGCAGCATAGAAACATTAGATGTGGAGCTCAAGCATGGTTGAGACGCATGAAAATGATCGTTTGGCATCACAGAGAAACAATTTTGTCTCGTGAACAGATGCTGCAATGGTCAAGACACCTAATCGACACATTATCACAATTTACACTTGACACGTCTGATATGTACAATGAGATTAGCAACTACCATCAGTTCAAGTATGAAACCTACACTAATCTTAGTCTACCTTGGCGGTTAGTAGTGATTATGCATTATGTGAAGGGGCCGGATCTGGATTTTGACCACCTGATGGCCTCAAATCAATCTTTCTCTGAGCTTCTTTAATTTAGTTTAGTTCAACTTCCTATTGGTTGCTCGTAGGAGCACTCCACAAAAGCGATTTTATGCTGCCAGCCCCATTACGTTGAACACGTTTCTGGTTACAGTTCAACCAAATCTGACAGATATTTACAATGAGAGAAAATAATGAAATTGTGGAGGAAACAGTTTGGATCTTATTAATTTTTTTTTTTCATTCTTTTGTGTCTTTTTTTATTATTATGATTTTTTTCGTCCCCAATGATGACTTACAAAAGAGAAATAAATCCAATCATCTCAACTAGAATTGCACAGTCTCAAAGTTTGGAGATGGAATGGAGATTTTAAGTCCAAACAGTTGATGAACACAGAAGGGGAGGAAGAAGGTCAATAAAGTTCATGAGGGGTGAGAAGTTCAAAGTTCAGAAGACAGAAGATGGCTGCACGGCTGACGTTTACACACTCCTCAGCTTTTTTGAGCATGTTTTTATGCTAAAGCAACAAAAAGAAACCTGCCATTAAAATTGATTTTTTTTTTCTTTGCTTGCACTTAATGTTTTCCATCGAGAAAATCAAATGGAGAGACTCGGGGGTGAGGAGAGTGACAGTGCCCCCCAACATTATGGCACACAATCAGTGATGTCCTGGAGGTTGAAGAGATGACAGAATAAGGAAAAGCAGTTTATGAGAGGTAGCCAGCCGTGTTTTTACCGTGTTAATCCAGGTTCTTGCTTTTACTGCTCGCTTTTTGGGTAATGTTGAGGCGTCATGACTGACATCATGTTATGGAGAAACATGCTGGCTTCATGGGTGCGTCCAATGGATGTCCAACATACAAGAGAACTCAAAAAGTTTGGAATGGTACTGTTTTTGTTTGGCACTCAGGAGAAAGTCTGGGAGGGTGTGAGGGGGAGGTCGGCAGAAGAGTGGGGAGTGGTTGGAAAAAAGGGGAGCAGTGAAAGTGCAAAAGGGAGAAAAAGGGAGAGTAAACAGGATACATATGAATGACATTTTTGTTATACTTGGTCTAGGTTAGAGAGTGTCGTACAAATAAAAACAGAAAAATAAAAAAGAGAACAGAACAGTGATATGACAAATGTGTTTAAACATTGCTGGTGCTTCAATGGGTACGAGCTCAAGAGTGACCCCGGACTGTCGTCTTCTGATGGCGTGGGGTGGGGTGTTGGACTGGGGGGGGGCATGTGGGGTTTGGGAAGAGCGACGAGCTCTAGCCGTGCGCCCAGATAAAAGCAATGACCTTCTCGACATCAGCTAAACCATAAGTTTGCATTCATCTTGACTGCACAAAAACACAACTGCGCCGTCTCCTCTACGCATGAAAACATAGCAACCATGACTAAGCACAGTGCAATTTTGACATTGAAATTGAGAGAGAGAAAGAAAAAAAAAAAACATTATTCATGATATCAGACATGCCCTTTTTGGCACTTATTATCATTAATAATAATAATAAAAAACGCTGTCAAAATAACGATTTCTGTAAAAACAATTCTGCCGTTTTTGGTCAGCTTCGAGCATCTGGCCAAATCCGTTCTCATGCAAACAGTAGTGCTGCATCATTGCGTCATGATGTCATCAGGAAGTCCCGCCCCTTTCTGAGGTAAAGGATTCAAGCAGTTTGGCGGAAACAGGGCTGCTCTTATCTGGGGTGGCGTGAAGCGTGAGAGAAGTATAAAGTGCATATTCTCGCGAGAATGGGCCAAGCTTAATGTGCAGTGATGGCAGAACAAGCTAAAAAACAGAAGCCTAATGATGTTAGTACTGACACAGCAAACACAAGCCCTAAAATCATGATCGAAAGAGTGATATGCAAACTTATGTAGTGGTGAATACATTCACGGCCATGTTAATGTCACTAAAATAACCCTCCGTTACCCAACTTTTCCCATTGTTTTCTTAGAAATTATAACAAAACATTGATAAGTCTGTACAAAATGAGTGCTATAGTTATGACGCTGAATATGATCATGACTATGAATGGATTTGGTTTCTGTGGCCTAGTTTTCATGGACAACAAAAACTCCAGCTTGGTCTTAGCAAAACTAAAAAGGTAAAAATGTGAAAAAGCTAATTTAATAGCTCAAACTGTTGTTGCCATGCAAAGATTTGTCCTCAAAATGAATACACATTGCCTAATTGTTTTTTTTTTTTTTTTGTACGATTTTTTTGTCTTCACATTTTTTTTTTTAATCCACGCTTCACTTAGTATCATGCAATATCGACGTGCAAAAAAGATAACATCTATCTTCACAAAATACATTTTCAGAACTATAAAAGGCTGACTTAAGAATGCTGATATCTTATAAAACTTTAGCCATGCTATGCTAACTCGGCAGTCTTCTAGCCCCAGGGGATTTTTTTTTTTTTTTTGGCCTACGAGATGAATCCCACCCTTATTTTTAACAAGGACTAGATAATTTAAGGGGGCAGAAAACTCATCCTTATAGTGCTAATGTCTATTTTTTGCTTTTCTAGTCACTTAACCCCTACTAGTTATTTCTTAACTGTGGCTTGTTTGGCACTTTTCACATTTTTTTCTTTTTATTAAATTACAAAAGTATGTCTGCTCTTAACTAATGGTGTTTAAATCACCGTTAATTCTGTAAAGATCTATTTTGGCACAGGTTTATTTAATCCACTGATATAGCAATTATTTAATCATCAATGTAGCATTTAGATACACCTCTTACAACTACCACATCCTGCTAAATGACTGACCAGATATGTTTTTTAATCTTACATTTTAGTACATCACTTATTCAATAGCAGCATCTTCACAACTTAAAAAATAGTATATGCAAATCTACTCAACATCTAGGTAAATCCAAAGCTCCTACACAGACAGAATAAAAGGACAAGACATGACGACATGCTACCACGTATATTGCTTTCAGTACTCCTCACATTGGATCTATTTTCCCAGTTACTAACAAAAAAAACAAAGACCCCCCTCCCCCATATGTACTTTCAGTACTGAATACAAAAACAACAAAACAGAAAGCTGCTCCTTGACACTATATTGGCACCTTTTATAGTTTTCACATTGAATTGTCACAGTAATATCTTGCGTTTAATGTGTCTTAAATCAAACGGTGATGTAACTGTTTTTTTAAACAAGAAAAAAAATATCTGGGGGATCTACTGAGACTCGTTCAAGCTCTGAAGTGTCTGATGAAGTACTGCATCATGGGTAAAACCGAACTCACAGATGCACTCTAAAATGCAGAGGCGCTCGATTGCCATCGCTTTCTTGTCTTGATCTTCAAATCTGAACTATTACGTCCTATTGTTTGAAAATCGCACCTCAACCAAAACGTGCAGCTATCTTTTAGTAGAGTACCTGGAGTCATTGCTGTTTCAAACCTCCTCAACTTGGGCGCAACTGCTAAACATATTCATGTTTATCCAAACTTATCACTTTTACACGCATTTACACCACACACATGCACACCATACAAACACATGGATGGTTGTATTAAGTCCCTTTTGGAAGGTATGATGTGCGCAAGTGTGATCTACTGCAAGCATCTAGTTCTACTCTTTAGGCGCATCTTCCCTTTCGCATCGTCATTGTTTTGTGAAAGGGCAAGCAGACATGCACTGTTACGCCAGACATCGCCACCCATGGAGAGATGTGAGAGAAAAGGGGGTCTCTTGGTTGATGTGTCAGAATGGGGGTGCACGAAGGTAAAAGGGGGTGTTGAGAAAAGGTGAGGGGAGGTGATGGTTTTTAGATGAGAATAAAGAAGCCTCCTTACCAATCGGTTCAGATTTACTCTCCCTGGTGCTCCAATAGCAGAGGAGAGGAAAGAATCATAACTTTAGTCATTGGGAGAGAGAGCACAAGCTGTCTTTTCCTGTTGGTCTAATTCTTCTTTGGGAAATGCTAAAGTCTTGATAATACGGAGCAGTTTGGTATTTTTAAGCTCATTCCAGCCGGTAAAGAATCAATATGTTGTTGTTTAAATGTACAGAATATGCCATCCTCTGCCCCTTCTTGAGAAATATACATGGTCAGCTGGCGGGTACTTAGTGCACACTTGGAAAGATAAGGTTGGATACTGCAACATGATGCCAAAAAACTGGTCCAAGGGTCTGACCTCAACCTAACAAACCATCTAGGCTTCCTTTCCGCGCTACGGTAAGTGATACCTTGTCTCCATGTAGGTTGTTATAAATATGAGACGTTCCACATGAGTACATTCCATCATGGTGATGCACCGATGCGATAACGATATAGAAACCCTGACTTTTTTGGCCTTCCATCACGGCCTCCACACTTCACAGTGCATTAAGACGAAATTCAGTGTACTCCGATTTAAAACAAAAAGGAAATAGGACCTTATTAGCAGCACATACGTCGCACATGGGTATTACAGATCTGCACAGGATGATCTTCACACGGGCAGCCTGTTCTAAAATTTGTCATAGAAAAGACAACCTGGGACTTCCGTGTTACTGAGCAGCCTGTGCAGATCAGAATTTGTTCGTCGTCATTCAGTAGTATGTTGTTCATGAAACGCCTCAGAGCTCTGAGTGCCAATTTCTGATTTGACATGAAATATCTACGTACATTTTCCTGCTGATTTGCACAGATATTCGACTGCAGCGGCTCAGAGTGCACAATATCTCACACTGGAGAGGGGCAGCGTAGAGTAAAGATGGGGATATGTTTTGGGATGTTACATAAAAGTACTGGCTTTCATATAAAGTCGTATTCGGACACTCCCTTGGACTTGTGCAAAGACCTACATTCTCATTCAGTAGATATGTGAATAAATTGTCTAGTCCCACTGTGTTTTCAAGTCTGCGTATGTTTAGTTGCTTTTTCAGCATTTCAATCTGGTAATAGTTTGCTGAGTGTGTGTTTTTTGTATGAATATCACTGTACAGTACATCTGCCCCTATTCTCTCTGTTGGTGCTGACGGTGCAGTTATCACTGGATGTTAAATAAGACATATATTACATGGACACACGATTCAATCTACTTAAATAAAAAAACTAAATCCAAAATATTGTCTTTACATTCATGTCAACCTGAATTCACAGATTAAGAAAAACAAAAGGAAATACCTCAGTCCTTATGGGTGAAATCATATTAATAAATAACGTTGATGGTGATAATAATTTGTAATAATAATAATAATAGTAGTAGTAATAATAATAATGATAATAGTATTTGTATAAACACCAGACCTTAAATCCCATAGACGAATGCCACAATTTTCTTGGAGCTCTGGTACGAAAGATTCAGGTGCGTTTTGCATCCTGGCCTATGTCCGCAACATGATTCCCTTATGCTAACAACATTTGTAGTGGCATGCACCTGGTCCAACTGGAACCCCAGGTCAATGTCTAGCAGCCTCACATCCCCTGCCCTGTCCCGGCGCGGGGCAGGGTCGGGCTGACTGGGATTGGGAGGGCTGGGGCGAGGGGAGCTGGGGTTTGGGGTATGGGGTGTCTGGGGGGGATATTTAATCAGTCTCAGGCCCTCTTAAAAAGAAGGCATGGGCGAAAGGGTGGGAGTTAAACTAAGGACTACAAAATTAAAGAACAAAAATCTGTCAGCTAGGAGGGGATGGGGGTGGGGAAACGGCCAATTCCTGGGATTGCTCCACCCCATTGTCCCCCATCCGACCACCTTGCCCACCTGCTGGGAACTGCAGCATGGCAGCATGCCAGGTTGAAATGCCATTCACTGCTGTCCAGAAAATGCACAAAAACAAACAAAACAAAAAACAAAACAAAATCAATAAAACCAATAAAAATCCAGAACTTAAGGATTAAACCCATATTTACATTTTACACATTTTTCTTTTTCAAATTTTCTTGAGAAGAATTCTTTCCATCTTTTTTTTTTAATACTGAGATTTTTACCACAAAGAATGTGGCCGATTTTCATCGATATTCGCGCCCTCCATCTTTCTCTGTATCTTCCCCATCCCCCACTCTTTTTCTCTCCTTTTTTTCATACTCCCTGTTTTTAGCCCACCTTCTGCGGATTGGTGGCCCTCACACCCTGCTCGTATGTGATTCGCTGGCTGATAAGATATTGGGCTGCCTGTGTGGCGGCTGGCGATCCGGTAATGGTCACTTTACGGTTTCTGGTGCCAGGAACAAACTCTCCCTTTTTGGAGATCTGAATGCGGGCTCCCGTCAGTTCTTGGTACTCCACAAGCGTTTTGCCTCCCTTCCCCAAAATGGCACCCACCAAGTTCTCCGGCACTGCAATCTCCACCACATCTTTGGCCCCCTCAGCCAGCTTCTCGGTGGCCAGCAGGGAGCTCGCCATGAGTGGGGAAGCTGCGCTCAAGTAGCCGTTGGTGGCTCCGGTGGCGGCAGCGAGCGATCCTAGCGTGAAGCCTCCCAGGCTGGCTGCCTGGTGGGCAGAGCTGGTGGTTGCGTCGTTGGCGTAGGAGGCTAGCAGGTTGGCAGCCGCGGCTGCGGCAGGGTTTGCACTTGCAGCCACAGCGGCGAGGACTCCTGAGGCAGCCGCAGGGTTGAGCCCTAGGCCCAGGGAGTTGGTATTGTATCCGTAGCTGGCTAATGTGTTCAGTGCGGATGTGATAGCCAGCAGGTCGTTCCCTGAGAAGCTGGACATGGTGGTGGGGAAAGCGCCGACTCCAGCCAGACTGGCCTGCCCTAGGAGACTGGAGGCCGTGGCCGCCGCTGCTGCCGCAGCAGCCGGCATCACCTCCGCCGAATTGGCATATGGGGAACCGGTGGGGTTGGAGTTGGCCACAGGGCCGGAGATGTTGGAGTAGCTGATGTTCAGACAGCTGCTGCTCTGTGGGTCCTCCTGGATCTTCTGCACAATGATCTCCACAGCCTTGCGGTTCTGCTCAGGCTCTCCGCTGATGGTGACAACACGTTCCTGCAGGTTGATGCCTTCGGGTTTCTGCGAGAGCTGGACCCAGGCACCAGACTGCTCCATGACAGCCTTCACCGTGGCTCCGCCCTTGCCGATGATTAGCCCTGCAGTGCTGTTGGGCACTATGAGCTTGGCCTGAAGAGAACATAAGTAGAGAGGCTGGTGTCAGTTAATGAGTCACTCTCCAGCACTCATGTGCTAGTTAAACATGCACCATTTTTTCAGGGATTTAAAAGTATTAAGAATGTTTTTTTTATCCACTGGGAGCCCATTAGTGGCAGCACAACTAGTCTCTTTGAACACAAACAGCTATTTTTGCAGCAACTGCACCCGTATGTATTAAAAACCAATGCTTGCACTTGTTACAGCAATTACTTTGTTTCAAGTTGCCTTTTTATCAGTTAAACCACAAATCAAGTTACATCTTACAGATGAGTTTAATACACTAATTTAGCGGCACAGCTGCGTAGTGTTCTCAGAGAGTAAGATTTAGACAATGTCTGAGAAAAACAATTTCCTCACTGATGGAGGGAAGAAAAGTGTAAACAGTGGTTACCATGGTTTCTTCCCTAACTTAGAAAGGCTTGCTCCTCTGATCAAGCAGTGACTCATGCTGCTACGTTTCACCAGAGCTTCACACAGAACATTCTGATCTTGTTAAAATGTTGCTAAAAGCAATGTTACTAGATGTGTTCATTAAGATTTCTTTCCTAAAAGTATTTGAATTTGTTTCCATATAAGCAGTGTACATATCATGTTCTTAAGTTAAAGGTAATGTGAATGCATGTAATGTGAGACACTGTATTTGGTGATGTAACTGATCACCATTTTGAGATTATAAAATATTATAAACATAAAAGCATTAGAGAATTTTTGTTTCTAGAATGTATCTAGATTTTTTTTTCCACATTGTAAAATCACATAAAAAAAAAAAAAATTCTCAGTGTTGTAATTGTCAAATGAACTTACATCTTAAACTAATTTACAATAAACATATTAGATATTAGAAAATTAGTTATTAGAAAAAAAACCTTTAAGCTGGTGAGATACAATTACTTAAAAAATTATATATAATTATATATAAAAAATTATATATAATTATATATAATCGCTTATATATATATACACGACTAAAAATGCCAAAACTACATAACAAAATTAGTGAAAATTAAAAAAAAAGTTAAAAACATAAAAATAAAAGCTAATTCATAAACATGTGTATAATTAAGTGTATAAATAATACTAAAATGACACTTGATTATCTGAGATACAAAACACAAAGTATATAAAAAACAAATATGAGACAGGAAGCAGAGAACAAAAAATATGATTAAAATTATATTATTATAAAATTTACAAGAGAGGAAAACTGCAGCACTGATGAGCCCAGAAAATGATGTATTAGACGACACATATAAAGATGCTTGTATGTTTTGTTCTTGTATTTCCTGAGCTGTGAATCACTAGGTAAAAAGAGGCTCCTCCTGAAAAGCATCGACTCCCAGGGGTCAGTGTTTCCATGGAAACTCAACTCCAGCATTCAAGGGGGACTGAAAAGGGAGTCGGAATGATGCATAGCAACCAACCAGCCAACCACCCCCCACCTTATATGCTCGCAACCATTCACTTAAAACCCCCAACTACTTGTGCCATAATACAGCATGTGCGCACATGTATAAGAAAACATCACACACTTTTTGAATTTCGTCCGTGTAACTTGACATATTCGCTTATTAACTGAACCAACGAATTAGCGCTTGATCTCTTTGATCATAGCCAGATACATCTAGTGCTGTAGCATTGTGAGAAAACAAAATATGCGGTGTGGTGTTCGCTTTGACAGTTAATTACTCTGTATAATGAAAAGCTCCAGCCCTCCGAGAGCGCTTTCACAATGCTGGATTCAGAATATTTGCACTGTCAAAATGACAGATAGAGAGATGGAAATGGTAAAAAGGGGGGACGAGAAGAGCGAGGTTGTGTGTGTTTGTGGGGGCGTGTGTTTTTTATGTGTGTGTGTGTATGAACAAAGCGAAGAAGAGAATTGAGGAAAGCAGAGAGAGTGAGAGAGGTTGGGGAGGGGGTGTTGATCGGCTCAGCCTTTACGTTTGTTTCTTTTGTGAGCTCTTTCGTTCTTTTCACTCTTTGCCTCAAGGTCTGCTGAAGCTCGCTGCCCACAGACATGTCTTTACAGAGGCTGTTTAGCCTTGCCACTGTAGCTCGAACTCTCATTCAGCTGAGCCGAATTAGCATAGAAATGAAAAACTGCCGCCAGGAAATTTCATGGACTCCTACATTCACCTTTTATCTTGCTAGAATAAACAGAACCTTGTATAAGGAAAATAATTGTATTCGCGATTAGCGTTTAATGCAGTGGAAAGCTGATTGTTTTTGGCACCAGAGACGTACTGTGATTGATCTGTACATACGCAGTGCAGTCCAAAGGTCTGAGACCTCCAGTGAAAATGCATTTTTTTTTTGCTAAATTATCTATTAGCAGAGTAGACTTGTGACCTTTTGTTCAAAGGAGTTCACAAATTGATTCGTTTCCTCAAAATTCGAATCAAACTTTTTTTTATTTAATTTAATTTTGTTCCTTAAAAAAACAAAAAAAACAAATCCTAATTTCAGACTTCAGTTGAATTAGATTTGAATGTGTTCTCAAACTTTTGGATTCCACTGTATGGACAACATATATTTAGATGGAGCTCATAGAAGTTTTGCAATTTAATGGTACATTGTAGGGATACATTTAAATAATTTCACTATTAATAACTTCCTTATGCAGATTTTGACTCCAGATCTTCATGTAGACCTTTAATTAAATGCACACTAATAATTAATATATTTTTAAAAAAAGATCAACACTCTTACATTTACACCAAAATACACAATATGACAAAGGCGATTTTTTCAAAATAACTATTAGCATTATTAAATGACATTTATTGCTACTTATAACAGATCCAGCTCTTCCACCTTTTTCTTTATGATGCCATAATTTTCCATGATGTGATTTGGCAAAAGAAGTGCTGATTGAAATGAGGTTGTTGGGTAGGAATCGAGCCGCGTCGACACATATGCAGGTTCATTTCACTGAATGCATCCAAGTGCTGAGCTAGAAGAGGTGGATGCCTGCTACATCTATCTATAAAAGAGTGAACAGAAGAGGGAGGCTGAGACAGAGAAATAAAGAGTGCAAGAGGGAGAGAGAGTGCCGCTGCGCCACCAGTCATCTGGGACTAGAAGCCTTTGATGAATTGTCGGGAGGATGCTGCAGGGGGTTGTGGGTAATGGGCAATGAAAGATTGCTCAGCCATGAAGGACATGCATGTTCTCCTTATGTAGACTGTGTTACTTTATTCTATATACTGCTATAAAAAAGAAAAGAAAATAATGAGAGCAGCATCTGAGACTAGCAAGAAATTAATCAAAGGATACGGTCTCGTTCTGTGTGGGTTTTTGCTGAACGGGCAGATGAGGCCCCAGGAGTCTTTGTATCCGGCTGTGCGTTATAAAAACCGTTGAAAAAAGCAATTCAAACTTCTTCTAAACTCTTTTTACTGATGTGCCAGCGAAATGCACCCAGTCCTGAAGATGGCAGGGGTCTCAAACGATGTGACCCCTGGCGCATCCCACCCGAGCAACTGTTCCCCCCTCCCAACCTCTGTCCCCGGAACAGTGCCTGACTCTAGAGCCGTAGCCGTTTGCACTTTGAAGTCTTAAGCGCTTGCCTTTGGGTTAATCGCCTGTCTCCTGATCCTGGGCTTAGCCGCCCATCTCTGTACAGCATCTGCCTGTGTGCTCTGACTGCTGGCATTGACAAAGAAAAAAAAAAGCCTCCACGCGAGTTAAAAATAACACCCTGTCCTCCTCCTCCTCCTCACCTTGGTCTTATGACTGTCGTGAAAGGTTGTTGTTTGCTAGCGAGGGTCGTATACAAGTGGTCGACTCTCAATCTTCACTCCCTATAATTCTTTCTGTCAGGCTCACGCACAGCAAGCAAGCTTGTGATATGGTTAATTTTCACTGCTGTTTTATATTTTTAGCTCAAGAGCAGAATGCAACAAGCTATTTATTTCACCTGTACACTGTAAAATAGATAGTAAATAAAAGATTATTAGAGTATGTTTTAGAAGAAATTACTGTTTCAATCTTAATTTCACATTTACTTTGCTGATTCTTTGTGAAATTTACTAGCAATTTGTGAGTAGAAATGGTTTCTCCACCGATCTTGTTATACTACTAAATTAGTTTTTTCTGCTTTTAGACATGATGGTGGTAAAAAGGATATATTTGGAGACATATCAAAATAATTAACATGCATTTATGAGTGCAAAAGACAACCATTTCCTCCATAAATAAACAAACAGTTTTAGCCCTCAGCTATCTAGACTGCATTAAATAACCCTAAGTGAAATCACAAGGGTTATTTACACACCCAAAAATAGTCTGCCCTGTAACGTCCGAGCTCATAGTAAACTAAAATAGGGTCCTCAATCTCCCCAAAATCCAGTGTGCTGCCCTCTCCAATAGAACACATTCATATTTTAAGTCTCAGACTGACATTAATTTGAATAAAAATCTAGAATATGACAAACATTCTGAGATCTTAAACGTTTAGTTTACCAAAACATTGAAGTACTGTCATCATTTACTCACCCTCATGTCATTCCAAAACTGTATGGACACAAATGAAGATGTGCTTTTTAGCTATACAGTTGAAGTCAGTGGGGTCCAATGTTGTTTGGGACCTCACTGACTTTCATTGTATGAATAAAAATACTTTTCTTCAAAAACATTCTTCAGAAACCTTTTGTGTTCCACAGAAGAAAGAATGTCATTGGATGAGATGGAGGCGAGTACATGATGATAGAATTAGGGAAACTATTCCTATAAGCTTATATACTCATAAGTTGGATGATTAAAGATCTTTAAATGTGGATATCCACATAAAATAAACTTGCATCAGAAAATATCCATCTCGACATTAATATCTATTCTTGAACCGTTAGCCTTGACATCACAGATCTCTCCAGGAACCCAAACGCAGCAACACCAAACGAAGTATGCACCTTACAGATGCATATTTAATAAAGATCTAATTTATTATTGATTTTTATGCCATTCCAGACAGCTCAAGTTCTGCATCCATCAAAGAATGTTACAAGTCGTTTCTCCAGGGGTCCGGCTCAGGATTAGAGATGCGCGAGCTTCGGATAGAGTACATCCCCACACACATAGACAATATGATATCACCACAGTCCATTATCAATGGGGTGACCTGCTTTTAAGATAAGTGTGACACTCACTGTGAGACTTGATATAGACATGTCAATTCTTCTGATATAGCCAATATAATCCCTGATAATAATGCTCATCATTCTGACTTATAAATATCCTCTTGTATCATCCGTTGGACATGCCATTTCAGGGCTTTATGTTGCAAATAGAGTGAAAACTATATTTTACACCTCTTTTGATAAATGTTATCACATTTCATGGTTATAAAATAGTTTTGAAATTATAAAGCGCAATTGCAAAAGACAAACATTTCAAAGAGGCACAAAACTAAAAGAAAAATTTGGTTGCACTTTACTTAAAGCCTTTATGTATAATGCATTATAAAGGATTATTAAAGGGTGTAATGCATTATAATTATTCATATTGTTCATTGTAATACATTATTTCTTGTTGTAAATGATTGTAACCAAATTCAGCTGCACAGTGTAAAATGAATTGATAAGTGCTATTATAATATATTAACTGGGATTACAATTATAAGGCATAATTAAATCATAACTACTTTTATAATGCATTATACATAAAGCTTTAAGTAAAGTGTTAACAAAAATATAGTCAGTTTTCCACTTGTTTGATTAATTATAATTTTTTAGAAACCATTTTATTTAGATTACACTCACAAAAAGCAATTTCTAGGTAATTATTAATTATTAAGTAATAATTAATTATTTTATTAATATATTTAAAATAAAATGTATAAATAAAATAGTTTATTAATTAATAGAAACAATTAACTCATTCTAAACATTTGAAACATGAAATACCTCGAAACCACAATTCCATATTTTCCACGACCCTGTAAAAATCATAAGTTAGCGCATGAAAGATCTACACATGCTTTCCACAAATACGCTGTGACTGTAAAAACAAACAGCCAACAGAGTCTGCAAATACTAAAGACACACAACACAGACGGCATCTGTCCTTTCTTTCACCCAAAGGAGATTTGATGCCCGGCACTAGAGGATGTACTTCCTTGTCCAACATCCAATGTGGTTTCAAACTCTCCCTCTCCATTGGCTCTTCTGGAAATGAGATCGATACTCCGTGGAGAGACAGTGACCTTTTTCCTGGCCGGCTGAAGGATTTGAAGGTTAAAAAAGGCATAAAATATTTTACCCAGTCACTATCCCTCTAGAGAGCACATCAAGGAGGGGAGAGAAGGGTAGGGAAGGCTGGGCTATTGGGTGAGAAGTTTTTTTTCCAATTTTAGACATTATAGCAATTTTCCTGATGTCGCTTTTAATTTAGGAGACGAGCAGAGAACACAGCAGTGTTTCGCTTGGCTGTCTATGTGTGTGTGCGGGCGTAGTGCTCCAATGAGAACTTTTATTAGATTCACGATGCCGGATAATTAAATAGGCTGGCTTTGGTGGTGTCGTGAATGGAAAGGATGGTTTGAAACAGCACAACCACTTAAGGCAATGCCACTGATCAGTTCAATAGAAGCAAAACTGTGGGTTATTACTGAAAAGCCAGTGATGCATGGAGAAATTCATTCTTTTCTCTGTGATGTTGGAAAATAGAGATTACAGAGAAATTGTTCCACTTTTCGAAGTCACAAGTGAAACATGAGGAACCATTAATGGTGTTCCAGTGCCAGTGTTCATAAAAACTATGTGAATATGCTTTAGAAGTCAGCTGATCCTTAATGAAAGTAGAGGATATGTATTTCTGGATTGGATGGATTGAACATTCGATCGCATATATAGAGCCTCTTCAGTCAGGATAGTGTAAATGCCCAAATGCTGTGATTTACTGTGGCTAGCTATAGACAACACCAGGGACTCTTGTCTTCCTGTGCATTAATGTTCCATTTCCTGAAAAAACAGGATGTGGGAAACAGGGGGAGGAAAAGATCAGAGGAAACCTGCACAGACCAGAGGAAGCCGCTGCAGGCTGGCACTTTACCATCTGAGTTTAGTTAAACACTGTCTGAAACAATGAGGCGTCTATAACAATAAGCCACCTAGATGATCAGATTGATTTCCTGTGTGGAAGGGCCGGTGGATTCAGTTTGGTGTTAGTCGGGCTCTTGCCCTGGCCATTTGGTTGCAGGCTCAGCAGTTGACGTTCCTGACCCGAAATCAGCAGCTGTTGCTTAATATGACTTCAATTCTTGCCCTCGATCTCTCAATCAGTGTGTACTGCAATGAGATACATGCCACGACAGCCGCACGTGTGGTGACAATTGGAAAAGAACGCAATGGCAATTCAAGATCATATGACCTCAATCACATTACACTGTGACCGGATTCAAAAACAAATCACAATTTTGACTAGTGAAGAACAAAATCCTTTAGAGCAAAATCATATATATGATAAAAAACTCAATTAAATATTGACAAAATAAAATTCTATTTTGTGAACAATTAATATATCAAATATACTTAATTTATTATATAAATTATACAACTATTTTTATATATATTATTATTATTATTATTATTATAAAATGACTATTTAATAAACGTATACCTATTCATTAAACTATTAAATTAAATATTACATATGGATTTATTATTGCAATTTTATACTCATTTACAGAAAAAAATATAAGTTATACATTATAGAATATATATATATATATATATATATATATATATATATATATATATATATATATATATATATATATATATATATATATATATATATATATTATAGGAGTGTTTGTGTGTGTGTAGATAGATAGGTAGATAGATGGATGGATGGATGGATAGATAGATATTATGGTAGCAGTTTATTTGTATATATTTATGTATGTACATATATTTATAAATGTGACAACAGAACCCAAGGTGTGTTCTGAGAGTCACATAAAATATAGGTTAACACGGCAGAGATAGAGCTCCATCTTCCACCAAATAATTACAATGAACCAACAAAATAAAAGAGAACGGTAGCACTTTATTTTACAGTCCTGTTCCTCATGTACATACTATGTACTTATTATAGTAATTACAATAACTATGTAATAACTAGGTACTAACCCTGAACCTACCCCTAAACCTAAACCCTACCCCATGTAGTTACCTTGTGTTACCAGAACTTTCTTAGATAAATACACTGTAAGTACACTAGAAGTACATGTTTGTACACTTACAGTACTGTAAAATAAAGTGCAACCAAGAGAACTATTTGTACCATATTGAATTGCATAGCATCATATTTTTTTCCCATTGAATCTAATCGGCACTGCATCATAATCGGGGTGAATCAGATCACTTCGCATCAGAAGCTGCTTCATATGCGTCTTTAATGTGTCGTATCCTTGACTATGAATAGAACGTGTCATATCAGACTCAGTTATGGAGATGCACATCTCTAATAATTACAACATTTCATTCAATGTCAATGCTATCAGTCAATCTTGATCAAAGGATTGAACCATAAAATAATCCTAAGTATATTTCAGGGAAGTTAGTTGTGACTCTGAGCTGTACATGCTCAGTGTATCTCCACATTCTAACCTCTCTGCATTCCTGTATAAAATATAGCTTGAAATATTGCACAATGCAGCAGAATGCCGGCAGGGCCTGCAGTGATACTTTCCCAGCAGAGACAATAATGTGCACTAAAGTGAGATGTGTTGCTCCGCTCATAAGCCCTATAATTACATGCATAAATAATTAGGTCGGCAACTCTGCAGGGGTAAGTGTCTTGGACTTATGTTCTAGGAATTCAGGTTATGGCCCTCTCTTCACAGAGAATGCTCAATAAGCACAAAGAAGACACTTCTTTAATGGACAGGCTTAAATAAAAATGAAGAACAGAAAAGGCAGCATGCCATAAATTATTCATGAACACAGCCAACTCTCTTTTTTTCCCCTAAGTGACCGGTGGTAATCACCTAAACAGAGAGCCGGTACACAATCAATGACTTGTCTAATTGAAACACACTAAGAGTTAACACTGTTCATAAGAAAGAATTATATAATCAAAATGTCCCTCCTCACTTCATTTTATTCTTTGAATATATTCATGGGTCAGTAGGGATTGTGTTTTTTTATTATAAAACCTTATGTAATTGTAGCATAAATAAAAAGGAAGTACACAATCTCATGCAATATCTGAGAGGAAACTGGAGATACAGGAAGTTTCCTGAATAGGAAAAGGGGTGAGTTGAAGGAAGAGAGGCCTCACCTGTTTGACACGGTCAGGGTTGACGGTGGTCTGTGGCTGAAGTATGCTAACCGGCTCTGTTTTCTGAGCGCTCTGCGGCATCTCCCGCACCTTCTCTGCAATGAAGTCATGGACGCTGTTCAGCGCCTCTACAGTGCCCTGGATCAAGCAGACACGCTCTGTTGTTCCTAAAGAAGGCACACAAAGAGAATTATAGTTTAGGCTCAGCGTGATTTACCGATGTTGTCTAAAGTGTGCTGTAGAGTGATTCATAAAATGGCATTTTTCTTAGTGCAGCGATGAGGTGAGAGCCAAAGGAGCATGTTTTCTGTGTAATAAAATAAAAACGGGTTTCCAAAAGCCACTGCATTGTTCCACCATGCTTCAGTATTTTCCATGTCGACTTAATTATTAACTTTAAAAAGATTTCTTTTAAAATCACATGAGCAGCCAAAAGTTCAAGTCAGTGTAAGTTCAAAACAATTTCCATATCATCAAATAAAATATAGTAAAAAAAAGTCACCCCTAAAATAATTATAGGAAGTATACACATATTTAGTGTACAAAATAATATAAAAAATATTTTAAATAATTAACGTCAGATGACCAATTAATTATACACTACTGTTCAAAAAATGTGGGGTCGTTAAGATGTTTTTATTGAGTAAGGATGCATTAAATTGATTAAAAGTGATTAGTTAAGACATTCGTAATATTACAAAAAAGAATCTATTTCAAGTGAATGCTGGTCTTTTGAACTTTCTATTTAGAAAAAATCCTGAAACAACAAGTATAACAAACTGCAGCACAACAATTTATTAAATATTTCTTGAGCAGCAAATCAGCATATCAGAATCAATTCTGATCATATTAAACTGAAGACTGGAGTAATGGAATAAATCATAGGAATAAATAACACTTTAAAATATATTAAAACAGAAAAAGTTATGTTAAATTGTAATCATATTTCACAACATTACTGTTTTTACTGTACTTTTAATTAAATAAATGTAGTCTTGGTGAGTATAAAAGACATCTTTTAAAAATTTGTATTTTTTTTTTAATTACAGACCCAAAGGTTTTGGACACACACACACACACACATATTTATAAAAGCATGTATGTATGTATGTGTACATATATATATATATATAAGCAAAAAAAATTCCATTTGTCACCTGTGATCCCTCCCTATAGTTATCTATCTATTTATATATTTCCCATCAAAATCTCATAAAGATTTCTGCAGCTACCCAAATTTGTTTTACTACTGCTGGTGTAAGACTGAGGTCGTTCGGCATGTTCTTGCGATTGATGGTGTTTGGAGCTAAAACGTTGATGGAATGCTTTTTTCCTTACATAGAAGCAGCATAAAATATCATCAGCTGACAACACCAGGAATCACTGATAACAGAAGGCTTACGTTCAGTTTTTACTCAACTAAATCTTATAATATTATGGCGCAATGTTTGTATGACAGCCACGTACAGTGATAAATATCATACGAGTTATCAGAGTTTGAAACTGTCCGTTGCTGGGCCATCAATCATATTACACTAGAGACTATAGACATTGTGTTAGGAGACAAACAACCAGCATTAAAGCATCTGCCCATGTAAATACCATGGATCTATGTACATGCAGACTGAAGTTATGGGAGCAGCTGCAATAACAGTCGCCTGGCAATGCTACTATTTTTGGCAGCCTATTCACAGAAAGCCTTCCATTAGACGCCCCAAAGTCTCCACTTTCAATTAATTCTGATACAATATCGGCATTTCGACTCCAATTCCACAGAACATGAGGTTAAATGCATACACACATTGTTTTAATGCTGCAGACTCTAAAGGAATTAAGCGACTGCAGTTCACTGATTGGTTACTAATCCTTCTACACTATAACATTTTGCCCAAAAGCGTGCTTCTGGGACATGTATCCTCCAATAACCCAGCCAAAATCACACTGCGTCATAACAGAGGCAGTCAAACCTGGCCATTCAGATTCAGAAATAAAAACTAAATCCACAAAAGCTTTAAGTAGAAGTGAAGAGGGGAAACAAACTCAACCGGACTGATCCGAAGCCAGGATCTCTTGGCTCCCGAGAGGCTGGAAAGCGAATCGGCCCTTATCGGCACGGCGCAGTAAGGGTTTTCCGGTTTCCTTTTAACCTTCTATTGTTTACTAGCATGAAAATGATTGGGTTCGGTCCCAGACTAGCTATATGAAGCCGTGTTAATACGCTCAAATTGAGGAATCTCAGGATCATGGATGGGATCGTACAAAAAAAGAAAAGGAAAATAAAAAGCTTTGCTGAGCTCCCGACAGCTGGCGGCCTGAGAGTAATCTGTGGCAGACCAATCGGGTGGTAGATTATTAGAGCAGAGATCACCATTGTTTTGGCAGGGAGTTGAGGGGGTAGGGTGTGGACAACACCAGTCAAACAACTGTCAGAGAGTGAGGGCTAGTTTTGAAACATTCCTTATTTTTATGGTATAAACATGCACGCAATGAAATACCAAATAGCTGCATAGTCACAGTTATGTTGGCAAACAAGCAGAAAGCTTATGTGTTGTGTTGACTGTCTGGATGAAGATATGCTGGAGAGGTTGTGATGTGTCTGTTGTGAAATACTCAGCAGGATATGGGAAGAAGGCGGGGGGGGGGGGGGGGGGGCGGTTTAGAAAGAGGTCAATGAGGATCTTCTTCCCTCCTGCAAACAGAAGGGTCACTTTCTGACACACGTTTAGGTTTCTGCCCATGGAGCTCATTGAAAGTGATGGGCAGTTTGCTTTACCCCTCGTCTAAGCACATAAACACCCCTCCTCAACAACTCACTGCCTCATCAGCATCCACACCAAAAAATAGTACACATAGTAGGGCTGGGCAAGATTTGATATATACACAATATTTTCTATATTGTTTGGCTGACATTATAAAATTAGCCAACATACTAAATGAGACAGAATGAGACTTTTCAATTGATATTCTTTTTTTTCTTCTTCTTTTTTTTAAGAATCTTAATAAAACATTAATAATAATAAAAAATATATTTATTTTGTACCAATACCAGCTTTGCCATCACAGGAATAAATTATATTGTAAATGTATTGCAATAGAAAACAATAATAGAAAAATAGAAAACATTTCTAATATTGTTTCAAAGTATTACTGTACTGCATTGCTGCACCCCTGGTAAGAGATTTATTTCAAAAACATTAAAAAAAACTTACAATAGAAATGTAAAGATGATATATATAAAATTATATATTTATATTTATATTTATATTTATTTATATATTATTATTTATTTTTTTTAATTTAGTAAAATAAAAAGCAAAATTCCTTTTTTTGGTTTTATTAAATTACTACTGTCTTATGCTATGAACTCATAGTTCCTCTAATTAAAAAATAAAAAATTAAATAAGTAGAGATATGCATATATAATGAATAGCATGAAAAGGATTGAAAAAAACATTCAGAAATAAAAAAAATAGTACACAATGAACGAATGCCAGGGGTGCAGGCGGCAGTTAAAAATTTAGATTCTGACACAGGCCCAGTGAGTCACTGTGCTGCTTCGGAAATTAAGGGTTTGGTTTCCATCCATATAGACACAGAAACTAGATACTAATAGACATATTAATCAGTGATTTCAGAATGTGTGCAAACTTTGTGCTAGTAGCATTTAAAGAAACACTTACAATACAGACCAAGAGTTAAAGCTACGAAAAGGTACTGGGCAGTGTAGAGGTGTTTTTTATAGTTACCAAGGGAATGCCTATATTTGGCTCTGTTCACTCTTGTGCAAAATTGTTTTTATACAGTTGTTAAGTTGATGAGTCATTCATTCCTTGTTCTTGTTTCTAGATGGAGCACCTCTCTGGTGATTTAGCTACTGAGAACATTGACAAAGATCATTATTGTTTTTATTACTGCCCGGACTATCCTATCTTTCTTTACAGGAATGGCCCTTTTTTCCCCAAAAGCAGAGGAGGGGCTGTGCCTGTTTTGTGTAGTTGTGTTAGTGATGGAGTGTCTGGAAGGCTGTTCTAAAGAGTAACTCCATCATGACTTCAAAACTTGCAGCAAAAGACAATGCAAGTCCACAAGGGCCCCTAAACAAAACCACATGAGCATGTACAAAACATTGACATGTACTGTATGGAATGTAATGTTAGCTCATTAAAAAAAAAAAAAAAAGAGCCAGTTAAACCAGGTAAATAGTGCAGCAAAGTATTGTAATGCCTAGATCCTGCTAATTATTTAGAGAGAGGACAGAAATATGGTGGCTTATAGCACGGATGGATATTTTGTTCATTTTGTTTACTCAAGTACTAAAGAGATGAATCATTTCATAGAAGGTGGGATAATTTAAGAGAAGTATAAATTGGCATTATTTTGTTGGTCATACAGACGTCAGACTGACGACCATGGCCAGACGTCATTTTTAAGGTGTGTCAGGTTAAAAATAGTCCAGCGGAAACACGTCTCTTGACCATAGCTCTGTCTAGCTGTTTGAAAGAGAGAATGCGTCCTGTGTGAACGCCCTCAGCGTGCTGCTGCTGCCACAGACTCAGAGTCAGTGTTGGCGAAAATTGCTGTCAAAGTGGTAGGCACTGTTGAAAATGACGGCATAACTAAACCCGAATTATGCCTATTTTTTTATTTATTTTTTTGCTTGTAGTTTCATCATTTCTGAGTACTTGGGTATTCTTGTTAATGTTACAAATAAAAGAAGTATGCATGGAGAAACCAACTTTTAATTTAAAGGTATAGTGCACCCAAAAATAAACATTTTGCCATCATTTACTCACCCTCATGACATTCCAAACCTGTAAAAGTTTCTTTCTTATGTTGAAAACAAAGAAGATATTTTGAAGAATGCTGGTAATCAAAAAGTTAATGGTCCCCATTGACTTCAATTGTATTTCTCTTCATACCATGGAACCCAATGGGGACCAACAACAAAGATTCTTCAAAATATCTTCTTTTGTGTACAACATAAATACCAGTTTAGAACGACATGCGGTTGAGTAAATAATGAAAAAAATTTCATGTTTGTATGAACTATCCTTTAATTCAGGCAAGGTAATGTTACATTAAACCATACTCTATAATTGTGATAATACTAATAGGTTTGAAAAATAATAAAGCTGTAACCAGGTTTTGTGGTAGATACTTTGTCCTAGACGTTACAAAAACAAAATATGTCATATGTTACACGTTGCTTCCTAAATGAGTATAAATTTGATTTTTTTTTTATCTATGAGGTTTAAAGTAGTAAATAAAAAAATAAACATAATCAGGTTTAAAGCAGTAAATGTTGTATTCTTAACTATTAAGTAATAATAAAGCAAGTAGATATTTCTCAAAATTATATATAAAAAAAAAATTCACAAATAGGATTTAAGAGCTAGATGTTGTTACCATGATGTTGTTACCTTAGCTTACCTTAATACGAATAAATAAATAACAATAATAATAATTTAAGGCGGTAGATGATTCCTAAACTAGGTGTCCAGAGCTTGTCCATTGAGAGAACAGTGCACTGTCGTGTAGATCACAAATACTGACCACAAGCTCCCACAACACCAAAGCTGCAAGACGGATTGACCCATTGATTGACAGGATTCTGAACCTATAAGAAATGACCACAGCGAGCTCAATAACCAATTAAACTGCTGCGTACTGCATGACAAATAACACCAGCTGCTAGGACACATGGACATCTTTCAGAAGACACGTCTCTACACTGTATCACAATACGAGAACATTTTGACAAGTTTCCTGATTGCCTTCCTTCCAAATAGTCCAGCAGCGGCCCTAGAGATTTTGTGAACATGCAACCCTGCCCGTGGACGTGGTTACAGATGTTTCCTGGATTTGGAGAGAGAGAGGAAGAATGAGTTGGGAAGGTGGGGGAATTAAAAAAGCCATCTCCCTTCCTCAGTGACTCGTATTTTCCTGTCTGCTCATCAAAAGGACTTCTGATTGCAGTGCGAGTCCTGCAGGAGTATATGGGTCATTGTTTCAGCATGGAGCACTCACTACGAGATGAAGTGTTGACTGCGGGGACGGGCAAATTAAAACAGGGGACACCTGGGTCCTGGTGGTGTCAGTGTGCACCGTTATGTTAATAACTACATGAATGTTTGGGAGAGGGCCAGTCCAGGCATATGACATAAGACACATCACCACAGCAACTGGCAGACCCTGAAAATATTGTGGGGCAGCTGCTGATGACGTAATGTGTTTTTATTTTAAAACAGAAAGGACGGGGTGTTGCATGTGCTTATGTAATCACGAACAAGTAAAGAGGAAGAAGAATTCGGAGAGAGTTTCCATTCAAATCTCTTTATGCTCTTTGAAACTGTATTTTATAGTCTGTCAGGCTGGATGGACTCTCCAAATCCAGAGGTTTCTTTACAGGCCTACACTACCCCATGTAATAAGTCTCTAGGGCAGATGGGAACCTTGCTTTCCAAGTCTTCTTAAAGAGATAGTTCACCCAGAAATGAAAAATAAAACCTCTTCTTATAAATGGATGATTCCATTAAGAACCTTTAACATGCATGGAACATTTCCCCTACACAAAAGTTTTTTTTATAGTGGACAAATGTTTAAATATTTAAATATTTAAATATTTTTCACCCTAAGAAAAAATTATAGCAAGGTCCTACAGAGAACCCAGAATGGTTCTTCTATTACATCACTATAAACCCACACTATAGGATCTTAATTTTTAAGAATGTACAATGAAATTTAATGGGGTCTAAAACAACATTGGACCAAACTGACTTTCATTGTATAAACAAAAAAAAAAACTATATTTTTGAGAAACAGAATAAAAGCAAGTCATACTGGTTTGAAACAACATGATGTGAGAAAACAATGACAGAATTTTCACTTTTGAATGAACGATCCTTTCAGCCAATTCAACCCTGCTTTTCCAACGGAACACGGCTCGCTAAACAGCAGAAGAAGGATAGAAGGGTCTCCAAAGAATAACAAAGGATCTGGAAGAAAGAGTGAATTCCTCTTCAGTGATGTCACTCCTATTGAGAAGAGCTGGGTTTGTCCACCCCTTTTCCTCAGTTTGACCTAAGCCGTCCCCAGCCCCCAACATCTATAGTGACGTCTCCATGGTTGCGGGGCCCATGGCGTGCAAACAGCTGAAGAGATGCCTAGGCTGGGATCCTGTCCTCATCTTTTTCTCTAATGTTCTCTCTCACCCTCTCAAGACCTTCCTCCAAGACCTCACAGAGGGACAAAGACAGAGAAACACAGCGAGGAAGGGAATGCTATAAAAGGGAAAGCGAAAGAGATTCTTTATTCAATATGCCTGACTCGCCTGTAAAGAAAGGAAAGAGGGGTAACATTACTCAGAGAGAAACTAAACTCTCCAAAAAGAAAGATGAAGAATAAAAAAAAGAGGTGGGACATGGGAAGGGGGATCTAAACGTTCCTGCCAGGTGCCTAACACTACTTCAAAAGCTCCAGGGAGCTTTTCCACTTTAGCTTAAGAGCCGATATTCGCCTCAAATTGTGTAATCTGTGCATTTTAGATGTTATGTGATTAATTTAGAGCTGTCAATTTAAGAAAAAAAAAGCAGTTAATCATGCTCTTAGACCTGTGCATAAAATTCATCATTGGAGCAATTCATAACTGAAATACTACCGTAATGTTCTTATGATTCATATTTTTTTTTCAGGGAGGGGGAAAAAAAATAGCACAAGGATCTCAAGACACGTTTTTCAAAGTGGTGCTCATGAAGTAAGATGCTGAAAAACTATACATATGGCACTATAGTGCAAATAATTAAAAATAAGAACAACAAATATTCTTTTAATGTTCAAAATAATATTTTCGGAAATATGCAGCCCACCTACACTACTGTTAAAAAGTTTGAAGTTGGTTTTAATGATTTTGAAAAGCACTTATTTGATTAAAAATAATGTAAAACAGTAATATTGTGAAATATTATTACAATTAGAAATCATAACACATTTTACAATAACATTTATTCCTGACGCAAATCTACATTTTTGGCATCCTTACTCCTGTGTCATCCTTCAGAAATCATTCTAATATTTCTCATTATTATCAATGTTGAAAACAGCTGTGCTCCTTAATGGGAACTGTAATTTGCAGTATTCTTTGATGAATAGAAAACATTTATTTGAACATTTAAAAGTGAAAAGTGAATTTTTAAGTTATGTCTTCATTTGTGGACTTTTCTCTGCTGATTTGTGGTAATTTTGTTCAATTTACTGCCATTTAAGTAAAAGTTCACGTTATTAAAAAAGTAACTGAATGACAGACTGGATATATTTCTTACATTACACATATGAAATGAATAAAAAAATCAGGGTCCATGAGCTTAGACACTGACTCACTGTTGATGAGGAAATGTCTCAAGAGGCAACTAAGGCCAACTCCACGGGTGTGCTATGCAGATTTCAGAAGAGGGAACTGCATTTGGAGACGGTTAATCTCAAGGGACAGAAAAAAGAAAGACACATTTGCCAAAATGCGATGTTTCAAAAAACACATCTGAGTCTGTAATCCTATGTGACTCGCTTCTTAAAGTCACATTTCACAAACCTAAGCCCTGAAGATCACAAGCAGCTATTTACTGTCATAAATCTGCTGCATACAACCCTGTAAGTCAAATAAGAATGTGATGTTATTTCTGGACGAACACCTCACGTTCTGACAGGCAGTTCTCTCAACGAGAACTCAAACTCACAAAGTGAAGGTATAACATACTAGTCTCAACAGCATTTCACTTAACACTCACGACTTTGGCGTTTGCATCATCGATAGCAGCATTAGAGTTATGTCTTCTAATAAAAATAGTATTTTCAGCAGATCTTTTTTTCTAAAAGAGTTACGGTCGCCTGATTTATGAGTGCTGACGTTTAAACACAACAGTTGCCTTTGCCTTGAAGGGGAATGGAGAGAAGGTGCAAAATCCATAGATGCTTTAGTGTTTGCTCCTTGTTAGAGGAGACTCTGCTTTACAGCCAGTGAATTCACTGCTGAAATGATTTCAAGTGTAACACAGACTACGGTTTCACTCAGACCTTCCACACACTTGTGAAGGATTATGTATAACTTTAATTGTTTCTAGACATGTGCATTGAACACTGGGACTGAGACTCTATTGCAAATCCATTGCATCTGTGTTTGTGAAGATTTATCAAAACCATCTATCCTCAAGAGGTTCCTGTGGATGTTTAGAAAGCACATTGGTCCAGCTTACTTATTGTAGCAAGCAACCAAACAACTGCTCAGCCAAATACAAGGAGATCCAACGCATGTATAACAGCTTGTTATACCGAACACACGCTAACCTGAGTATAATGCCAGACCCACGCGTTAACATGCAGCAATACACTCATGTTCTGAAAGGTTTGCTTGTTGCACACCTACACAAGCCACCTTCATTATTCACCATGTGTCAATTCACTTCTAAACGTGCTTGAATTAAGCTACAAGAGCAGGAATTCTATCACACTTGAACACACACGCACTTAATGTACACCACTGTATCCCAGCGTGCATCTGCAGTCTCCAAAGGCCGGTGTGGTAACCGGAGCTGGTGTGAATTCCAAGCTTGCACAAATGATTCAAACAGTGACTGACGGTCATCTACATTAGGCTATAGAAGAGAGACTAACCCACTGGCCCCCATAATTCAGTACGCTGTGAACGGACAACCCACTTAAGATCCCTTCTCTGTCTCCTTTCATCCTTCCTATTTTAGTATGAATAATGAAGCTGTAGAAAGGAGAAAAGTGAGCAAGATGATGGAGAGGCTGTGTCACAATCCCTCCGTCAACACATTTTCAGTTTGCTCATAACATAAGCAAAATTCTTAAGGCATTTGGAAAATGTCTGTCAATAGCTCTGTTTTGTCTACTTAACCTAAGGTTTTTTGTGCCATTAGAATATTTCTACTCAGGAAAATCTGTTTTACAAAGATATACAATATTTTACTTATAATTTGAATATTTATATTATTTATTTATATAATTGTAATATGATTATTATTCGTTATATTCTAAAAATGAAACTTAAAAAATTCTATAAATATAGAAATGTATTATTATTGCATAATAATAAAACAATTATTTAATAATTATAATAATATATTATAATCATTTTATTTTGTAGAACAACACTTTAAAATCACATTATATCTGTTTTACAATTTTATAAATTTCCTTGCATTCAAGCATTAAACCACAGAGCTGTTCTTTTGGTATTTCCTCTGATTTACAAAATCACCACGAGTCGTTTTTCTTTTGTCCGAAAATGTCAGAATTCATTTAAATACAAGACAAAAATCACATACCTGCATAATATAGTTTTAGTAATGTTTCAGTTTGAATGTTTTCATATTGGGTAAAACCAGCTAGCTAGCATACTGCTAGCCTTTAACTGTCCTGTAACTTGCAAAATGAACACTGTCCTTTATAATCTGAATAAACCAAAAGAGCTCCATTTGCAAAAAAAAAGCTAAATTCTCAGTTAAAACACTTGCGCTTGCTCTAAGCATTAGCATATTTTGCTAACCATAAACTGCAAGATAATGAAAGTGGAAGATTGCGTTGACATGATTAAAAACTTGTATTAGAAAAGCTAATGCCTTATTTGCTACATTATCATAATGCTAATGCAGCCTAGCCTGTTTACAATCCTCAAAATGTTTCCTTCCTAAATCTACATCTAAATGCTTTTCCCGTCCACATACTCTGTGTCCTCAACTCCTTAAGCGCATCTCCCTGCGGAGGGATTGGGTTCCACACAAGTGCTCGGAGCCCAACACACACCTGTCTCTGCTTGCCTGCTGTCCATCAAAGATGTCTAAACACTGCCCGCCTGAACGATAGGCAGACTGAGTCAGCTGGCATGGCTGCTCCAAGAACATCCAAACCTGATGCCACTTTCCCCCAAACTGTCATGTCCAAGCGTTGCTAATTCCTAAGAGTCCTCTTTGGTCTGGGCCTCCTCCACTGGCCTGTGAGTCATCTCCTCCGAGCCCATCGAGGCGCTCAGGCCTGAAGATCCAGGGCCAGCATTCCGCTCTGGTTCTTTATCAGTGTTTTCATTGTCTCCGAACCCTGAGCCAAGTTTCAGTCTCAAGTTTACTCATCGCAACCCTTTAGCACTAACTTCTTATTTTTCGTCTGTTACAAGAGACCACCAGAGGAGCTCTTTTTCATTTGTATTGTTCTGTCCCATGTTTTCAGTTTTCTACTTTTCATAATGTGTATTAATCTGCTCAGAGTTTACTCAACAGATGACCTTATCCATAGCAACGGGAGAATGCCTGCCGTTTTACATCATGCACACAATCTGTTCCCCATTTCGTACAGCTGGAATTCGAGTGAGGCAATGGGGTTGAGGAGCCAAGCCAGGCCAGAGAAGTCAACCTGAAAATGAGACACCCCCACCGCTTCTAAGGCTCTCGGCACCATGATAATACACTGACAGGCGTGCAGAAATACAGAGCATTTGAAATGAACATACACTGCGTGCAGCTGCCAACATATGAATGGATCTCGCATGTGCATGCAGATGTGCAGACAGAAGGCGTTTGTTGTAACGCAGAGCTGGCGGTCCAAAAACTGCACTCTGGTAGCAGCCACGTCACTTCTCCGAAGTCAGTTGGGTTTAATTGAAGAATTGGCTTCTTTTCAATTCATGAGTGTGGATGGGAATTGAATTGGCCACACCCCACAGGAAGTTGGACTGGAATGGCAGGAAGAGGCAATTTCGTGAACAGAGTGCAACAGTGCCCACCCACTTTTTCAACAGCCTGGGTTATGGAAGTCATTTTTACATTCATGATTCATAGAGTTATAAAACATGAACCACAACAACCAGCTGAATCACAAGATTTGAAATGCAGAAAAAAGACAAGGGAGTTGTGTCAATGAGGGAAAGAACTACAATCCCATTAAGCATTACAAATGACAAAATATAAAACTATTGAATGATGTTGATTTTACATATAGAAATATCTGATTTTACATTTTATATAAAATATGCACATAAACACATATTTAAGTAGTTTGCAGTTGCTTCATGGGAGTAGACAGGCACCTAAAGTGTTCTTTTGGTGCAATTTGTTAGTTTTGATTCTCTGATTGGTCGAGATTTCTTTGCAGAATCATGGGTAATGTAGTTTCTCATCAGGATTCCAGCTGTTAAACATGAAATATATATATATATAAAAACTTAAATAATGTGGTCATATATCATTGATTAACAACCTCGTTGTTCATGTAGGTCGACTTTGAAAATATTGAAAATACTCCCTATACTGAAAGTATACTACAAATACATTTACATATTTTAATTATTTAATAAAAATACCTTGCAATTCTACTTTTGTTATACTAAACTGGTATACATAAAATCTGCTAAATTGAAAATAATTTTGTACTTAATGCACTTTAATTGTGTGGTTTTTAAAAGTTGTGCTGAAATCCAACAAAAGATATACTGAATTTTTGATTGTTCTAAAGTAAAACACATTTTAGGCTTAATAATAAGAAATGTGCATTGCATTATCCAGATAAAGTTGAATTATGATTTTATATCAGTCTCGAGCAATATGTCATTAAATATGTTAATAGATTTTAACTATACTTAGAATGACATAAATGTATTTTAAATGTATTACTTTTTTCCAGGGCTGCAATTGTCTTATTTTGCCTTTCCACTAAATACATTTCTTTGAATTTCAGTTCATTTTAAATCTCTCCATTACATTCAAATTAAAATAGCAATTCTGCATCCTGATTGCCATCTCAGTTTAAACTCGATTCAAATTTAGGAAGTGTTTAAGAATTGAAAAAAACATTATCAGTTTAATTCTAGACAATGCACAACCCTGCTGCTCAGGGACAATCATGACACTGCCTCAGGTCAGCTTGATTTGCCATACAATTAGGATTCAGCTCCGAAACCCCTTTAGGGTGCTCTAGGTTAACGTGCAGCTCATGTCTAAAAGGACCTGATCAGCACTGCCTGTCAGGAGAAGTTTTATTTTGCTGTGGCTGCCAGAGTGCACACATAACCGAAGCTATTATCCAGCTCTGCTGAGGGAGTTTCGGGAGTTAGCAAACACCACTCCAAATGAAGAAGCTCCCCGTTAGGAACAGAGAAGCATTACATTCGTTTCTACGTTTAAAGGGTGTGGGTGTCTCACAATCGACTTGGCTTTCATCCTCCTTCCTGAAATTTGGCATGGAGCTCACGGCGCTGGCCAGCCAACCCCTGTGCAGTAAAGTGCTAACATTTCATGACAAAGGAGGCTCTGAAATGCTGCCCCTCTGCCTGCACCTGCCCTGCGTGGGCAAGGGAGGTGAAACAGTGGGTTTGGAGGTTGAAAGCACTGATTGTGAAGTCTTGAGCACACGTGTAGATCTTTCCGCTTCAGGTTTTAGCATGACAACTGAGAGGTTAGTAGTTAAAAACAAAGAGGAATCAGTCTTTTAAAGGTGCTTTATTTTCGCTTATTTGCTTGATCTCTTTGGGGAGAGCCCAAGTGGTGCATCAACTAAACGTTTTGGGGAACATTTGGCTTTGGCGATAGCTAAGAAGCAAATAGCAATTAGCAATCAGCAAAATAGCAATTAGCAATCTTCTTTGTGTCTGCGGTCGAAGGTTTCATGTGACTGAAAAGGCAACATCATACAGCCTAGCTACAACAAGAATAGCAAACTATAATCTGTGTCTTTATTTCACTTGATTCTAGGCTAGAAATGACAAAATCACAGGGATTACAAGATATTAGATTTAGAACAATGTTCCAGAAAACAAAGCCATGACAAATGTTCTTTTGAACTTTACAAAAGAGTGCAGTGGCATTACTAAATTTATATGCCATCACTCATACATGTGCCTTTTGACATTTATAAAATTATCTTTTCATTTATATATATCTTTAATTTATATATATCTTTTAATATTATATATAGAATAATCTAAAATAATTTAAAATGTGTTACATGAAATAAACAATATATATTTTATTTAATGTAATATAAAATGTATAATAATATAATCCTTTTATTTTATAATTATATATTTTAGTTATGTAAAAATAAATATTAACTGAAATAAAAGAAATTATAAAAAACGTATTTTAATTCAGCTGTAGTTGACAAGGCCACATTCCTCGTTTAGTTTTCATTTAGTTTAATTAAAACTAAAATGTATATATATATATATATAAATGATAAACTATTAAGTAATTTACAATAAATATATTGCATTTAATTTCAAAACTACATATTATTTACTTATTTTATATGTTTTCTTTGTTGAATGCAAAAATTACAGCTGCAACAACAAAAGATAGCAAGTCAAAGTGACCGAGACAATTGGTTAAGGTCAGCGGGCCGCACCCCTCCCAGTCCTTATGCTACATAATTCTAGAAGGCCGTGGTCACGTGACCATCTCAGGAGGTCCCCTTGAGGAACAACTGTTGTCTCCAGCTCCAAAGCTGACCCACAAACAACCAACCTATGCTCCAGTGCCAAAAGTAATCAAACAGACTCTATCTCATATGTCTAAATAAAATAGCAGTACATTTGGATATCTGTGCATGCATATTCCTAAATTAATGCTATCCAACCCTTAGTTGATGCATAGACACGCGCTACTCCTACGAGGCTAAAGGGTCAAAGATAATTAGCCATGGCCAATCTGTTGCAATTAATACGAGCATACAGCCGGTGTGTTGAAGGGAACGCTTGGACAGCTGACAGGGAACGCAGGAGAAATGAATCACTGGTCTGGTGGGCTCAAGGTGGTAGTGAGCATATGAGAGAGGGAAAGGGAGTTTGGGGGTCATTCAGTGGGGATTAGAGATTTTGGGAGGCAAATGGGCGGAGCAGGAGGCAGCTGTGGAACTCGGTGCCTTTAGAGTCTCTGTTGAGGCACAGAGGGGGAGCTTTGTCCCTTCTGCGAGAGGCTGGATCTGTTCCAAAAAGAAACCCACCGCTAACACTCAATACTCTCCTTTGTCATCCCTCACCACCTTCCGTTTGAGAGGAAAGGTGCCCCCCTACTCTACAAAATGCAGCTTTCCATTGTCCTAATCTTATGTAAGGGGCTTTTCTTATTTAAGCTCCAAATGTCTCAGTGCAAATGCTAAATTGCCCCAGTGCAGGACATACGCATTAAATGATTTTGCACTTATAACCTCATTATGCAACGGTAGGGAATGCCAAAGCAACTGGCAGGCCAGGTGTCATTAGGGTGGATCTGCAATTCTAGAAATATGCTGGATGCCTTTGTGTATTATGCATAACTTATATAAATAATTATTATTTTATTGGCAGTTTTTAAATGGTCTGTATATTAGTTCAGCAATCTAACAAAAACCTTGTTAAATGTAGTCTTTTTTTTTCAAGTAAATTAAGCAAATAATTTATTATTTTTTTATTATTATTTAATGTAGTTTTTACATAAAATTTACTAATTTTAATATTTTTATTTTAACAAATCTCAATGCTAATGCATTAATAATTACCAAATATATTAAAATTATTTTAAAGGTAGGCTACACTAACAATGTTGATTGATTTTGATTAAAAATTGCTTCTGAATAATTCTTCTGTATAATAAGTCTCAGAATAAAAATGTTAATTATAAATAAATCTTGTAAGAGTGTCTCTCAGAATTATATGCAGTTTTTATTTTATCAATTATAAATATTTTGCTGGAAATTTTGAGATTATCTGTAGAATTTTAGTTCAGAAATCTAATAAGAACCTTGTTAAAATATAGTAATGTATTTACGTACATTAAGCAGATAATTTTTATGTATTGTAATATAAATTAATCAAACAATTTTTATTTTAAAAAATTTATTTTTGAAAATGATTTATTCAGTACAGTTGTTGTTTACATTGTGTTTTAAACAGCCAGTGAGAGCAGCAGGACATCCGCAACTGCTTTTTTTTTTCCTCCGCGGGAACTTCAAAATGGAGTCCCTGCTGCTCTGTGATTGGCTGTGGGAGTCTATGGCCTCTCTACGTGACCGGACTGCGAGAGTATCCATCCTTACTGCGGCTAACTCTCTCTTTCTATTTCTCAGACAACGCATCTGTCTCGCCCCAAGCCCAGAGACAGACATCGGCACAGAAGCGAGAGACATCTTTGTCGCCTGTCTACCTGCCCGGTGTAGCTGGGGAAACAGAGAAAGATGTCTATAATGATGATGGTAGAGGGGAACCTCTTGCCTCTGGAACTGTCACTTTAATTCCCATCTCTGAGGCAACCAAGTGTAGAGACTAACAAAGCATGCTTTGTCTCAAAGGGGGTAGTGAGAAACCGTAGGGAGGAGGGCGTGTCTGTGACAAAGGGGGATGGGGGGTGGGGGGTGTCGCCCCTGTCAGCTCTGCACCAAACCCCAGGAGAGGTCCTACCTTTGTGGGACAGATCCTGTGCACCTTGCACACAGCTATAAGACATAAGTCAAGTTGCACACAGATGATGCTAGAAAATCGAATTCAGTTTTTTTTTTTTTTTTTTTATAATTTGTGGTTTCTCAAGCTTTTGCAAAAGCAAGAAAAAATGGCCACCATGTACCAATATAAAATACAAAATAAATAATTAAAACACTGAAAATATACTATTTAAAATACAATATTGGAGATAAATTTTGAAAATTCAGGATGCTACTATTTAAATAATATGTAATATGAACAACTATATATATATATATATATATATATATATGTGTGTGTGTGTGTGTGTGTGTGTGTGTGTGTTCAAATCGATATACATTTATGTTTCATTTATCCATTTAGCAAGTGGTTTTATTCCAAATGACTCACTTTTGACAAAAGTTGCACGTAAGCTTCTCCCGCCAAAAGTACGTAAATATCTGTGCATATAAATAAAATCTGTCAAGGCCCTGAATTGCTGAGCTTAGAGCGCGGGGGGTGGGTTTTACTGATGAGCTCATCATAAAATGTAAAGCAGATGACAGCGTGAACGCAGCGAGAGATGAGGATGGCCGTCTCCCACTGACACATTCATCATCTCTACTCCACTGACAGCCTCAGACAAAAGCAGAGACAGGCCCACTTATGTAACGCATCAGGACCCCCACTGACACCCAGGATGCATTTTTATAAAAAACAAGACTCGTTCGATACAATTCCTATCACTATTATGAGTTACAGGCATTTGCTCTTCACTATGATTGATTTAACCAATCATTTAGCAGCGTTATTACTAGTAGTTAATTGATATGAGGTTTTCAGGGATTAATATCTTGAGAGCTGGCTGATCAGTGGCCGATAAAATTCTAATATATAATTAATTAAATGATGGCAACTATAGGCTGAAATTTGTATGTTGAAATGAATTATATAGGCTATTATAATGACCTAATAAATAAATAAACAAACACACATAAATAAATAAACTATACGTGTATATATAATATAAATAAACTATATAAAACTATATAAAAAAACTATAAAAACTTTATAAAACGTAAAATATATTAAATTAATATATTTAAAATTACATTTTACAACATAAGTTAATTTCATTTAGTAAACTATACATTTACACCTTCGTCCATTCAAAATTTTGTCTGTAGAATTAAATAAAATAATTTCAGTTTTTGCACAGCACCCTCACTTTTGCCACTTTCCTGTTTCTTTCCCTCTTGTTTTTTGTGTCTCCATCACCACACACACACACACACAGACCAACACCTCCTCAGGCAGATGGGAGACCAGCCTACGCCACTTGCACCTCCCCCCACACTCGAGGAGCTGTCGTCAACCATGTCAAAAGCTTCTATTGTCATTAAGAGTGGCCCACCACTCCTCTTTGTCCTGCACAGTTTAGAGACATCATTGAGCATTCAAACAACTGGAAATTCAATCACACCTCCCCCTTCACTGTGTCAGTCCCCTCTCAACTTCTTTCCACGTCTGCATCTTTTTGTCCCTGTGTTTCCGAGGGGATCACACATAACTGCACCATCACAAATATCTCAAATCCATTGATATACTCAGTCAAAGACTTAAACGTACACAACTCAAAGTCTAATATGGGTGATGACAAGAGTGTCAGGTGCTAAACTCAGTGTCATAGAGGTAATTATATATACCACAGGAAAAACTTACAGACGGAGGGATATTTTTAGCACTCAAATCCAAGATCCTCCTTGTCCGAATCCACTATTCCCCATATCGCCCAAGCATGGGACAGTTATTGAGATCCTAAGCTCTGTGCCCATAAGCTCTCGCCCACTCGGTGCCTGGTCTAATGATGCAGAGTCTGAGGGATGACAAACAGGGAACGCCGCTCAGACCTACAGGAATGCTGGATTAGAGGCTCTCAGATCTACAAAATGGTTTGCCGTTATCTCATGACTGGCTTCAGTTCTCATGGCTGACATCAGCTCGCTTGTTTTTCACCGTTTCCATGTGAAACTATTGAAAACAATCATAACGTATTACTTGATCAGAATTGTCCATTACAACCAGCACTATTGTGTGTGAAATACTAGCCTCAGTCGTCCGCAGGTTTCAGAGAACCCGAATCTGAGTGTGTGTATATTTAACATTTCGAATGATTTGATGATTCTAACATATTTGAAACTGTTTAAGTTAACAAATCAGCAGATTTTCATGGAATTCAGAAAAAAAAGGCTGATTACCCAAAAATGAAAAATTGTCATAATTTATATACCATATTCAGCCTTCAACCACATCAGTATTGGCTGACCAATATGAATTTTATTAATGGTCAATGCTGATATCTTAGAGAGCAAGAGGGGCAACGACAGATAGATACACCTCAGTGTTTCTGAGCTGGGTAAGGGAAAGGCTGATTTTGAAAATAAAATTATTGACAACCCCTGCCGACACTATTGAATCAAGGAGTAAATTTTCAAAATGATTTAGTCAGTGGACTTCATGGGTGGAAAGAGATTGGCTTTTCAAATTTGAAGGAATGCACCTGCTATTCTCATAATTTTGCATGGTGAAATGTATTTTTTATCCTGTCTCTTTGCAGTGGCATGACTGATCAATAGAATTTGTGCTGAGGCCTCATATAGAGATGCACTGGAGATGGTGGTTGGACTAGGGGGAGGGCTGAAGTAAAGGACAAGGCACCACTCCCATGATGCAAAAATTGATCCCTGGAATAAATTTCCAGTGTTCTATTAATGGCAAGTCCCTCTGAGGCTTTCTGTTACATCTGACGGAAAGCAGCACATTACAGAAGCAGAAGTACAACACCCCAGAGGCAAGGGGGTAAAGCAGGAAAATAATTTGACAAATAATTTACTTAAGTGCGAACTGAATGTGATGTTTTCAGAAACACAATTTAGTGTTATTTGTAGGGCCGGGAGTCGATAAAAAAAATTAATCTAATTAATTAGAGGCTTTGTAATTAATTAATCGAAATTAATCGCATTTTAATCACATATAAATATTTGACCTGAGAACAGTGAGAAGTAATTTTTTTCACATGGATTTATAGTATACCATTGAATAATCACTGAATACATAAGCTTAAGCAACAAAATATTGTTTATTTTTGTTCAACCAAGTCTAGCAGACCAGTGCAATTTTTGCCATGAAGTGTAGCAATAGCATATTTAGAAACAATTTAGAAATAGTACATTTCAGAAATTCAGGAAGCTTATAGGTGCTGGAACCTTCTATAAAGTGTTTTTTTTAAGTAAAACACAATACTGTCAATTACATTCAGAACATTGGAAACACTGACTATTAGAAAACATCTCTCTGTTGCTTCAGAGGCCATAACATACTAATTCCAACTCTCAATAACCTTGGCCAAAACAATAAAGAGTTCAACATAAACTGTTGCACCAACAAAATAATACATAGTTCAACATAAAGTGTAAAGTCCACGCTAGCTGCTATAAGTTTTGCGTTGAGGTGATACTTGAGGTTCGATGTGCTGCGGTGATATGCGAACGCTAGTTGGTGCTCCAGTATAATCGGTCCCGCCGAAACTCATCCAGTGAGAAACGTTCCGCGGTGCAAAAATAAGTTATTAAAAATGCGGGAATTTTTTTTCTGTAATTAATTAATCTTAGTTAACGCGTTATTTTTTGTGTAATTAATTAATCGCAATTAACGTGTTAAAGTCCTAGTTATTTGCATTTATATAAAAATATTGTTATTTAAATTGATATTAAATGCAGTTACTTGAACTTAACATTTTTTATTACAAATTCGCAATTTAGTACATTTAAAATATATTTACTTTAAATGTAATATTAAATAACACACTACAATTATAACTGCATAACAATTAAGCACACCTCTTTTCACAAGGGGTGAGTCAGTTTGCGAAAATATCACTCCATATAACCGTGCTGCATATGCTCTTCTGTGTCCTCCGCGCCACAAAGCCATAAAGCTTTAATGGTCTTGGAATGACATGGAGGTCATTGATTAATGACTAAATGTTCATTTTGGGGTGGAGTAATCCTTTAAATGGACAAATTCACACAAACTTTTTTTCAAAATGTCCATCTTGTTAGTATTCAACAGCAGACATAGGCCTACTGGATCAGTGCATTCTCTTAAAGTGACAGTCTTAAAATGAATCAAACAGCATCAACAAAGAAATCACTCACTGCTCTTGATTGAAAAGCTTTTGTAACTTTAATAAAGAATATTCTTTAATGTATACAGTCCAATAAGCAATGTTGTTTTACATTTGATTACTTTATTCAATTTCTGAACTAATGCTAATACTGAAAATCAGTTCATTTTATTTGTATCTTTACTCTACTGTATTTATTTGTGCTGTTGCTTGTAGTTAGATAGAATATTCTTATTATGTGTTTATTTTTATTTGAAAGTATAGTTTTTCCATAAACATAGCACATCCTCTACCGTACCGAATCCGTGACACTAAAACCGTGAAACAAACCAAACCGTGAAAATGTTGAACCGTTCCAGCCCTAGTAGACAGTGAAAGAAAGATTTTTAAAATCTTTCTGGCGATCATACCTAATTTAAAGCGCCAGCACGCTAAGTGGGCAACATGCTAATTATAACACAAATGTACTCCGATGTACTAGCATCTTCATCATTTTCAAGATCACTGTCTGCGCCATCACTCCCATCATCCCCCTTGATAAGTGTTTCTCTCTATATCACTCTCTCTATGATGAGACTCGGGTCAAACTCGCTCTGGAAAGCAAGGCTCTTTTGTTCAAGATGGTTTGACTGTGTGAGTCTCAGGCACTGGCTGGCACTGAGGGCTAGCGGCCACAGAAAATGACATCACATGCCTGAAAAAGAAAACAAAGCCACGGGGATTAAGGGTACCTCGTCTCTCCTCCACAGCCCAGATGACGACTATCCCGCCGTCTCTGAGTGACAATAGCATTTTTACATGCTAGCAGTTAAGCTAGCACTTACACACAGCACTCAATTAATGAAGTTCACAGACAGACTGATTAACAAGCACTAAAATGTGTTGAATTAATCATTAGAACGCACAAGCTTCAAGATATATTAACATTTTAGCAGTAGACATTTTCATTTGGCATTGCCGCTAGAATGCTACAAAATAACTTCACCTTCTGAACATAACACTCCTCGAGTGTGAATATTTCAAGCTTTTTTGACACTTTTCCATAGGCCAAATCCTAAATAACTCAAAAGTCACATAATTACTTGCTAAATCGTGCTAATATTTGCTTATTTAGTAGCAATAAAGGCTAACTCTATCATAAAAGCGTCAGCAGTCCTTTACAAAAACATACTGTAGTGGTACTATAGAAAAGTGATTTGAAGGTACTTTGATATTTATCATGATATTTAAATGGTACTATGAGCATAAGGTACTTCAAAGTCCAAAAACATGGTATTAAAATGGCGCTGTCCAAAAAGTGTTTTACACAAAGTATACACTTCTTAAAAATGTATTTTTTACAAACTATATAATATAATATTGATTAAAGAAATATTACACTTTATAATAATGTCAAATTAAAAGATTTACTTTAGATTACATTTTTATTGATGTTTTAGCAAAGTACACTTATTTGATTTGTTGACTAACATACTAAAGAACATGTAAAGTACTTGATTTTAATTTTAACTTGTTTTATTCACTACTGTTTTATTACATACTAAGATGCACGAAATTATGAAATTACATATAAAGATGTACATAAGTCCTAGTATGTCAAAAAATAACTAGATGCTTTTAATATAAGGATACATTTATTTTAATACTAAATACATTCATTTTCATTTCAACATGCAATTAAGTACTGGTTTTAAAAGTGTGCTAAACCAAACATGATTTGGCTTGAATGAAACTGAGCAACACTAACGTTCTTGCAAATAAAAATGAATTATGTAAGGGAGTAAGGTTGAAGAAAGGGAGCAAGAGAGAAAAAAAACCCAAATTAAATAAACACGCAGCAAACTAATTTCTACCCCTAGATATGTAATACTGGGGCTTTTCATCTTTTGGCCACAAAGCTTAGGTCTTAATATAAGCAGATTATACTGCAGAGAAATCAGTAATGTTGATAATGTGTGGGGGGAGGGTATTAAACACTGAAAAACTGCAATCACGGTGCTGGATTAGGAGTGAGCTTTAATATTGTGCTCATTCTGCTGAAAGGGACAGAGAGGCTGGATGGGGATCAGTGCCTTGGACAGGGAAAAGTCAGAATGTACACACACTCTGGAAACCTGAGAGGAAGAGCACTGGCCAATTATAAAGAAAAAAGGATGATGCAACTCTCTGGACTTGTATCTGAAAATGCTGTGAGAAAAACCAAGAAAGCATTGTGCATTGACTTTTCGTGCATGTTTTTTCATGCAAATAACTCTTTGAATTGAAGTACTTTTTTTTTTTTTTAAAAGGGATAGTTTCTCTCTCTCTCACACACACACACAAAATCTGTCATCATTTGTTTACCCTCATGTTGTTGTTTTTTTAACCCGTAAGACTTTCTTCTGTTGAACACAAAAGAAGATATTTAAGGAATGTTGAGAAGCTGTTTTTGTCCATACAAACAAAGTCAGTGGTTCTAAAACAGAGTTAGACCCCATTGACATTCTTTGTATGCATTTTTCTTTATATATATATATATATATATATATATATATATATATATATATATATATATAGTCATACAGGTTTGAAATAAGATAAGGGTGAGTAAGTGACTAATTTTAAATATTTACTTTAAGTACCTGAAATGAATTTGCATGCTAGTTAATAGAAATGACAACATATAAACTACTTTTAACTTTACTTCATTTAAAGGGGAAGCTCAATGAAAAATTCTAAATCTGTCAATTTCAATTCTGAATGATTCTCTTTTTTTTCTGTGGAACACAAAAATATATTTAAAAAAAATTTGTCCCTAAAATAAAATTAGACCCTATTTACTTTCTTTGTATGGACAAAAATATTTTTTTTAAACATTTCATTTGGAACGACATGAGAGTGACTAAATAATGAACATTTTCTGGTTCATTTTTAGATGCACTATGCTTAAGTAGTGGCCACTTAACTGTAACATCCAGTGTAAGTTCTGAAATTGCATGAATTTGCATGCTAGTTCATGAAAGTGACAACATATAAACTACATTTAACTTAACAGTATTGTGTCTTTAAGATGGAAGAGTGTACTTCACAGATGCAAGGTCATTGTAAAATATGGCTGTTTCCCAATAAATGCTGCAGGAGCTATATTTAGAATGGAGACAAGTAATAAATCCATTCTGTAGAAAAATGGATGTCTCTGGCCAACGCTGCTTTGTCCAAAATTAAATGCCAGCTCAGCTTCTATCACAAATGGGATCTTCAGAGACATGATGTACTTCTTTAAATGGTTTAGCGATTTAGATATACCAGACACTTCTCCTTTAACCAGCTAAAAAGTTCCCTGCTTCCCCACTGTGAGAGCAGCACAGCAGGTGGATCTTTTGACTGGCACCCAAGGAAAAGCTCAAACTAATTTCCATACAGATGCCCCCTTCACTGGAGAGGAAGAACCCCCCATTAAGCACTCGAACAACCTAGCACAGCACCGGCGACTATTCCCCTACGTTCCTCTCCCTTAATTCAGTAGCCATCGCAACCCCCCTGCTCTAGACATTGGAGCACACAAGGTTGCCAAAACCAATGAAAGGGGGGTGGATAGGAGGTGTCTTGCATTTGGCATCTGCCATGGCTGGCCATGGCTCTGTGCTCCACATCCCAAGGAGAATGGGACAGAGGTGCCCTGTTGGACGTGCCAACGATGGGAGGATGAACAAATCGCACAAAGCCCTTTTAAGTAAGAGCCCAGAAGCCCCCCGCTGCTTCTCGTTTCCTCTGTGTCACTCCATCCCTAAAACAACATCTGAAAGAATTCCAACACACACGGACACAAAACATGCCTCTTCTTCCTCTCTAAATATAAACATTACTAGAAAGGAACCATTCAGACATTGCATCAGCATTTACTTAAACTCTGAACTCCGTACTATGAGTCTCTCGGATCTTTGTCCCAACTTGATCTGGCACTCTTTGCAACCTGAGCTCTGATAAAGGCCATATGGTGTGGCCACAAGCCCAAAGGTGACAGCGCCCCATATGATTCTCATTAAGAACAAGTGCAGTGACTTTGGGAACAAGGGACCTTTGGTAATGTATTAGCATAGAATAATGACATGGGTTAATTAAGATATAATATAATCTATGGGCTTTGCCTGGATGGTGGTGCAGTAAAGAAGAGGAGGTTGACCAGGGTTCCCTTCAAAGCTTTCTGGAATTAAGAGACTTACCCGGGTAGAAGTCTTTGGATTTGGACAGCTTGATGGTGGCCCCTGTCTCTTTCTGTAGCTGGACAATAGTCTGACCACCCTTGCCAATAATGGAGCCCGCGGCGTAGCTTGGAATCAGCACCTTCAAGAAATATTCGCCTTCCTCTGAAAACAAAAAAAGAGAGAAAAAATGAACTCTGCAAAAGATTTACACATACAATAAATAATAAATATATATAAAACATACAGTAAATAAATATATACACAAAATAGATTTTAAAAAAAATGTATACTACTACTATTAATGATAATGAACAATTTGCAATAGATTTAAATTTTTCTGTAATTTAACATGTAAATTAATTACTTAAATAAATAGTCATTTGCAACAGATCTAAATCAACATTTTCTATTATTATTATTATTATTATTATTATTATTATAAATATTATATGCATTTTTCTGTAATCTGACATTTTCATTTATTTCATGCATTTCTGTTTACGCTTAAATCCATGCAACTATATTTGTAGACCTACATAAATCACTACAATAACTAATATTTTAATAAAAAAATGTAATGGATGCATATGAGCAGGGAGAGCGAAGAAAAAGCATCCAACAAGTGTTCAGGATACATGGGAACTTCTTTAATAATACATACAGTTTAAAAAGCATCCCAGGTGGCATCTCATGAAGCTAGTTGAATGCTCAGAGTGTAATCTAGCAAAGGGTGGCTAATTTAAGCAAGTTAACAATTTTGGCCACTAAATAACTCACATCCTTCAATTTGGGCCACACCACAGGTTTTATGGCTTATTATTATTATGAAGTGTAGAATAAAGTGATAAAGATTAAGGAGGTGTGTCCAATTTCTTTAAATGGTAGTGGACATAAAATATGGCCGCACAATGCATATATTCACAAATTTTGCTAAATGCCTTAAATGACTTATGAGAAAACGCATATATTATCTAAGAGGCGATCAGAGAAGGCAGCTATAAATGAAAGTCAAGCTGAAATACTATACCAGCAAAGAACTACAAGACCACTATAATAAGATCAGTGGACTTAACGAGTAGTAATTAATGCTGAACCACAAGTATTAACGTTTAAGTTAAGGAGGGCTTATAACAGTCAAGAGAAGAACAAAAACTCTAGCGTAGGTTAGCGGAACAAGAAAATTGCAAGTTATGTAAGTAGGAAAGATCCGGGACGAGGGTACATTTTGTTAAACCTGTCAATCAAAGTAAGTGCAAGAGAAGGTACATTTGAAAAGAGGTATTAAGAGACTCACGTTCAATGTAACTGGCAAGCTAGACATTGTAAAGTAGCCATTTATAGCAAATGAATAGTAAGGTGCATATAATATAGCACAAGACATCCTGATTTCACTCCCTCTTGAGAAAGGTCAGCAAAGGTTTTCCTGAAAGTGGAGCAGTGGTGGGGCAGTAAAGAGCCTCATCTATTGTTGGGCTCTACCTGACTGCTGCAGATCCAGGTCAGCAGAAGCACAGTATATGGTCCCTTCACCGTGACTTTAACATGACATTGTATCCTTCTGCCTGGGCCGCTTGGGTATGCGCTTAATATTCCACTACAATTAATCTGTGTCGGCTCCCAGAAGACGCTTTAGATTAGATTGTTATTCTGGAGAAGCAGTTTATCTTGTCAAGCTATAGGCTGATGGCTAGGCTAAGCTACATGCACTTGCAGCCTAAAAATAACGATTGGGTAAAAATGAAATAGACTACTGATAGACTATTAATGTCAAGAGTACAGCTGGAAAAACAAATGAGCTAACAATGGCAACGACGATAATGTCCTGGTTGAAGGCCCGACTTAACTGCATCAGTGGCAAAGTCATGACACATGTTTGTAGTTATGTGTGAACCAAATAAAAAAAAAGTGTTAGCTTTCTGTTAACAAGATGGATGTGACAGATCAGATTGTTTTGAACAGGAAATCATAGAGAGGGTTAGTAGTGATATAGTGGCTATTATAGATTCATTATTCACTCACTTTAGAGTTTAGAGTTTTTTTTCTTTTGTGGAGCACAAAAGGAGTCAGTTTGAATAATTAAATAATCTGAGTTTTCCATGTACTGTACTTACAATGTGAACTGGAGCTTTCTGATAAACCATTAAAGTAGTCCATACAACTCGTTTGCAGGATTGTGTTGCTAATTGAGCTATATTTAACTCGTAATTGTCACTGAGCAAGTAAGCGTTGAGAGCAGATCATGGATTCAGTGAGTTAAACTCAAGAACTGAATTCAAGTCTGATTCATGAATGAATCATTCACACTGGTTTTGTGATGTGGATCAGTTGATTCATGGAAAAGATCTGACTCAACAGATTGATTCTTCATGATTCAGTCATAATTTAAGCCTGCAAATGTCAAACACATGTCAACATTTGACTCCATTATATCTGTTTCTCAAGTTATCCCTTTAACAATTAGGAATGGTATCATTTTAATAATGTTTATGTCTTCTTCAAGTATTCTCAATAGAATCACA
The DNA here is from genome assembly GCF_023724105.1 of Carassius gibelio. Classification (NCBI taxonomy): domain Eukaryota; kingdom Metazoa; phylum Chordata; class Actinopteri; order Cypriniformes; family Cyprinidae; genus Carassius; species Carassius gibelio. The sequence goes on from NC_068410.1 coordinate 10,568,103, forward strand.
GGCTAATTGAGTTGGATGTGTAATGAAGTGGATCTCTACTATAAGTATAGTCTCTTATTTACCCAGAATAGTTGTACTGGATGCCACCAGATTATGAATTGCATAAACAACAAGGGGATAATGGATGTTACTGTGACACAAATAAATGTACTCAGAACTGGGTTCGCAGACACCTCTAAATGACAAATCCAGATTTTTCACTCACATACTAAAAATTGCCGTTGTTTTCGCACTTCATAAACAGGCGGTTCAAACTGTGTCTACAGAATACTACAGATACATGCTTTTCTGCAATGCCCCAGATTTCTCACTGAGCTAAGACTGTCCTCCTTTTGATTTGGATGAGTCTAAATTTAACCTTGATTAATATGGCGCAGGCTTCATAAATAATGTGTATCATGCATACATAAGTATTCTCTCTTCAAAAGCATCTAACAAAAGTCTGTCATGAATTGCATCAAGAGGCTGCGTCCAGATTGTCTTTAATTGACATTATCTGGTCTAATTAATGTAACACTTGATATTATGTTAAGCATCATATTTTTATAACAATATTAGGCTGTTTTGAAGGTTACCCATTTTAATTTGTTAATTAGGAGCAGTAAAATATAACAGAGCATTATGGTGGTTATGCAGTGAAAAAGAAAAAAAGAAACAGCACAGAGTTAAAGGTAGACTCCGGTTCGCAGACAATAAAATCTATATGTTATTTTTGCAGAAATTTAAACAAATTACCGTGAAATCCGACAAAATCTGATGAAAATGGTGGATCATGGATGGCCGCTTGGTTGCATCTCTCTAAAAGAATGTGAAATGGAAAATTAATCTTTGTGGAATGTCAGATAGAAAAACAAAACAAGGTCTACCTTTAAACCAAGAATCAAGAACATACCTGTGAAAGTTGATGTCATGTATAAAGGTACAGGATGAAGTAATAATGAACTTTATAGCAGTGACTTCTTGGTTTCCAATCATTTTCATGTTTATTTTAAATCAAACATGGCCTGATGACATTCTTCAGTGCATAATAGATTCAGCTCTGAATTAAAAGAATATTCTAGGTTCAATACAAGTTAAACTCAATCGACAGCACTTGTGGCATAATGTTGATTACAACAGAAATGTATTAATTTGTACTAATGCTTCATTTTCTTTTAACAATGCAAATTACAGTAAGGCACTTACAATGAAAATAAATGAGGGCCAATCTGTAAACATTAAAATACTCACTGATTCAGTAGTTTAAGTCACAATATGTAAACAATATGTGTTCCTGTGATTTTAGCGCAACTAACCTCTTCTGTGTAAAGTTATATCCAGGTTTATTTACAACATGACAACATAAGACCTAAAGCTCTAAAATGGCCATAAACATGACAAGAACAGCTCAAATAATACACAAGAATTAACTGAGCAATTAAAGAGCTTTGGTAAAATTTAAAGCATTGTATTTCTGCTTTTAAATCCTCTGAAAATTAGCCTCATTCACTATATCATTCCATTATAAGTGTTTCACAATACCCTTAATCTTTCCGTTTTTTTAAAGAAAATCAGGGACAAGTTGATTTTATTTTTTCAGTTAATTCAATTTTTTTAGATAATCTACACTATACCACAAATGCTGTTGACTGAGCTTAACTTGTAATGAACTAATAAACCCAGAATATTCCTAGTAAACCTGCAGTATAAACCAAAATCAGTTTTGTTTCAAAAGACATTCTCAGTTCCATCTCTTCTAAAACATGGAGCATCTTCAGTCCAAGTTTGAGTTGGATCAAACTTATTTCCTGTCACTTGTCAACACAAACCCCTGGCTGAGAAAAATCTGTGGATTACACTACACGCATATCCGTAACAGTGCCTTTAAGGGAAATGAGTCCCTCCCATTGTGCTACACCAGGAACAAAACAAGAACAAGTTGGTACGTTGTTATTTTCCCCTTCAGCCTACTTAATATCTTAATAAGCTCTGTCTTGTGTGTACATCTATATGATTACATGCATTCCACTCAGAATTATTAATAAAAATATATAAAAATGGGTATTACTCCTAATAAATCGGTGGGTGTAAATCCAAATCATTGGTTGCAAGAGGCTCCCAACAGAGCTCTGGTTCGGAATAAGCAACATCAACTTGAGGATTGATGGTTCCTGTGGGCTTATATTGGGGGCCTTAAAAAACATGCAAAAGGCACTAAAGCTACGAACACTTTGTTTCTTCTTTCTTGTATGCATTGTAGATTTATGCAGAGTTCAGACAGCATAGCATTTGTGCTTAAGTACAACAAACGTACATCTAAATTTAGTGGAGTGATGAAAGGACCACTCTTCCTGTGTGTCTGTCCAAGCAACTGCCTGACCAAAATGGCTTCCGATATAAACATTGCACTCGGAATAAAACACGCTACTCGCTTTCTGTCGCACGTGATAGAAAGCAGCATGCTTTGTTCTAACAAGCGCGAAGGCTCAAGGAGAAGCTTTCACACTGCTTCTTGTATTCATCTCATCCATATTCATCTCAGGTCCCGTCCTCCATTCCACGGCAGACGAGCTGAGAGAGGCGAGCAAATCATCCAATGTGGGGCTGCCTTTTACAACGCCCTCCCAAATCCTCGCCATCCTGCATGAGATTTTTTTTTTTCTTTGACGCAGTGCATTAAAGAAAAAAATGAAGCAGCGCCCCCTTTGTGAATGTACGGTAATCAATAGAATAAGAGCGTTGTTTGAATAATCAATGACTTGCTGCTACTGATGGGAAATGAGAGAGATGGACTCAGCTAGGAAGAAGTAACGATCGCCCCAACCCAGAACCGTGATTAGAGGCGAAACAGACAAATGATGGGGAGTCAGAACGCAGCGCACCCTAAATGTATTTCAAAAACAGCTGTAGCAAAAACCTGTGCGCTTAATTTGAAAACCGGTGGGAGTATTGCATTGTAGCATGTGAGTGAACGAGGTGGGCGACAGCGACTAATCGGTTATTGGTCCCCCATATAAATGTCTGAGGGGGTGGAGGTGAATCTTCAAACACAGCTGGCAAATCATGTTTATGTAACAACCCCTTCTAAGACAGATCCCGCATCTATTTTCTCGTCCTGCAGGAAGAAATGCACAAGCAAGAGAGTCTAAAAAAAGGCTAGTCACAAATTCAGAGTAGAGCAGCAATTGAAAATGTCTTTATATAGTAAAAAACAACACCGGATCGTACACACACACACACTTTGACGAATTCTTCTAGCCTTAAAGGGTCACAGTCCCCTCACGCCATCCAGCTAGGACATCTGTATCCCCTAAAACAACCTTTGTAAATGGAAGCAATGTACTTGTACTGTGCCAGTCCATCCATTTACTAAATTAAAACATTACATCTTATGAGACAGCTCGGGAACATGAAGAGAAGCTCTTTGGTGAACTTGAAGTCGAAGACTTAACGATCAATTGGCAGGAAAATGATTCTTGGTTTTAAGCCAATTGACTTTCATCTGAGTGCCTATAACTTTTTTTTTCAGGCAGCCTTTAAAATGTAATCATTCGTTATCCACATCTTGATTTGATCCAATGAATAAAGAGTTAAAACAATATGCCAGTCACACAAAATATGATACTAATCAAACAAGTATGTAAACACCCAATCAAAGATGGTAAATGTTATAAGGAAACAAATTAGACGTAATATTTACGTAGGACTGGATCCTTCATTTCAAAATTACATAAATGGTTCAGATTCTCACTAACTTGGCCGATGATCATATTTTAAACTCTGTTAATATAAATGGGAAAAACTAGAACATTCCCTTCCACATATTTATCTATGTCTTATCAACTCTTAGAGTTGAATCATTTAAAAAAAATCTGCATTTCTATTTAATAATTTTCCAGAGAGCCATTTAGGTTCATAAATATGGATGAATTATTATAATATAGACCCTTAAATAGAGCAATAGTGTCATATTATAATACTAAAATGATTGTGTTGTTATAATAATACATCCTTATATACTACTGTTATTATTTATATTTTAAATAAACTGGAATCAATTAATTTAATATTTAAATAGAATCAAAGCTCCAACAGCTTTTGACCAGTTACATTTTACACTACTTAACTGGCTAAGGCTTTCAATTATTTTATAGAAATTGCATGCACAGAGAGCAATTATATAATTTAATAACTAAACATTGTGGAACATTGTGGATTACCAATAGAAAATTGCATCTTTCCCTGACATTTATAGATTTAATGAATTTCTTTGACATTTTCAGGCCTGGAAATGACAATATTAAAATTTCCAGATTCCCTTCCATAACTCTGGAAACCCCATAGATTAATTATTCTTGGCCAACAAATTCCGGTGAAGCCCGGATCTCTTAAGCATCAAAGTGTTTTCATTTAAGCAAATGGATCTGCAGGTTATGTTTCCCACGAGTCCACCATGCTTCTTCTGACTGACAATTCATAACGCGTTCTGCATTGATTTTTTTCACATGTAAACATGTGCCAATCACTTCATTTATGCGCCATGATTAACCCTTTAACTGTAACCACAAACACTTATTTTACTGGAAAAAATCTTTAACAGGTGAAATAAATTTTCATTCTGACCTTTACTGAATAAAAATATTGACTGCAGATATATTGCCTAGGCTAATATGTCTAATATCAAGATGTATCTTCTTCTCTATCTTTAATATGATGAAGTTCAAAAAGACCCAAATTAGATTGGTTTTCTGTGCAAAATTACATTAAAGGTGGGAATTTAACCATCACAGAGCAGAAAAACAAAGGTTTACATGATTTACCTGCTACCAAACTAAGATCTACCAATCGGTTAAAACACTTAAAGTTTAAGAAATACGTGGATATGTTTTGTATTTAACTGGTTAATTACATGACTTGCCTAACAGTTTAGCAGACAATTGTAGTGCAGGAGACTTCTTATGGCATCTGCCGGAATGCATACTAAACAAGCAAGCATTGGTCCAGTGTAAACAATAGACTACAGTCAAAAATTGGAGGTATAGTGCACTTCGGAGCACAGAAATGTCGTCTATCAGTGATACAGGTGAAGAACGCATACAAAACATTTCAGGCTTTTACTTAATTTTTGAATATCATGTTATAGTAAATCTTAAAATGCATGTGATATAATAATTTTTATACTATCATTATTCATCTCATTAAATATATTCTAATCGTTTATCATTCGTAACTTAATTTTCCAGTGCCAAATTTTAAAATAAAAGATTGTAGATTCAAAGCACAAGCTCATAACGCAAGGTCATCTGCGGTGATAGCAAGGATGCGTAAACGCAACGAGCCATGTTTTCTGATGTTTTGGTACGCGCTCATAATATTAGCCTAAATATATTTATGAATATACAAGAGCTTTAATCCATACATAAGCCGTTAATTTAGGAATACTGAGGATGTGTTTGGTAAACGACTATCGTAGGTGCGTAGACTAGACGCAACCACCAATTCTGGGCCACTTAAAATGGACGCGAACTGTAAATATGAATATAATCCCAGATGCACATGTCTGTAAAAGCATGACCGCGTTAGATGGCGAGACGCTCCGTGGAAAGCGAAAATGAACCTGCCATGAACGATTATACTTTCATGGATTAAAATCAAAGCACTTGTCTTTGGAAAGAGTCGCTAATTCATTGGCAAGTGAGTTGCCTATCTAGAAGATAACGTTTGGGACTTACCTCCTGTGTTTGTGCGTTTGGTGCTGCTGGCCTCCGTCGGGGTCTCCAGGGGTCTTTTGCGGGAATCGGGGGGATCAGACTCCATGTGCGGCTGTTGATTGTGATGATGCGGATTGGAGAAAATCCCGTTTTGCTGCACTGCCCCACCGGCCATCATTTTTTATAAAGAAGCTTTAGGCTCGCTCTCGTTTTCCCTGGAAGCGATACGCAGATATGGTCGTTTCTAAATGTGAAACCAAGATGATATGAATGTTTGGGGTGCGTCGATCCTCCGTAGCAGCCTAGACACAGAACGAAAGACGCATCGATATCCAGTGGCTCGTTTATGCTCAGGCTGCACTGATATTAATAACAAGTGATGTGGGGAAACGTCCTCACTCGTGGCTTGCGATGGCGCTCTCCTGCTGGAAACAATGTATGACCTCAGTGGTCAGCAGGACTCACTGCTAGAAACTGGGAAGATGTGCGCGGATAATAAATAGCAACGGGAAATGTACAAGAGGCGAGAGACAAAAACAGCGGATCCCGCGTGTAGGTGGGCAAACCCTGCTGATAGAGTTGGATGGACGAGCGCTTGGAGGAGATGCGATGTTTTTGTAGGCTCTGGCTCGGAGATGCTGCAGTCTTGTTTTCAGAGCATCTTTGCGCGTTTCTGCTGGAGCGCGGGGCAGCGGGTGACGTCATGTGGAGCCGAGACCGCGGCTGTCAAATGTGGAGAAGCAGACACGCCCACCTCGAGCTGTGATTGGTCAAGGTTTGATTTTCTCCGGCCAAGCGATGTATAAATCCTGCGTGTCACATGACAGTACAAGAGGAGGTGGAGGTGATGAAAATGCGAGAGCATCGTTGTAAAATCGGCGCAGGGATGTAAAACATAAAAATGCGCAGCTCGTCTCTGTCTGATCCACGAGAGTTTTAGCCACAGTGCATTTGTATTATTAGGCAAAACAGATTGTAATATTATTATAATGATTGTTATTATTGTTATGTGATTTGTATTTTTATTTATTATTGTTGTATTGTTCATTTTTGTCATTTTATTTGTTAATAGAAGTAGTAGTTCATTTATTTAATAATTGAAATATTCTATGCCATTTTATTATTATTTAATAGTAATAATAATGACCACAATCATATAAATCACTCACATTTCTCACATTCACTCACATTTCACTGCTGGTTATATATGCTGTATATAATTTTGTATGTGACGAATAAAAATCTTGAATCTTGAATCTTGAAATACAATGTAATTACAATTACATTCCAAATATAAACAACATTTAAGTTTATAATTTATTTTTACTATTATTAGTAGTAGTGATATTACATTTAACTATTTAATGTATTATTATTATTATTATTATTATTATTAATGAAATGATAGGCCTATTTATGAATGACAAATTAAACAATAAAATTAATGTAATTTTATTATTATTATGTTTTATTATTATTTTGTAATTGTATTTATTGTTATTTAATAATAATAATAATACAGTAATAATAATACAAATTAAATACAAACAACTACATAAACAATAACGTTTATGTAAATTTTTAAGGCTGCAAAACCATTAATCGCGATTAATCGCATTCAAAATAACAGTTTATGTTTACATACTACATGTGTGTGTAGTGTGTATTTATTATGCATATATAAATACACACACATACATGTATATATTTAGAAAAAAATTGTCAAATTTATATGTAAAATATTTATATACACACATATGTGTGTGTATTTTTATATACATAAATACACAGTACAAACACACGCACACACATTGTATGCAAACAAATGCTTTTTTAATGCAATTAATCGCAATCAATCATTTTGCAGCCCTAGTAATTTTGTTTTTATTATAAGTAGTAGTATTGCATTACATTTAACTATTTAATTTATTATGATGAGTATTTGAACTTAAAACTGTATTTAAACTACTAATAAAACATAATTGTTTAAAATACTTTTAAATTGAATATAAATGAACATAAATACATATTATGGAGGGACACAAAGATGTTGTTCTATAGTGAAAACATTTTTTACAGTGCCCTCAGTGCCCAAGATTCTCTGTATCCTCTTGTCACACACACTCACCCTCCTCCTGTGTCAACACAGGGCCAGAGCCGAGCACTTCTCTTATTCCAGATTCGCATCAAGGTGATGCTGCGCCGTCTACTGCATGCACACAAAGAGCCACCTTACGCAATTTCACATTTCTGTGGAAAAACTCAGCAGTGCACCAGTTTCATCCGAAATACATAGGCCTATACTCAGTTTGAGTGGAGGTATGTGGCAAACTGATACTGAAACATCCGGCTCCTGTTTACTGGTGGGAAATTTTGTAAAATAAATGACTATAAAACACTTGTTTTCTTTTGGGTCCAGCCATCTATGAAATGCAATCAATGTGAAACAATCAAAGTCAGTTTCATTGTTTATTCTACCCGTCACATTCTAGAATAGCTCATTACTCCTGAAATAAAATGGGTGATTATTTTATTAAGACCATAAAAGCTTCAGTAATGCGAGAATTATAACACAATTTGATATTGATTAAAAATTGAGTACTCTTCCATGGATCTGCAATCAAATACAGTCCTGATAGTGAGGGATTGTGTAAATAGATTAGAATTATTTAGCATCTTTAAATTTTAAACATTTTTATCTGGGGTTTCTGTGTGACATTTAACTGATTCAAGTAGATGCTGTGGATAAAAAATTACCTCAGACTATCCTCATATGAACCTGCATAAACTGAATAAAATGCAAATATTAATTTTATTCTATACTCATTCTTGCAAAACAAACAAACAAACAAACTAAATTGTTATTTCCAGAATTTATTATGTAATATATAATATTATTTAAACTATTTACAATCAATTTTTGCATTTATTTTCCATGTAGAATAAATGCACCAAATATATGCACCCAATCTGACAAAAATAATAGACTTCATTAGTTCATATTTACATACCATGAAAGCTTGTAGCAAAACAAAAATCAAGTTCTGTTTGCCAGCAACGCATTGCACGCAAATGTTAATTTCAGACAGATGGCAGTAGCTAAAGCTCTCCATTCCTGCAATATGGGTTTATGAGTTTTCACATAAACCCGTGCAGTTTTCCCCCCTCTGTCACACATGTGAAAGGGTGATATCTCGTCGAGGATGACTTTCAATGCATAACCCTCCCCCACTCTACACACATTGTTTGAAGAGGGGACCCCATCTGTCCCCTGCTCTATAAGAGCACCCGCTCTATTGTTTCTGCAACTAACACACAAAAACAACCTTAAGAACTGGCCGGACTGGACAACAGCTGGCAATGAATGCCACATTTATTTATGAGCAACAACATGCCACTATAGAGGTTTAAAAGGAGAGAAGGGTATTTCATAAATCATCTGGAATAAACTGCATTTTTGGAATCATTATCAAGTTGTTTTTACAAATAAACAACTACTAATAAAACCCAGTGAGGATACTGAGTTCCTCCCTAACCACTGTTAATATCTAGAGAAAAAAAAAACATGGAATTATATATGTGAATTACGAACCATGTCTCTTCATTGCTTGATATTAAATTAAATGCTATTTAAATTCATTTTCATTCTGTGACATGACTTTGAAAATCATTCACATTTCAGTTTTCATGCATACACAGTATTTTGATATGCGAGATGGATCTTTCCCCAGCTCCTAACATTAAAACATCAGAACAGCAAGGCCAAAATCAACAATAAGAAACAAAAGACATAAACAAGAGTCTCCATCTTGTGGGTGAATTATGGAAACAGTCAAAGAAATTGAGAAGAGCTGTTTCTTTGTTTGGTGTTGCTTGCCAAAAATTAAGATTACAAATAAAAAATAAAAAAAGGAGGCTGCAGAGATGACAAACACAATACCTTTAAATACACATCTAACAATTGATTGTTATATAAATATTGTTATTCAGTCCTCAAAGCTCTTCATTTTTTGATGCATCCTTAAAAACAACACAACTGCACTGTTAATATATAGGCTAGTTATTTTTCAAATCAGTAATCATTAACAGCATGCGCACTATAAAAAAGCGTTCTTGGAATTAATAATGAAACTATTAATAAACGTTGTATTCACTCAAGGCAATGCAGCTGTGGAGGTTACGCAAGGTTACTGTCCTCTTGTGGCAAAATCTTGGTCACATTTCACTTGTATCCTTCAAATGATTTACAGCCACCAGAGGGCAGCAGTCTCACAGCATCTTTTGAATTTTTATGTTAATTGCTTTATTTATTATAATAAAGCCAGTTGATTTCGATTGCAATGTGGAAATACATGCATATGCAGCAATAGCCAAAAAAGTCCCTTTTCCTGTAGGCTGTTTTAAAGATAAAGTATCCACGGATCAGATTTATTGGAGAGGGTTTAAACAAATAGGCCAATGTGTCTCATGAACCCGTCTTTTTAGGCAAGTACTAGAATAGTGTGTCATGTTATTTAAACATTTTTAATTTAATGTGATCACTATGTAATAAGAACATTGTAAGTTACCAATTATTATGGTTTCAATTTTGGTTATTCAGAGTGTGTACATTTATATCTTGAAAGCAAGCAAAGAGCATTTACATTATCAATAGAAGATTATCACTCTTTATTCCATTTTAGTTCAACATTTTATAGCATATTTACATGCGTTAAGAAATTTTCTGGAAGTAAAATGCAAGAAGACATTTCTTTATGAATAATTTGATGTTTTATTATTTTCTATTCTATTCTACTATTGCTGTGTGTGGTTCTAGTTTGTATAAACAGCTTGGTTTAATGATTTACATAAGAATCTCTGCAGATGTTATGGTGTTTGATACATTGGAATGGACTTCAACCTTGTTTCCTGTGCTTTACTGAAATACGACAGATTATACATCAGACTTAAATGGGACACACTACAATTTACACACAATATCTAAAGTTAAAAAGAAATTAAACTTTCAGGACAAACTCTGAAGTTTTATTAGACAAAACCATCAACAAAGAAACTAAAAATAGATTAGATCATATCAAATTCAGTTCGACAATCTATAATTAACAATTGACATCTTATTAAGGTTAACAATCTCCTTCAAGTTGAATTTTTTTTTGTGTGTGTAATACAATTTTAACATAAAGAGGACATGATGATTTCAGAACTAAGTCAGAAAACCATCACCAAAGAAAGAAGGACTGTAGTTATAACGATTGAAAAAACATTTCTCATCAAACAAAAAAGTACCATGGCAGCATAACACAACATAACGACCATAATGTTACAAATTAGGAAAGACTGAGGATTTTGTTAAAGCTTATTTTAATAAACATTGCAAGACAAGAATCCAAAAATTGAGATCATAAACAACATTTTAAAGAAATTACCCTCCATAGAAAAAAAGTCAAAGAAGAACAAAGCCTAACACAATAAAATACATAAGGACAAACATTTTAGCAAGACTAAATTAACAGTGATGCTTGATACATCAGTATCATAGGTTTGACTGTAGGGAACACACCGAAAAAACATTTGTAAACCACACGCAAGACATTTATTTTTTATTTTTTTATTTTTTGTTCTTAATCAAGCTTATGAAATACTGCAAAATTAAATTTGGAAACTAGTTAATCCAAACTTAGTGAACAAATTAACTAAGACTAAATTAACTATACTCTATTACCATACATAGTGTAGTTATCCATTTAAATTACTCCAGAAAAGTAGCAAAACCTATGTAGAATTAACAGATAATAATACAGATCATATTCAATTTAGGTTGACAACCTAAAGTTGAAGGCCGACTTAAGAACCTCCTCCTGCTGATTTTTTGTTTTAGTTATACAATCTCAACATTGATACATTTTGATTATAGGTAAGTTCCTTATTTGTAAATAATTATTTTACCTTTTTCACTGTAGCAGCTTAGATTTTTTATGAGCACATGTCTAACAATGATAATACTTGTTTGTTATTTAAAGAAGAAAAAAAAACCTCACTTACAATTGTTAAAAAGGACAATGCAATTGCATTTCATCGTTTAAGCTTTTCCGGCCACGCTTTGTACCGTATTCGTGAAAAGTAACCCAAAGGACCACGTACCATTATATTTATTAAAATACCAATAACACACACATCCCCCACTGATGCCTCGGAAAAAGAAGGGTTTTCCCCAGATATGGCAACCTCGACAGAAAGACACGCGATTTCACTGGATTTCCTGTTTCCGGAATTCCGCACAGACTGACTGGCTGTCGGCGAATGAAATAAACAAAGACCTACAAATCAGACTCCACAACACTCCTCACCTCATCTGCAAACATGGACACTGGTGCGTATGTGTAAATATTGTCTCTCGCAGCTCGTGGGTGCCGGCTTAGGGCTCAGAGCTTCACAGATGTTGGTGTGAATGGAGTAGCATTGTTTAGCTAACTAGCCCGAGCTGTTTCCGACTACAGCCGAAAGTGACTAAGCAAAGGTGTGAGGTCGACTTTTAACTCTTGATCGCGTATGCTAGAGTTAAATAGCTGATGTGGCGCTTTAAATGGGTTAAAACGAGTGTTTACGTGTAATTATTGGAAATAGAACGGTTTCTTATTTGTAAGAGAAGCTAAACACCGGTAAACTACATAAACAATGAATGGATTCATACTGAAGTCAGAGAGCTGGCTGTCAATCATTTAAGGCAGTATCTGACAATGACATATTCTATCAAACTCTTGTGTCAGATGAATTAAATAGAGAATATATATATATATATATATATATATATATATATATATATATATATATATTAGTATCAGTAAACGGGTTAAAGACACTTGCCACACTTACTGTCCATGCTGGTTTGTAAATGGAGAGCTCTTGCTTTGTGTTTGTTCCCTTGTTTGTTGCCCAGGCCTGAGTCAGGAGAAAACATCCGCTTTCATCAAGCGCTTCCGCTCGGAGCCACGGTATCTGCTCGCCCAGAACGTCTCGACTTGCATTGATCCATTAGAGGTGTGTCTGCACCGGCAGACGGTCCAGGACACCGTACACGTCTTTCAGCACAGCATTCCCACAGAGGGCAAGCCTGTCACCAACCAGAAAAACTCAGGTACCTACACCGTGAGGAAAAGTGAATCGAGTATCTGACAGATAATTCTGTCAAATAATCTAGACCCACATGAGATGAAAGTGTCAGTCATATTAATGGTCTAGAAAAAGCTTTCTGTCTTTGCGCAATTAAGCCCAAGACGACTGCTGAATGTTCAGCAAATCATCAGAAATTACTTTGTGCACCACTTCACATATGCATTTCATATGTACTGGGTTTGGAACAAGGAAGAAACCAATAGCAGGATAAACTTTTATCAAAGTACACATGTATAATATTTGCATAGCAAATACAGTATTATTAAGTACACACACATGCACTCACACACTCATCAAATAAATGCAGCCTTTGAGGCTTGAGTGAATGTGTTTCAAAAACATTTTAATCTCGACCTCACTGTCTATGCTTGTTTTTTTGTCTATCAGGGAGATGTTGGATCTTCTCATGCCTGAATGTCATGCGTCTTCCATTTATGAAGAAGTTTAACATTGAAGAATTTGAATTCAGTCAGTCATATCTTTTTTTCTGGGATAAAGTAAGTTACCTCTCCCCCTGGTCTGGGTTTTCAAAACGACATGCTCTTTTCTGTTTAATCTAAGATTCAACTGTATTTATTTACACTAGTCTCTCAGGTTGTAACTCTGCTGTGTTGTTTTTGCCGTCTATCGTTTGCTCTCATTGTGTTAATGGTAAAAGTGCAGTAAATCCTCTTTTTGTGTGAGATGTATTGTGTTCCCTGGATGTTTGTGGACCACTGTGGCCACTCTTTGCCCCTTCACCTTGATAGTACACACCCCCTGATCATCTGTATTTCTGTTTTTGTTCTCAGGTGGAGAGATGCTATTACTTTTTGCATGCCTGTGTGGAGACAGCCCAGCGGAAGGAATCAGTAGATGGCAGATTGGTTCAGTTCCTGCTATCAAATCCTACCAATGATGGCGGGCAGTGGGATATGATGGTTAACCTTATTGGTCAGTTTAGCTCCGTTGCATTAACCTAAACTCACAATTGTTCAGGGGAAGCATTTATTTGTCAATTAAACAGTCATTTGTCATCCGATCGCTTCAGACCAAAAATGGTTTAAATGTATGAATTGAAATGAAAACCCTTGTACTTCTTCACGTTCAAGTTGCATTTAAAATCCTATGTGCTTTTCAGAAAAATACGGCGTCGTCCCTAAGAAGTGCTTCCCCGAGTCTCACAGTTCTGAGGCCTCCCGTAGAATGAACGATATCCTCAATCACAAGGTGTGTGTTACGCTCCATCTTTGAAAGCACCTCTCAGTCTGCAGCGCCATGTATCTCCTCAAGCTTTTATGTTGACATTTACCGAACGAGGATTTAGTTGCTGCTTATGAGCTGGTGGCGCCATCACAGAAATGCTCTTTGAGTCATCGGATGAGCAGAGAATGAAGTCACTAAGGTCACTTCCCTCGTCTTTTAGATAAATGAGGAAGATGGCAGTTTCAGCGCGCTTGACATTTAACGAAGAGCTAAAACAAATATCAGATAATGTAGCAGAAAATATTAACCAGTGTTACTTTAAGTGTAATTGCTTTATTGTTTTTCATTTTAATGTCTGTTTAGCTTTTACTTATTTTTAATAAATTTTAGTCCTTTTTGGTCGGGCAACATTTTAAATTTTTCATCTAATATTTATATTTTTAGTTTATTTCTACTTCATTTAAATTGTCCAAAATAATTTTCTTTATTATTTGTTTTTAGTTTAAATTAATCTGAAAGGATTAAAAGGTTACATTTTTACATGGCTAAGGTCAGAGTCATGGGAAAAAGCTTATAAAATTTGCATATTCATAATATGATGCTTACATTGCCCTTTAAAGCACTGTTTACTCTGGGGTTATATTAATAAATTATTGTGAGAAAGCTAGATAAAGTAGTTTATAAGATATATGAGCTATTACACACATTATTTAGCATTATCCATTTTTCTATTAAATAATTTTTGTGAGGTGTAATTTGCATTTGTTGTTTGTGTTGTAGCTGAGGGAGTATTGTCTAAGGCTGAGGAACATGGTGGCCAATGAGGCTACTAAAACCATGCTGTCTGACACTATAGACACCATGATTGAGGAGGTGAGTTTGTTTTTTGGAGCATGGTATAGCTCAACCTGAATAACAATAAAATATATATATATATATATATATTTATTTTACTCACCTTCATGTTGTTCCATCCCTGTTTTTGCATATGCAAATCAATTACATTATTAAAGATCTTGGCGACATATCGATTTGTTTTTAAAGAATAAACATCTTGCATTAGAAATTGAATATATATATATATATATATATATATATATATATATATATATATATATATATATATATTATATATATAAGATTACTGTTTGGAATGACATGGTGAGTAAAAACGTGACAACTTTTGAACAAACGATGAAGAATGGTAACAGAATAGTGCTGTTCTTACAGCCCTCTTGAGGGCGCTGTTTGACTGATTATAAAATCACCACTAGAGGTTGCCAGACAACATTGCAAGGTTATCTTTAACAGGCTTTGGCTGCAAACTCTAGCAGACTCTTCACATAAGCAGAGAGAACTGTAAAATTGTGGATAAGGGACTGTCAAGTTTACTTTTTATAATTTTGGAATTTGCAACTGTTTGTTCCTTATCGGCAGTTGCCAGCTCTGAAAACACCCCCAACATTTCAGTTTTAGGAAACATAAAACCTTTTTTAGACACATGTCCAGAATCATCAAACAGACATGATCAGTTTCATAATTCAATCCATAAAAAAAGTAAAGGTCATTTTTTCACAAAGATCAGCATATAATAGATTTGCTACATGCAAATATAACATACATGTTACATACGTCTATATAATAAAATGCACAAAATGAAAAAAAAAATAAAAAAATTAGAAACTTGCTTTTTAAAATACACATTCAATGGGAATTTGAAACATAAAAAAAAAAATTGCAATTTGAATGTAGGTATACGCAAATGTATTATCCTAAAGATTAAACAATCCCCTATTTAATTTTAAATAGTCTCAGGACCCGTCTGTATTTCAGACAGTAAGTGATGCAGTGACGTAAGTACTGACATATTGTAAATATCATAAGTGCTCGATCTGACAAAACATAGACATCAATAATTAAACTCCATTTGAGCGGAGCAATAACATTGTCACCCACCTGTGAACCAAAATGAGCACATACAAAGCGTGCCCTGGTTTTGTGAATACCTGCGTATCTGTATTTTAACGTATCTTTTATATGTTTGCACGCATTTTTATGCGTGTGAGCAGAGGAAAGAGAAAGAGTGAGGTAGACAGAGAGAAAGAGCGAGCGCCTGCAGGACTTGATGACAGAATGTTCCACAAACATGATTGTTATCGCCCGGTGCCTGTCATTGAGTGGCACAGGCAATCTCTCTGGCATTATTACTATACCTCCAACATCTGTGGAGGGCCAACGCACAAGTTAATATCTCTAAGCTCATTTTCTGTGTTTCTCTCCGGGGATAAGCATATGCCGGAGTATGATTTGCTTCCCTGTTTATCTGGTTGTGATATATATTCTCCTCTGTCCTCTTTCCTGTTTTTGACGGGATGTTTGTTTGTCCACCTGGTGGAGGTTTGATCTCTGTAGCACTTCACTGGCAGAGGAGTTGTTGGGACATTGGTTTGTTTATTTAATAGGGACACGGTGAGACATTGTTTTTATTTGTTTCAAAATGGTGAGTAACGGTGGATGAGATCAATTGCAAGAAAGTCATATTATTTACGTAATTGAGACTGAAATCTAGTCCAGCGCAGACAAAATAAGTCAAGTCAGAACTTGTTTGAGGTTCAAAATCAGTTCATGTCTTGTTTCCTTTTTTTTTCAATCTGTTGTTTCCATTCGTAATCACACAAGCAGATCAAAGTTGGTCTTGTTTAACTGGAGTTACTAATGTGTTGGCATTTCTGGTCTGGACAGTGTCACTCTTTACAATCTCGACTGTATCTGACCGACCTGTGTGCTGCAGAACATGCTTGAAAGTTGCTAAACAAACCACTTCCTCATGTGAAGCATTATGTGTGTGAGTGTGTGTGTGTTTGAGAACCTGGACCACAAAACCAGTCTTAAGTCACTGGGGTATATTTGAAGAGATTGGTTCCAAAACGTAATCGATCCAGTTTGATTAATTTGAGTAAAAATGTGTGGGTTTTTTTTACCAAGAAAGTGGCAAAATGAAAACCATTGTTTTCTGTTTGAAACTTTCACATAGAATCTTTAGGTTATAATAACAATAAAAATTCAAATCCAGGTTTTGATTTTCAAAGATTGATTTTATTTTTATAATAAATAAATAAATAAAATTCCCCCAAAATGCAATAAATCCATGATACTTTTTTTTCTTCTCAAAATGCAATGCATCCATTGAATCAATATGAAAGTTTGTTTTTTTTTTATATTGAAACTGATGCACAACATAGTAAGTTGATCCACATATGACAGCCTCTGAACCTGGTCAATACTAATTATATTATATCATAATCAATACTTATATACAGGCACTGAACTAAAAATAGATCCATCAGTCATCGTTTCCAAAAATGAATTCAACGGGCCATCTTGTTAATGCTATAAATTAATTACAGCAATAAAATTTCATCATAAACAAGAACATGAACAACATCACATTTGAGCACAGAAATTCCAAAAGGACATTTCCCTTACATTCAACTTCCAAAAAAGCAATTAGCTTTGCCATGTTTTAACAAATTGTATTAACTAAAACATAAATAGCATTAATAAAAACACTTACACTGATGAGCTATGCAATATCGCGTTCATAATCGAATGCGATTCATCTAATGAACATGATATAGCGTAGCTTGTCAGTGATCTGTGTCTCTGTATTAAATGCTGCTCCATATGAAAGCTCATGATGGAGATTTTCTGGTACTATTAATCACAGAACCGGCTTTACTGAGGAGATGTGCATGACAATCACATGCGATTTATTGTGCAGCCCTTGTTTGTTGATCACAAAGTAGATGAGGAAAACTAGGATGCCAGGTGTATTCAGAGTGCTGCCATTACTGTCTAGAGTGCATGAAATGGTGCGCTGTGATTGGTTGAGCAGATGAATCTTATTCTGCAAAAAACTGAGGTTGGCATATGTCCCAGTTTGGAAAAAAAAGGGAGAAAACATGACCTGATGACTCTGTGAATATTGCAAATTGGCTTTTAAATGCAGACCAGATAAAACAATTTTTTAACTGTTTATCGCATTTTGAAACCAAACTTTTCATTTGTAGCAAAAGCCAAAAATACATTATATGGGTCAAAATGATTGATTTCTCTTTTATGCCAAATATCATTAATGATATAAAGTAAAGATCATGTTTATTTTGTAATTTTCCTACTGTCAGTATATCAAAACATAATTTTTGATTAGTAAAATGCTAAGAACTTCATTTGGACCATTTTAAAGGCAATTTTCTCAATATTTAGATTTTTTGCACCCTCAGATTCCATATATTCAAATAGTTGTATCTGAGTCAAATGTTGCCCTATCCTAACAAACCATACATAAATGGAAATATTATTTATTTTGCTTTCAGATGATGTATACACCTCAATTAAAAAAAATTTTACACACATGACTGGTTTTGTGGTCCTGGGTCACACACACACACACACACACATACATATATAGCCAGGGGTTGAAGACCTTTGAACAGGATGATGTCCAAATTGTTCTTATTTTGTTGAAATATAATTTTTTCCCATTTAGTACTGCACTTTGGAAACAACAGAAGATACTTGTATGTTTCTCGGAAGACTAATTAAGTACAATTTACCTTGATCTTCAAATTCAAAAAGTTTTTCAAAAATGCATTGTGTTTCTTTCTGGAGCATCAGTGAATGTTTAAACATTTTATTAATAGTTGTGTTTGAGTCCTTCAATTGTCCTTATTGTAAAAAGATAGATCTCAAAATCATACAGTTACTGCTGGAAAGGGTTAAAATATGCAAAAGATGCGGGAAAACGGAAGAATCTACAGGACATGGAGGATTTTTCTGAAGAACAGCAGGCAGTTTAACCATTCAGAACAGACTTATGTGTGTGTGTGTGTGTCTAACCCCCCACCCCCAGATGCATGTACCTATTTAACTATTAGCACAAGATAATTAATGTTTTTAACGTCACATTTGATTAATTTAATGCCTACTTGCTCTAAATATAGGACTCTTCAGAGATCTAAAAATCTGTTTTTATAGCACATCAAACTTGTTTCAAAAGATCAGAGAAAAGTTGCTGTTACACAGAATCAATTCATCATGATTGTTTTATACTAAACATTCTATTCATCTGTCATATTTCAGTGTTTGTTTGTACATGCTAGAAGACGTTGTGTACGTGTGATAAAGGAATGTGCAGTTTTGTTGTTTTTTCGGTTGAGGTCTGTTTCGTCACTGTGTTGTGGTTGTGGATAATTCTCTGCAAAGACATACTGAAATTCCCATGTTAAACTTCGTTTGTCTGAAAGGACCAAATGTGTTTCATGTTTACACGAAAGTTAAAGTTAATCAATCAAATGTATTTGTCAGTTGTTCACAGCCTCTAATGGGTTCACCCGATCGTGCTCTAAATTATATCTTGGCTCGCGTTTTGTCATTTCTGCCATGTAACAAAAGCAAAAATGTCAATTATTGACACACCATCCTTTGTTGAACTTCATTCTGTTTATTTCCTTGCAAAGTTGTGCTTGAGAAGTAGATGCAAACAAACAAAGTAAATTGATAGGATCAGCACTGTGATCTCAGTACCAGATTCTGGCAGCTGCATAGAAAAGCAATGTTTACGATGAAGATCTTGTAAACAGTTACACGTACCTACCCTCAGGCAACTGGAAATGTGCCATGTTTCATCTTCATACATCCAGTCATTTGCATTGCTGATTGCTTGCACATGGATTACTTTGACGTGAGACAGCCAGTCAGACTGTTGCTTTCCTTGTCAACAAACATCTAGGCCTATTTGCCATATTCATAACTGGAGCACCTTGTGCCCACACCCAGAAGCAGGTGCTTGTGATCCCAGATTAGCCAAGTATCTCAAGTTCACCCACTAGAACGAGATGTGATGCATGTAGCATTGGATAGGTCTGACCTGAACTTTCTTAATGCCAGTTCCACTATGAATTTTTTTTGTGTTGTTGCTTCATTAGTTGCTTCATTTTCATATATTTTTTTTTTTTTTTTATTGGATTGGTTTTTTTTCTTCTTCTTTTGTTTCAGTTTAGTTTTTTAATATTATTTTGTATTACTATTATTATTATCTTTTTTTGGGCATGGGTTTGGGAGTAATTTTATATATTTATTATGTGAGGTGTTACATTTGTTGTTGTTTTTTTTTGTTTAATTATATTTTTATTTTATTGCTCTGTGTTCTTCTTTGTCATTTGTTTTTATTTAGTAATGTAGGGTTTCATTTGCTTTGTTTAGTTTTTTATTTTTTGTTTAATTTTCTTGTGTTTTTAATTTTAAGGTTTTAATGTATTTAATTTTGTTTATTTTGCTTTTAGTTTTTTGTTGATCTGCTTTTTTTATTTTGTTTAGCATTATTGCTTTTTTAGTTTGTTTTTTTATTTGTTGTTTTTTTATGTAATTGTATTTAGTTCTGAGGGGCATTAATTTATTGTTCTATATACAATTTTATAGTAGTTTTATATTAGTTTATTATATTATAGTTTTATATTATTATTTTTATATAAGTTTTTAGTTTTTCAAGGTTTTTATATTTTTATTATATTGGTTTTCTTTTGTCTCTTGCTTCATTTGTGTTTATTTTATTTAGTTTTGCTTTTTTAATGCTCTATTTATAAGGACAATGACACAGAATTGTAATAAGCAATGTTTGATCTCATAATGCCTGTGTAAGCACCATTGCTCAAGACTACCACAAGGCCACAGCTCTGAACCTTTGGAATAAACTAAAACGTTTTCCTGAAACATGTTACAAATGCTTTTGACGATATACTAAGGACATATGAGGGCTTCCTGCACCTTTCACATTCCTGTTGCCAATTCCATACATGCATACAAGTTTGATTTTACAAGAGTAATTTAAACATTGCATCCATACACCTTGCTCTCATTAACTTGCTCCACTCACAGATCGTGCATTATCCAAAGTCAAAGCATAACGGAACGGCCTGAGGAGATAAGATTTAGAGCTTTTGGACGAGACATCGTATTTTTCTTAAGCAAAAGATATACATTGTGCTGTGGCATGCTCATCTTCCTGGCCTGTGAGCCAGCTGCTCATCCCTAGATGTGCCTCTTGGCTCTTCCTGCTGCCCTGTGGCCACCCAGCCTCAGACAGGTGTTTCAATATTGACTCCGTACTGACGTCAGTGAGCCTCGGACATTGTTTTGCGCGAGCGGCACTTTTCAACAGGCCAAAAAAAAAAAAGGGAAAACGGGCGCCCATGTTGTTTGGACGGTACTGTGAGTTTATCTAGCCTGCCAAGGAGGAGAGAGGATGTGAGAGCGTGCGACGCAGAGGCTGTTTGTGCGGTTGGAGCATCTGGGTCCAGCGCCGGTTCAACAGGGAGGAAAGAGGGCTGGGTGCCACTAGTATTTACTCTCCCTCTGGGAAGACTGGATAGAGAAAACAAACTTTAATGCTAAATGGTTTTCTTTCTGGGATTGGGCTGGAATATGGGGAGGGAGAAGGTTGGTTACTTGGAGAAAACCTAGCTCTCTTCTATAACCTCTCATCTGAAGAGTACAACAAATTGACAAATGTTGACTTATGTTCTTCCAAAGCCTTCTGTGGAACACACGTGATATTTAGCAAATATAAGTAGATGGTTTAAATTGACAAACTCCCAATAGGATGAAAAAGCACCATTAAAAGTAGTTGTTATGAGTCTTCATAAGATGTATGAGTGAGCTTTGTGTGGTTTAAAGACCAACATTTCTTTCTTTCTTTCTTTAAAGTTCTGTAAGGGCGCATTTTTATTTAAATTTGAATAAAAACGTTTTTATTTTTATTTTTATTTTAGTTTGTGTTTTTTTTGTTGTTGTTTTGTTTGTGTGTGATATGTAGTTTGTTTATATATAGCATTTTTTTTGCAGGTTTTTGTATGCTTTTGTTTTTATTTGGTATGTTTTTTTGTCCTTTTTTACTTTTGTTTCTGTTTATAGCGACAATTTGAGAGAAATGTCACATTGACCTTTTGGAATAAATTAAAATGTTTCTTTATAACATCTAAAAAATTTAAGTCATTCTTGCAATTTTTCATTAAAATCTCCTACAAGCTTGCATGGCATTGCACAAGAGTAACAGTTTTTTTCACATCTCTTTAGCAAATGTCTTGCATTTTTGGGTCTTGACAGTATAATGCACTATCCACTTTTGTTGAAATAAAGCAGCTTCTGCAAAATCTCCTTTTTATGAAACATTAGTGAGCTATTCCTAAAAAAAAAATGAATAAAATAAAGCTTAAGGAGCCATAAATAATTCATGTTTTTTTTTTCTACTGACTTTTCTGTGAAGTCCAGACAAATGAAATCTTACATAGTGTGAATAAAGTCAACCAGAATTCTCTGTAAAGTTCAGTTTGTGTGGCGCCTGACTTTGTTGATTTGCCTACTTGCATATGCCAAAGGAAAAAAGATAGGCGCATCTTATCTTTCCAGTTTCTTGCCTTCCTGCATTGGCGATTGACCAAGAAGTGCATCAAGGTCAAGTTAATCTTGGCTACAAGAGATCCGCGTTCCAATATGTAAAGCTCACTCTGCGGTCAGGAGAGGGGAGGAAATGCCTGGGATTGGAGTAACAAAGGCTAAGTTCTGAGAACTAAAAACAGTTTGGGTTCAGAATAAAGAGTAACAGTCAAACACTGGCGCCTCACAGACAGTGTTTGTGTTCTTAGTGCTCATCTCAGTTACATCCCGTCAAAGCCAGAGCTTTCTCTAATGTGGTTTATTTTGTTTTCCCAGGTCTGATTTAAGATATCACATCCATATGTCATCCATCTTCAGAATTCAAACTTCAATAGACTATTTTTGAATTTTAAATGATTATTAGGAGCCATAAAGCTTTAGAATTTCCGGTGTGCACACTACTGACCAAAAGTTTGGGGGCAATATGATTTCATGCATCTTTTCTCTTTTATTTGATGTGTTCAGGTGTTTCGAGTGGCCAGTGTTTGTCTGGGCAGTCCTCCAGACACCATCTGTTGGGAATACCGGGACAAGGACAAGACCTTCCACCGCATGGGCCCTTTAACTCCTCTGGAGTTTTACACAAAGCACGTCAAGCCCCTCTATAATATGCAGGACAAGGTAAGAGCAGCACAGGCCACATCAGCTTCAGTCTGTTGTAGTCCTCACTCACAAGTTGTGTAATCTCTATGCAGATCTGCCTCGTTAACGACCCTCGGCCCCAAAACCCTTATGGAAAGCTGTACAGTGTGGAGTTCCTGGGAAACATGGTGGGCGGCCGTAGAACACTTTACAACAACCAGTCCATCGAGCTGCTCAAGAAAGCTGCTGCAGATTCCATCAAGGGTGGAGAGGTAAAATCAGTGGAGTTCCAAGGGTTTCCATTCTAATTGACCGTTTGCATAGAGTTTGATTGACAGGCGATCTGACCACTGCTATCCGCCATCTTACCCAACACCTACGGCCGGTTTTCATAGAAATCCATATTAAAATGAATAAAAAAAAAGATTGACTGAATTGAAACTTTTTCAATATAACTAAATGTAAATATGTGTGGAGGGTTAAGCTGTGCTGTTGTTGGCTGCCACAGTAATGGCAATAAGCGAAGGAATTCCTTTAAAGTACTTGTTTTACGTCATGTCTGCCACTAAAGTTAAAATACTGAATGTAATATAATAAAATGAAATGTTTAAATAAGTGCTCTTATCATTCTGTAGATAAAATCACATGAACTTTGCCCCGAATGGGAGCTGTATATGCGCTCATCTGTTCTCAATGCAGTTAACCTCGCAACTCACGTCGCTCCAAGTCATCTTCACACCCATCAAACTATGACAGGTCCTTTACTGCAAAAAGACGGTCAATGCAAGTGATGAAACTATGGCGCCACATGCTTTTTAAACAGTTTTCATAGGTTTCACATTATATTGATGTTCATTTTGTGCTTTACGTAAATATGAAAAGACTTTCAAATATGAAAAGAGCCACAAAACAGTATTTATTGTTAGAATTTCTTAAAAATGATTAAATTTGAAAGCCGAGAGTGAGCAGCATTGTTTGTCGGGATAGCAACAGTAACTTAGGAGGGCGGTTCTTTGCAAACGGTCAATTAGGCTGGTTAGGGTCATGTGATCAACTTTGCGAAAGTTTAGGGATACAGTACTTTGGTTTAACAAGGATGCTAACTGAATTGCCTGCTGGTGGACAGCTTGATCATTTTTTCTCTTATCCCTATTCCCAGATAGATATTTTATCATGATGAAACTTAATGACGCTGTTTATCCCAATTTTTCACCACTAAATGATACATTTGTAAACTATTCACATATTTGTGTCACTCTCTGAGGTTTACATGCCTGTGTGTAAATAGTTTTTTGCTAATTCAGTGTATTGCATTCTGTCTGCAATTTTAAACTCTTGTTGTAAATGTTTTTTCCTGACAATTTATTTAACTTAAACTCTTGTTGTAAATGTTTTTTCCTGACAATTTATTTACCCAGCACAAAAAGAGAGTAAAACATAGGACGCTTAAGTTGATTGACAAAAATAGTGGTTATGATAATGTATGTCTGTATTAATTGGTGTCTTTCTGGCATCAGGCGGTGTGGTTCGGCTGTGATGTAGGCAAACATTTCCACAGCAAACTGGGTATCAATGATATGAATGTGTAAGTACGGCCTCTTCTGCCAGTTCAAAGGTAAGATTTTCCTGAGTGTGTTTTTGTCACTAAGTATTCTCTGTATTTCTGTAGGTTTAACCATGACCTGGTATTCGGCGTCTCTGTGAAAAACTTGTCTAAGGCAGAAAGGTTGATCTTTGGAGATTCTATGATGACCCATGCCATGATCCTGACTGCCGTTACTGACAAGGTATCGACAGATCAGCACAATCAAAAACACTGTCAAACATGCTCGGATTGAATAGTTTGAGCTAGTTATTTAAAGACCACTATATCGTACAGGTCATGACCCTGAATGCTCATTAACAGCACTTACAGTCATTGTGACTTCAAGATTCTTCCTCCTCCTGCAGACATCCGGCCCGTTTAATTACAAGCAGTTTTTGAGATTACTGACTCTTTTGCCCTCATAAGTCACCATATGCACGTCCAGAGTTCATTATTCTCTTCTCTGGCACCCGGTGGGCAGCACCAGTGTGCAGTAAAGCAAAGGGCTTCTTTGCCCTGTTTTTATTAATAAGTAAAAGATATCTTAGGTTTAAAGAGCTGCTAGACATTACACAATGTGAAATACAGAAAAAATTATATTCAGTATACCAAATTAATACTTCCGTTCAGCAAGGATGCATTAAAGGGTTAGTTCACTGAAAAAATTACAATTCTGTTATTTATTGCTCACCATGTTGTCATTTCAAACCGTAAGAGCTTCTTTCATTTTTGGAACAAAATAAGATTTTTTTGGATGAAATCCGATATCTTTTGGACCCTGCATAAACAGCAACGGAACTACCATGTTCAACGCCTAGAAAGGTAGTAAGGAGATTGTTAAAATATGCCATGTGACATCAGTGGTTCAACCTTAATTTAATGAAGCTACGAGAAAACTTTTTGTTTGCAAGGAAAACAAAAATAATTTAATTCAACAATCTTCACCATCATTCACAAGAGTAGCACCATACTGTCAGTCAGTAAATGCAAAAACAAAGTAACTGGCGTTACTTGTTTCGAAAAGTAACTCAAATATTTTCTTGTAAATTAAAAAGTATTGTTACTTTTATAGTTGTTTGAAAAAAGTAATCTGTTTACGTAACTTGTGTTACTTGTAATGCGTAACCCCCACAACACCAATTTTTGATCAAATAAATGCGGCTTAGCGAACAAAAGAGGCTCCTTTCAAAAACATAAAATCTTACCAACCCCAAACATTTGAACAGTGGTGTATGCTATTAAAGTTTAATTTTGTTCCATTCATTTTGTCATTTAACATGTGCTTTTATCATGAATAACACATAACACCTGGATTAATTGCTTTGTCCAGAGTCACAGTGGCAATATTTACTTTACATATCATTCATTGATAACCTAAAACCTTTGTTATGATTCCTCATTTCTATCCACTACACTATAATTAGCATGTGTATGGGATGGACTTTCATTCTCTGTTTCATCACCTCTGTCTCTCGTCCGCAGGATGGAAAGGAGGGATGCTATGAGAAGTGGCGTGTGGAGAACTCTTGGGGAGACGACCGTGGGAATAAAGGTGAGGAGGTTACCATTCTCTCTGTCACATATATATGCTTCCTAATTTACAGATGTTTAGCTTTTGACATTGAATAATTCAGTTTGCGGCAGGATTACTTCTAGGGGCTCCTTAGTCCACTCTTCAATGACTTAATTTAACTCTTGTCTGAGAACTCCAGGAGTCGGATATTTGAATTAGTATGGGGTCTTTGCTGGGCCTCTCTGGATTCAGAGGTTTAGAGCATGCTGTGTGTGTTATTCGGGCCAGGCACATCTGTAGACCCACTCACAGCTGGACCTCATGTCCATGCCCACCATCTTATTTAAAACAGACGCTACATCGAGGTGCTGTGTAATTAGCTTTGGCTGCCTGGAGAAAGAAAGAGTGTGTGCACACGCATACATTGCCATTTTCTTTCCGCTTCCACAGACCTGAATTCCTCAGAAGATTATAAGGTATTTTGGCCCGCTCATTTTTCGTAGAAAATGATTCCTTGCCGATTGCTTCATCTGCGCATTTAAAAAGTTCAAAGTATCCCTTAAAGGTGAAGTGTGTCATATTTTCCCTGTTAAAATGCTTTTTATTTTGTTGGTTTAATGAGATACAAAGGCATTCATAGGTAGCTGTGGGGTTTCTGAGGCAAGCTTTGCTATTTCTATTGCACATATATACTAATGTTCAAAAGGTTTGGTGTTAGTATGTTTTGCAAAAATTAACAGCAAATAAAAAAAAAAAAAAAAACATTTAAAGTTATACATTTATATAGCTTAAAAGTATCTAGTTGTAATATTCAACACGGTAAGCAACTCCAACATCACACTAGTAGAGCAGCAGTATTTGGACACTTCACCTTTAACACACTAATTCTAGTAGTAACATCTGCCAATGTTGTAATAATATCAGCCTCACAGTGCACAGCGTATTAGTAAATGACGAATCACATCTAATCACAGCTGTTTATGAATTCAAAACATCACAGCTGCACATAAATCTGAACTTCTTTGGGGTTTCCAGCAACCGTGTTTGACAGCTAGACCAGAAGGGGAATTAGAAAAATGTGTTGTGGAGGTCGAAGGGGTTAAGGGCTCTCAAATTGCTCATAACTGTTATTTCTTATGAAGATTGGACAGTAATGTGATATATTCAGGGGGGCCGTGTAAACGTTCTATAGGAATACAAGCTTCAGGCTTATAAGATTGATTATTTTTGCCTCATTCTGGACTGTTTTTTGCATATTGTGGCACGGACAAGAGGTTAAAGATTGATAATTGTGTAACTGATTTTGAAGGAATACTTATAATGCACTGGAGGCCCTGAAGCTGGTAGCTTTTATGGCTTTAGAAGTTGAGCGATGAATAGAGAGAGAAATATTCTCTCAGATGCCCCCCCAGGAATGAATGGTTTTTATCACAAACACAAAGACTGCTAGCTACTCAAATAAACGTGATGTTTTCTAGCAAAAATCGGTTAGTTTTTTCAGATTCAGAACCGTGTGTCTCTGAAGCTTCTCTAAGCCTCATTTAAAGTCTGTTCTCATCCAAAAACAATGCCCTGTTTGCACACTTCGCAGACTACTTTGAGAAAAATCACACTCTGATAACCAAAGCATTGAGTTGAGGTTGCGATGCACAGAAATCCTGTTTCATTTGTGCACAGTATGTTCTGCTCTGTTTCACTAGGCGTTCGATGGCCTGGTTTGATTGATTTTAGTGAATCAGTCATGGCCCTGGAGTGAACGCTGAGGGAAATAAAGCTTATCGTCATCCACTTCCTGCTTTTAACAGGGCAAAACATTCCTGATGTCAAGTTTTTGTACTTTAAGCGATTAAGAGAGGAAATTGCTTTATCAGCACATAGTTGGATCCTGACACATCCTGAATGAAAAATATTGTTCAAATGTGTGTTTGCTTGTTTTAAAATCAAACCTTTTCGGTTTTGAGAGGTGAGACAGGGTATCTAGACAAGGTGTGGCTCGTTCCCTCCATGTGAACAATGGAGAATGTGCGGAGCTAATGGGATCAGGATTTCATTTGACATCAGATTTGGCAGCGTTAAACTGTTTGCTGTTAAAGTTTTACTCACAAGCCTAATAGGATTTCAGCGTGTGACGAAAATTCCCGTCTCACGAGGAGGGTGCTAAATCGGACATCTCTCAGACTTGGACTTTATATAGCGCCATGTATTGCTTAATTACACATTTAATTAGCAGACTGAATTTTGTTCAAACCTAGTGAGCTAAGCTGAAGTTTCTCATAAGAGCTTCTTCTGCTGCAAATTAAATGGTGTTCCACTCCTCCGTCCCGTTATCTTTCTTTTGCTCATCTCTCATTTTACCTGTTTATCTCTGTCTGTTGTCCATGCCTCATCTCTGCCTCTTCCTGCAGGATATCTGATCATGACAGACGAGTGGTTCTCTGAGTATGTGTACGAGGTGGTGGTGGATAAGAATTTCCTCCATCCTGAAGTGCTGGATGTCATGCAGCAGGACCCCATCGTCCTCCCGGCCTGGGACCCCATGGGAGCCCTGGCATAACCATGGGAACCACAGGCACTGGTCTGGGCCTGGTCTTTTTGACTCCGCCTCCAACTGGTTTTTACCCTCCTACCATCTCTCACAAAAAGCCTACTCTAGATATTAAAAAAATAAAGTTTTTTTGCCTCTTTTTTTATTATCACTGGAGTCTGAGTGTGGAATCATTTCAGTGCATTATTTGCTTAGTATAATTCCTGATTTAATCAGCATTATGTGATTTGAATTCAGACATCTTTGAGATATATACACTGCCATTCAAGTTTTTTTTTTATTAATTTTTTTTATAAATCATAATTTTTATTCAGCAAGGATGCATTAAATTGATCAAAAGTTACATTTGGATTGCAAAAAAAAAAAAAAAGTTAAATTCTTTAGAATTTTCTTCTCAATGAAATGTATATTGTTTCTACAGAAATATGAAACCTATATTAAACTGTTTTTAACATTGATAACAATAAGAAATCTTTCTTAATCAGCATGTTAGAATGATTTCTTAACAATCTTATGACACTTAAGAGTAGTATAAAGATGCTAAAAATTCAGTTTGGCCATCACAGGAACAAATAATATTTTGACAAATATTTTAAAATAGAAAAATAGGGATTTTACATTATAGTAATATTTCATAATATCTATCAAAAAATCTTGTAATTGCTGTAATTCTGATCAAATAATTGCAGCCTTGGTGTTTGTTTGTTAGTACATAGCACAACAGTTATTGGGTTATATAGTAGAATTTCGTTACAACAGCATTCTAGGTGCAACGGTCACCACCAGCAGACAGGATTATTTCCGATCCCACTGGAAGACTGTCAGCACATCATATGTTAAATCATATCTTGAGATCTATGATATTATCTGTTGGAGTTCATCTCAAAACATGCCTTAAGAGAATGCTACATATGCACTCCTGTGGTACTCATCTCTGCTGATCTTTATTCAAATCGGAGTCTAAGATCAGCCAGTTTTAAGGTGCATAAAAGATCGATTTGCAATTAAACTTGAACCAATTGAATCGGGTCCGCTTGATCTGTGTTAAATCTAATTAAGAGGAGTTAATTCTCCTTAACTACACCCACATTGGAGTGTGTATGTTTGAAATGGGATATAAATATCTTATTTTCTAATTAATTTTTAATCATATACCTACACCATATGTAAACTAATAGTTAAACTCAAAGCAGCACATTATGTGGTTATTCATTAAGAATTTTGTTTTTATTTGTATTTTGTTTAATTAATTTTGATATTTTCTAACCCCCTTTTCAATTATTTTTTTCTTCACTATTGTTTATTAGCATTGTTAATTATCTCTTAGTCTCGTTTTTAACATTCAGTTTTTGATCAATTTAAAATACACAAAAAAATATATTAGCAAACTTTTATTTATTATATTATAATTTAATATTATTTAGGCCTGCTTAAGTTAACACATTAACTGATCGTTTCAGTAAGTTTTACAGGATAAGTTTTCTCTTGGCTGGTCAGCGTTATCGCTGTCTAGTAGCATTTTGATGTTTAATGTTAATAACCCAGGTTTAAAATTTTGTAATATACAAAATACAAAAAAATTCCAATGTTTGTTTTAGTTTTTCTTTATACAGAATAAGACATACCCATGTTGTGTTAACAGTTTTTTCTTAGAAGCTCCTTAATATAGACACAAGACTGAAAAGGTTTGCTGAGGAAACTACAGACATGCACATTTTTGGCTGCTTACCAGATTTGGCTCTTTACACAGCAGATGACTCACTGAACTGGAAATCTGATTCAGTGAAATCTGAATTAATTTACTTCTTTAATGTATTCTTTTTGTTCTGCCAAATCAGATTCAGTCCTCCTTATGACCAAGATTTTTCAGTAAATGCTTCCATACGGCAAACTATCCCTAAGACTAGCACCTCCCAACAACATAAAATGATATTATCAGACTGTTTTGCATGGATTTTACACAATCTTTCCACTACCATGTTGAGACAGTACCTTTTTGAACTTTGCAAAGACTGCTTTTAAAGACCTCAGAGGAACGGTACCTTTTTGTTGGCCGTTCCATGAAACAATTATGCCTTCAAGTCCTCATCCCAACAGAGAGAGTGATTCCAAGAACTCTATAGTTGACTGCTGAAATGGGACTCTTGACTGAATGTCTGTGCCCTTAATTCTTTCACATCCAGATCTGCCACTGTTTAGCAAGAAAGTTAAAGGGGAGTGCATTTGTCACAGACACAATCTAAGCTTCTTATTTCCCTCCTTTAAAATCTGTTTTGCCTATTTGAGATACCTTCACCCAATCCCTCCGTTTCCCTCCTGGCTTTCAGTTCATTGGACATTGCGGATTAACCTACTAGCTCAGACAGATTGGAAAGACTTGCTGTTCTCCAAACTGTAAGGGTAATTGTATGTCTTTCAGAGCCACCAAACGTGAATGTTTGCAGGATCTTATGTGTTTGTCTTTGGGGATTTAAAACAGGGTTGTAGCATGTATTACATCTAACTTAAAATGAACTAAATCAGCCTCTCTTTGATGTTTGAGACAATATTTGGCAAGATGCCTCAGATAAGCGAGAAAAACTGGATGTAATGGATCCTCAGCAAATGTTGTTGATGCTTACATTCGTGGTGTATGCTTAACAGTGTGAATGTTTGCGTGTAAAAAAGTAGAAAAATTATTTGTATTGTCACCTGAGGGACGTTGCAAAAACCTCAAATTACCATGAACTGCAGATCTCAACTTGACATCTGTAAGGTAGGTCACACTTTCTCCATCTCTCTCTCTTTAGGTACGCAATAAGCAAAATTGAAAACTGTGTTTATTTAGTTATATTTTTTAAGGTTATTGACTAACACATTATATGTCGGATTTTCATTTGTAAAGGTATTATTTGTACCTGTACAAGCGGCTTGGATATTGTGTTTGTAGTTCCTCTCTGCTCTGTAGAGGGCTCTGTTTCTCCCTAAAACATTTCCAGAGAACATCTTTCTCAATAAAACAAAAAAGAAAATAGAAATAAAGAACACAGCTTTGACAGCGAATAAGTGATGATAGATGGAATAAATTTGAGAACACCTGAAAAATGTTAAGAGGAGGTTAATAATAATAATAAGACGAATGACCTTTGACGTTGTTCTCCTAAGTGTCATCAAACAGATTAAACGTCCCGTCT
Source organism: Carassius gibelio (assembly GCF_023724105.1). Lineage (NCBI taxonomy): Eukaryota > Metazoa > Chordata > Actinopteri > Cypriniformes > Cyprinidae > Carassius > Carassius gibelio. Next base: position 10,600,042 of record NC_068410.1, read on the forward strand.
CCTTCGGTCCGTGTGTGCCTTCATCACATTTCCAGCTCTCCTTCTGATCCCTCTGTCCCGTCTTTCCAACCCCTAATTGGCTAAACGGAGACTGGAACACTCACAACAATATGTCAGAGATTAGCAAAATCTCCAGCCGTCTTGTTTTCTGCTCGGATTATGACACTGAAGTATTTAGATATGCGCGTGATTTAGCAACATCCGTTAACGTTGCTCATTTCATTTGGCCTTAAAAGATTACACGTTTAAGAAAAAGATAGCACATACTTTTTAAACAAACCATTGCATAAAAAAGGGTGAATTAATCAAACTATCACTTCTCTCTTTCGTAATTCTATTAGGACAGCTGTATGAATGTGTTTGGGAATGACCAAAAATCACCTTAGGATCAGTTAAAAAAATATTTTCAGGGGATATCACATACCACTTTATTATAGATTTTCATGTTAAAATACCTTTTTTGCTAATTACACCTAATTGCAATTTACACTGGACAATCAGGGCACATCTTGACACCTTAAAAATCATAACTATAATAATTATAACCACAATTATCAAAATACTTGTTGTTTAGGCTGCAAACTGTATTGCAGTATTGCACTTTAGTAGTACTTTCTATGACCTGCTTTCTCTTTGTTCCAAAATGCAAATCTTGCATTATTATCATATATTATTTGTTTTGTGTGTGTATGTGTGTGTGTGTGTGTTTGTGTGTGGTTTTGTGTGGTTTTTGGTTGTTTGTATGTTTGCCCTAAGGTGATGGCTTTTATTCAAGTAAACAAAGACATTTTAATAATCTCTACTGACAACTTGCAGTATTTTAATCGTTCAAAACCAATGAATGTCAGTTGTGTTTTAGTTTATGGCGTTCAATTTTCAAATAGTAATAGGTTTTGTGTCCATCGATAATCTTAGCTGTGTTATTTCTGGATCGCAGATCACTCAGAAGAACAGACGGGTAATGTACTTATCTTTTCCTGTTGTTTTAACCCTTATTGGTTACATTGTTACATTATGTACAGCTTAAAAGTCCATGTGGAAATCAGTTGTTCATATTTATCTCTAAAATCTTGTTTACAATTAGGGACTCAACTGTGTGTGTAATTCACTTATTCACCATGGCACTTTGAAGATGAATTGACAAACAAGGAGCCTATATTTTAACTGTTTTTAGTCTATTTGTTACAGCTAGCCTCCCAAACAACATCATTGTTTGAATTGTTTGAAATTAATTGAGAATATACATTACCAGTCAAAATTCTGGACACACTTTACTAGATTCATGGGATATCATTTTGATCTGAAGTCATGCTTACATGCTTGAAATTAGTTTTGTAATCATGTGTTAGTTGTTTACATATTTTTCCCCCACACACACACACACACACAAATGCTCGCACATATATATACATGTAAAAATACATATATATATGATTTAATAATAATTGTGTGTGTGTGAGTTGGACTGGTTAATAAAGGAAAAGTGTCTATGATTTCTTATCATTTAAAAAAATTATATCTGTAGTCATGCTTATACAGTATGCTTGAAATTAGATTTGCAATTAGTTATTAGGCTAGTTGTTTACATATAAATCACACAAACATTTATAAATCACAGACTACCCACACACACACACACACACACACACACACACACACACACACACACACACACACACACACACACATATATATATATATATATATATATATATATATATATATATATATATATATATATATATATATATATATATATATATATGTATAAATAAATACATACACACACACACACACACACACACACATGCACCGAATGAGTATATATACAGTGTGTGTGTGTGTGACAGAGAGAGAGAGATAGAGAGATTAAGGGTAGGCAACAAGTGTTAAAAATAAAACCCATTCAATACATACTGATTTGTATGGAATTTTGTGTTTTTTATTATAATTATTTAATTTAATATAAGTTTAACATTAATCGTTAGTATGCAATACAAATTTATTGATATTAAAGAATCATAGGTGTGTCCAGCTTTTTGATTAGCATGTATATAAGGATATTAGCAATTCTTTTAAACTAATAGGCAGTTGCTCTTAAACCTGATGTCAATTTAAGATCCTATGAGTAAGTCGAATATCTTAGTGGGATTTTGTGAATGTAGGTCAGTCCTCATTTAACACAAATAAAAAGTATGTGGATGTGCTTTAAACGAGGGCTTGCACTCTCCATTCATGCCTTTTGTGTTTTCTATGAACAGATGTTTAGTAGCAGGGGTCATAATTATACCATTGAGCTTAATTCTATGTGACTACATGTGAAGTGCCTTAGGGTGGCTACTAAAAAGCAAGTTAAAGACTCTTTGGTAAAAGAAAAAGTGGAGGAAGACTGAGTGAGAGAGAGAAAGTGAGCGATCAGGGGTGAGGGGGGTGTGTCTTGAGCGCCAAGCTCCCAGGGACGGTGTTGGTCACCACCCTAACACAGACCCCCACAGAACTGCTCAACCGCAGCACGGTAGGGTTGCACTGTGCATGGTGTTTGTGGCTCTGTGTGTGATAATGAAGCGATTTTGGGTTGCAAGTCTTTGCTTGTGTGTGTCTGTACGCGCCTGCATGTGTAACAGGAGGCATTTTGATGTTTCTGTGTATGCCACTGAGTCTTTGTCAACAGTTTTATGTTTTTAAAGTTGTACTTTAACAGATATTTTCAGTTTGTTAAAATGTGGAAGTCTAGTTCTGCTATAGTGGAGGTTTTAAAGAACCCTGACCTCTGGCAGCTCATTTTAATGAGTCTAATGATGCTGTAATGGGACTGGAAGTGTTTTATCTCAATATCTATTGATTATAAGACTGTTTCGTATTAACTTTATTTCATTTGGCATTTATGTGCATGTCAGAGGTGTAATAATGAAGATAGTTTAGAAATAGATAAACACATTTGGCATGAGATCCCGGTCACCGAACAAACTCAACAAACACAGCTGCACTGATCTTGACCTCGCTATTATCTGTGATTATGGGAAAAAAATTCAGCCGAGGTGTCCGAGATGCTAAGTATTAGGAGAGCTGATTTAGTGTGTGTGAAAGACAGAAGATTTGTGGGTTGATTTAGTGTGCGCAAAGATAAAAGAACAGAAAGTAGAAAGAGATAGAGCTATAAATAATAAAAATCAGGCAGTTTGCCAATCAGATAATCTTTTTCCAGAAAAACATCTTAGATAAAACTTGTAATTCAATGTCTTTTATCTTGTTTACTTGTCACGCTTGGATGAGTAGGATATGTGGTGGCAGCTGTAAATCATAAAAAAAAAATTCAGTTAACATTTACAAATGATTGATAATATGGCATGATAATTTAACTCTTTATTGTCCATATTTTTTAAATGAACTTTTTCAGTCATTCCCCATAAAATGTGCCTGTGCGTAATTTTTGAGTCATGTTTGACCAATCAACTTTTACATACAAATTAACTGTATTGATAAGTTGCCATGCTGGATATGTGCAAACATTTAACATTTCGCTTTTTGTCTGATTTTAATAGTGCGGAACACTTTCCACCTTCTCCACAGCCATAATAAAATCATTAATAGTTTTTTGCTTTTTATAAATGTGTTTTAAAGGAACAAATGATTCACTTTGAATAAATAATAAACATTTTTGGCGGTAAAAAAATCCCCTGATGGAAACTAAATGAAATGTATTAACTGTTATAGTGTGAGGAAAAGGCAAGCAGGGGGAGAAAAAAAATTATTTCCCTCTCAATTATTCCTGACATTATTATGATCATTAAGTTGTGATGAACTGTAGTTGCTTAATAACTTCTTACCCACATGCATCACTGCCCATCAATTTCAACTAGTAATTACAAACAGGTTTCACAAAATGATAGGCAGAATGTAAGGCTGTTGCTGGAAGCAACTTACCCTCCGGCTAATTTTAGATGCAGAATTACACTTTAAAACACAGTATAATAAATTATTGGTAATGTTTAACAGTGCATTGATCAATCAACAAGTGTTAAACCTGTTTGATTGTTAATTTCAGTCCTGAAATACAAATAAAATAGTTGCCTTTCATGCCTTACATGTGTTTGTTTAACATGTCGTAATATTTGGAATTACTTAACTCCAACTGTTAAATGCAATGTACCATAAATGTATATAAGATCTTTTTGAATAAGGTTAAAGGCTGTGCAAAGTGTACGTTTTGTAATCTAATGCATCTGTGTGTAACATTGGGTACATTCTCTTATTGTAAGTTAAGTAAAAACAGTGTCAAGGAAAATGAGAATAAATAACTGTCTTGGCAGCTCCCAAAGGCTTAATGTTGCTGTGGCATGTACAGAGTTCACTTGGCGTTTTACAGCTTTAACCCCATGTTGTAAGGGCATATTTAATGAAAATCTCCAGATATCTTTCGAAACAACATATGGTTTTTCTGACAAAGGTGATGTGTCATTTCTTAAGAACGCTTTGTATGAGAATGACAGGGGTAAATCCATGCTAAATTCCCTTCAGCGCCATCTGAAATTCCCCTCTCTTTCTTTGTGTTGCAGCTGGCTCTGAGCGGTGTTTTCCCAACCCAGCTTGTTAAAACGCAAAGGTTAAGGCCTGGTCACACTCTCCTTGCCCTCTCCATCCCAGCCCGCTCCGTTCCAAACCCGGCCCTTCTTCTCCAGGCTCTCTGTCCCCTCATGGGCACGATATCAGCAAGTGCAAGAGGACCACCGTCTCAACCCTAACAGCAGTCCTCACCATGGAGATGAAGCAATCAGAGATGATGAATCGAGAGGATGGGGGAGAGCATGAGAAGGAACAGGAGTCACAAGAAAACGGAAGGCTTGTTGCGGACAGCGTTGCGGAGAAGGGTCAGAAATCCTGCTCTGGACCTGGGCAGGTCTCCAACGGTTATCCCAGCACATCCCCACAAAGCCCCAGGGATGGTGCGGGTGCTGGGACGGGGGGTAGCACCCCTGGAGCATTCAGGACTCTGGTGGTCCAGCAGACCAGCTTGGATCCACCTAGGGAGACCTGGAGCAAAAAGATGGACTTCTTGCTGTCGGTGATAGGGTATGCGGTGGACCTGGGCAATGTGTGGCGCTTTCCCTACATCTGCTACCAAAACGGAGGGGGTAAGGTCAAACGTGTGGGGCAATAGTGATACTAAAGCTGGAGGCAACTCTGAGACAAGTGTTATGCACTTAAACAAATATTGTATAGCATTCCATTAAAATAAATATTTCCATCTTTGAGACAACATCAACTACGTGATGTTTGCTTAAAAAGAATTAATAGACAATTGGTAATTCTGCTGTTGTCTCCTTTCTTTGTGAGCGATCCAGCTTGCCTCGTCAGTACAAACAGGCTTTAGTCTCCTTTCATTGAATTTCAAGTAATAAAATCTTTGTAATTTCCTGTTTCACCATGCAAAGGGAGTGCATGAGAGATAGAGCGGGCAGGGAGACTCTCGCCGCAACCAACACCATTAATTGTGGCTCTCATGGGTGGGACTTGCTCATATTGTTTAATAATCTGGCTCGCTGCTGCTCAATCAACAGCTATCTAGCGTTCACGTCAAAAGGATATATGTAAAGCTTTAATCAGGAACCCGGGGGCTTGTCTGAACAGGAACTTTTGTGTATGTTTAGCGTCTTTTCTGTAAGTACAATAGTGCTTTCAGGATGCGTTAAGACCACTGCAATGGAACCATGAAGTTCAACTGCGCTTCCTGTCTAAATCCTTGTGTTTAAATTAGGTGCCTTTCTTCTGCCGTACCTGCTGATGGCTGTGTTTGGTGGCGTGCCGCTGTTTTACATGGAACTGGCTCTGGGCCAGTTTCACCGCAGCGGGTGTATTTCCATCTGGAAACACATTTGCCCCATCTTCAAGGGTAAGACCGGTCTGCATCACAAAACTCAGACTTCTGAAACCAAGAACCCGGGTTAAGGGTCAGACAGATAACGGCAGACTGACATGTGCTGTGCTGATAGTACACTCTCCCTTGACTTTCCTCTAAACTTCTTACTGATTCCATTCTCTCTTTGCTGATAACCAAGACTCTGTTATGGAAATTGTCACATTTACCTGGTAAAATGCCAGTTGCTTAAGCAACTTGATTTTATGTAAATGCAACTTTGTCCTAAATGTCACCTACTGCCCCAACGTAGAAGGTGCTAGAAACATTTGCATGATCATGTTCGTTTGCAGGTATAGGCTTTGCTATCTGCATCATTGCACTCTACATTGCCTTCTACTACAATACCATAATGGCCTGGGCTCTCTACTACCTCCTGTCCTCCTTTCGTGCCACACTGCCCTGGACCACCTGCACCAACCAGTGGAACACTCCCAACTGCACCCAATACCTGTCCACCGACTTGAATGTCTCCTGGACCGACAACTCCATCTCTCCAGCTGAAGAGTTCTATGTGTGAGTGCAAGTCCAGGTTAAAAGGGATAGAGATAAAAACTTTGCCTTCACTAGGCTTCTTGAACTATCGAGATTTAGAGATAATATGTTTTTCTCTCTCAAAATAATCATTGGGGTCTGGGTCTGTGTATCCGCTGCTTTAGGAGAGATTTAGAGGATTCATTTAGTTGATTGCTCCCGCTTTTTATCTGTGCTGCCAGTATTTCCTGTTTTCTATATACATTTTGATCCTTTTTGGGGGGCCAGTTCTTGCTATTAACAAAGCATTAACTGTGACTTTTGCCTCAAACTCATAATTTGCTGCTTATTAATATTTAGTAAGGTAGTTGTTAAGTGTAAGCTCTGGGTAGAATTAGGAATGCAGAATATGGTCATGCAGAATATGTGCTTTATAAGCACTAATAAACAGCCAATTTGTTAATAATGAGCATGCTAATAAGCAACTAGTTAACAGTGATAATTGGACCCTATACTTAATTGTCACCTTTTTTTTACTATCCTGCAACACCTTTATCTCCCAGTAATAGTTTCTTCAGTCCTTTATGTTTGTCTTCTTTATGAACCAACTTCTCTCATGTCCTTAGACGGCAGGTCCTGCAGGTTCATCTGTCCCCTGGTCTTCATCAGTTGGGCTGGGTGAGCTGGCAACTAGCCCTCTGTCTGTTGTTCATCTTCACTGTTGTGTACTTCAGCATCTGGAAAGGGGTCAAGACCTCCGGCAAGGTATAATATACAGGAAACCTCAAAGAAAAAGAACTGCCAACTTTGAGTTAAAACTGTTTTTCAGCAGCTTCTTCATGACTCTCTCTGGCAGGTAGTGTGGGTGACAGCAACCTTTCCGTACCTGGTGCTGCTGATCCTGTTGATAAGAGGGGCCACCCTGCCGGGAGCATGGAGAGGAGTGGTCTTCTACCTGAAACCTGATTGGAGCAAACTTTTAACCACTACAGTAAGTGGCAACTAAATCAACAATTCTGAATACTAAGATCTTGCACAATCCATGTTGGTTGCTGTCCCTCTTCCCCTATAACACATATTTCCTGCCATCTGTCAGTTATGATATGGATGAGTGAAAATCTTTACAGACAAATCACTCCATCTGTGTTTTTTCAGGTTTGGCTTGATGCAGCTGCACAGATCTTCTTCTCTCTGGGTCCAGGCTTTGGTGTTCTCCTGGCCTTTGCCAGCTACAATCCCTTTCATAACAACTGCTACAAGTACACCTGGCTCACATTTATACTGCTGTCATTTTCTATTATCTGCACTATGTTTTGTTATCACACACTTGAACTTAAAATGTGAACTTTAGTCACATTTTATTCCCTGCCTCTTTTTGCATGCGTTTCTATAAAGGTTTGACGTTGGCCTAATACCAAGTATTACAGTTTTGCGCATAACTCTTCCAGCATTGTTCAGGCCATAGCCAAAATAATACCATGAATCAATAGATTTGTTGAGAAAAGGAGAGCTATTACTTCTCTTAGCAACCTTATTTATGATAAAACAAGTGTGAAAAAAATTAAATTAAATTAAATTAAATCTGAGAACCAGAATATGATATATGTGCTGTAAGAAACCACCTAGGAACTTTTCTCAAAACCGTAGCAATTCCTGAAATCCCCCACAACACTTTTTCTCAATCGCCAGCTTTCTAAAAAAACAGTTTTTATTTTCTGTTATCCCTTTTGTATCGCTCCTTAGTACAGCTATTTATCTTTTTACTATTTTTCCTTTTGCTCAAATCTTTATATCTCTCTTTGAATTGCAGAGATGCATTAATCACAAGCTCAGTGAACTGTTTGACCAGTTTCCTGTCAGGCTTTGTGATCTTCACTGTGCTGGGCTACATGGCAGAGATGCGCCAACAACGTGTGGAGAACGTAGCTAAAGATGCTGGTAAGCACCGTATTTCATTTCTACCTAATTTCTTTATTCTTGCTTTATGGCACCTTTTCCATTCAAATAAGTGCATGTTAAAGTATTCTGAATATCAGGTAATATCAATTGCAAATCATTGCATTGAAACTACAGCGTGCTATGGCTGTTTACACTAAAATGACATCTGATTAACCTGTTCTAATTGAATGGATGTGTTCTAAGGTCCCAGTCTGCTCTTCATCATCTATGCCGAGGCTATAGCCAATATGCCGGCTGCTACATTCTTCGCCATCATATTCTTCCTCATGATAATTATGCTGGGGCTGGATAGCACGGTCAGTCTTTCTTGCTTTCTTGAAATACCAGCCAATCAATTCTCTCTTAATGAATTAGATTTTTCCCTCTGTTTACGCAGCTTATTGTTTCTGAATTTAGTCAAATGTATTGTCAACAATGTTTCATTACATTAGGTCTTCAGCGTGCATAGTTAACCCATTCCTGGTGCTATGTTGATCACAAACACAATCTACCCTAGTAAAAAAGTATACATTTATTTAATATTTAGCACAGTTCAAATCTAATCGATATATCATGCGGGACTTACTGATATACACATTTTAATCATCTATATTTGGAGTACTACTTGTGCACATTAGATACTACTTAATATTAAGCCTAATGTGTGTTCTAATGTCACTATTTATGATTGTGTGATCTTTGAATAATATTGTCTATGAATGCAAGATATTGAAAGTGTACCTAAAGTATACTTGCAGTAGTTTTACATTAGCACAATCAAATATACTAACGGATATCTTTAGTTGGACTTCAGCACTACTTTCGCACAACTAAACGGCATTAATTACAAAATGAGTTTTTCCAGTTTAGCAGACATAAGTATACCAAAAGTACATTTGCACAGTATTTTTATGAAGTACATAAACATGTAAATGTATTTGTAGTATACTAGCATGAAATAAATGTATTTGACATACATTTTAGTATATTTATTTTTTACTAGGCAAGTGATGTCAGGAATGGCGTAATTCAGTATGCTAATGATATAACTCTATATGTAGTCTATTTCTGTTTGATTATAATGTAAACATCCACTCAGTGCTGTATATACCTTAAGGATCATTATTTGAAGTTCAATGGGTCCCTGACCTACTTTTCTATCATCCCTTGTGCACTATAGTTTGCAGGTCTGGAAGGGGTAATTACAGCCATGTTGGACGAGTTCCCCCACCTGTTGGCCAGGAGGAGGGAATGGTTTGTGCTCGGCCTAGTGTGTGTCTGTTATTTGGGCGCCCTCTCCACTCTTACCTACGTAAGTCTTACAGCACAGCTAACAGAAATGTAGTTTTGCTTTGGGGGATTTTCCTTCAGTTCTAATAGGCTTTAAATACTGTCCAGAGACCAAATTTGGAATTTTATCAAAATAACAGGCCATTCTCCAAAGTGTGCACATTAATTATTCCTTTTAATCCTGAGGCAATGTGTTTGCAGGGAGGTGCGTTTGTTGTTAAACTATTCGAGGAGTATGCCACAGGCCCTGCTGTTATCACCGTGGTCTTCCTCGAGGTCATCGCTGTTTCCTGGTTCTATGGTACGTATTGGATTGCAGCTTAATCATTCAAAATATAACTTTAATTAGTTTTGACGGTGCTTCTGGTCTGAATACATGCTGGTTTGATGAACCAAACAAACTCATATGTAGTTTCGTAATGAATTGTCTAGACAAGACGGTGCCTTCAAGGCTTTTGGGCTGGACCCGGAAAATGTATGCTTTTGATATGTCCAGTTTTGTTCCTCAACTCCCACAAAACTTACAAATAAAAACATTAAACATATAACCATGACTGTTGATCTTCTTAGCATTTATATATATATATATATTTATTTTGGACTGTGCATCCTTTAACCTAATTCCTGAGAGTCTTTGAAAATGTCATTTTTAGTCACTGCTGCAGGGAGAGAAGTCATAACTGTTTCGCTACTTCTGTCACTTTATACTCTGCTGTTGTCCATCTGTTCTTTCATACGCAATTACCGTCTATAAGTCCCAATATTTTATCATGTCCCTCAAAAGTTTCGTAATCCAATATGCTGCTTCAGGTGATGTGCACTAAGTCTGTTTGTAAAATGCGTGCAGGGACGACACGTTTCTGCAACGATGTGCAGCTGATGCTTGGCTTTGCTCCTGGGGTGTTTTGGAGGGTCTGCTGGGTAGCCATCTGTCCCTGCTTCCTATTGGTCAGTCTATTACATTACATTCATGCTTTTGGTATTTCCCAGAACAACTTACATTGCATTCAAAGTACGTTTTATCAGTTCATGCATTCCCTTCATACCCATGATTTGATATGCTATGCTGTCCCGAGTTACAGAAACCCAGTTCAGAAAGTGCATTTACATGCAAATATGCCCAAATATGCCAAATGCCCAAAAATGAAAATTCTGTCATCATTTTCTCATGTATGACTTTCTTTTGTAGAACAGGTTTTGAACAACATGAGGTTGGGCTGAACTATTCCTTTAACCTCTCATTTACGATGTTATGTTTTCTCATTATTTCATGTCTGTAGTTCATTATTGGGAGTTTCCTGGCATTCCCTCCCGAGGTCAAGCTGTTTGACTACTTGTACCCTTTCTGGACCACAGTTCTCGGCTACTGTATTGGAGTCTCCTCCTTCATCTGTGTGCCTTCTTATATGGTCTACCATCTAATCACCACCAAAGGGACCTTCAAACAGGTGAGCCTAGACAGACGAAAACATCAAAACACATATATTACTGTATCTCGTCAGGTCTAATAAGTGAGCCAGATATAATAACGACACCTAAACACATTACAGCAGCACGAATGCAATTATGCTGCAACATATCAGCTTGATAACGTTGTAAATTTTCTCTGTTTGAGACGTGAAGATAGACATCAAAGGGCGTCAAGGTACATGGCTGTCATTCACTCTATACATCCATGAGTGTGTGTGCTTTAGTCACAGGATGTGTGTTTGACAGATGATGATATATGACACAAGGTTAGCCTTTGTTGATTCTGTTATGTAACGACCAGTGCCTTTACCATGTCAGGTTTAGGGTGAGTGATTATGTGCCTCGTAGAGAAGAGTTTTAGCTCACAGCTGTTCTGTATTTATCTGACAAGAGTTAATCTCCAATACATTTTTTATAGTTGAGCTTAAATGCTTTCACAGTTCTCAACTCTCTCAATGCTTACCCCTGTAGCGTCTGCTAAAGGGCATTACCCCTGAGGCTCCGGGGTCCAGCGGCCCTCAGAGAGACACAATTGTCATCACCAACGCCGTGTGATACATTTCCTCTTCTGCTGGACATGTAGCACAAACGCAGGGGACCCGTGTCTCCTGTAAGGGCCTCAGCTGACCTCCCTTCACACCTCACCCCAGAGGAGTCTGCTACCTGTATTGTGTGACGGTGAGGCCAGGCCTCCGAATACATAGTTTTATTCATATTCTAGCCGTCCATGTGTGACCACTGTCAGCGCTCATATGAGTTACTGACTGCTGTAGCAAGTTCTTGAGTTTGTGTTTTGTCCTTCCGTTGTTAATTTTAGATCTCCATGAACATTTATATATATATATATATACATATATATCTGAAGGATCATGTTACATTATTACATCTCACCAACTCCAAACTTTTGAATATCTGTTTAGTGAAGTCTGGGATAAGAACTGGAATGAAGTGAGTTTACTCTATGAAAATCGTACATTTCTAAAGATATATTTCTTTTTTCTAAAATAGTAACTAAATACATAAAGATTGTTATATTGTGGTTTTGTGACCAATTTCAGGTATATTTTACATGTACACTCATTTAAATAAGGCCAAAAATTATTTTGTTTGTTTATTGTTATTATAGAAATTTGTAAGTATGACTTCAAAGAAGCTGTTTGTGGTTTAGGGACTGAATCCATCACTAGTTGTGAATATATTTTCTTATTTTCTTTCTTTTTTGTTAAAATCTAAAATCTTTTTTTTTTTACATTTCAGATGTGGAAATTAGGAATGTAACAGAATGTTTTTTATGAGACAAGCAAAGGCCCATTTTTTTTATGTTTTTTGCACAGGTGTGTATGTGTGTGTGGGTGGATGTGTGTGTGTGTCTATGTGTGCATCTTTGACACCCATATATGTAACAGATATTAAGTGTTTAGCCTACTTTTGGAGGATATGTACCAATTGTTAGGCATATATGTATTTATTTGTGGGACATCTGTGGCATTTCATTCTCATAATGCTTATTTTGTTTATTTGCAACTGGAACTCTTTGTCTGCCTACCCAGTTACCATTTACGTGTAGCATTTACAAGAATGGGACCAAATATTCAGGACTGGGGGGACCAAATGTAAAGGTCTAAGAAAAAAAACAATATTGGTCAGTGACTAGCATGTTCCTCAATGTCAACGGGGGCTTTGGCAATTAATTTTTTTTACATATTTCTTTATGTGAGTTACACTAAGTAGCAGAAACCAAATACTAATGTGCTTGTTACAAATGCTTCAGCCTTGATCCTCAAGTCTTTTTTCCTGAAAAAAAAGGTGTGACTGGACATCTAAGTATGTGCATGTGTACTTTGTCTTGCTGTCTGTGTGGTCCGGCGTTCTGTGCTGACTCATTGAATTCGTAGAGTGGGCAAATGTAAGGATGTCGATTTCTCTGTTGAACTGACATGTGTGAGCTGTACATTGAGGTAGAGAAGTAATAAGACATGGTCAGTTCAGTTAGTGTGTGTGTATGTGTGTGTGCATGCCTTAGACGTGAGTCTATATTGTGGATCTATGTGTGTGTGTGTGTGTGTGTGTGCGCGCGTGTGGGTGTGGGTGTGTGTGTGTGCGCTTCAGTCCAGTGTTGACCTTTCCTCTTCTTTCTCAGCAGAATTTACTATTCTGTCTATCAAAGTATTGAAAATCTATTGTACTTTATAAAGTCTAAATTTGATCTATGTATGTCTCCGAGACTGTTAAGAGAAAATATGTATAGGACAATACATATATGAATTATTATAGATAAAATAAAGGTATATGTATTAATAATGGATGTGTGTCTTTATTGTGTTTATGCTACAAAATATGGATCTGTCTGTTCCTGGATGATTTCAGCGGGCTATTTTAACTTTTAAAGTGATAAATTAAACATTTAAGTTCAATAAATCATAAATATACACTATTCAGAAATTAATTATTTGGATTTTTTTTATGCAAGTATGCATTTAAATTTTTCAAAAGTGAGAGTAAAGACATTTTACTTTGTTCAGCAAAGAATCCTGAAAAATATATAACCATTTTTTACATTTAAAAAAAAAAAGTATGAAGTAGCACAGATCTGATAATAATAAAAAATGTTTTTTGATTTGTAATGGAGCAGGTGACAGCATGAAGACTGATGCTGAAAATTCAGCTTTGCCATCACAGAAATAAATGACGTTAAAATATATTAAAATGGAAATCACTTAATTTAAATTGTAATAATATTTCACAATATTAGTGTTTTCACTGTATTTTTGGTCAAATAAATGCAGCCCTGGTGAGTATAAGAGACCTATCAAAATCATAAAAAAATATATTACCCACCCCACACATGTATATGATGATTATGAGTAAGCATAACATATGAAAACAATTACTTGCATACATTTTTTTTAACTGAATTTGATTATAATTGAATCACGTCTAACTCTCCCTTGAGCTGATTCATATGTATTCCCTCTCTCCTGTCTTTAGAAAACCCATTTATTGCCCCCTCCTCCCAGAGAGTCTGTTATCAGGTGGGTTTGAGTGTAGATAAATGAGGTCTTGCTCACAGATTGCACACATACAAACACACTGGTCCACAGAGGAGTCGGAGCTTCTCCTCATTGTATTATCATGAGCTCTCAGTCACGTTCCTCCTCACTCTTTTCCCCAGAGGAGAAGCTTTCCACACAGTGAACTACAAGATGATTTTCTGGCTTTACAGATCCATTATTAAACCATTGGAAATAATCCAGCTGCATTTATGTCTTAAATTATATATTTCTTTTTCACATTTGGGTTCAAATAAAGTAATAGGCTCCATTTGGTCAGCATAATTTGTATTGTAATTACATACTTGGTTTAATATTAAAATATATAATAAATCATAAACACAAATATTTCTGAGATATACTTTGTATATACTGTTTTCAGAGAAAACAAAAACAAAATTCAGCAAGGACACATTAAATCTTGGTTTTATTAACAATAAACCATAAATTACATTCTCTTAATATGTAAGTTCAGCCATACAAGTGTTCTCTGATTATACAATGGTGGTGATAACTATTATATAATTCATGGTGAATTAAATTGCATTGAGAACCTTGAACAATACTGGGCATTAATATATGATTCAAATTTCTGTTCTCGGTACATTGAGAGTCACATGCATCTCAAATTCTGGTTTTGCAGCAAGAGCCATGTGACAAGCAGTAATGTTGAGTTTCTGTCATCAAGAATTAATCTATATAGTCCACTGCATGTAAACGCTGGGCCTCTGAACCCAGAGACTGAACAAACACTCCTCTGCTCTCACACAAGCTGAACTCAGATACATACAGTGTTGAGTTACATCTCTCACACGGTGTGAACTGCAATGCAAGGTCCCTTCAGGATTTTGTTTACTCAAAAATTTTAACAGTAATCAAGTTGTACAACCATACCATGTACATACCATATTTTTTTTAAAGAATCTATATATGAATATGTCTAAAGCTCAGTAACAAATTCTTGAGAATTCTTACAAAAAATAAATGGAGAGAGAAAAAATACAGAGTAATGAGGGTTGTCAGTCACGTAATCCTCCTCTCTCTCTCTCTCTCTCTCTCTCTGTTTTTCATTCTGGCAATTTCCTATGAGTCCCTGCTCTTCTGGGGATGGGAACCTCCTGTCAGTTTTATCGGTCTGGAGGATCTATATTAAACACCCTGTCACATCTCCCTCTCTCCCCTGCAACGATCACACCATCTCTTTATCTGTCCGTCTGCTCTCACACGCCTACTCATATTTTTGCTTTACTGTTTTTGTTTGGTGATTTTGTAAGCCTATCATTTTGACCCTTCACACTGATATCAGCTCAAGAAAGTTCACTTTCTCAGTAGTACACTGTTCATCTCACTTAGACTACACTATTGACAAAGGGCACCTAAAAGCAGGGAACAGTAACTGAGGTTTGAACCTTCAAAAGTGGCCAAAATGAAAAGGGTTGGGGTTCTTAAAAGTATTGTTTAAGGTATGTTTAACTGAAATTATGCAAGAAGTTTTACCTGCAAGTAAATGTATTATTTATTTATACATTTAGATTTACAGACAGAAAAATACAGAAATATAGGTCTCTCTACACAGCCAAGGCTGCTTTGTGCCTGCTCAAAATTCTGTCTAAATATGTAATGCATGACAAAATACTATTGTAATTTATAGTAAATACTAGTGTTTTGAACCATACTATAGTAAAGTGTATTATACCGTGTATATTGTAGTATTTACAGCACTTTGTTAATGTATGTTACAGCATACTGTAGTATTAACTATAGTGAACTGATAAACTTTAATAAATGCTGTAGTATACCTTAGGTTTTACTAGAGGAAACTGTAGTGTATTGTAGTAAAATAGTCCCTATAGTTGAAGAAAACTTAGTACAGTATTAGGTAAAGTAATTTGATCATATAGTTGTTATAACTACCACAGCAACTATAGAATTACCACAACAAATTAATTCAAGTACATATATAAAATCACTGTAAATACTTCTCTGAAGCACAAAAATGATCAACTCAAGACAAAGTGCTGTAATTATTTAGTGGAAATTTACAACACCCATCTTAACGAATGGCAGCACTCGCATGTTAGGCCTACATCATGCTGATTTTAATAGTTGCATTCTAAACTAGTTAAGTTCTTGTTTTATTTTGTATTTTAGTGATCTTTACAAAAGCTGGCAGAATATGAAAGCTATGTTGCCTTGGAAAATGTAATGGAGAGATCACATCATACCTCATAAACTTCACAGGCAGTTCTAACCTGAGCCAAAGCGGTTATAAAGGTGTGACGAATAAACACGATCTAAGAATGTCAGAGCAACATGTAGCCTAGGTTTCATTCTCAAAATCAGATTCCATATAGTGGGCTGAAAATTAATAGTGCACATTTAATCTCAAATGTGTGGTTTAATTATTGTAACTCATTACAATCCATATATCCTACTTTATATGTTTTATTTCTGAGTTCTTCATATATATAAACGTGCACGATTTTCTGTTATTGAACCCCACCTGTGAACATATAATGCATATTCTGCATATAATATTTTTTCTTCTCTACCTGTTTGTAATAGCTCCTTGAATTCTGGTATTTCTCTCCTCCTCTTCCTCTGTTCTCCTGTCTGTCACCCAGCCTCCCAGCTTTGCCCTGCCACTTGCTGATCTGGGTGATATGTTGCCTTGCGAAGACAGGAAATGAAACCTTTCATTCCTCCCCAGTTGCAGCCTTTTTATCAAAAGCAACTGGGTTTCTTCATTGCAGCCTACTGCCTAATGAACTCATTTTGTGCGCATAGAATGCCTTCTTATCTCAACAAATACACACACGCACACCCTTTCCATCTTCTCCTTTCTCTGATTCTCAATACACTGTTAGTATAATTGTTTCCATAAGGCTGAGAACTTTAACTTCCACCCACCTTCTTCATAGCCTTAAGTGCTGAGAGTAAAGACACATATAGGCTACAAACTAAAAGGTGAGGGGGAGATGATGGCAGTATCTCTGATGCCAAACGTTACCATATAAACATGCAAATAATCTAAATACATTGGAACATAAACTGATTAAGATAATATCTTGTATACATTTTTTTTAGAATAAACATTTCGATAGTTTACTTGTAAACAGTTTCACAACTGTTGCTCTGTCATCGTCTAGGAAGTGGCGCCATCTGGTGGAGTTAGTTTGATAGGCACAAACACATATGCTATTATCACTTTTCATTACCTTCTCATGTTTATTAATTTCATACATGCTAATTCATTAGACTTTCCCTAGTTTTTTTCGTTCTGGCGTGTGAGATATATTTTCACCGACTGAAGTTGATGTCATAGTGGAGAACTTGCATTATAAAAAGTCTCCATGAAATTAGCTGACAATTTAGGGAGATGTTTTCACACTTCCTCGTTCCAGTTGGATACGTATAACAAAACAAAAACAAAAAAAAGTATAATAATTTAGCCTACTATGACCCAAAGACAGTAAATTTAAAATCCATCTAGTGCGTGTCTCTATGCAAGAAAAGGCAATCAACCTCAGACGTCACACAGTGCTGCCATCTATCGGCTATGTCTGCAGTTACCCCTACTTGCTTCTCCTGATAACTTTACAGAAATAATGACAAGTAGATACAGAAAAGTACAAATAAATATAAAATGCACATCTGGCAATTTCGTTTTGTAATTTTGTTTGATTTGATCGTTTCTTGTTGAATCTTTAGACTTTAACAATCACGTGACTTCCAACAGGAGGGACTTTTGCGTGGCTTCTTCAGGACAGTCAAAGGGACAGTCCATCGAACTGGATGATCAAATAAAATCTCCTGCAAAATCATGGACCGACTTGCGACCGTCATTGGACAACAACATATAGGTAAACAAAAGCAGACATCGTGTTTTTTCGTCATAATAACATAAAAAAATTTAACTATCACAGACGCTCTAAGATGTAATTTGTCATCCTCGTGACTGCTCGCCTGTCATTAGCGTTCTAACCAGAATCAACGTTCTAAGAACGCATATTTACTTAATGAAATCATGCAAACTCATTTTAAAATATTTAATGAGTTTATGCCTCCACAGGTCTGACGGTGGGATTGAGTTTGATGATCATCGTCGTGATTATCGTCCTTGCGGCGGTTGTTTACACTCCACCGGGATCTACAACGCGCTGCTGGAGAAGAAGCAGGAGTGAAGAACAGCTCTCCCTCACTGCTAACAGAATTTCATGACCACTAACAGAAAAACACGTGAACTTTATGGATCTCAGTGTTGGAACCACTATGGGAACTTTTTATCCCTTAAAAAAAGACTTCCAAACAAATCACAGTTTCCAAAGACGTGGAAATTACTAAATTTGTGTACCAGTCATACAAATGTAAATCCTCCCCAGCAGTCTCTTTAAAATGATGTTTAAAATACTTATTAGGACTAACTGGAAAAACCATGGAAAAATCTTGGAAGTTCATTGGCAAAAAGATTATGGGAATCCATAATTATTAATTAATTGTGTCCCTGTTGAACTACTACTAAAGAACATTTTAAGCTAGAGCTGTGTTTACTTTCCCCAATTGTTACACATTTATTAATCATCCATTATTACATCTATTAAACGATATATAATTAACATGTGTATACTTTGTCAATGTTGATCTAATAATTTAGCCAAGAACATGAGCTCAATATCTACTCCTTAATGTGGTTAGATGCCATATTGAATTTAAGGTGGATGAAAATTAGGCTGTGAGGTCTTTGTAATGGCACGAGCTGTATAAAGTTTCTTAAGTTAAGAAATATTGAGATGGTCCTTACAGAGGGTGAGGTTGGATCCAGATCCTGTTCTTCCTTCCCACCTTACATTTACCTAAAACAAATCTGTCTCCACTCCCTGATTCCTAAACCTGTCTTCCACCTCCAGGATGGATCTTGTGTACTGCCGTAAAGGGTTACTGGAAATTTTCACAACTGTCTTATGAGTTTTCATTTACTGAAAGCTTTTTTTTTTCTCAGAAAGATGTTTCATCAGCTTCAATCCAAGTTCAATTACAAGTTCCAAGTTCAATTCCAGTAGACAACCATTACATGGACCAGTGCTCTGTGGAAAGGAAGAGAGTGCACTACTGCATATTTCTTTTTCATTTAGGCAACTAAAAATGCTGCTGCTGCTTCCTTTTATTTGCTCTCACATGGTGGCCACTGCAATTATTGTGCAATTTTGTGCTGAGATTAAACAGGATTTTTTTTAGGACTGATCACAAAATGATAAATTGAGTGCTCAATGCAGCTCAATATTTTTGAATATAGGTGGTTCAGCTTTATTTAGATTTCACTTTTTTTCCTCAAAGAGCAGTTTTTCTTGTTTTACCCCTCCAACCCCCTTTCAATCTCACGCGGCAAGCTCTCGGAGTCAAACTTTAATTCAAAGACTGCTGTTTATCTGTCTGTCTGTCCCCTAATCTCAATCTTGTCCTCCCTGCTCTGCCTTCTAATCCACAGAGAGACGGAGATACGGTCACTGACAGATGCAGACAGCATCATGCATGTGATAACAGACAGAATGTGAGACATGTCCATGCAGCAAAACAATATTAACATGGAGACACAGGAAACAATGTCTCTCTGTTTTTTTGTGGCAGTTTTTTTTTCCAGTTTTTGAAAAAAGAAAAACATCATGGTATGTGATTTTAACTGTATGGAGGAAATATAAGGAATAGTGATGCGTTAAATAACCATTAAGACATTCGACCACTGAAAGCAATAATGTTGTAAGATGAATCCATTTATCAATGTCAAAACACCCACAAAATACATGTTCCCCTCATTCCTCTTTATTGCGGTGTCTTATTGCTAATCAATATGTTTTGTATCTCCGGCTGAGTGCTTGTTTACTGTGACAGAATGCGTCTGCATTGGCTGTGTTTTTTTCCCCACAAGCTCTCTAAAGCAACAGCATGTTACATCTGCTGGGATGAAATGGGGGATGGAGCTCAGAGTGGATGTGGGTATTCAGTAATCTGTAACCCAGATATTTTAAAGGATTTGATCGTTTTTTCCTACATGCACCCCACCAGAGATGGTCTGCAGTAGTGTAGTATTTCTAAATATGATAAAGAAAGCTCTTGGATAAAACAATTAGCTCTAGACTTATGATAAAGCCCTGGAAATAGCACCCTCCTCCGTACAGATGCAGTCATATGACACATGGGTGACAGGGCGCTCTCACCAGATGCCGCCTGGCTGTGGAATTCTTTACTCATTTCAGCCAGGGATTCATGGATGCCGCCATTTTCAGAAGACCAAGACTTTCACATGTCTGTGCATTTTTTGTGCTGTATTGTTTTATGACTAATTGCTCACTTTATCAGTTTCTTTATTCTTCTTGTATTCTTGAAATTATTGATTTTTGCCACACATACTGACCAAAAACAACAACAACAAAAAGCAATTATAAAAACTAAAATTATTTAGTTTTATTTTATTTTATTGTTTTTATGTGTACTTTTATAGTTTAGGCATTTGAAAACATTCTTTTAGCTAAAAATAAATAGCCTTTCTTATTAACCCTTAATTTGTGCAGCACACTGACAAAAAATAAGCAGATACAATATATATATATATATATATATATATATATATATATATATATATATATATATATATATATATATATAATTTTAATATTTTTTCATCTGTATTTCTGTATATATTATTTTAGACATTTGAGAACAATCATCAGCTAAATAAATAAATAGGCCAAATAAACATATATCAGCTCAGATAAATTCTCCTTCATCAACATGTCTGAATTTGAATTTCAAACTCAAATTTAATTTTCGATTAACAGCCAGTTTTAGGTGAATTCTTTATTTGTGTAATTGCCATGTGGAGCCCAGGAGACTGTGAAAGACTGACAGCTGATAAACAGCCTTCCTCTTATTTGGGTGATGCAAATGTGTGGTGTGTGTAGTGTTGTCATCAGTTGTCTTGACTGCATGAGGAACAGGTTCCCCGTCTTAATGAGGATGATAGGGACTAACTGTAGCTCCCTCTGAAACATGACCTTAGCATCAGTCATCTAGGAGCGGATTGTTTACTGTCACCTTGAACACAGCTTCCTTAATGTTGCACTGAAGGTTATCATGTATTACTTAGAGTCCAAAGGTTTTAAATGAAGCTTTGAATAGTGTTACAATGAGATTACATATTAGATAAGATGTAGGTTTTCTGTTTTAGATGAGTTGACTGATAATACGGACATGACAGTTTTTTAGGTTAAGTATTTTAGGTTCATTGGTATAAGGGAAATGTATATTTTAGAAAATAAAATCTGCATGTCTCAAACTTTGATGTAATGTTTCAAATGCTTGTCTGCTATGAAGTAATGTAGCTCAGAAATAAATAAAAGCTTAAAAGTAGCACAGAAATACACACCAGGGTGTGTTGAAACAATAAAAGCAAAGTGTGCATAAATTATGTATAAATTTTGATTCAAAGTGCATTAATAAAATTAATGGCTCTATCTATCTATCTATCTATCTATCTATCTATCTATCTATCTATATATATATATATATATATATATATATATATATATATATATATATATATACTTTTAAACCTTTTTTTAGCTGATGATGTAACAACTCATTCAATTTTTACAACACTCTAGGTACCCATACAGTATGCTAATAATAAAATAATGAGGGGAAGATAGTTATGAACAGTTTTTTGAGCTGGCACTGAAAAAAAAGTTAAATTATTACGTCTTTCCATGGTAAGGCATCATTTAGCGTCATTTAAAAAAATTCAGAGAGAGATCAGATAACTAACAGGAGAGGTATGATGCCTCACCCCTTTATTAAGTCACCGTTTGACAGCGGGCACGCATCGCGCATGCGTAGAGCAAACAGACGTGAGCAACCTCGAAGACGCCGCGCGCACATCTTCCTATGTGCGACGGCACCCGATGATGTGAGTTTGGCTGATAGCTTCTCTTACATCTTGTGTTCCTGGACCTTGAATGGCGCTGGTCACCGTACAGCGGTCGCCAACCCCTAGTACAACCTCTAGTCCATGCGTGTCGGTGAGTTTCTTATCCGTTTCACCAGTTTGGTTCTACTTATTAAATGATTTTTCCATGTCCAAGCTAAAGCAGCAGCTAGGGTGTTCACTCGGTCTGCGCATGCGCAGAACGGTACTGAGCTTATCAGTAGTTGATAATGCAACTAGCCGCTTTGTTCTGTTTAAACGTTCGTAATTTAATGCTTGATATGTTTAATGTTATTTTAAAAACACTAAAACTTTACTCCTTTAAAGTTGGCGAGTTATTAGGTAGGAAAAGCGGTCGCTTTTTTGTAGGTTGATAAGATAGTTTTGTTAGCTTGTTGCTAGCTGCTGATCTGCAGTACATATTCAGTGACATCTGGACTTCTGAAACTGTATTTTACTGCATTGTCATTCTGATGCATTTGATTAATATAATTAGATCGATTATTAAATAATGGGGACGTTTAGTTAAACGCTTAGTTAAACCTGAAATATGGTGAAAGTACACAAAATACATAATTTAATGTTACGTTCCTAAAACTTCACATGTGTATTTTGTATATGTGTCATTTCACTGAGTGCCTCTGTTGAGGTTAAAGTTTTGCACTTTTGGAACAAATGTGTGGATGCTTTGGCCTGATCCAGTAACGCAGACTCTGTATTTTTCTCATGAACTGGTGCAATCTGATAAAGTAGCCCAGCCCTGTGGTTTCATACCACTTCCTCAAATAATTTCTCACAAACTCACTTTCACTACATTAATAAGATTTGAGGTTCAACATGAAATATATAATGTTTGTCTGTGTTGCACAGACTGACCACAAGTTGCCTCATCTTTTGCCCATGCCGGTTGACAGCTCAAAGAGATGCAGTGTAATGAGCTTTTATGCAAAATTGACTCATGCTTTGAGAGTTCCATCAATAAAAGTGTTGAAAAGGTGATTGTAAAAATTGTGACCGTAAGTCTGTATGTCTTATAGACACTATTTTGAGATCTGGACAACATTGTTTAGTTGAATACGTTTGCTGATGTAAAAGGGGGAGATGGTGCATGAAAAGTGGGTTAGTTCTGTAAAAGCCCACGTCACGTTTTGTCTCATCTTATGGTACACAATGAGGAATTTTCAGAGACAGACTCTCCCCATGGCATGAGATTCAAACCCTGCAGCCCATTTCTGTACCCAAAAGTATGATGCAACTCTGATAGTGTTTGATGTAAATAAATTAGATTTTTATAACGGTATAGCCAACTACTTGTATGAAATTGCAAATATAATTCAATCAAGTGTTTTATTGTTTCCTAACATTGAGAAAACCTGCCTCAACAAATTCACCTGGCCTAAAATCGTGTGTATATCTGGGTTAGCACTAGGCCACATAAAGGCCACAACCAAATTGGAAAATTAAGTTATGTGAGTGAAATGAGCTACTTTCCCCCCCATTACCAGCTGCCAATCATGTGACCCCATTGAGGCATCCATGTGAGTCATCTTGTGAGATGCCTCAAGGTTTTCCAGACAAAGTCCTCAGTGAACCTATCCCAGCGGGCCTTATTAGTATGCCAAGCTTGACGTCGGCTGTGATGTGTGTCCGCATGCAAACTTTACATGCTGTGAGCTTGTCTTTGGTTACCAAATTAGCCAGTTTCTCAAATAAATGCAAAGAGTTACATTGTTGTACATTTTCATATTATTAAAGCAATATATTTTGTCACAGACACCTTGAGTTCATGGCACTGCAGTGCAGTTTACACCGTTGTTTGCTATCTCAGCATATTTTTGTCAATAGCATATGGTGATTATAGTCTGACTTGTGCCTTCTACATCTTATTTACCATAAGCAGAGTTGTTGCCTGATCCCTGAGAAAAAGTACACTGGGATTGGTATTACTGAGACAGGCATCATGGATTAAACATAGGCCCTTTGTGAGCAGAGGAAGCCTGAAGCTTTGCAGTAATCACACATCTGCTTGTGAATTTTATGTGTGTATATGTGTTTGGCTTAGCTAGGAAATATGAGTGACAAGGTTTAGTTTTGAAAGATAACATGATAAGCAGGCTTGACTCGTCATCAGTATGTAGACAAAAGATTCTCCTCCATAATGAACCTGCAGATGGAGAAGGTATTTTGAATAAACAGCCCCTCTATTTATTTTTATTTTTTTTGGTAATGAGGTGTTTGTGGAATGCCTGTGCACATCTTTATGTTGGCCCCTCACCTATGATGATTTTTTTCCACAACTAAGTATTCTGAACAAAATGATTAATGCAACACTTTTGTTTTTGCCTCCATTTTTCATGAGCTGAACTCAAAGATCTCAGACTTTTTCCATGTACACAAAAGGCCTGTTTCTCTAAAATACTGTTCACAAATCTGTCTAAATCTGTGTTAGTGAGCACTCCTCCTTTGCCGAGATAATCCATCCACCTTACAGGTCTGGCAAATCAAGATGCTGTTCCTTAGGCTTGACTCAATAAAAGGCCACTCGAAAATGTGCCATAGTGGGAAGGTGTGTTATTCATGCTGCAGTTCACAGTTTGTTTTTACTAAACTTGAAAAGCATTAAATATTATAATTATTATTAGAATAGGCGTATTTAAAATGGAGGACACATTTTTGTGTATAAATTGTATTGTTTGCTGTCACTTTCTAAATTGCTAATAAAGTTTAAACGAAAAAAAATATTGGTTTGTCAGCCTGACGATGCAGAAAACTGTACAGGCAGGAGTACGGTTACAGTAAGTTGAGTGGGTTGAATTTGATGCTGGACCATCATAATCTAAGTAAATACTCAAGGTGTGACCACTTTTTCTGTCTCTTTCTGCAGGAGGCAGGCAGTGCTGAAGATGACCGACGCTCTCAGCCCAGAAGGTACCTGCACCTTTCCTCATCTCATGCATCAGCATGCTAAAATCCACATTTATGTCTTATATTTATGACAGTCTTTTTTGAGGAAAGGGATCATATTACTTTTTTAAATTCAGTTTATGATATGCAGTATCTCCACCAGGGGGAGTATTCTGAACAGTACATGACTAACTAGCGGAACAAGACTTTAATATTCAAACCCTGCCACATTTTCAGCATTGATGTTTGTTTCAAGTTCAGAATGGGGAGCCGCATTGTTTGATCTGCCTGTTTTGGTCAGATGTAGGCTTAGTGAAGAAATCAAATTAAAGTAAGAGTGGAAATTGACCTATGATTTCATATGATGTCACAAACAGTATATTTTACTGAAAAAGAAATACAAAATTTGATGATTAGTTAGGTATTATGTAAGTGAAACCATGAAGATGGTGTCCTGTGACTACCTTTGTTAACATGACTGTGCAATCCAGTACACTACAATATTTGCATGAATATCAGTTTTCTGTATCTGAGGTCAGCGACATTTGTGTATTTTAGAGTACACACGTATGTAAGTGACATGATCAGACCTGTTTGTTTTGCAACTGTTTCTTGTTTTGGATTATTCAATTCTTTCACGCGATCACTATTGTGGTTTATGCTAAATTCGACATCAAATGCGAATCTATGCATAGATTCCCAGACAAAATTAGATTTCTGCAGAATTGTAATGGCGTCATTCAAAAATCTATGCATTTTCTACACAGTGTGTCCATTTGCTTATTTTAGCTAATTTAATGATGCTAATAAAAACTAATAAAATTGTAGTACTCTACATTTTATCATATTTAACTCCATTTCCCCAAAAAAGTAGGGCAAGTCCAAAAAAATATTGACGACTTTGACATTCAGTCATTCAGTATATGTTTTGTTAATATCTGTGTGGTTCAGATACTCCGTTATCACTTACAGTAATGTGAAGCTGTTTTTGCACTGATAGCAGACTTATTATATTATGAATAAATCTGGTATCAGTGCAAAAACAGCAGATTGTACTTTTGCAATTACACACACATTTGCAAATTTTATATATATGTGTGTATATATATATATATATATATATATATATATATATATTTGTGTGTGTGTGTGTGGGTGCGTGCAATTGCAAAAGTACATGATTGTGAAGCTCTGTAGCACATGGTTGACAGCGTAGGGCTTTCATTAGAGGTTCTGGACAGGGTTCAGACTCCGATCTAATTTAAATCATAAGAATCCTGGTGGACTGATAACTATTCAAGCTTAGTTATGCAACACTGTTTGGCTTGTTGAAATCATCTGGGAGGGTCTTACATGACATCAGCCTTTTGTTTGTGTAGTATCCAAGACAAAAACTAGAACCCTCAGGTCAAGCTTACAAGACACCCCAAAACTTGGCACCCTTAATGCTGTGCCACACATGTCTTCAATTACACGGCATGTTAGGTAATCCTATGACGAGTATGATGTCATTTCTTTTCGATATTCTCATATTTCTTTGCTTTGTATGTATTTTCATTTGCCCCATTGGCACCCCCATGCAACAACCTGACCCTGGATTATGTAACATTTGGCCTGTATTAAAACTATATTTTGCTGTGCACAATCACTTAAGATTTCAAGGGGTGCAGAGGGGATCTGCAGCACTCTCAGGAACATAATATAAACATAATGCTTTTTCTAATGCTGCCATGTACGTTAAAATTCTAAAGTTCTGGGTCTGTAGGATTTTTGATCTTGGTTTGAAAATACAGTCACAGTTTTTTATTGTTTTTTTTTTTTACTGTCGCTTTATTAATTTCTTTCAGGAAAAAAAAAGGTTGTAGCTGCTAAAGAGATTTTTGAATCTGCATGTCTGGATTGTGGTACATATTAGCCGGACCGTCATCAATATTTGCATTTATTTTATTTATTTTTTTCTAGGACTATTAAGTCATAACAGGCCTACTGTGCATTTATTGTGTTTTTTATTGGACTATTTGGTCTTAGCTGGCCTGCAATACATTTGCTTTATGCACTGGCCTCATTCCAGCAGCTCAAATTAGTCTTGGGGTTGGAGAAGGGGGTGGTTAAAGAGAAAGCAGGAAATATAGGCACCAGGAAACAGAATAGAAAAATAGATCCAGCTTATGGAGAAAACCTCTGAGAAAATTAAGGCTCTGCAGGGGTCAAAGCAGTGTGGGCCAACAGGTTCTTCTGGACCACGTACAAATATATATTTATGCATGTGTGTGTAAATTATTTCGCTTTGATGACTGTTAGTCACAGGGGTGGGCAAAGCAAGTTTATTCATGCTTGAGTTTCTCTCATTTCACCTAGATTTCTTACCAGGTCAGTTGTAAATATGTCAACCGGTAGAGCTATAGTGCCATGCTATTTATAATGTTGTATTTTTGCTGCATAATTTAATGCAGACAGCTGCCTTCAGTGTAGATAATGTTAAAATGTAGTTATAAATTTGGTTTAGACGCATTGAGATGCACCACACGTGTCCAATGTGAATCACACACGAATGCTTCTTCTTCTAATATAAAATATTAAAATATATATGATTATTAGATTTTTGTTTTTTATTTTATTAAATGTATTAAAAGTATATATTTTTAAATAATTAAAATAGATAAAGATAATTTTTTTCTGTAAAGTATTTAATTCACTGGCATAAAATTTCATCAACAACTACTGTGTTGTGAAAAACACTTACTGTTACTGTAAAATAATGACTCATAACGCAATATATGATTTTGGTCATACCGCCCACAGGATTTCCCATGTGGCTGACCATTTTTTTACGGAGTAGGAATTGGTATCAGACACATTCCCAGCTCCAAGTATAGGAAACAGCTGGCTCTTAAGAACACTGAAGTTCTGAAATGGGGGTAATCAAGGGAGCATCCATAATCTTGGAAGCAGTAGTGACCTTTTCCAGGACATTGCATGCAAGACACAGCCGTTGCACAACAGGGACTTATAATTTTGTAAACATGACATGACAAAAGCAACATCTCAAATTACCAGCCAAGAAAGTCAAATGGGAAAACTCTGATATAAATACAAAGTAGCTTACACAACTCTGAGTGTGCTAATAGGCCAGAGGTGTTTTTTTTTTTTTTTTTGGATAAGGCTTCAGATGTTATGTGCCGTCAAAAGAGCAAATGCGGTGGAAATCGGAATGTGAAGTATTGTAATTTAAGGAAATGAATGGGTTTGTTTATAGCATCTTGTGATGCAATCAGCTTTAAACACAGAGTCTACGTCATGCATTCACACGTGTGGCAGACCTGTCTTTGATTTAGATTTAAGTGTGTTTACATAAAATACACTTAGACATGTATAATAGTGAGCTCTAAACAAGCAGTCTTGATGTTTCTTTGAGGGAACATAGACTAG
The DNA here is from genome assembly GCF_023724105.1 of Carassius gibelio. Classification (NCBI taxonomy): domain Eukaryota; kingdom Metazoa; phylum Chordata; class Actinopteri; order Cypriniformes; family Cyprinidae; genus Carassius; species Carassius gibelio. The sequence continues at coordinate 10,628,489 of NC_068410.1, forward strand.
TATCTCAATATTGATTCCCACCAGTCCAACTTTAATTTGCATTTGGTCTCTGTACTAACTGATGTTTATCTATCAAACACAGACATCTTGTCTGTATTACACTGTTCCTCTTTCAAGCCATCACACAAATGTCTTGACGAAGTTTAGTGGTCTACTTAAGGCTTTTATTGAGACATACATGGGAATTGCAGTGGTGTGTGTTTAGTTTACAGCTCACATTGCTTTAAGTCTCCAAAGATGATGAAAAATATCTGTGATTTAAATATGAATGTATGAATAACTTGTTGTGCGTAAGAACTCACCCGGATATTTAGATAAGAGATTTATTGTGTTTGTCATGTTGGGCTTTTTAAACAAGACTGATTTTCCCATAGGTCTGGGTCAGGTAGGGTGACCATATGAGCCATTTTCCCAGGACGCGTCCTGGCTAGGATTTCTATATAGCCTAAAACATCCTAAGTAGTTTATTGACCAAAGGCTTTGATTAAAACATTTCTCAAGAGGGTCTTAAAAGAGCATAAAGGTGAATCTCACAAACCTGTAAAGAAACATTCCAAAGTTTTTTGTTTTTGTTTTTTACCTCAAAATAAAATAAAAGGTAAAGTTTTTTATGTAAATTATATGTATGCATCTTGGTATTAATGGTTTACATTTACAATATGCCCGGAAGACACTAAAGTATAAATTAGAAATGTACTTTTTTAAAGCAAGCAAGTAAAGCAAATAAATAAATAAACAAACCTTTCTATTTTGGTGCTAAATTTGACCTAGACATGTTTTGTAAGATTTACCCGGAAACAACCACCCATAAAAGTAAGATCGTTGCCTGTTTAAACCTGGCCTGCTAAATTTATTTATTTTCCCCTGTTCCAACATTATTTTTAAACCTCCTATTCATAGAACGACTTGACTGCCCATGGAAAAAAAACTGTCTGATCTGAAGGATGCACTGAAGTGCACCCCAGACTCTGATTTCGCAGCTGAGGTTGTTATCAGGCTCGTCGCTGTGTCGTTGCGCGGGTGTCTAAAGTGTCGGCCGTCTGTGGAGTCCTGCAGTGGACCCTTCCTGAAGCACATGTCAGCAGCTCCTCCTTCCCTCTGTTCAAGCATTAGTGCGCCGCACCGCAGTTCTTACAGACTGAGTGATTGAAGAGGCTCGCCGGATCATGCTAAAGCAAATATACATGTAGATTTTGTTTTGTAGCTTTATACGTTTTCATTTGTTGTTTTACGCCTGTTTAGGGGCTGTGTTTACCGGGTTTAAAAGAAACGGTTAACTTTTTGAGACTGTTTTGTTTGTTTTTATTAAATATTACGCTATTTTAAGGCCACGTTGGTTGCCTTTTAAGGCCTGATGGACGGGTCATTTTAATACTATTTAGCATACTGGACAACTCATTTATCACCCGATTTATTTATTTATTTGGGGTAACTTGTATTATTCGGGGAAGAATAATGTCTGTAGAAGGGTCTGTCTAAGGATATCCGGCTCTCTGGTCCTCCGTCATGACCCTGGAGAGTGTGGCGGTCACGGAGAGCTCCTCTGCCCGGGGATTCTGCTCCTGCTGCGGGGCAAAAATCATGCCGTACTTCTCCGACAACGCGGTCGCTTCTCAAAACCAGATCAACCAGCTGTAAGTAAAGTTAATCGTATTCACCGCATTTACGAGCCTAGTCGTCAAACCTTACGCACTGAAGTCTTTATTAGTCTTGTTTGTTTTTATCACTGCACTGACTTTTCTCACGAATGCAAGTGGTTACGGTAAATAATACACTGCGAAATGCTTCGCGTCACATCTGGAAGCAGAAGTGGATGTTTCTCAAGCCTTTGTGACGTATCTGTGTGTGTTGTGAAAGATGACAGTAGAGCGGTGTGATTCACCAAACTGTAGATGAGGTTAAATGATGAGTCGTACTAAAAGCGGGCCACAGGGTTTTACCTTAACCATATAAAGTCATGAATACATTGTGATGGCTCTTGTACTTTTTTTCGGGAATCCAACATAAGTAGAGGCGATCCGTAATGGCATGTTTTAGTTGTATTGTTTGTTTTATGTTTAAATAATTAAAATAAAAACAGAAGTGTTAAAAAGTTTGTGGCTCACTAAGAATAAGTACTTTGCTGAATAAAAGTATTCATAAAACAAAATCTTACTGACCCCAAAATAGTGTATAATTTTCATTGACTTTTTACATTTTTCATTTAACTGCAGTGTTATTTGGTAGCTTCTCATATTGAAAAATATATGAACGAACATAAGGCAGTTTGATTTGTTTGAGTTGGAGTTGTTATTCTTTAATGTTTCAAGGATCGAGATCAGATCATGAGGTCTTTGATGCAAAGACCAAGTGTAAATGTTCTCCAAGCTGATAGGTAGCAATGTGTTTTTAGGAAGTAGCTCGAGACACATGCAAAAGATGTGATTTGGCTAAGTGTAAATGCATGAATTTGCTCTTTGAAGTTTAGGATCTCCAAAGAAAATGAGGTGCATTACAACTGTTGCCACTGGTATTGTTAGAGTTAATTTTGTAGAACTTGAGCTGGGTCAAGTTCTGCATAAACTTTCCCGTCAAGCATTTGTACCATTATAAAAAAAAGTGAACTCAGTTAAATTTGCATGTTGTGTGGGTATTGCAGATATGACGGGTATCTTTTCTGTTTTGTAAGTGTGATGTACAGTATGTACCCCATCAGATAGCAATCGATTAATATGCATGAAATTACCAAATGTAAAATCTTTTTGAAGATTGACACATTTGACTTTCCATTCAGGATTTTATATTTATATATTTATTTATTTATTTTTGCTCTGGCAAGATGCCAGCATTAATTATGAAAACATGTTGATGGATCTCACAACAAACCTGTAGCCAAACTGAGCTCTTACGTCATTCGTTGAATTAGATTTGAATTTTTTTTTTTTTTATCACTCGCATAACAATGTAGTTTCGACCACAGCTTTTGCATACTTCATGTCCAAGACCCCAGACAGTGTGAAACCTCAAAGTGAACATTGTGCACTAAATCCAGTTGCTGTACACCCCAGCATACTGTGTAATCTGTAGAGTCAGGCCTAAACTCAAGTTGATTTGTTTTTTTTTATGTTTCAGTGCATAGAACAGAGATATATGACTTTGTTTTTAGACTACTGACAAATGTCAGGTGACTGCTTAGTCCAGTGTTTCCGTTTTCCTTCTTAAGCAGAAGAATCAGTACTGCTGTAATTTATATTGTATTAGTAGGAAAGACTTGATCACTGGGGTGGAGTTCTGTTTTATCTTGCGAACAGTAGATTTGCTTTGATCTGTCAGATAGGGCAGATGATACCTGATGGGAATTACTGTGATAATATTTAAGCATATAAAAACCTCCATTACTCCTCATACACTGCCAAGGCAAACAAAGCTAAGACTAGGTCTGTGTTTGTCAGTGAGCTTTAATGATTAACTTGGGAAATTACAGGTGTGATGTACTGGAAGGAAGTTGAGTAGTGTGTTAAAACTTGCCACAGAATTGTTTGCCTTGACTTCAAACACTGTGACGTAGAGAAGCTAAACAAATTCCAGGGAAAGTTAAATATGCACTTGATTGCTTAAAGGTTGCCAATGTTATGGGGAAGTCTGAAATAGTTCGTTGAAATATAGGGTGTAACTGGTTTTGTAAAATTGCTTCCTCCTAACTCTTAAAAATTGTGTTGAATCATCAAAACCCAGCTGAGATGATGCTAAAAATTGTTTTTAAAGCAATAAAATACTAAGTATTGACAACTAGGCTGTATAAGCTATTATTTAACATAAAGAAACGGTATAACATAACTTGTTTAAACACATCCGTTGTTTATGGCTATAACTTCTATATGAGAAAACAAATCATGATGTATGTTTTTATGATTGCTTATGTGTTTGTACAGCACTTTGTTCAATGACAAGTTGTGTAAAAGTGCTTAATAAATAAATAAGGAAAGGAAGGAAATCAGAATTTGGGAAACTGGATTTATGTCCGTGTTATTTTAGCATTATTTATGTGCTATTATAGTTTTAGTAGTTTTATTGAACTTATTTCAGTTAGCTGCCAAGCAAACATTTCAAGTTTTCAAGTTGATCTAAAATTTATTTTTATTTTTGTATTTTTTCAGCTTTATTGCAGTTGCCGGAAATTAGTTGATATATTTTTAGCTTTAAGTTCAAATTTCAATGACAGGACTATAGAGTCCAATAAAATAATTAACAGGCTTGTATTTAATTACACCTCAGAAAAAGCAACTCTTTTCTCCAAATTGACTTAATTTCTGCTGCTAACACAATCTTATTTTGTACTCTTCTTGTGAAGTGCTTAAACACTTTTTTAAAATTATTATCAATATATTGCTTAAAACTTAAAAATATAATCTTACACGCCACAATGTTTGAATTCATTTCATACTTCCAAAAGTGGTTTCTTTGGCCTCATTCACTGACATTTCTTCTCTGGATTGACCCTTCACCAGAACCCCCTCCTCTCTCCTCAGTCTAGTCAGTATGACTTCAATTGGTTACCCATGTGCACCAATCAGAAAGCAGGACTGTGAACCAGAATAGTGCCTTGCCATCTTATTTAATTTTAAAAACTAGGGCTGTAGTCAAAGTTTTACCCTAGTGTTTGATTGTCCTCATTGGTGTTTTCCAAACCTTTCTCTATCTTCACATATCTCTCGTTTTGTCTATTTATGTCTCTTTATTAGTGGCAAGGGGCCTCATTTCTGTCTCAGAAGGTGACAGAATGCCATCTCCTGCTCTCGCTCTGAATCTCTCAGGCCTGAACTCATAAGGCCTTCAGCCCGGGCCTATATTTATCCCCTCCCTAGTGGGAGAGCGACTAATATGGCCAGGGACAGGTGGGGGTCAGGCATCTTCAGCTTGTTGCGTGGCTCTCAATGGCCCCTTACATAGTGATGATTGTGTCTGTGCCCTAACAAGTACTGTCCAGTGCTTCGTGCCAAAAGATGACCCTCCCACCCTCTTTCGTTCTATCTCTCCCTAAGCTGTGTAGACGAATGCAGCCAGGTCATCCGTTTCCTCTCTCTGAGCGATCTAAATTTTGTGTCGGCGTGGATGTTTATGCCCTTACATGTCTGCCTCGGTGAAATACCAGTTGGATCGCATGGCCCTGGTGCCCTCTCCGCTCCCTGCACACGGATACTGCATGACTTGTTCTGCGAAAACCAGCGTCAAAGCTTTTTGGACTTTAGTAGATTAGACTGCAGTTTGCACAAAGTAAATTGGTAATTAACCTGAAGTACTTTTGTTAAATGTAATACTCCATCTTAAATTGTTAAAAAAAAAATTGTGTATGAAGATTTTATGAAAATAATATATATATATATATATATTTATTTATAGTTTTAGATTTTATCTTAAAATATTTATTTGCAAACTACCAGACTAAAGATAATCTTTATCACACCCTGATGTTGTAATCAAATAGTTTGCATGCTTTCTGCACAAACTTACAAAGTTTTGCCCCAAACTCTCTTTCAGCTGTCGTGTTTGGTTACATGAGATGATATACAGTAGCTACCAACACTGTAAAAGTCCATCAGCATTCATTTACTCTGCCGTTTATTTTTAGGTTTGTAAAATTAGCCACTGCCCCAGTCTGCAGCTCATATCCCCTCATGTGCTGATAGATGATGCCTAAAGCATGAAAGTGCAAAGTGCAGAGCCTGGAGAGAGACTGTACTAAACTCTCACTTTCTGTCTCTCCGTCTGTCTGTCTGTCTTTTGGTTTTTATTTTTATTTTTTCATATCTAGCTTCCTGTAAGAGTATTCCATAAAGCATTCTCTTAGCCATACTAGTTGCAGCCACGGTCCAAAATAATTTTTTTTATCACACCTGCCAGTGGCAAGTGTGCCCTGTACTGGCCATGAAACTGTGTTTTGCTTATTTATTAAAATTCAAATTAAGTTTAAAATGTGATTTATTCCTGTGAAGGCAAGGCTGAATTTTCAGCAGCCATTGCTACATTCCATGATTCTTGAGAAATCATTCTAATATGCTTATTTGGTGTTCAAGAAACATTTATTCTAAATAGATTCTTTTCGGAATAGAAAGTTTAAAAGAACAGCATTTATTTTAAAAGGAATTTTTGTATATATAAATGTATTTTTGATATAAGTGTCTGTCAAACTGTCGCTTATGATCAGTTGAATGCATTATAATTTGTTTTCTTTTAGAACCAAAGTCCCAAAAGGGATCAGTACGATTTTATTACAAAAACATGAAACCACTTTGTCTTGAACAAATATTTTTCATTTTAGTGTTTGCATGTTTTGTATAGTGTAAAACACCTTTTTTGTTTTTTGCTTTATAAAATTTTGTTTCCTAATAAAGTTCAAATAATTTTTTTTATAATTTTCAAATTAATAAGTGGTAGTTTTGGACCCTGGGGCAAACTATAAAAGAGAGAGGCCATGACATAGACAGGAGGCTAAAAAACCGACACTAGAGAAGGGAGGAAACCGCTGGATCAGGGGTGACTGGGATGTGGGAAATGAGCCCCATTGAGCCTGATGTTTTTTTCCTTTGTGTTTTTATTCGGGGTGTGACTGCCCAGGGCTTCTCGCGTTCCCTCTATTCTGCAGTCCTTCCTCCCCCAAAATTCTGAGACTGAGAACTAGTTTCTACAGAATGTCCCAGATTCCGAGTTGGACATAAAAAGTCCAGAGCCTGTGGCATGTGATACAGGAGCAGCAGTTTATGAGCGTGCCCTCGGGTCGCTGTACGTGTTGATTTGAAGGTGTTGCTTCGTAATGACAGCTGTTACAGGTCAAACGTCGCCCGCTCTGTTACCGAGCCTCTGCTGGGCAGAGGCCATAGTCAAACTGATAAACTACAGCATCTCCATAGTGATTTCTGGAAACAGTCTCTCTCACACTCGGCATGAGCCGCTTCATTTATTTCACAATGTCACTCTGCGGTCTCTATGAGTGCATTTTTTGCTTCACTGTGGCTTTCAGATATCACACATCTGTACCATTTAAAATCTGAATGTTGACCATTTAACTACCTTTTCTATATTATTATCATATGTATAATAATAATCTTTCTCTCTATTTGTATTTTTGTCATCAGTATCAGCGAGAACTTCCTAACCGTCAAAGGTGCCGCCCTCTTCCTCCCGCAGGGAAATGGCTCCTCCCCTTCTTCAGCACCCCGCATTACACAGCGGCGGAATAAACACACAGGTATGAAAAGGCTCTCTTGACACATTCATTGTGTGATTCTCCATCTGTCAGATGCAGCTCAATATAATGGTTATATGGAATCAGTTATTGACTCTGTTTTGAGTTTTGCTTTGAGCTATACTATATGGCAATACGTAAGACCCTGGAGATGAAGGACATTTCATCACTGAGGAATATTTTTGTGCATGCATTTGCATTCATTTTGATAGACAAACCGCAGTGCCTGCAGATAGACAGCATTGATTTCATTATGAGTCCCATTAGCTTACAGGAATGCATTATGAAGGGGAACTAGGAACTGTCAGACAGTCAGTCAATAGGAACTGTCAGTATTCTTTAACCTTTTTTTAATAACAAAAGTATGTAATGATATACAGTGTTTCCAAAAACATCTTTGGCACATTTGCCACACTTACATTTTATTGCATTAGATGACAATATATCAAATTTAGTATGCATTTCCTTTTTTTATTATTATTATAAAAGTTGCAAAAACGCTTTAAGCAACTCTCATTAACCTTTCTTGTATTTAATTCTCCAGTTTGTTTTAATATTTCTATTCCTGATTTACAAACTCGAGCTAATCAAACTCGAGCCTGACAAAGAACATTTGTCTCATGTGGGAGGAAGTGAAATTGACCTCTGAGTAATTTAGATTATTAGCTCACCCAAAAAATTAACATTTTTGTCATCATTTATTCACCCTCATTTCGTTCTAAACCTGTATGAGTTTTCTTTCGTGTTGAACATAAAGGAATATATTTTAAAGAATTTGTAAGATCCAAACGGTTGTTGGTCCCGATTGACTTCCAGAGTATTCCTTTAACTGTAGTATGCAAATGTCACAGCAGTAGTATCTGGGAAGTTTATGGTTGTTGAATGGTTCATTCGCAGGTGACCTTCAGCAGCATTTGCAGACCATGTTCACCCTGCTGCGTCCAGAGGACACCATCCGCCTGGTAATAACTACCACCATTCAGACATTATAAATCAAAACACAGGCAACAGAATGCTGATCGAGTCTCTATCACAGGCTGTCCGGTTAGAGAGCGCCTACACCCTACATACACGGTACATGGTCATCGTCTCCACCAATGGTAGACAGGACACTGAAGAAAGTGTGGTTCTGGGAATGGACTTTGGCAATTCAGAAAGGTCATTATAATGCAGATGCTTTGATACATTCATTTTTCATTTGCTGCTCTAGAAGGGTGGTGCTCAACATGTGATCATGTGTTTCCTGTAGCACTTGCACAGTTGGGCTGGTTTTACCCTTGTGGAGCGATACGCTTATACACTTGGATGGAGATGGGTGAGGCATAATTTTCACACACAAACCAAGTTCTGCATTTTTTAGCACAACTTTTACAAAGTGTTCAGACTGAGCATGTTGTATTCCTTTTTTTAGTGGCTTCAGTGTGTCCACCGTTAACCGAGTCCATGTCTTCAAACCGGTCTCGGTGCAGGCCATGTGGTGAGTGTCTAGAAAGACAGCTTTTTTCACATTCATAATTTTTTTTTACTTAGTGTTAATGGATTTTCTCTCTCGCACATACTTGCAGGTCAGCCTTGCAGTCCCTGCATAAGGTTTGCGAGGTGGCCAGATGTCATAACTACTACCCGGGGAGTCTATTCCTGACCTGGGTCAGTTACTATCAGAGCTGTGTGACCTCCGACCAACACTGCATCAATGAGTGGAACGCCATGCAAGACGTCCAGTCTCACCGCGCAGACTCGCCTGTGCTGTTTACTGACTTGTGAGTTGTATACATGTATACATAAATACACACACGGTACATATTTTGAAAATATTTACATGTATATACATTTATATTTATATTCTTATATTTTAAATGATATACAAGTATATTTAATATATAAACATAACATATTTATCTTAAGTATATACATGTATGTGTTTGTATTTATATATAAATAAGTATACACGTATATATTATGTAAACAAAAAATTTACATTTTGGATGCAATTAATCGCGATTAATCATTTAACAGCACTTAGTAAAAAACACATTTTTTATCAAAAATAAATGCAGCCTTAAAAGTAGCCTTGGTGAACAAAAAACTTACCAACCCCAAACTTTTGAATGATTTTGTAGTTCTCACTTTTTTGTTTTGCTCTGGTGTTGTGGAATATGGGTCAATGTCCTTATTAAGCAAGGGAATTGTTATTGTGCTTTCCATATTTATGGCCAAGTTAATGTTTACAAAACTTAAAGTCAATAATGTTGAATTGCAGTGTTTTTTGCTTGTAAATCAGTCCTTGTTTTTGGAAATGTGAGACGTGCATGTGGTTGTCTGATGCAAGCTCAGTTGAATAGGCCAGGAGGGCAAGTTTGCATCAGAGCAAGACAAGAAGGCATGGCCTTCCCTGAATAGAACGACATGTTATTGCCTAATTGATGAGATGAACTTTGATGGTGTAATCTTTCTAAGATGTTGCCTAGACTGTGGGGGGAATTTCCCCACAGTCAGAGGCATTTCCACGTGCATGTGTTTTTAAAATGCATGACTCTGGCTGCTTGCTTTTTATAGCTCCACGCTGAGATAGATTGATTTACAGTCGGAAAAATGGGTGGGATAGATAGTGGCGGATGGATGGAAACAGGTGGCTTGAGAAGGGGAGTGAAAATTGTCGATCTAGTTGATATTTTGTGAACCTGAAACAGGGCAACAAGGTTGAGCCATAGTTAATGTTTTCCTCGAGGTGAGAGGTCTTATCTATTCCTTTGAGACATCCTGTGCCCATTGAATGAATTTGATTAACTGACACAGCTAAGGTAGTGTAATGTGGGTGCTTTACATACACATATGAATATGATGGGATTGTAACTCTACACTGTCATTATTTTTTGAATGGTCAATCAAACTGGCATGTGTAAACACGTTTAACTTTCCCACATTGGGGCTTTTTGCCCCTCGGATTGTCAAACCCATTGCCCTCATGCACCGCTACCAGCTGAAGGTGTTGACCTACATTAGCAATGTGTTTTTAAGGTTACTGGTAGTGATTAAGAAAACAGTTCAGTCCCCTGGGAACCAATCAGTGCTTGTGTTGCTATCAGTGAAGAGACACTTGTCCCATGGTGAACCCAACACCAGAGGCCTAGGGATGATGCACATTTACCATTTGCACGTTGCATATTACAACAAGCTGGGATTTGATTTCAATTTTTTTGTTTAAATCACGGTTGAGGTCTTCGGTTTTTGTGAAGCCATACTCGAACAATTCAACTCAGACATACAAAGAATCATATGAGATGAGACACACCTCACATTGAGACTAAACTGGATGATTTATGATTCTGGGTTTCATGTATACAGGCCAACTGAGAGAGAGCGCACAGAGAGACTGATTAAGACCTGTTTGAGAGAGATCATGATGCAGAAGGACCTGGAGAACGTCACTTCGAAAGAGGTACAAACAACCATTGTGCATATTGTATGCAACCAAGTAAAACCAAATAAAATCTTGATGGTTTATATAATACCAGTCAATTGTGAGGTTCACATCAAAAATTGGTAACGTGTTGGATAATAACTTTTCTATTCAGATTCGCACGGAGCTAGAGATGCAGATGGTTTGCAACCTGCGGGAGTTCAAAGAGTTCATCGATAATGAGATGATTGTCATCCTGGGCCAGATGGACAGCCCCACCGAGATCTTTGACCATGTCTACTTGGTTGGTCTCTCACCCAGTTGTCTATACTCTTCACTGAAGAGGACTAATCTACTGTGGACTTTTAAAACAGGGTTGTCCAGTCCTGCTCCTGGAGGGCAATTAGCCTGCAGAGTTTAGTTGCAACCCCAATTAAACTTAATCAACGTCTTCAGGCGTACTAGATACTTTAAGGCAGATGTTTTGGGGCAAGTTAGAGCTATTCTCTGCATGACACTGGCCCTCACATAGCAGTTTTGGACATCCCCCGCTTCAAGAGTAGCAAATTTAATGTTCGAATTCTGTTTGTGTTTTCAGGGTTCAGAGTGGAATGCTTCAAATCTTGAGGAGCTTCAGAACAGTGGGTAGGTGACGTTATTATTCCAGGCCTCTCTTTTTAAACAAATACATCCTCTCGGCTGCATGCAGTCATTGTTAATCTTACCACCCCCACTTCCTCAGGGTTCGCTACATCCTGAATGTGACGAGAGAAATTGACAATTTCTTCCCCGGACTTTTCGAGTATCACAACATCCGAGTATATGACGAGGAGGCCACAAACCTCTTGGAGTATTGGAATGACACCTATAAGTTCATTTCCAAAGCCAAGTATGTAGAAAGACTGCTTCTGCTTTTGACAGTTCAATCCATCCATTCGTCGTTCCCGGTAGTGTGCTATAATGAAACTCTTGTCATCCAGGAAAGCTGGGGTGAAGTGTCTAGTGCACTGTAAGATGGGGGTGAGCCGATCTGCCTCCACCGTAATAGCATACGCTATGAAGGAGTACAGCTGGGACCTGGAGAGAGCTTTTGACCATGTAAAGGAACGGCGCTCTGTCACCAAACCAAATCCATCTTTCATGAAGCAGCTTGAGGAGTACCAGGGTATCCTGCTAGCCAGGTATGGGCCACGCACATAGAGCATTAGGTCAGAATAAAGTTCCCTTCATCCCACACACACACTTGCCTTTTGAATAGACTTACTGACACACATTGACCTTAGGATTTCATGCAATTCTTTTTCTCTAAAAAGAAGGTCAGTAGGGATAAGCAAGGTTAAGAGTTTCCATTGAGTAAATGCTCTTTTGAATTAATACCATTGAGTTTCATCGGCATTGTGAGCTAATGCTACGCAGGTCTCTCCACATTCCTTTTGTTCGCAGCTTTTACTGTCATAATTGCTTTCGTGTTTGTATTCCCATTCACACACCCTTAACTATTTTTTTCGTTTGAAAGATGTCGCCGCCCTCTGTGATTCAGCCAACCTTTAATGTTTCCATCACATCAATGAAAGACGTTCATCTAACACTCTTGTGTCTCTTTCTTTCTCTTTTGCTTGCTAATGTTTTCAGCAAACAGAGGCATAACAAGCTGTGGCGTTCCCACTCAGACAGTGATCTGTCAGAGGCTCACGAGCCACTGTGCAAGGCACCACGCTCGCTGGACTGCTCGGACCCTCACAATAACAATGGTCCTCCTTCCATTCAGCAGATGCTGGGCATTGCTGTGATAGAGTCCCTTACCAATCCACAGTCTGCTGCTGACAACACTCATACCAATTTGGGCGAGTCGCCCTCTAAGCTGGCACATGAAGACCCCATTCTCCCGCCTCGTCCCAGGCAACGATCGGCCACAGTTGTGCCTGATCATTATATGGTGAGGAACTCTCGTTTGAACCTTGTGGTGAGCGAGCCTATTGCACGTCGCCATCCTCCTCCCTCTCTACATGTACTTTCACCAGAGGAGGGAGAGGGCAATACAACTTCAGACCTCCACGCCCAGTCATCTCACAATGTGCCTGAGCCAAAAACAGACTGTGTTGAGTTGTCCCCAAACACACCTGATCAGAATGACTCTTATCAAGTGTCAGAAACTTTAGAACTATCTCTGGAAAGCAATGTCAGTAAAGATGAAGGGAATCTGCCTTCTCCAAGCACGCCCGAGGCTGACAGCCCCTCAGGAGCCCCTGCGGTGTCCGAGCTGGACTCCAGTGATGATAACAACAACCCCAACACTGCAGATCTGGGAACAGCAGTGTCCTGCCTCAGCACAGATAGCATTGACTTCTTTAGTGCCAGAGAGAAATTCCTCTGCATGTCCCAGGATAGTCAGCCCGCTCGCTCGTATTCTGAAACAACCACTGTCTGGTCACCTCAGTCCAGATGCACCCCACCCTTGGCTGATTCCAGTGAGGAAGCTAATGAGGTAAGAGTTGGCCATCCCTTCAGAGATCATTGCACTTCCTGATTTATCATGCTTAAAGATGAATGATAAAACACACATGGGAATGACTCATTTATTAATCTAACAGTAAATGATAAAGGAAATATGTGCAAGCGACACCAGTACTACACTGCCTTCTACTGGTCTAGTCTAGAATTGCCTTTAAAGGGACAGTTGACCCAAAAATAAAAATTTGTCATTTACTCACTCACATGACAAAAAGTCTGACTTCTGTGGAACACAAAAGGACAAAATATTGGCTTTCAATAAAAATAAAAATAAACTTTATTATGGTATAGTGAAATGCATGGTGAAAATGTCCATTCTATTGTAGACTCAGAAGACTGGGAAATATAAAACTAAGTTGAATTTAAGACAAATGCAAGGGTACTTAAATGATGACATGAATGAAAGTATTTTCATTTTAAGGTGAACAGTTCTTTTAATGTGGTAACATTTACGTTAATGTGGTAAGCTCTCTTTGTTGAGAGTGAAATGGAACAATGTAATAATTACCTCTTGTAATTATTCCTTTTTGCTTTTCTCCTTCCTAGTGCCACACCCACTCAGAGACCAATAGCAATGCCGTGCCCCTCCTCCCTCACAATGACAACAGCGTGTGTGTGCGTCATATAGTTACTGAACTGGAATCCATATCACACACCTGCAGTCCACCACTGGCACGCAACTCGCCTCAAACATCTACACTGGAGGAGGTGGATGAGGAATCAGCTTCGGTTCCTCATTCTCCCCCTGACAGGCCCTCAGGATCCGTGCGCCGGGCCACCGAGCAGTTGGAGCTTATACTACGTCAGGGTCAAGAGGTTTCTTCCTCTCTGTCTCCTCTTTCTTCCCCATGCTTGGACGGTTCAGAGCCACACTCCAGTAAGCCAGAGGGCACTGCAGCTCTGACTTGCACTGAGCCCCAGAAGGCTCCAGATGGAAAACTTCATGACACCAAATTGCTCGATGATGAGGATTCTGGTATAATCCCTGATCCTTCCTTCTCAGTGTATTTTGAAGGGAGCGTTTCAGTGGAGGCTGACCAGATCACTTTGAACCCCACTCTTGAGCCCAGTTCTGGTTCTTCCTCTCTGTTGTGGCTAGAAGGGGTGACCGAGTTGGAGACCGACGTGGACGACCCGTTGAGACCCCATGTCCGACTGGCACATAGCAATGAGGACTTGCAAAAGATCCAGGAGACTCTTCGAGAGCTCCAGGCGTTTTTATATGAGGCTGGAGGACTGGAGTTGTGCACTGGACAAGTTGAGGAGAACCAGTCGCCTGAGGACAAGCAGGACTTGATAGATGGGGAGCAGCGATTGGAGCCCAAGGCACCTGCGATGTGGCAGAGAGCCATGGAAATCGAGGCCCGTATCAGACAAGCTGGACTCACACCTCCTTCGCTCATGAAGCGCTCTGCCTCACTCGCTAAACTGGACAGGCTAGAGCTATCTACTAATGACTTGAGTGACTGGGACTTTCACCCGGCAGTAACAGGGTTTCATCAACCCTCCTCTTCCTCTTTATCCACCTTTGACTCTTTGCCACTGAACCACAACCACGATGACGCCCATAAAAAGCAGCGTGTTCTACCTCAGAGTCCTTCTGCCCCGGATTCCACCCTTCAGGTGGAAAGGGCTGAAGGCTCCGCCCACCTCTCACCCTCATGCCCACATCAGACTCAAGTGGGTGGAGCCAATCCCCCTGAACACACCTCTGTCCAGCCTACCGTTTCGGTGTCCACGCGACAACATGTGAAGACTCACCCCATTCGTCGTTTCCGCAAAGCACTGGACAAGAAAAAGACAGTCACCGTTTTGTACAACACCATGTAACCACAAACTTTCACATGCTGGTTTTAGCCGCCGTGAAGGACTATCTCAGACTGCACCCAATTTAAGTTTCATTCAGTAAAGTCCAAGCTAAACTTATATGCTTAAGTGTATGCTACTGTAGGTGTGAATGAGGGGCATGTGTGAGCGAGTGAGTCTACGTCAGTTTTGTGTTCAGAAATCTTTCAGGTAGCAACTCAAACAAGGGGGTTGTTTCTTCAACATGCACTTTACTCTCTTGTTTTTCATTTTTATTGTTTTGTTTTTTTTAGATAGCATTTTTATTCGAATATTGTTTGCACTGTCTTGAACGGTAGAATTGACTGTATGTCTGAAAGCATGATTCTGTTTGAAACCAAGGTAAACTTGATAAACCTTTTTTTATCCTGTGCTTTAGCTGTGACTATTATAAAATAAAACTGCACTATTTTAATTATTTGTCAGTTATTCTTTCTTTAGACCGGTTAATACTTTTAGGATTGGTGGTAGAAGTTTGGTGGTGATGGTAATTATTATTATTAAAGTACTATTATAAATTTGTTTAATACTGTTTTCTGAATTTGGCTGAACAGAACAGAACGGTCTACCCTGCTTGTCTTTTAGTTCTGTTTGAACATTAGCGCCACAATGTGGTGAGAAGCACTACTGCATTACAATGTAATGCTGTGATTAGCTTAGGGATTGCTGTATGTGCGCAATACAAGCCTTTAAGCATTATTGTAACATTCAACTTTTTCTTGTAATTTAAGTTAATTGAAATGAGAATCATAATGTCTAACTAAGCCAATTAAGCATTCTGAAATCATTTTACAAAAAGCTATTTCAAAGGCTTTTAAAATATCTTGTAACATCCCTTTGTGGCCATTATATTGCTTTTCGCTTAGCTTACGAGGACACCCTTGATGCATATTAGTGAAAGTAATGAGAGACTAAGCATAATCTGTTTCACCAGAGTCCATTTTTAAGTGGCTATTATGTTTAAATATTCTCATCGTAGTACCTGTGCCGACTGACTCGGATTAATATTGTTCACTGGTGTTGAGTCACTACATAGCCAAAGCTTCCTCTAGTCTGCTGATTCATACTGGAAATGGACCAGTGATGCTTAAAACACTCCCCTGATAGTCCCAAAATAATCATAGGAATTAAGGTGTTTGAAGCATTTAGCAAATGGCAAAAAGCTATTTCAAATTATTGTTGAACCTCCTGGTGGAAAATTTAATCTGAATCTGTACTTTTTAAAAGCGACATGACAGTACATATTTAGCAGGCCTAAGTGATGAACACAACAGTTATGTAGTTATCTGTCATTTATCATTATCATGACTACCATCTGAATGTCTCAACAGAAATCGAGTCTCATCAGACAAGGCAACATTTGTCCAATTTTGGTGAGCTTGTGCAATTGTAGCCTCTTTTTCCTATTTGTAGGAAAGTTGCTCTTCTATCAGCTTGAATCAGTCGGCCCATTCTTCTCTCCTCAACAAGGCATTTTCCCCCACAGGACTGCCGCATACTGGATGTTTTTCCCTTTTCACACCATTCTTTGTAAACCCTAGAAATGGTTGTGCGTGAAAATCCCAGTAACTGAGCAGATTGTGAAATACTCAGCCCGTCTGGCACCAACAACCATGTCACGCTCAAAATTGCTTAAATCACCTTTCTTTCCCATTTTGAGATTCAGTTTGGAGTTCAGGAGATATTCTTGACCAGGACCACATCCCTAAATGCATTGGAGCAACTGCCATGTGACTGGTTGATTAGATAACTGCATTAATGAGAAATTGAACAGGTGTTCCCAATAATCCTTTAGGTTGAGTGTATGTTACAATATATGCTGTAGCATGATTATGCCATGGTGGTTCAAGGTATTAAAAAACAAACAAAAAAAAAAAACATTCTTTATGCAAAGTTAATGACACTTGAAATGTATTGTTAATTTAGATGTCCTTTATTCTGAATGCCTTTAAGTTACAAATGTGAACAATATATTTGTCACATACAAACACAACAGCAGCACTCCACACAAACCACAGCATCAACCAAAGTCAAATTAAAAACGGTTAAATATAAATAATGCTCTTATAATATCTTTTACTAAAACGTCATATCAAGCATTCCTTAATGACTGAACCAGCATTCACGAGTCGCACAATCATAAGATCAAACCTATGTGTTTATCAGGAGCTCTGTCTCCAGACACCTTCATCACATCCGTTTCCTTTGAAAACTGACGCTTAATCCCTTGTGCTTTAGCATTGAAGATTTTTAGACGTGGAGTATGGCCATGTTTCCTAATTTGTTTTTCAGATTCACCTGATAACATCAAACCCTGAGGGCACGTCACTCAGGCCCAGAATATATCTGACTAAGGAGAAACATCTATTTTAAGATTCTTCAATAAAACTTTCCACTTCCTCTTCGCTCAGGGCATTATCTCTGCGAGTGATTCCTCCTTTCATGTTTTGTTCCAGAACTGGCACCCCTCATGAAAGCACAATTCCATTTTTGATTAGCTACCGCAGGTGTTCCAGTCATGAGACAATGAGCTCTGATGGTAATGTTGATGGAAGCACTGAATGGAGGCCGAGAAAGAAACATTGTTGTTGAGTGATTGAACAGACGGATGAATGCATATCATGACAATTACACTGATTTACTTACCTAATAGTCAATATGAAAATCAACTTAGCACCATTTGAAGTAGAGCACACACACTGTGTTGTATGCAGATATTTTTCCCCCCCAAAAAAGTGCATTTAGGACACACATTATGAATATTGCAATGAGCATTTGATTCAGATTCAAAGAAATCTTATTATTAACTGTCAAAGTGTACCATTACAATAACTTCTCCAGTGTTTGAATTATCAATCTGGCTAATAATTAAAAATCATGCCATTGACAGTGCACAGAGGGTTACTGCCAAATTCTGTCATATCGCAGGGTTTGGCATTCACTTTAGGGTGCTTACACACTACAAAAAGTGTGGTAAAGGATTTTATAGACAGGATTGCGCAAAATCCATTTTTAGGGTTAGAACTATATATTAAAGCAATATTTTATCTATTTTTTGGTGATCACTGCAGGGTCAAATGGGTGACCCTAGCATTACCTAGTCCAGCACCACCTCTTTGGACCTATTGGGTGGAGCTCGACCTAGTTATGTTTAGGGATAGGGTTATAGTTAGGGTGTGATTGGACCTTCAAGCTCCAACTGTTATGTCCAGGGAGGTGGAGCTGGATGGAAAGCTAGATCCATCAGCTCTACAGGGAGCACCTTCTCTAATAGTGTGAACAGCAAAAGCAAAGCTAACATTTGTATCACTTTACATTCTCTAAATTATCTGTGGGATGTTTTCGCATCACTTGCATAAATAAAAACAATAGAAGCCATTGCCCTATGGGCGTCCCAAGTTTGAATCCCATCTCATGAACCTTTCCAGATCCCACCCCCCTCTCTTTCTCCTATTTCGCATCATGGCATTACTACTGTCCAGTCAGAAAAAAACGGAAAATAAATCTTATAAATAAATAAAAATCCTTTTCTGTTACAAACGGATGTATCAACAAGCTCTTCTCTGATCGGATTACGTGACAATGCATCTTGCGAATTTTCATCTCGAGTTAAAACCTTTAAACTTGCACGTGATTAAGGTGTATAATGCATGATCAAGGCAAATGTATTGCCCAATTCGCATTCCTTTGCATCAGCCGGCACAAATTCGTGTCTATTCATGTCTTTGCATTGACTTTGTATGTAATTTACTTGCGCAAATAATTAGATTAACTTTTGGTCTGCACACACCATTAAACTTCCATGACAAGCAGTTTGTCAAAATGGAAACCTGAGCACCACTGGTCCCCTGTACCTTATTTTTCCATAATTGCCACCTACTTTCAGAGAGAAAATTATCTTTTTTCATATTGGTCTGAACAGACAAATGGCTTGCAAAACTCGGACTGAATTTTCATGTCAAACATTCGCGCTACTGCGAACTGGTCTTTGAAATCAAATGGGAAAACATTTTCTCAAAACCCTCCTGTATGAGATCCTCAAATTTTAAGGATTAATGAAATGGCATTAACCAAAGTTGTTATTAAGCAACTTTGGTTACTTAATGGAAGTGTCACTTAAACAAATCATTAAGTTTTCCTTCTACGCTTTTTGTGAACGCAGCATTCCCATCAAGATCGATGGAGCTGCAGCATAAACTCTTGTTTAAATGCCCTCAAACATTCTTTAAGGAGACATCAAGGCTCCTCAATCCAAGTACAGTCAATCTGATGTGTATTAGAAACCAAAATTAAAGTTATTCTATAATTTAAAACTAAAAAAAGTGGCAAGATTCCCCCAGAACTTACACCTACTGCAAGAACTCTCAGCAAGTGCTCAGATGATGATGGCTTTTAGAAACAATGCCAAGGTCCGCAGTGTGGACTTTCTCAGTCATAAATGCACATTCACACGTTCAGAGACCAGACCGGTGCTGATCAGTCAGTGGATTGCCATGATTTTAATAGTTTTTGTTTGTAAACTTGCAGTGAAGACCGAGGTTTCTCTGTGATTCTGAACGATTCACTCAAGACTGGACAAGAGATCGGCCCATTTTATCCAGTTCTTTGGAAGAAGAGGGTGGGGCCTTTGGGAATGGCCAGCGTAGTTGGTTCCAGATCCCTAGACATGCTCTCCGACCCCTCAGTTCCTCACTTCTCCATGAGTGACAGCTGAATGATACGCTGCAGTTCCTCTTCCTCTCGTCTTTGACGTAGCTCCGCCTCTTCCTGTTCACGGGCGGACAGTGCCATGGCTAGACGCAGCTGCTCGTCATAGCTGCGTGGTGGCTTATTGGTCGGTGTGCTGCGAGGGCTCTCCACAGGGCTGGGTTTGTGCTGTGGGGTTCTGGGTAATGTAGAACAAAAGCAGTGACTGAGACTTCTAACAGAACTTTGGATTTATTACCATTTAACATATCTGTTTTTCATTTTAATTGATTTTAAAATGTAATTTATTTCTGTGATGCCAAAGCTAAATTTCAACATAATTACTCAAGTCTTCAGTGTCATATAATCCTTCAGAAATCATTTGAATGTGCTGAATTTATACTGAAGAAACATTTCTTATTAGTATCAGTTGTTCTGCTTAAAGGTGCAATAGGTGATTGCCTTCAGAAACATTTTTGTTATGCTGGTTGAAAGTCTCTTCACATCCTTATAACAATCATTAAGATAAGTAGTCTAAATGTATTTATCTGTATTTATATATGCTGTGGAAGGCGTAGGACCAAGAAATGTTGAAGGGAGTGTAGGACGTTCGTTTTCAGTGCTATCAGGCTAATGTTAGCATTTTCCAAGATCTCCTACTGCACCTTTAATATTTTTGTGGAAACCTTTGTGGTTTCTTTGATGCATACAGTATGAAGTTCAAAGGAACAGGATTTTTTTTTTTTATTATCTTAAAGAATAGTGACATGGAAAAACTACTAAAAATGTTTTGGATTAATCTCGGCTGCCACAGACAGCATTTCCCTGCCTGCTTTAAAACTCCATGAAGAGCAAACAAAGGTGAGGAGAGAAAGATGAATACCCTAGTGAATTTCTATGAGCTTCACTGAGGCTGTGTATTGACAGTCAAGCCTGAATCAATAGCTCCAGTAAATGTGATGATATTGTGACACTGTCCTTGCCTATTGTGGGTGAGATGTGACTACAGGAGACAGTGGAAGCGGAATACTGACTGCAGACCTTTCGTGCCGGCTGGGGTCACAGGACAGAGAGTGTGTTCCTGGCTTACTGTTGGTCAAAGCCTCCCAGATCGTCACCTGTGGTGGAAGCAGACAGATCAGGTATGTCTAAAAAAAAAGTCTTACACCATGTTCCATGCACCAGATGAGACACACTAAACCGACAAATTATATTAATTATATCTCTTTCATGTTAATCAGGGTTTTTGTCCTAAGCAGGAGCTGCGGGGCTGTCATAACACGAAATATGGCTGCTGTGGGGTACTATAGGTAGTACTACATTGTACTTTGTTTATAACCTACGTTTAGCTTTTAGCTTCTGGTGCTTGTAATTAGTCTTCAAAATTCAAAAGCTGATGTACAAAAACTGTAAGAAACAAACTTTTATTGGACACAGAGATTATTTTCTGTAATTATTCATTATTAAAAAACTGCATTAAATATAGTTTTTTGTAAATTCATTTGCTTTTGAATCTGGCTCCACATAGCTTCATTCATCATCATTTTTGGATTCAGAAGAACAGAAAGATTTTTTTGATGCCATGGGGTTTGAAGTCAAAAATCACATAATGTGCATCTGTGTGACTGCATCTCAGACCTGGTCATATTCTGATCCTGCCTCTATCAGGCTCTGCTGGATGGCGTACTGTAGGAGATCATCTTCCTCTTCTCTAATGTTCTCCCTCTGGTTTCCTCCTAAAATGCTGTACCCTCGCGGAGCCTCAAACACACAAGATGGGATCTCTCCTCCGCGACACGAGTCTGATTTATACCCAAACACACATTCATGAAACCCAGTACAGATTACTATAGTCTAATGAATTGATCAATGGATCTGAGTTACATCTGTACTACAGGCAGCGCTATAAGGAATGCGATCATTAAACATTTATCCGATCAATTCCTCTCCGGCCATTAAAAATGGCAAGTGCTTTGTCTGAACACTCTATTACTTTGTAACACCATATTTTTCAATCTGACCATCATCTTAAATGGTTTCTAACAATTACATTTCCCTGCAGGTTAAAGGCAGGTTGATTCTTACTTGTTGAGCTGGAGCTGGACACGCTGGAGGAGTCACTGCCTGGAGATGGAGTCTCTGTCCTGGGGCTGTCCTTCTGTCCGTCCCCTTCAGCATCCACTCGGGGCAAACCACCCTCTTCACAACCATTTAGGTTCCCAAAGGTGATGCGAGCATTCAGGATGTGGTAGATGGGAATTTCTGTGGTGAGATGTTATTTTTGCATTAGTCCAATTTTATTCAAAATTACATTGCCAAGATGTAAATAGGTTTGTTTCTTCATCAGAACAGGTTTGAAGAAATACAGCATTACTTGCTCACTGATGGATTCTCTGCAGTGAATGGGTGCCGTCAGAATGAGTCCAAGCAGCTGATAATAACATCACAGTAATCCATAAGAAATCCACACACTCCAGTCCATCAATTAATGTCTTTATTAGAAACAGTTCTATCATTAAGGCACTTTAACATTGCTTCTGGCCAAAATACTAGTCCATAATCCATAATACGCTTCCAGTGGGAAAAGTCCATCTCAAATCCACCCACATATTTGTTTAGAACAGTTTTGGACTGTTTTTGCTTGTAAACAGGGCTTAAACTGTGCATATTTCTCGCCTGATTCAGATGAGACAACTTTTTAAAAGCAATATTACGGGTAGAGCTTTTTTATTCTTCTTACAAACATGTAGCTTTTCATATCACATATCATTAATTGATGCACTGGAGTCATGTGGATTTTTTTTGGAGAAGTTTTTATCAGCTGTTTGGACTCTCATTTTGATGGCACCCATTCACTGCAGAGGATCCATTGGCGAGCAAGTGACACAATGCAACATTTCTTGATGCCATGCTAAATTTCTCCAAATCTGTTCTGATGGAGAAACAAACTCATCTACATCTTGGATTGCCTGAAGGTGATTACATTTTCAAAATTTGGGTGAACTTCTCTTTTAAACGTCTGTGTGGCTGTAACCTATCCATACTTTGGAGACAAAAAAAATCTGTTAAATCTGGCAATTTTACAATTTTCAGACACATAGTTCCTTCTCAGTAGTTTATTTTCCTCTCTCTCTTCCTCACCTATTTTGACGGGAAAGCCAGGAGGCAAGCGCAAGGTGATGAAGTCCCTAAGCTTGGCGAACAGTGCGTTGGAGATGGCCATGAGGTCGATGATAGGAGCCACCTGCTCCGACAGAGATAAAGGGTGTGATTCACACAACCACAGCTTGGCTTTGAACCTGGGGAAAAACATACTGTCCAAATAAGACACCTGTGTGACCTCGTACAGTCTTAGCCGTTTCACATGTCAATTGGTGTCCATAAAAAAAGCAACGTAATCTCTTATGCCTTTGAAGTGGAGCAGTGTTTTTTATGTTGTATTTATAGAATGTGTCTCAAAATGAAAACAAAAGCAGTGTTAGACTGATACACTACCTTTGTGTTTTGGTGGTGAGGTGACAGGGCTGGCCGATGTCTCTCTGAGTCATGTTGGGATTAAAGTACTCCTCTGCCGTCACGGCCAAAGGGTTCGTTGCAGGACATGATATCTGAGTCACCATAGTGTGCTATAAAACACACACCCACATACACACACACTTTATTTTGAAGCTACAGATGTGACAAAATACTAGAAAAGCACTTTAGGTGTCTTGATGATAAATGAAGAAATTCTTGACAGGCTCTGTTCACTCACTCCGTTGTTAGGCCCTATGTGCTGTTCAGCGATACCCAGGAAGGATTGCAGAGGAGTCTTGCCCCCTGAAACAAAAGCACAACACACAGCAGATCACATTACAGAAGATGTGCACAATCCCATTACATCACAGTAACCATAGACAAGACAAAGACGCTGTTTGTTTGTGAATTATTTGAGTGGGCATAGAAATAATGAATCACCATATTCAATGCAGCATGCACACCAATACACACGCTCATTGTGTTTTGTAAAAATAAAAAAATACAAAATAGCATATGCATTTCAAAAACAGAATTTATTTATCTTTATTTTTGTCCTTAAACCTGCATTTTATCGTTATGTTCACCAAAACTGCATTTATTTCATAAAAAACACAGTAAAAACAGTCATATTATTAGATATCATTACAATTTAAAATAACTGTTTACTATTTGAATATATTTTAAAGTTATTTATTGCTGTGATGCAAAGCTGAATTTTTAGCAGCCAATTCTCCAGTCTTCAGTGTCACATGATCCTTCAGAACTCTTTCATATATGTTGATTTGCTGATGAAAGAAACATTTCTTTATTATTATCAATGTTGAATCCATTGTACTAATTAATGCTTCTGGAAACCGTGATGCACTTTTTTTCAGGACTTTTTTTTTGAATGTTGAATAGATTAGGGTTTATTAAAAAAAATATATTAACGTTTTGTACCATGATAAATGTCTTTGCTGTCACTTATAATCAATTTAACACATTTCTTCGGAATAAATGTAATATATTTAAAAAAATCTTATTGAACCCAAATATTTGCCCAGTAGTGTTTTGATTTAAGAAAATGATTTTATTTAATTTTTTTATATTTAGATTTTTATTGCATAAGTTTCAGCATTTCCTTTCCACAAATAAATATATACACAAAATAAATATCTTAACAAAAGTTAATTCTTTCTCTTATTTCAATAGACCGTACAGTTGTGTATTCATTACTTAGCCAGTAATGCTGGTACCAAATCTGCATATAAGATTTTATTCATTGTGTGACTGAAAATACAAAAAAATATATATATCTCAATGTAAACGTGGGCATATAAAGATTTTGATTTGAAACAAACTGGTCAGTCAAACGTACCTTTGGGTTTTGTTTTGTGCTGGTCGGTGAGATGGTCAGTACGTGTACGTGTGATCAGCTCAACATTAGAAGCACAGTAAACCTGAAGCAAAGACACGAGAGCATGAGTTTAGTTCACTCTTTTTTTTAGATTTTTTTTATTAATCTGTCACATTATATCAGTGACCGAAAAACAACACTAACTCATCCCACATGAGAAATGCTGTTCATGGTCTTGACATTTCAAATTATGGAGAACCTTAAAGCAGTGTTAGGATTTTCTGAGCAGTACAGTAAAATGCTCACTACATCTAAAACTCCCTCTAAATGACAAGTCTAGTTTTGTCATGTTGCCTCGCTTCCAGTATATAATGGGTCTAACCGAAAATTGTTTCACAGCAATTTGTTCCTTTCAAATCAGGTCAGCAGATGAAAAAGTTTGCAACTGTGTAACGCTGTGCACATCAAGGCATAAGTGCATGAATATTAATTGGGTCAGAGTCGTTGCTTGGTAACCTTCCAGGAGTGTCCAGTCAAGTACCTTAATTAATATTCATGAGCCAAGCCTTCACCCAAAATCAGATCTGTCAATTTGCCAGCTTATTAACAAACACTTTCAAAAACCTTCCTATTAGCCAAGGATAACTGTCAAGATAAATAAAGACATTCAACTTGAAAATGCTTTATCATCTAAGGTGTTTCATTTCCTCTGTCATGCATCAGTGCATCTTTTTCTGAATTCTGTACTCTAGTGATTCTTAATTGTATTCTTCCATGCCTGTTCATACATATACAAGTGAAATCAAATTTATTTGTAGAGCACTTTTCACAATACATATTGTTTCAAAGCATCTTTATAGACAGTCATGATGTTAATTTTTATAATAATATCTTAATATCTCAATGCCTCATAGTCACATTTAGCAGATTAGAGCTGAAAGATGCTTGGGACAGTTGATGGACTCAAGTGATTTTAAAGCTTTCAAGCGCAAGAAGATGCAAAAGAACTCAATTCAGTACTCACAAGGTGGGATTTGTGCATTTAATGCGCAAGCCCAGAATTAAGTTCTATTTCACATCTTCTTGCTCTTGAACACACAAATACACCTTGCCAATTTGAACTTTAAAATGATATTAAACCATTAAAAAAAATGCATCTATTTAGCATCTATTATCTCATTATGAATGTTGTTATCTGCACAACTTTTAGTGAAAAGTTTTAAATGCAAATTTTCCATATGGTCTCAGACATTTGGATTCTATTGACTGTTGTATTGTGACACAAGCCGTACCTTTGCTTCGTACCCATTCACCACCTCCGTTTTCTCACTACGCCAGCCAAGAATGCCCGTTTTATTCCTGCAGAGACATTCGGGCATGTCACCAGGTTGCCAACATGCCAATATCCAATATCCAATATCACACATTTTATGAGAAAGCTTGGCTCAAAAATGCTGGCTCACACTCTCAGCTTCACAGTAAAGCCACAATAAAGGGTTACAATGCCCTTGCTTTTGAACATTTGAATTGGTGACAATGACTTGCCAATTGTTATTAAGTGCTCACCTCTCAAAGGAAATGTTCTTGGTATCCAGCTGCGTCGCTACCACGGGAGCAGATAGACGGGCTGCCACCTGTTCGTCGCTGGGCTGCAGCGCCCCCAGAAGGCGCAAAGTGTTTGTGCACGGCCTGGTGGAGGGCGAGGTGGGAGAGGAAGAGAGGCACGGCAGCGTCTCGCAAAACACCAGCTGTCTGTCATGATCCACCTCCATTACCATGGCGCTGGAGTCTGAATGACAGGTGGAGAGAGAGAGAGAGACCGAACGGATGGAAGCCAATTAGAGAGTGTGGCGAAGTGAGCCTGAGGTTGTTTCCATGCCAATGACGGCTTGTTTGAAAATACACTGAGCGAGAAGTGGCATCGAGAACAAAAGCAGAGATCAAACCTAAATCTGATTTGAAGGCATCAGGCAGAGAAAAATAAAGGTGGTTCAGTGCAGGGGAAAAGCCACTGCACGCACCTTGACCCCTGAATATGAAGCTGCGATTGCCTCTTTGCCAGGTCATTTGCTCAAATCCCATGAGCGTTGTGTCCACCCGCAAACACTGGCCACTCTTCCATACCCGATATGTGTCACTCGGACAGATACGAGACACGAGAGGAACTGGAAATAGAAGGAGAGTTCAACAATAGCAGGACATGAGGATGTGGAAAGAGGAAGTCACTGTCCAAACATGCCATTTACGGCTAGACGTGCCAGTATTCGGTAATATGATATATCACTACTACATGCCCTTTATATTTTTTGAAAATGTTTTGATTCTTTATTATTCAGTCACACTTTACATTAAGGCTTCATTATTTAACATTAGTTAATTCATTAGTTAACATAAACTGCCAATGAAAGATTCTTCTATAGCATTTATTAATCTTAGTTAATAGGATCAAAAGATGTAAATGTACTATTTAATGCACCTGAACATACATTAACAGCTGTAAGAATAGTAACTTCTTAATAGTGCTGTCAAACAATTAATCGTGGTTAATTGCATCCAAAATAAAGGTTTTGTTCAAATAGTATATATGTATGTGTGTGTACTGTGTATATTTATTATTTATATATAAATACACACCCATGGATGTATATACACTACCGTTCAAAAGATTGGGATCTTTAAGACTTGTAATGTTTTTAAAGAAGTCTCTTATGCTCATCAAGGCTGCATTTATTTGATAAAAAATACAAGGTAAAATAACGTAATCTTGCAAAATGTTATTACAATATAAAATAATGGTTTCTATTTTAATATCCTTTACAATATAATTTATTTCTGTGATGCAAAGCTGAATTTCCATCAGCCATTACACTAGTGTAAAGTGTCACATGATCCTTAAGAAATCAATATAATATGCAGATTTTTTTCTTAGAATTGTCAATGCTGGCAACAGTTGTGCTGCCATATTATACATACATATATATATATATATATATATATATATATATATATTTTTTTTTTTTTTTTTTTTTTTTGGAAACTGCGATACTTTTCATGATTCTTTGATGAATAAAAAGTTAAAAAGAACAGCATTTATTCAAAATATCAATATTTTCTACCAATATAAATCTTTGCCATGACTCATCAATTTAACACATGCTTGCTGAATAAAAGTTTACATTTATAAAAAAAAAAAGGATAAAAATGTAACTGACCCAAAACTTTTGAACGGTAGTGTGTATTGTTAGAAAATGTGTATATTTTAAATAAATGCTCTTTTTTTTTTTTTACTTTTTATTCATCAAAGAATCCTGAAAAAGGGATCACGGGGTTCAAAAAATATTAAGCAGCACAACAGTTTCCAGCACTGATAATGAATCTGCATATTAGAATGATTTCTGAAGGATCATGTGACACTGAAGACTGGAGTTATGATGCTGAAAATTCAGCTTTGAACACAGGAATACATTAGATTTTAATGTATATTAAAACAGAAAAATGTTATTTTACATCATAATAATATTTAACAATATAAATATTTTTCCTGTATTTTTGGTTTAAATAAATCCAGCCTTGATAAGCATAATTAAAAAAAACATTACAAATTCTTATGGTCCCAAACTTTTGAATTAAAGTGTATTTAGGACAAATATGATATTTATATTTATAAATATATAATATAAATATAAGATATGAATATAAATACATACATATAAATTCATACAAAAATATGCCGTATGTGTGTTTTTATATATAAATATAAAAAAATTCCAGTTCTTCTTGTTATATAAAAAAAGGTATTTAACCTGTTATGACAACACTTTTTGCAACTTTTTTCCAATATTGTAATAATACCGTATTTCACAATAAAAGCTTCAGCAATTATCGCAACATGAAAATGTGATACCATCATATGTTAACTTGTGGCACCTACCCCAACTTGTAAACTCCCATTTCATTTCCACGTAAAAGTCCTGTGCCTGAAAGACAAAAGGAACGGAGAAGGTTGTGAGCGTGCAGTGGAAGTGTGAAAGCGCGAGACGGATCGCTCCACAGCGAAACACATGAATAATAAAACTCCCTGAGAGATGAGGAACGGGGAGAACCAGAGAGCTCACACATTCATCATAAACGAAAGGAAAAGAGCTACGGGGTGCCCAGGGTTTAAGAAAACTGGGAAAAGAGGTCTTGCACAACAAACAACGACGTAGACCCAGTGGTTTGTTTGTGTATCTGTATGCATGAATCTACTGGAATGAAGGGCTCAGGTGTGCAGGCAGCAGGTGGTTGATAAGATGCTGTTTGTTAAGCTGGTGGCTTGTTGTTTTGTCATTAGCAGGTTCAGGGTTATTAAGATACATCTGGGGCTGACCTGTCGGAGTCTCTCCAGCAGGCGTGGGATCCCCGCCAGTCGCTTGGTGGTGCGCTGGTAGTCCCGGTAACGCAGCACCAGACGCACCATCTCCGGGTTACGTGAGCTGATGGCCTCCTGCAACACTGAGACAGAAGGTAAAGGTTAGACTGATACTGATATATTTACATTTAGAATAGCTTTGTTGTCATCTAATGCTCACTTAAAGAGCTAAATATGGATAAATGAAAAAAAAAAATTTTTTTTTCGTACATTACACTATAATGTATACCTGTATACTGTAATTTATTTGTAAATAAAAAAATATAATTGGAGCACGTTTTACAAGAAAATACTATTTCTGCATTTTATTTCACGTTTAATCAGTGAATTTTAGAAATTTACTATCAATTTCTGAGTGAAAGTTTCTACATCATTTTTTTTTTTCCAGTGTAGCAAAATGACTGTTTTTTGGAATTTTATTTGGAATCTATTTAGGAAAAATAATAAAACTGTAATATTATGCTAATTATAGTTATCAACTGTCAATATTGAAATATTATTGACAATTAAAAGAACGGTTTTCTTTGTTAACGATATATCAGCATCATAACTCCAGTCTTTAGTGTCACATAATCTTTCAGAAATCATTCTAATATGCTGATTTCCTGCTTGAGAAACATTTATCATTATTTTTATTATCTGTAACATTTCTTTACGATTCCTAATAGCATTTAAATGTTCTCATTGTCACTTTTGACAATTTAATGGATCTTTGCATAAATAAACAAATCGTACTGACCTCAAATTTTAATGATCAGTTAATCAGTTAATAATTAACAGATTATCATATTGGCCAGAATTATTGCATCCCTTCCCAAAATGCAAAGGCTTTTTTGCTGTATTACCTGTCCAGCCATTTCTGTTTTCTCTGCTGACATCGGCTCCATGCTGGACTAGCAGACGGGCGCACTCTAAATGGCCCAGCGTCACGGCCAGGTGCAAAGGAGTCCGACCCCGTGGGTCCAACACTTCTAAATCAACCTGTAAGACAGAGAGAGATTTGTTTTATTAAGAACTTTGTGCAGTAAAATATTTCACAAACAATTGTCTGTTTGTGCCCTATATCAGAGATCTGTCAGAGCTGTGGCCTAGTAGTTGATGCATGTTCTCCACAGATGCTGAACTTTTGTGTTCAAAAGCAGGTTTGAAAAACATCTGAATTGTGTCCCATTACATTCCCCCTCTATGACCTCAAATTATTCCTTTCTGCCATTCTGTTAATCAATGTTCAGTTAAGAACAGTTTATATATACATTTATTTGTTTTTGTTTATTATTTTACATTTTTCCCCATTATTTCATTTTCATCGCTGTACCTCATTAAAGTTGAAACTTCAGAAGTGCTGGATACTGGATTCCATGCATGCAACCCAACATGAATAAATTATGCAAATGACCACCTCATTTGTTTACTGTATTATTTTCATTGGAGCTGTCATGTTTGTTTCTTTAAAGGTATTTGTCAGATCCTGACACTTTTGATCCTGATGTATTACGATTTTGTTGCAATATATTGCAAAATGTTGTCAAATTAAGTAATATTGATTTATATAGCACCTTATACAATACAGATTGTTTCAAAGGAGCTTCACAGCAATAATCAAGAACATAACAGTATTAATGTTGTAGATCTTTTCAATTGTGAAAAGAATCCAACTGCAAGTGAATAGTGTCTTTCTCAGATTATTTTATTTCAGTGTTGATTCAATTTGGTTCATTAACAGTGTGTTGAATGAATGAATGAATGTTAAAAGAATTTAAGTTCATAATAATAGTGCATTATTCAGCTCAAGTCAGTTCGGTGTTGATTCAGTTCAGTTCAATAATAGGGCAAAGTTCATCAAATCATGAAATTAGCTTAATTCAGCTATATGAAACTCTACAGAAGCCAATAGTGTTGTTATTACACTATTAAGTCAGTGTTGATTCAATTCAGTTTAATAACAGTGTTGATGCTGCAGAGTTCATCAATTATGAAACGAACGACTAATGTGCTATTCCAAACAACTGGAAAGGGAAAGACATGCAGATAAGATTTTAAAAAAATAAGGTTTTTAAAGTAAAGTTCAACTAAAAATTACAATAATGTTAATATTTTCTCACCTTCATGTTTTATGTATTTCCTTTGTGGAACATAAAAGAATATATTTAGAAGAATGTCTCTGTGTCTTTGTCTACACAGTTAAATTCAGTGGGATCCAATGCTGTTTTGGACCCCATGTGCTTTCAAAATATCTTAGTTTGTGTTCCACTGAAAAAGAAAGTCATGAAGAATTTGGAGACATAAGAATATTTTCAAGTATATGATAATCTTGCAGTATATGAGAATCTTGAAAGAACAGGCATAATTCTGGCCACCTGCTATGCAGAAGGAATCACAGGTAAAAGGAAAAGAAGGCAGAAGTGAAAGAGTGTGATGGAAAAGAGAAGTGACAGGCGATAATTAAGGCATCACACCCGAACATGACACAGAGCGCGCTCACATGACACCCGACAGCCACGGTGAGAAATACTTCCACACTCAAACTGAGATCTGCGCTAAGAACACTGATTCGGTTCTTGTGAAAAGCAGCAGTGTGCCATACTGTTCCTTCAGCTTCTTATCCGAGTGATCTCTCTCAGTCTCTCGGCCCCTTTGAGCCAGTCTTGAGAGTTTCAAAAGAGTTTATGATTCTCCTTAATGGGGGGATCCTTTATAATAATATCATCGCTCACTGTCATCCAAACGCAAACACAATCATTCTGTTCACCTCCACGCACTACCACACATTTCAGTAAATATGCTTATGTTAATATAAGCAGGATGACCCATTAATCATTATTTGATGAGTTGGCTGGCCGTGGTCGTGTTGGCCATATTTATAAGCGTACCCTCCGAAAGCAAGGTCATGACAGATGGTGCATGTTGAATCGTGTATGTGGAGCAGAAATGAGAGTCAGGACAGCTTTATTTAGAGACTTGCATGTGAGCCATGTTTGCTGTTTTTAATGAAGCATTTTGATTGGCTGAGTGGCAATGGAAACATATTATTACCCAGGGGATTAACTTGTGCTGCGAGAGCTGCTTTGGAGTTCAGTACTGTACTGATTAACTTGGTGCATTTACTTACACTTCGCTCAAGGTGCATGTGTGAGTTCTTGTGTTTTCTTTTCCGTGCCGTATAGTGCATTATTAATTCATAGCTGTTGCTGGTATGCAACTACAGTTGCTCATGATTAAACCCCTAAATTATTTTAAGTATTAAACTTAAGCACGTAGCTCAGCTAACTTCAGATTTCAGATTCAGATTTGGGATTTCCCCCTGGTCAGTCATAAAATAGATTAAAAAAAATCACACAGAGCCATATCTTGAGCCTAGAATTTTTTAAGATATTTGAGGGTGGGCTCTTTTAACTTTGACCAATAAAAGAAATCCCACTTGATACTGCCTTGCAACACACTAAAATCCACCCAGTGTACCCTGGTTACCACATGGCAACACCTTAAAGATACACATTCATTTCTTCAAAATACACAAAGCTGTAATTTGTATATTATTATTTACACTCAGAATTTCTTCAGAATATTTAAAGTCGTGATTCATATGTAAAATAATATAATAATATATCAACGTTATTTCAGTATTATTTACATACTCATAGTTTTTATTATATGTTATATATTTATCATAATTTGAATTAGCTTTCATTTTTATATTTTCACTTTTAATTTCAATTGTACTTTTATTTATTTTGTACAGAAGTCCTCATAAGCCATGCATTATTATTTGTTTTCCTTCTTGTTTTCTCGTGATCTTCACATAACAAGTTTTCTTGTTATTACAACTTCTGTAATATATATATATATACTGTATGTGCTGTCAAACCATAAATTAAGACCATTTACATAGTATATGTGTGTGTATTGTGAATATTTATTATGTATACAGTACAGACCAAAAGTTTGGACAGGCCTTCTCATTCAAAGAGTTTTCTTTATTTTCATCATGACTATGAAAATTGTAGATTCACACTGAAGGCATCAAAACTATGAATTAACACATGTGGAATTATATATGGAATTATATACATAAAAATGTGTGAAACAACTGAAAATATGTCATATTGTAGGTTCTTCAAAGTAGCCACCTTTTGCTTTGATTACTGCTTTGCACACTCTTGGCATTCTCTTGATGAGCTTCAAGAGGTAGTCACCTGAAATGGTCTTCCAACAGTCTTGAAGGAGTTCCCCGAGAGATGCTTAGCACTTGTTGGCCCTTTTGCCTTCTGTCTGCGGTCCAGCTCACCCCTAAACCATCTCGATTGGGTTCAGGTCCGGTGACTGTGGAGGCCAGGTCATCTGGTGCAGCACCCCATCACTCTCCTTCTTGGTCAAATAGCCCTTGATGCCTTCAGTGTGACTCTACGATTTTCATAGTCATGAAAATAAAGAAAACTCTGTCCAAACTTTTGGTCTGTACTGTATACAGTACACATCCATGTATATATTTAAGAAAAATGTTAAGTTCATATATTAAATATAGCCTATATATAATATACATTTTATCAATATACAAATATATATGTAAATATTTTCAAAATATATACTGTATGAGTGTGTATTTATATAAACATAATAAATATTACACACAGTACACACAGATATATTATGTAAATAAAAACAAAAATTTTGAATGTGATTAAAAAAATAAAAATATAAATAGGCTTTTAGGCTTCTTTACAAACAGGATTTGCAATAACAGCTGTAGGCTAAGTCTTATAGGTATAGCTCTGGCCCTAATAGGACAACTGACAGCTCGGTCAGCCGACCTAAAAAACACTGGTCCCGGGCCAGTGGGGCATGCTTATTGTTGAGCCCTGATTGTGTATAATGTGTATCATGCCACAGAATAAATCACACTCATGTTATTGTTATTGTTAAAGAAAACTCCAGTGTGTCTGACACCCTGCTCTGTAATTTTCCGGCACCTTGCGCAACATCATGACGGCACTCACCAGCAACAACTGAGGCCCGGCGGCCCCTGAGGGCCTCTAGCTAGAAAAACAGCAGCCTGGTCCCCAGAGTGAGATGAGTGCTATGAGAAAAAGGGTGTGGATGAGTGGTGGGGGTTGCTATGGTAACCCTGGATGAGGAGTACAAATAGGAGACGCAGGCCGATGGAAGGAAAACTACAGTTTTAAGTGAATGATGAGACTCGCATCGGTCCTCTGGGGATCTCCGATCAACCCTGACACTAGAGATGGCTCAGATGACTGACAGAGAGGGAAAGACAGAAGGAGATAACTGTCAGGAGGTGTGCTTGCTTGAGCCGCTGAGTGAGGGACTGAATGAGATTAATAACTGGCTCTGAGAGCTTCAGGGAGAAACGGAGAGAAACGTGTAACTCGGTAAGACAGATTAGCAGCTGTGAGAGGAGGACGGAACAAAGGAGGAGGGTTAGGGAAACATCAGTTGTTACAGACTGGCCTTCTGGTGAACTGAAATGCTGCTATATATACCCCTCTGAGACACGCTAGACAACACACACAATAGCACAAACACAAGCAGTCCCTTATCTCATCTGATCACACAGCCACATACAAATACAGACAAACATGTTGACTGCCATCCTGTCATGTGAATAACAAAGATTTACCAAGGCATCCACCGAAACAAACCTTGAAACAAATTAAATTGAACACTTTAATTTTGTCTCATTATTTGTCCTACATCGGCTGCGGTGAGGGACAATATAAACTATACAGATCTCTTTTTTTAGCTTATTTTCTACAGTATTCATTTACGTTGGTTTGATTAAATAAAATTAACTTTTTATGAATTTTAAAATATTAAATGATTACCAAATTGATCAATTTTATTCATTAATTAAATAAATATTAATTAATTGTAGTTTTACATCAGTAAGCAAATGGCTGGGGCAAAGCTGTGTTTTTTTTTTTTTTTTTGAGTGGACCTCTGCTATTACCTTGTAAGCAATCTATTTTTCGAAGCAAGCAATTTTCATGCGAACGGATGCACAATAAAACAGGCATGAACACCTGCAGACTTTAAGTGAAGGAGGGACACAAGCAATACGGTATTTAGGAATCAGAATATACACTTAGGAGTTCTTTCTTGCTAACCACATAGCAACACTCCAGTAACTCCATAAAATAAATTCTAGTATTTAAATTCTAGTATTTATTAATTATTTATTAATAATTAGCAATTGCTGTTTTTATATTTTGCCAAAGCAACATTATTATTTTTAAATCAGATATTTTACTTTATTTCAGCTTTACTTCATTTAAAGAAAACAATTTTCACCTTTTGTGCCTGACAAGTCTACTTTAACTTAAAAAAGGCAGTGTCTATTTGCACTAAGTGTAAATACAGATTGAGGCTATTTACTATTTAAGTTTTATTTAGGCTATTTAAGTGTAAATAGCAATTAGATGCTATTTATACTAAGTGAAAATAACATTTTCTTAGCGATAGATGTTATTTACACTAAGTGCAAACAGCAGTATTTTTTGCAAATAGCTAGGCTATAGATTCTATTTACACTTAGTTAAAATAGCAGGATTTTCTGCTATTTATACTACTTATTGCAAATAGTGGCAATTATCTGCACCTCATGTTGACTAGCCGAACTCACACGTTGGTCGGCGAAGTTAGTGTAAATAACCTCTGCCAACAAGGCAGGCTATTTGCACGTAGTGTAAATAGACACCTCGTTAATGAAAATAGTGAAGAAATGTATGTTACAATAGATTTCTATCAAATAAATGCTAAATTTTGAAAAGTATATTGCGTGTGTATCTATACTATATCTTTACTAGGGCTGTCAATGTTAATGCGTTAACACTTGCGATTAATTTTACAATCCTTAACGCGTTAAAATAATTAACGCAAAAATACTCAAGCACAATTTATTTTCTAACTCTTTAACCCAATTTGCTTCTCTGCTTGTGATCAGACTGAGTTTTTTCGACAGGATAACTAGTCTCGCTAGTAAAGTTTTAATGAAGACTGCAATCAAGGTAAAGACAATTGTGATGGCGTACAAGATTAGTACAGTAAGCACGCATGAGTCTGTTATAATAATGCATGAGTGCTTTTGATGCACTGATCACACATTGTATTTATGCACAGATCAGGAAGTGATTGACCAGATTAAAACTTTTAATCGATTGAAAGCCCTAATCAATATATATCAACATTTGCATGTATATGTATATAACTGAAAAAAAAATAAAAAATAAAAATAAACATTTGGTTTTGACATAACTGTGGTATTTTGGTTGAAACTAGTTACCATGGTAAATCTTTGTAAGGTTTCTTGAGCGATGAGGGTCAGCATTCAAGATTAATAAAAATAATAGAAATCCTACCTGAAACACCTACACGTTACAGTTCTCATTCTAACCCACCTACACTGCATCTTTCTGGCAGCACTGTAACAAGCAAGCACACTTTCCTGCTGACATACATGCACTGCATCAGACACAAGTGCACTAACTCCAATCAAATTCATGTTAATTACCAATCCTGCCCCACCACATTGAAAGTGACATTCATCTAGGTTCCATCCTCACATTTTCACATAGATGCTCTTCCACATAGCTGTCTTCCCATCTCTTCTTCCTCTCTCTCAGTTGTGAGCCTGCTGGAGACTGCATTATTGATAGTCATCTCTAGCTGGTGCATCTGCTCTTGCACTCTGCATTGGCTAATGTTCTCTGGCAGCTACTTAAACCAACATCAATCTTTCATTGAAAGTCCAAACTGTGCATGTGGGAGGCAGGCAGAAGAAAATCATATGTGTGTGTGTGGGGTGCATATCGCAGTATGTGATAGATTCCGCTGAAGACTTTGCACAGGCTCTCTTATGTGGCCTTATGCATAAAAATGTGCATACATACATAGATTTACACATGCACAATCTGTTTTACACATAAATGGAATCGTGTGCCTCAGAGCGTTCACTGAAATCAGCTTTTATTTGAAGACAGAACAACATTACCGCACAGAAGCACTTAAAGGCTGTGATGTGGCAGAAGAATGAATTACATAGACAAGGATGCAGCCCAGGAGAGAGGTGAACAAAAACTTACAGATTCTTTAAATAAATCTAGGCAGACAGACATATTGTGAGGAAGAGAGAGAGAGGGAAAAATATGGGCACTTGTTTGACTTTTTATGCTCTATTGTGTCACAGGAGGTTGACACACACCCACGGTGTGGTTAATATTCTTGAGATCGACATCCAGGGCTCAGCTATAAGGGCTGAGGCGACCGCCTCATAGTGTGGGAGGCAGAAACCAACAGAGCTTCACCAAAACACAATGCTACAGCCATTACTTTTTAACTAAATGTCAGTGCAAAAATATACAGTAGGAATGTCACAATGGGACAACAAAGACTGTATAAAAGACATTCAGCTCCATTTCACATTCAAAACTGTTTCGGGTATGGCTAGTTTAGAGTCCATTCTGGAAATCCAAGAACATGGTAATCAGATGTCCTTTGCTTTACTCTTAAATTAAATCTTGAAGAATATTTTGACCATTTTTGTCCATTTGATGAAAGTAATTGGGATCCAAAAATTATTTCTTTGTTATTGTCTCAACATGAATTTATTTAATTTCAGTTTCCCATTTTCATTTTTTATTTAGATTTTCCATCTAATACTTGTAATAATAATATTTATTTTTAATAGTTTAAGTTTCACTTACGAAAATGACTTATATGAAAGATAATGTTAACGGAACTCGTTTTTTTGAAGGGGGGGGGGGGTGAACCATCCCTTTAAAAGGACAATACTGACATGCTATATGTTATACTTCCTACGGTTTTCATACAGTATGGTTTGAAGTTACGTTTGCATATCCAAATTAGAATAGGGGAATGTTTACTGGAAAAACAAACGTATATGTAAATCATAGAGATGAGTAGTCCTTATGAAATGGAGCCTTGTAGTATTCTCCAGTAGGCAAACGCAGCACAGCTCGCCTACTCGGGTCCTGTGCAATTGATAGATTTGTATGTGTGTGCACCAGTATGTTTGATTGTGTTGCTATTTATTATTTTATGGTGAATTCAGATCATAAACTCTAATCAAATTAGATACAATTGCACCTTTCATTTCCATAATTTCAGTTCAACAACCCAATTTGCTGGCTTTTTACGAGCTCTGTCTACCGCTGTCCTTGTCAGTTTGTTAAAAGCTTCCCATAAGTTAACTAAATCTCAGCAACCCCCTCCCAGCCGCCTAACGCTTGTCCCCTGTGACAACGCTCTGTCGCAATTAGTGTTGGGTTACAGGTGGAGAGCAGGAGGGGCGAGTGTTGAAGAAAAGAGGCAGTATATCAAACGAGAAAACTGAACAGATGTGTGGACAACGGCAAATGTGCTGATGCAGGGCCGCGGGTAAAGAAATTGCCGGCGTGTTGTGGCTTATTTGCTGAGGTACTGCTGACTGCAGTCAAAGAAACACAAATCCACATTCTGCTCAACAATTTCTCTTATTTTTGGACTCGGTTCTGTAGATGCATCAGCCGGCAATGGCTCTTTTCTCTGGTCTGCTCATTCAATCACCCACTCCATCCATTCGCTCTTTCTCAATTTCCTGCCGCTCTCCTCCAAGCTGTCATCTGTCCACTTCCTCCCCCCGTGACTGTTTTATGGCACTGTCAAGGCAAACTGCAAATTGAGCTTCTTTTCCCTTTGGTAACTTCTTTACCCCTCCTCTTCCTCCTCCACCAGCATCCGATCTCTTTGCTATTCAAGTCCCTTGCTCTCCTCTGTCCTAATAGCTTAAGTTTCTCCCCATTGTTCTTTCACTGACACCTAACATCTATCTCATAATCCCGTGTGCTGGTGCAGCAACTTTTCCCCTTGTCAGGATGGCTACGTGCCTCATTCACAGGAGAGGAACGACTGAGACAGCATTGACCTCCCTTTGCGCCTTGTGCTGTCCCTGGAGGGACCCGGTTTGAGTCATCGAGCGACACCCTACCGTGCCAAACGTGGCTATGCTGTCAGTAGCCTGTAAATCAACTAAATTGGAAGTGCTTTATATCTCAGTGATCATCGAGAGGGTTAGGGGTCTGAATTATTACCATCAGCCTGAGCAATAAAACCCGGCACAGAAACAAGATCGCTGGTTTTGGAATGAGTTACAGTTTGTTTGGGGTTTGGAAAGATGGAATCATGAATGGCTGCTGTAACTGAGATGGAAGACATCGCTCAAATGAGTTGAAATTATTTACTAATAAAGCAGAGAGTTAAATCAGAATAGTAAACTAGAGAACACAGATGTTACCTGAAGTGGGCATTTGATTCGCCTCAATTAGTCTTCTGACATAAACGACTGTTACAGAAAAATGCAATCAGGTTTTCATCTTGGGTTCTTCCATTATGATGTAGCTCTTTAACTTTATAATATAAGTAGCCTGACGTGTGTCAACAACAAACTGTGTACAGTATTATTTAATGAATCTACTGTATAAAATTAAATATTTTAAATCAAATCGGGATTAAATTAAAGAGCAATGTTTCAATAAATCCTTTTTTTCACCTCTAATGCTATTTTTTATAATGTATCTGCTGGTTTCTTTCTCCATAATTTTTGAAAGAATACACTGATGTCACACTGGTTTTGACTATTTCTAGGATCCTGTAAATTTAATGTTGCAATAAAATTGTGATGTAATGTAAGTAGCAACTGATCTTTTCTTCTGTATTCTGATGTACATCTGAGTAAAATGGATTAAAAATATATATATATGTAGAGCGGGATTTGGTTCTATCCATTGTTTGTTGATTAGATAGATTGAGGCAGTTCTGAATGTGAGCTTGTAAGAAATGGGTGGTTTTTCGTGGATTTAATGATTGGAGATCTTTGGCATATCTTCAGAGAAAAGTCTGTTTTCTTCACTAGGATGACAGAGTTATGGCATCTTGATTAAAAACTACAATGTTAAAAAAAAGAACATATGCATGGAATAATTGTTCACAATAAGTACAGTAACATGCATTTAGAAAATAAATAGGGTGAATTTCCATTTCATGCTGACTTCTATAATTCTTTTGAAGACTGATCATAAAGAACCAGTCGTCTTCCATGACAGATCAACCTGTATGAGCTACTGAACTTCAGTGTGTAATCTGTGATTTTGTCATAGATGCTGATGTTGCTCACTGCGCCATGGGAGAAAGAGAGCATCTCATGCTGCCATCTGTGTCATGATATTACTCAATATAGATATCAGGCTAAAATTAAATCAAATGGAGTTTTGTTAATGATTGTACATCTCTATCATATAGAATATGATAAAATATGATGTTGAAACTGGTTTACAAATAGAATATATTTTCCAGAATAG
Organism: Carassius gibelio; assembly: GCF_023724105.1. Taxonomy (NCBI): domain Eukaryota; kingdom Metazoa; phylum Chordata; class Actinopteri; order Cypriniformes; family Cyprinidae; genus Carassius; species Carassius gibelio. The sequence goes on from NC_068410.1 coordinate 10,668,788, forward strand.
AATTATATTCTATTAAACAGATTATAAAACAGAACAGGTTTTTTAAATTATAGGCTACAATGTGTTTCTTATAATATGATTGGAATATGATCAAATCAGTTGAATTTATGCTTTGTGGAGATGATTAAAACATAACTAAACCTGTCAAGTTGTAATCTGTCTGTTTGCTTGGTGTGTCTATATTTGCATTTTTTTTTTTTTATTCATTTCCTTCCCATTGATTCAAATCAACCATTCATTGTCTCTGGCCTACATATAGTTCTGCACAGTAATCTCACAATTTAATTAATTACAGACTAATTCCACACTGATTCATGGAATAATGTACTACATTAATAATTATTTTAAAGAAGGCTGATAAGAAGACAAACACACCCTTTCCTCACACACCATCTATCCCCAGGAACTGTGAGTGGTGAAGGTAGGCTGATCTGTAAGAATCATTCACCCACAGCCTTTGTATGAAATGCCACTTTTACTGCAGCCTCTGTGTTTTACACCATTTCAGATCGAAATAAAACTGCATTGTGAACATGTTTCCGCTAGACGTGTAACATGAGCAGGTTTTGAGAACAGAGACTGTCGAAACCTAGTGAGCTACCTAAAAAGACAGTATTTTTACGCGTTCGGATGATATACGCCCCAAAATGCGGACTAGCTAGGCAACTCACTAGGTTTGAAGACGCAGCCAGGGTGTGAGGGTTTTTTGACACGCATTTCTGTTTGTAGTAGCTAAACATATCAGCAAGCCTAAATAAGCAATTAACTGAATAGACGTGTTTTTAATGAACCAGGAGACGATGCCGAATCACTTTTCGCCCTTTCATCACAGATTACAAGCCGAATGAAGTACCCAAATCAGTTTCCTCAGACAAACGCACGGCCCGCTCCTCACAGCATCCTCTGCCGCGAGACTGTCACGCGGGAAGGAAAGCATCTTACCTGCTCGCGAGCTGAGAGCTCTTTCTCCAGCTGCCGGTGTTTGTTATGCCACACCAAAAAATGCAGGTGGTAGCGACTCTTCTCCGGAGTTTTTCTGGCAGAAATCATCATCAGTGCATAGTTCGCCGCTGCTCTCTCTCCAGTTCCGTTTCCCTGCTTTTGTGCGATATCACTTACTTTTATAAAGGGCGCGTAGGTAGGCTACTATATTATTATTAGTATTGCTGAAACGACAGCTATGGGCATTTCTCTCCCTTTTCGTTCCAGCATCGCATTTTGCATAGTAGTTTGGCATTCAGTGTGTCTGTGTTGAAGGCAATTTAAAGCTTGTGTGAATGAATGCTCTCCGTTCTGTTCTCCTCCACTCCTCCTAATCTCGTCTCCCTCTGCTCTCACACTCAAACGCGTGCGCGCGCGCCCGCTCGCGGAGTCACGGAGGCAGGGCTCTCGTTTCGCCGATGAAAGCGACTCAGTCACACCAATGAGCCATTGAACTTCAGTGTGTGATTCTGTCATACATGCAGATGCTGCTCACTGCACCATGGGGGAGAGAGAGCATCTCATTCTGCCATCTATGTCTAAATATTACTTCATAAATATCTAATGGATGCAGTTGCCTATAACAGAACATAAGTTCAGCTCTAGAATTCAGTTTTTTAATGGAACAGAAAATAGAACAAAACAGAACAGAACATGGTGTTTGTATATTATTGTGCTGATTTTGTCACTAATATCTACTGTCTAATTTGTTCTTTTATCAATACCATGCTTAAATAGTAGCCTATTAACCATATACAAAATAACCCAATCAATTAGTACAAAACTTACAACTTATGCCGCTCGATTCAACTAAATAAAAATAAAATTAATTAGCTATGTTTTCATCGGTTTTATTAATTTGTAGCCTATTAAATTTTGTACTTCCACTCGTACAAAAGTATTGACTTGATTTATTTTCTATAGTGCTCATATTATTAATATATTTTGCAGGAAGTGATCCATCCCATCCATTCATCTAAACAGGGCACTAGACATAATATTAGCACAACTATGTATGACCAAGTAGAGATTTTTTTTCCATCAACTTCATTAATAATATTGCTGTCACACATAAAACATAATCAAAATACATATAAACAGCATTAGTAATTGATTCACATTAGAAAATTGCAGGTTCAAAGTAAAATTCAAATATGAAATTCAAGTAAAATTATTGTATATATGCATTTATGTTTGTCTAACCTTTCATTTTTGCCCCATAATTTATTGTTTGCAGATTTCTATGGGTTTTACTGAGCTCCTGTACTGTGCACATTTTTAATTGGAAATTCTTCAACACATTCAACCCATTCTTCATATACTTACAGAAAAAAATGTATTTCAAAGGGGTATACAGAGAAAATAAAAAAAAATATATATGCACATGTATTTAGGAATACTTCAACCAAAAATGAAAATTGTGATTATTTTAACAAACTCATCCATCTTGCAAATTTCACTGAATTATTGGGACATATTTAGAGAAGAAACAACGGTTTAAAGTTTAAACGCCTTAATGATGGATTTATTTCTTACAAACGTGCAGCTTTTCACTTTACAATACAACAACTGATGCATTGGAGTCACATTTATTACTTGTTGAGTATTGTGATGTTTTTATCGGCTGGACTCTCATTTTGACAGCACTGCAAAGATCCATTGGTAAGCAAGTGATGTACTGCTAAATATCTTCAAATCTGTGCCAATAAAGAAACAAACCCCTATCTACATCTTGGAGTAAATTTAAACTTTTTGCCGAACCATTCCTTTGATGTGTTAAGAATAGAACAGAATGTGGAGGACCAGTATTAAAATGTAAAACAGTATAAGTTTTTTTTTTTTTAGACAGATAATATTTAATTGACTGAATAAAATGTACAAAAACCTTGCTTTTTCTATAATACTTAATTTAGGGATTGTGTAAATAATCTTACGTAAAATTCATCTCCACTGGTGGGTATGACTGCGTGGTGCCTCTGCTCTGTCTGCCCCCGCCTGTGTATCACGACAGTGGGGCGAGAGACAGACGTCAGAGAGAGGCGAGAGAGGGAGACTATGCAGCCCGTCATACAGAAGTGTATTGGGCAGTGGATGTAAATAAACCGTGTACTATATCCATACTTTTCTTATTCCCACCCCCTTTTGCCCGAGACAGAGACGGGGCTTGGATGATCGGGGTAAAGATTAGTGGGGACAACCAGAATTCAATAATCTGATAACGTAAGGGGCCTTTTAAAAATCTGATTCATTTTAAGGAATCGTAAAGTCCTTGTAGCGGTAAAACAGAAGACACCACAGGGGGAAAAAAGAAAGGAGAGAGAGAAGGGTAAGGACCGGGAGTGCTGGGGAGCTCGTCGCCGGCTTCCGGACATTTGGGGCGGCATTGAAATCGCAGACGTCGCTCCTGGGGAAAAGCAAGACTGATATCTTCAGTATTGGACTAAAATATCTGGAAGCGGTAGATTTTGTTTCAGCGATGTCCAGGAAAGTCCAAAGAAGCGAGGTGTGCGCCGACTGCAGTGCACCAGGTAAGGCTGAGATTTATGGATCGAGGCGTTGTTGTGAGCCATGACTGTCCGAGATTCGCTCGAGCGCGGCGGCCAGCGGGTGAACACCAAGCCCGCGAATGCGCAGGGATACTCGGCTAAACGCGTCAGGAAAATGCCCGAAAATTAAGGCCCATACGGCAGCACATCAAGTCAGCTAATTCAAACCCACTCTAAATTAAATACTGAATCGATATGTGGGTTATGATACGACAGAACAGTAGGTGTCAATAAACTATATCCTTTACTAAACTTCTTTGACTAAAAATTTGAGGAGTTATTGCAGCTTTGCTACCGTGGCTAAAGTTGTATCCGATGCTTGTTAGCAACCATCCTTAGCTAATTGACGATGCTGTGAGGTGCTGTCAATTAAAAACATTATATTTATACTATACGCAGGACCTTTTATAAGCGCATTTTGTAGCGAGAGAAAATATGTGGATTAAAAGTAAGTTTTAGTTCATATTGAGCACAAAACAGGCTCTGTATCGAACAATGCTAACTGACAGTAAGCTAGACTTAGTTGCTAAGTAGCCTAAGGACTCTCGTGTGAATGACTTGCCAGTATTTGAGTTAAACATATTTCAATGTTTACAATCTGTAAATGCATTATATCTACAAGAAGTACTAGTTCAGTTTGTCCAGTAACGTTTCAAATCTAGTTAACTTGGGCTGAGCGGAGTTAGCTAACTAGCGTTAGCAGGTTGACAGGACACACCAAACTCTGACGAGGATCTGTCTTTGCTCGTGTTTTTGTGCACAACTTTGTTTCTAGATAGCGTTTTCGTAGGTATATATGATTTAGTGGCACATTTCCTGAATGTGTATTTGTGAAATAATTTGTTTGACTAATTACTTGTACGATACGTTGTTTCAGTGTGTAGTATGTTTACAGGATAAAACAGGGATATTCTGTATGCTGTTGCATAATTATGAAAGTGAATTCATTTATGATTGTTTATTGTTCTTAAAGTGGACTCGCATAACTGAAACATTACATTTCATTGTTGAATTTTTGTTTGTTGTTGAAACCAGCCTAAACTGGTTTGCTAGTCTTAGCTGTATTAAGCTGGTCTCCCAGTCTGGCCAAGCTGTTGTGCAGCTGATCTTCAAGCTGGTCTCTCAACATGACCAACTAAAAAGTTCCCAAAACCCCTCTTAAACGAGCCAAAATACCAGTGTGACCAGGCTGGGACAGCTAAAAACCAGCTTTATCCTGGATTAAGCTGTTTTAATGCAGCTGGTCTTCATAAAATGAAATGTTTTATATTCTGATATTTTATACAATTTCATAAATGCAACAGAGGAAAAAATGGAGGTTGGCATTTCATTTATATTTTAAATAAAGATTAGATTAGATTAGATTCAACTTTATTGTCATTGCAAATGTAAGGTACAAGGCAACGAAATGCAGTTAGCATCTAACCAGAAGTGCAATAAGCAGTCAGTACAGAATATACAAGGTCTACAGTAAGTTCAATAAATATACAGATAAGGCAGTATTATGGACGTAAATTACAGATTTTAAAAACTTTCAGCATGATATACAGATAGGTGTACTATGAACATACTATACAGATGGATTATGTAAAAGTGTACACTATAGGCAGAAACTATGAACATATGAACATTTACATTAGTGTAATGGACAGTAAAGTGCATAGAAAATATTTCAGTGTGCAAATGGATTACTCAGTATTCTGGATGAACAGACAGTTGTGCAAGAAATAACAAGTTTACTGTTTTTTTTGCTTTTTGTAAATAAATAAAACATAAAGAGGAACTTACTATGTTTGACTGGCTTTTCTTAGCCTCTTTTTCCCAAAAAGCAGTGCTCAATACATTAGGACAAAATAAAGACTTCAGTTGTTTATGAAATACATACATTTGATGGCACTCAGCTGTGCCGTCACTTCAAACCCACCCTTGGCCTTGCTCATTTTGCCTCACCGTCCCCATGGGGGAGACCGAGGGGCGGTACGGGGGGCATGACAGCTGCTCCCTCATCCACAGCTGCTCTCTCTCCAGATCTGAACGTGTATGTAGGAGTGTGTCTCGCTTTTGACAGTTTAGTTCTGTTTCACCTCCTCAGCTACCTGCGGTCATGCTCAGAGTTTGGCTGTCAGCGCTGTCACCGGTGCCCCTGGCCGATGACTCCACATCTTAGGGCTTGTGCATCTTTTTAATATCCTCACACACTTGCTCCCTAGTGTTGGCCTGTCTTGCAGTGCTAATAGAGCTTGATGAATAATAGTGAGTGTGTCGGAAGTTAAGGGAACTGATGACTGAGAGAGGAGGAGGAGGCGGGCAGACGGATGGATGAATTCTAGTAAATGTATTATGGGTATGAATGAACGTGTGGTAGATTGTCAATTGCATGGCCACAGAGGGCTGAATGGCGCCGCGTGTGTGAGCATTAGAGTGTGTACACATGAAATTTCATTACGGGCAGAGAGAAACTCTCGATTGAGATGTTAATGGTTTCAAGCACTTATAGGAAGGACAAGCGTGTTCATTAAGAAGTATGCCATCATCTTTGATTTTCCCATACGCAGGTGCTCAGCTCTATATCTGTGAACGTCTGTTCACCACAGTTCTTCACCACATGCAAGGTTCAAACTCTTGGCTATAATATGAACATTTGGTGGATTAAAATAAGCCTTGTCTTTTTCTAAAATAAGGAAACAAGCAGACCTTTTACTTAACATCAATTTAGGCTTTTTTATAACCTTGGATGGCTCCTTGTTATATTACTTTAATTAAAAGAAAATAGGATCTAATCGCCTTCTAAAAGTCTGTTTATATTTTTTTTGTGAAACAAATGAATGTGGGAGTAAAATTAACGCTTATTTTACACAATGATTTGGTGTAGGTTTCATTTATTGTGTTTTATTTTTTAGTGTTTTTTTGTATGTTTAATTTTTAGTGTTTCTGTAGCTCAATTGATAGAGCATTGTGCTTTGGATAAAAGCGTCTGGTAAATGCATACATTTAATTTAATTTTTAAATATAATTGTTCTATTCTTTTGGTTACTGTCTTTAAAAAATTTTGGGTCATTAATTGTTTTTAGAAATTAAAACCTTTATTCAGCGAGAATGGATGCATTAAATGGAACGAAAGTGACAGTAAAGGGAATAAATAAATTACTATTCTATTAAAATAGAAAACATTTAATTTAAGTTGAAATATTGTTTGTTTAACTATATTGTGGTTTTTAATTAAAAAAAAAAACATAATCAGTATTATAAAAAAAAAACAAATCCACCATTTTTAGGTGTCATATTGTGTTTGCGTTCATGGGAAATCAGTAATCATGTTATGACACTGTTTACATCAGTGCAGAGTAATCTCCCTCTCGCTCTAATCTTATCAAAACCCTGCTTAGTGAGATTCTGTGGATGAGATTATGTGCTTGAAGTATTGTGGGTGCTGGTTTCATTTTAGCCAGATCCTAGGGGCCTGTGGCAGCCAGAGGTACACTTTGTGTCACATTGTGTCATTTTTCTGTTTACCTGAATGTCCCCTTGATCCTGACAACACTTGTACCCTGCCTGATATGAGGAGAGCTCTTTTCCTCAGATGAGCTCATGTGTATGGTATACAAATTATATAAATCTTTTTTTTTTTTGTTGCATGTTTGTATGTCAGAAAGAAATATTTATGTAAATCCATTAAATACAAAAAAAATATAACTTTTGTTAGCCAAATATAATAATTTGTTTTGCATTTTCAACCATTCTGATGCTTCCAACACTAAAACCAATCATTCTCACAGTCACAATCAGTTACCTTTACATCCTACCATACTGTCTTTAGCTTATTCTCTTTGATGAAATGTGCATTGTCATGTGTGTTAAGATCCGGGCTGGAGCAGTATAAACCGAGGAGTTCTGATCTGTGATGAGTGCTGTTCTGTGCACCGGAGCCTGGGCCGTCACATATCCATCGTCAAACACCTGCGACACAGCGGCTGGCCTCCTTCCTTACTGCAGGTAACTAAAGAGCCTCTCACACACACATTTGTCATGTTCCTCAGGATCATAGCCTAATACATACATGTGTGCCTCTAAGATGGTGCAGACCCTGGCCAGTAATGGAGCAAACTCGATCTGGGAACACTCTCTGTTGGATCCAGCGCAAGTTCAGAGTGGGCGCAGGAAACCAAACCCTCAAGATAAAGTCCAGTAAGCCATCTCATAAACCATTCATGCATCGTATACCAGAATGTCATAAAAACAGAAGACTGAGAGGTATAATTCTTGTTTTATTGGTCTGTGCTGTATGCAATTGTTCTCATGGAGCTCCATGGAATAGCAGACCACTGAGACAAGAATAGAAAATCTGCCCACTCAAAATAAATGAAGGGAGGTTTTAAAAGTAAAATACAGAGTAATTAAAAAGTAATTTGTCAGAGCAGTGGTGCAGTGGTTCGCCCAGTCTCGTTCACGAATTATAAGCTCATGCAGGTTTGAGGAATTTCCAGTGTCACCTTTATTGCACCTGTCATAAAAAAGGCAAATATCCATGAATATATGTATATTTAAAGGCCTAATTACTTTATTAATATTCTTTGAAGCAGTTGTACAATGTTACCTGACACACAAGAGACATTATAATCTGGGTCCAAAATGAACTGTCTGCCACACTTGGCAGTAGTGAGTGTATTTAGAAAATCAACATGTTCAAAATCTCTATTAAATCATATGTATATATTATATTTAAACACACACATGTATGAATGTATGCATAATATATATGCATTTGTTTGTGTGTGTGTGTATCGAAATATTTTCCTTTGTTGTTGTTTTTTTCTTCAAAAAATATATTATTTAAAACAAATATTAAAATATCAAACATAAATTCATACACTTTTAAAGCCTAAAGAGATTCTGAAACGTGTATATATACACACAGCCTCACATATTTTAAACTATTCATATTTTATAACAAATGTTTCATGTATTTCACTTTAATGAAAAGTACATATGCTATATACCTACCTTTTTATTATTATTTTTTTACATTCGAAAATTGTAATATTTGTCTTCTTATATTTCTAACAAACAGCAGACAAACACTGCTATTTTTCCATTTTCAGTTGCTTGTTGTATGAAAACAGTCCCTATTTATTTAGAGAAAGTCTAAAAACTTTAGCCACCTAAGATGAACTTATCATTTATTTCAGATCTTGGAATGAGGGTTTGCATGGTTTGATTTAAATCAAGCGTGTCACTTACATCCCAGAGGCAGCCTTTGTTATAAATAAACAGTCCTGACAGTATCGATGTCGGCAGGACTATTGATGAGGCATTCTATTTTATATTGATTCATTGATTTTGAAATTGATCTGCATTCGTTTCTGTGTTTGTATCTTTCACCCCACAGCCCCACTAAGTCAGAGTTCATTCGCGCAAAGTACCAGATGTTAGCCTTCGTCCACAAGCTGCCCTGCCGTGATGATGATGGGGTCACTACGAAGGACCTCAGCAAGGTGAGACTCAGCATCAGCATCACCTCTGACTCTTTATCTGTCTCTTCCCTCTCACTCTCATTCCATGTTTCCTCCCCGGCCTCTCTCTGTTCCCCACTGTCTGTGTCCTTTCAGGAAGGCCCTTAAAATGACACCCCGCTAGTGAATAAATGTATTTCCTCAGTGCTGTTGAAAGGCCCTAATGAGAGGATGCGCAGGAGATCTGCTCTCTTTCTGTGTCTTTCATGCTGGGTCCATCTCTATTTCTCTTTCATACGCTCGCTTCTTCTCTTGTTCTTGCCTGCAGCAACTCCACTCAAGTGTGCGGACAGGAAGTCTGGAGACGTGTTTACGGCTGCTGTCACTGGGGGCACAAGCCAACTTCTTTCACCCGGTAAGATCTGCCATCTCTCACAGTTCTTTCTTTGTTCTGTCAGGTTTTCTACATCATAACTAAAACAGATGCTATATTGTTAGATATCTTTTTTTGTTTGTTGTTTATTGTGGGATCTGAGGATGTTTCTTTGTATAACTATGAACTGTGTTGTCTGAGTTGTCTGAGTGATCCGATCTTGACAAATCTGATCTAAAGTGAAATACCTTCCAAAACCAAGATATTTCTAGTTTCATGTTCTTTCTTTTCTCTAGTGTTATAACTGTGGCAAAGACAGAAAAAAAACAGATCTGGTTTAATTAGTTGTGAAACGACCAAAAGACTGTATTTGAAAACAGCACAGTGTCCAGCACCTGTCAGATGCCTGATGTTCACTCCACAGGAAAAGGGCACGACCCCTCTTCATGTGGCTGCCAAAGCGGGGCAGGTTCTGCAGGCCGAACTGCTGGTGGTGTACGGGGCGGATCCAGGAGCTCCAGATATCAATGGCCGCACACCTATAGACTATGCCCGGTAAATACAAAACACAGACGTCACTAGGTACTGATCGATGGAATCTATCTATCTATCTGTTGCTCTCTCTCTCTCTGTCTCTCTTTGTGTCTGTCTGTCTGTTGGTCCATTCATCCATCTATTTCATATCTATCAATCCATCCATCTATCTATATAATATCTATCTATCTGTTCATCTATCCATTTATCCATCCCATATCTATATATCTGCCCATCTATGTCCATCCATCCTTAAATCCATCCCATATATATATCTTTCCATCTGTATCATATTTATCCATCATGCCATATAAATCTATCATATCATAGCCATCTATTCATTTATATCATATAAAAATTTTTTTTTCATATTGGCTGATATCGATAATTATCACAATAAATGTCAAATCTTTGTTTCTTTCACGTTTAAATCTAGATTTTTGCTCCGAAGTGAAAGTTGTAAAAATCAGACCATTAATTTTCCTTAAAATAAATATCTAAAAAGAAACAAATATTTTCTTAGTTTCTGCATGTCCTAATGAGTGATTATTGTTTCAAATCAAGAAATAGGTTTGAATTGCCTGATAATATTAATAATATCAGGTTTTTGTTTGTTAGAAATGCACGTTTGATAGTAGCTTGAGTTAGGATGCAGGGATACATTTTTGTTTATTATCAAAATCAGTAACATTTGTGAAAAATTGTAGCAACCTCAGTTTTATATGGTTTTTATTCAGATATTTTTATTTTATTTGATTAAGCATTGGTCTCCCATAGCAGCATACATTTAAATCATGATAAATAGTTAAAACCACACATATATCAACTCAGTACCATGGTAAAAATATTACTATGGTAAATGATGGCAATGTGTAGATTGAAAAGCCTTCTGACTGTCTCGTTGCACACAGTGTTTCTCCTGTTTGGCGTTAAACTAGTTTAAATCGCAGAGTCATTTGTGTTCATCGCTTCACGCCTGGATCTCACAGTGCTGTTTAGAGCTCGCATGACAGAGTAAACGGATCTGCTCTATTGCCAGCCCGAGACTCGAACCCACAACCTTAGGGTTAGGAGTCATACTCTCTAACCACTAGGCCATGACTTCCCCCTATCTGCTATCTCTGTCTGTCTGTCATTTTCTAGTTCTGTCAGTCTGACGTTTTTCCGCTCTGTCTATCTGTATCTGTGGTTCTATTTTTCTTGCTAATGTTTTTGAAAGGATCTAGTGTCTTTGGTATGTAATGGGACTTTGTTCTTGCAGGCAAGCAGGTCACGTGGAGCTTGCCGAGCGCTTGGTAGAGTGTCAGTATGAGCTCACAGACAGGCTGGCCTTCTATCTTTGTGGACGTCGCCCAGGTGAGCTCAGAGTACCTGTTTGATAGTATTTCCTTCAATAATAGCTGTAATGCCATATTGTGCCACCTTCTAGATGTTTAAATTGCAAAGAGTTTTGATTAACAGATTTTCTGCAGAGTTCAGTGCGCTGACAACACAAAAATAGACTTGGCGCTGAAACTCTTATTACACCAAAGCTTCTGCTGTGCGGCTTACACAGGCTGTGAGAAAACTGTAACATGTTCATTTGGGCGTCGAAATAAATATGTCCTGGATGTGTGTGTGGTGTGAAACAGACCAATCTGTCCACCCAATTGAGGTTTTTAAAATAGTTTTTTTTGTGTCTGTTTCTGCAGATCACAAAAACGGTCATTACATCATCCCTCAAATGGCAGACAGGTACATTGTTTGTGTATGAGAGTGTTTTTGCATTTGTTTGATTCGTAATAGAAAAAACATTGTGTACAATTATTGAAGCTCATCAGTGCAGTTTTATTTATTGATGTCATGATATCCTCCTTTAAATCCTTTCCATATCACTGCCTATTAACTGTACTAAGATCAGTTGGTAGCAGGTGTATTCGTGTGTGCTAGCCAGCAGGTTGCGCCACATGGTCAATCAGTTTGCATTAGGACAGAGAGTGTCCTCAACCTCTGTAGCGCTGGCTACCTCAAATGCACCACAGCTGAATGACCTTTACTGACCTGTCCAGAAGGAGTGTTGATATGGGGTCTATCCCTTTTCTTTCTCTCTCTATCTGTCTTCTGCTTACTTTTCGGTCTCGCTCACTCGTTTTCTGTTTTCTTCATCTTGCTGCGCTTTTGGAGGCAGAGCTCGCCCTAAGTGCCCGACGCAGAGGTATCTCTTTCTCTCTCTTCTCATCCCCCTTTCCATAAAACCCTACTCTCTTTCTTTCTCACATGCCTCAATCTGGGTGTGAGTGACTGGAGAGATGAGGCAGGAGTTTAAAAATACATCTACAGGAGTCTGAAAACACATTTTTTGTACAAAAAAAAATCAATTCATTTTTTCCCCCCATTGAGTCAATATAAAATCATAATTGGCCTGTTTTTTACTTAAATACATATTTCTTGTCATGTTGTGCACTGTTCAGTGCAGGTTTATTATTCATTGATCCATCTCAAAAACATTTAGAAGGGAAAACAATGTAAACTTACATTTAGGTCAAAATATTCTAGTATTGATCACAATGCAATCAGAATTCAGTTAAGTAAAAAAAAACACTCCTGTTCCTCCTCATCTTTTCTGGCTGTCCCATCCCTTACGCCACACTTCATCCATCCATCCATTCATCCACCTCTCTTTTTTCCTCTCTCCTCATCTTTCTCTGTCCGCATGACTCCAGCATCCTTTTATTCTTGTGTCTGTCTTTGTCTTTGTGTAGCCTGGACCTCTCTGAACTGGCCAAGGCAGCCAAGAAGAAGCTTCAAGCGGTGAGTGATGCAGGTTACAGAGCTGCTGCAGAGAATTATGGGAATTTGAGTTTTTAGACAGGCACAACTGAAAGCAACAAGTGATAAAAGCTTTTCCATTTTAAATCCCAAAGTAGATTTGAGTTTGATTTGAATTGTATATATCTCCTAACCCTTTGACACAAGTGCTTGTCGAACACGGCAATGCTGCTGATGAAATTTAGGTGACATGCTCTGTACACATACCCCTAGCTTATACTTTGGGCTTAAAGGGATAGTTCACCAAGAAAATTAAATTCTGTTATTAAATACTCAACCATGTGTCATTCCAAACCCGAAATACGTTCATTCATCAGCACAAAGTAAAGTGCAACAGAAATGAATGGGTTTGGTGCCACGGTATCTTTGTTTCCAGGCAAAACGTTAAAGAACGCGACACAACCCTGGTTTAATTATTTACCACAAGACTAGTATTATGCACTAACAAAGTAAATCGGGTCGATTTTGATTTCATGTGGACTTTAATTCCAAGTTTCTGCCTTAACCATCTCTGTCAAGTAAACAGGACATTTTATTGACCAATTGGTTTTTATTCCTATATTATTGCACTGTGAAGCTCTGCCCACCTTAAAATTGCATTGGTCCAAAATTTTGTTTCACGTAAATATAAAACATTCTTATTGACTATGATTGTGTTGTATCACAATGTTTTTGATTTCAGTGTGGCCACATTAATTACTTGTCACAGGAATCCTGGTTAGGCTCTTTGAGAGATTTGAGAGAAATATATTTGAAAAACTCTTAAAATGCTTGGAAATTCAGTAGATAAATTAAGCAGATGCTTTGAATTCCCTTAGCTTGCATTTGATTTTTATTTAGTTCCTTGTTAGAGCATGTTGCTTTGTTTTGTCTTCTCACTGATGTCTTCCTGTTGTGTGTGTGCGCTCAATTTTTGCTGTGATTTTTGTTTTTTCCCCATGTGTGAATTTTAATACCACATACTGATGTGTCTGTGTGTGGATGCAGTTAAATAACCGTTTGTTCGAGGAGCTGGCTATGGATGTGTACGATGAAGTGGACCGTAGAGAGAACGATGCAGGTAATACTCAAACCCCCATCTGTTCCTCTCCAAACATTCCCTGCTTCTCACTCTTTCCGTAAAGTAGTTGTGGAGCGTTCCGGAGGCGTGGGGACAGTTGTAGCCGTGTCCCTGGAGACACAGCGATTGGTGTGTTGTATAAACACGGGCTATAGAAGGACTTCAGCAGTGCAGTCAGCTTGTAGAGAAGGGAGGGAGAGAGATGCCGAATGGAAAGGAGGGTGAAAGGGAGCGAGAGCGAGGGAGTGCCGCAGGAATTCTCTCCTCCTCCTCCTCTCTCTCTCTCGCTCTCTCTATACTCCCGTTCCTGGTTGTTGAGGAGAAGAGGTAGCATGCTGGGGTGGCAGACTGGGATTCTGATGGTAAGCAGGGCTGGGAGCGAGGCAGGGGGCCAGACGCACACATAAACCCAAACTGAACGGGAAGGGTAGATGTGAACTCTCTGAAACCTCAGGGCTACGACATCAGAGTCTGTTTGTTTGTATTTGTCTTGTTAATATATGTCCATTCTGTTTCTCTCAGTGTGGCTGACAACTCAGAACCACAGTACGCTTGTGACCGAACGGAGCGCCGTCCCCTTCTTACCCGTCAACCCTGAATACTCCGCAACACGCAACCAGGTAATGCACAGCATTTTAGAGGATGTGTTTGAAGTATGTTTTAGAGGAGGTTCTGCGCTCCTGCTGCCACCTTGCGTAAGTGCTTGTCACTTCCATACGGGCCCGTTTTGATGGAGGCACAAAGGAGAGATGATATCTGGGGTGCAGACGACATGGGGCTAAAAATAGACTTTTTGTGGTTGTGCAAACGTCTGAGGCTCAGGTTTGGGCGGCCAACCAACAAATGGATGTTTTCCAGCTGCGTAACTGCTGCAGACACGCAGCGGCTCCCTCCCCTTCAGCGTTTCCACTGGCATCCTCGCATGACCCTCTCTTGTACCACTGCTTGAAATAGTTCTTTTATACAGTGAGACCACTAAGTGCGTTTACTCAAGAGTATGTTTCCTGCGGGCTGATTGGCCAGGCTGAGAATTTCCTGTTCTTTTGCGTATACATGAGGATTTGAGACATGGAAAGAGATGATGGGAGGGAGGAGGGACACACACACACCCAGTGGTCAAGAGTTGGAACACTGAACTGTGGATGTGGCAGTGTTTTCCAGTATTTAACATGTATTTAAGTGCTTGAATAAAACTTACTTTAGGAAAACTTGCAAATTTGAAACCTGTAGAGCTCCACAGAAGAGCTCTCCCGTAAAACAATTTCCTGTACAGAAATCATTCATAAAAATCTACACATCCCCCACATCTTTCATGTGTATGAAATATGTAGGCTAATTTAGAATATTTTCTGCTCCTAAAAAGTGTGTAGTACACTTTTTTTTTTCTAGTACACATTTTTCAATGTTTCAGTCTATTCTTCAGAATTTCACAGATTTTGCCCAAATATGACCATGGACCACAAAACCAGTCTCAAGTCGCTGGGGTATATTTTTAGCAATAGCCAAAAAAAAACATTGTATGAATCATCATATTCCATGAAGATATTTTGTAAATCTCCTACCGTAAATATAGCAGAACTTAATTTTTGATTAGTAATATGCATTAAGAATTCATCTGCACAGCTTTAAGGGCGCTTTTATGTATTTTATTTAAATGTATGCTATCATTCCAAAATTTGGGATTGTTACATTTATTAAATGTAAAGTGCCCATCAAGGCTAAATTTATTTGATCATAGTAAAATCAGTAATATTGTAGAATATTAAAATAACTGTTTTCTGTTGAAATGTATTTTAAAACATAATTTTTTTGAATTTATTTTAATATATTACTTTTTATATTTGAAGTTGTAATTTATTCCTATGACTGCAAAGTTTAAGCAGCCAGTCTTCAGTGTCATATGATCCTTCAGAAATCTTTCTATAATATTCAGATTTGGTGCCAAAGAAACATTTCTTATTATTATTAATGTATAAAAAAAAAAAACAAAAAAAAAAAAAAGCTCAATATTTTTGTGGAAATGTAAAAAAAAAAAATTCAGATTCTTTTTTTTTTTCTTTTTTTTTTTTTTTTTTTTACATAGAAATGTAAAAAGAACAGCATTTATTATTCAAAAAAATTATAACAATGTAAAACCTGTAACTATCTATTTAACTATTTAATCCTTTTTTTATGAATAATATTATGTAAAAATAAGTATAAGTATTTATGTATATTTATTTATTTATTTATTTATTTATTTTATTTATTTGTAGTGCTGTCAAAATTAGCGCGTTAACGCATTCGATTAATTTGAAATATTTAACGCGTTAAAATAAAATAACGCAATTAACGCGGTTGCAGTTTTTTTTATTTCCAGTTGTGGCCTATGTATGTTCAACGTGCAAAGAAATATGGATAAGACCAAGGAAGGACTTTTAGACGGAAAGTTTCAGTATAAAACTCTGCCGGATTACTCTTCAGTCTGCCACAAGAAACATTATGACTGTATGACTGTAACAGTGCGTAAATCAGACCTTTCTGTAACGCTAACGTTAATAAGCTTAAACGAAAATAACGAAATAATTGTGTAGCGGAGTATTTTTTGTACACAGTGCCGCGAACTGTCAATCACTCCTGTACGCGTGCATCACTGTCCTCCTCAGCTGCAGCAACTTGCGCTCTCTCTCTTCATCAAGCTTTAAAACAAAAAGGGGACAAAAAGATCATATTGTCTTTGTGCATAGGCTATAGATTAATTAGATAAATGAATATCTAAATTTGTGCCTTGCCGTCTACGGTATTTTTTTAGAACTTAGAAAAAAGATGCTGCAGCCAATGAGCAGCCAGCGGGGGCTGCAGGACGACTCAACCTCCTCAGACAGTTTTTAATGTTTATCAGACAATAAATACTCAAGATTTTGCTTTAGTATAACTCACAACGAGTTTCACACACCTTCTCCGGCCACGTTGAGTTGTTGACACTTAACAGTGGGAAAAGCGACACATGCACTATTCACTTGTATTATTTAAGGGTGAATGGGTAATGTAGTTTCTGCTCTGGGTGGGATGAATTAGGAAGCTTGCATTGTGAAGGGCGCTCTGAAAATCGGCAGTGCAGGTAAAAGATTAAAACCTCTATTAAAACAGATGTCCAAATGAGCGTACCGGTACGCTACAAGCACGTTCTGGGCGCACGGAGAGGTGGCGGTACGCTCAAGAGCTATATTTGGAAGTGGCGGTACTGAGTACTGGTGCATACTGGCCCACTTAAAGCACTGGCAATGACTATACTTTAGAATTTTTTTGCAGTCCACTTAGAATTCAACATGGAAATCATTTTTGTTTTTTATTGGCATTGATTGTTTTGAAATTCAAATGGTACTTACATGCCTGTGTTTTTATTTCTGTAATAAATATGGCTTTCAAGCCAAGAGTTAATTTGGAGGATATGATGGTTTATTGCAGGTATGTTGTTTACATGAGAAAATCTGTGTTACAAGTTAAACAAAAATTCCAATAAACAATCATATTTTGAATTTAAATAGTTTCTTTGTCTTGAGTTTACATTAATTATTTACATTTGACATTTACATATCCAAAAAGTTTCAGTCTTTTAATTGCGATTAATCGCGATTAATCGCGATTAATTTTAAAAAATTGTGCGATTAATTAGTTAATTTTTTTTAATCGATTGACAGCACTATTTATTTGTCATTGCTAGGGCCGGCAGAAATTGGCTCGCTTCAATGCCCGAGAATTCGCCACGCTTATTATCGACATTCTCAGTGATGCCAAGCGACGGCAGCATGGAAAGGGCTTGACAAGCCCCACAGGTGAGATGCCAACATTGCAGTTCTCAAACTTTGAGATTTTAGGGGAATATCAATAACACAGTAAAGATGGATATAGCTATGGCAGTGCTGTTTCTCACTCTCTCAGTGTCTCCTCGTATTAATGATGTTATCTTTTTATTTATTTTTTTCAGACCCGCTGGATCTGAGTCAGGCAGACGATGACCAGCACGATTATGACAGCGTAGCATCTGATGAAGACACAGATAGTGAGCTAACGGCACAGAATAACAACAACACCCAGCGCAACAACCGGGCCAAGGTGAGCTCATCAAACCCTTACTCTCTTACTGGGTGTTTACCTGAGGAAGAGATTGACAGTTGAAGATTTGTGTTCATTCATCTAAATATCCATCATTCTTAATAATGAACCCACTTAAGTTAAGGAGCGTCTTAAAACCTTTGGAGAAACAAGCTCAGATGAATTAAGAGATTTCTAATTTCATGTACTGTAGGTTAGACCTTGGTAATTGTTGATCTTGGTTT
This sequence comes from Carassius gibelio, assembly GCF_023724105.1. Taxonomy (NCBI): domain Eukaryota; kingdom Metazoa; phylum Chordata; class Actinopteri; order Cypriniformes; family Cyprinidae; genus Carassius; species Carassius gibelio. The sequence continues at coordinate 10,686,859 of NC_068410.1, forward strand.
TTCCAGACCAGCAAATTAGTATTTTCAGTAGTACAGAATCCAGTGTTGTCATGTCCCAGCATGCACCGCTGCAAGAGCAGCAAAAGCAGCAGCTCTGACTCATATTTGCAGAATGACATCATCGCCTTTTTTCAAGGCAATGATCAGTGAAGCTATTGTTCTGCAGCTGAAGACAGGATGCTCTCTCTGAGCATGCTCAGTCCTAATACAGGAAGTGACATGGTTGAGCGTGTAAGAGAGCACAACGTTGAGGAATGTTGGGTTTAAAACCTTCTCTAGTAGTGCTACTGTTTGTTATATTGTACAGTTATTAGTTTTTATCTTAAAAAAAGCTACTTTTTGTGGTTTTTGTATGAAAATATAATGTTATCTATTCAATACACTCTATAATAATGTTCATTGAAATCTCCATATTAATGGTAGATTTATAAATACATATGGACATCAGTGATATATAAAATCATCACTTGTGCTGTTAGTTTTCTAAGAAATTGAACGTGCAATTTTTGCATGTGAAATGATAAACAGGCAAAAAAAACATGATATTTGAAGATATATCATAGATTTAAAAAGGTTGTTTTTACCTATATTTAAACTACTGTTCAAAAGTTGTTGTTTTTTTCTTAAAGAAGCCTAAAAAATTCAAGTTATGTGAATTAATATTATATTTAAAATAACTGTTTTCTATTTTTATGTATTTTAATGTCATTTTTACCTGTTATGGCAAACTGAATTTTTAGCAACCATTACTCCAGTCTTAATGAAAAGAAAGTTTAAAAGAGCAGCATTTATTTAAAATAGTTTCAAATAGTTGTAATACTTGCTGAATAAAAATATATATTTCTTAAAAAAATAAAAATAGATAAAATCTTACCGACTGCAATCTAAGTAGTGTAATACTACAATAAATTAATGAAATAATTAATTGTGCAATCGTTTAGGGAAAAAGCTCTCTCTTCTATAGTGTTTGTTCATTAACAGTATGTTGTGATTTGATTGGTGGTTTGTGTTGTCAATCAGAGCATGGACTCGTCGGACCTGTCAGATGGGCCCATCACACTACAGGAGTATCTGGAGGTGAAGAAAGCACTGGCCTCCTCAGAGGCCAAAGTTCAGCAGCTCATGAAGGTCAACAACAACCTGAGTGAGGAGCTGAGGAGGCTTCAGAAGGAGGTACGCTCACCCACCGGATTAAAACTGTGCCTTTGTTTTAAAATACTTAGAATTTCACCATTACACATACTAATCCCAAACCATCGAACAGAGCAGAACAGTATTAATATACACTACTGCTCAAATGTTTGGGGTCAGTAATAGTTTTAAAAAGAAGTCATTTGTAATCTACTGTCACTTTTGATCAGTTTAATACATTTTCTAAATAAAATTACAGACCCCATGCTTTTAAATAAAAATGTAGATATCTTAAACCATGCTCTTCCCACTGAGAATGAAGCCCCTCCTTGTTCAGATAACCTTAAACTTCCTGTCCATCAGACCAACCCCAGTTTATCAGCCCCGGCATGACATAACCGTCCACACTGCAACTGTTGTGTTTTCTTTGGTCCTTGTGTTTGTGTGTGACTCTTGGTGATGCCCCTCCATCCCTGTAGATCACGCGGATGCAGACGGAGAACAGTGCGCTGCGGGGGGCCCAGGCTGGGGCTGGGGGCTCTGTGACCAGGGGTGGTGGCCCAGGGCTGTGGCCTGGTGGGGTAAGGGGTACAGGCGGAGGGGTAGGTGGAGACTCCAGCCTAAACACACCCTCGTCTGCCCCCCTCCGCCGGGATAGACAAGCCTTCTCTATGTATGAGCCCGTGGGGACCAACCCCAAAGCTCACACCCCAGCCCTGGACCCCCTGACGGGCCGCCTGCAGCCTCTCAGCCCCGTAAGTTTGAGCATTAGTGGCCGGCCTGATCTTTTTAAACTTCCTTTTCCTATTGGGCTCTCTTTTTCCCTCTGCTTACCTGAGCCCACACTAATGTGCTGCTGTTGCCTGGAGCACCTGCTTCCACTCTTACTCACCGCTCTCTACCGCCACCTTAAGGACAAACAGGAGCACTTCCTGCCCTGATAACACCTCTCTTTTTCTAGACATTGGCTGTTTAAAAACTCAGTGTGCTGCCCAAATCAACAGCATTTTTGAGCATCATGGGTCTCTTATACACCTGGCTTCAATGTTCCTGTAGCTAAAGTGGTAGAGCAAAGCGTTAGCAAGTGCAAGGTTGGGGGTTCGAATCCCGGGGAACACGTGTAAGGAAAAATTGTTAGCCTGAATGCAATGTAAGTCGCTTGTGTCTGCTAAATGCATAAATGTATTTATTTTTCAATTTAATCAATGATTTGATCGTAAGTGGAGTGTGCTGTTTGTGAATATCTTAAGTACACCTACATAAATTCACAAATTACTCAAATTTATTTTATTTTTTACAGAAAATATATTTCTTTTAATTATTTTTTTTAATTTTTTTTTATTTATCTATCACCGTGCATACATAAAATTTTGAGAGAGCATTGTTATTATTATTATTATTATTATTTAATTTTTAAATTATTTGGCTTCTTCACAAACTACTCCCAAATTGATTTGCATTTTTTCTTTGTATTTTAGTTCTGTTTTCAGTAATTTTGTCTATGTACAGATGTACTTTACTACAGATGTATTTACTTAAATTTTGTAACTTCTTTATCTTTGTCGTAAACTACTCCCAAAATTGTTTGCATTTTTGTTCTACTTTTCATTTTCACTTTTTGTCTTAAATTACATTTATTCACATGCAGAAATTTTATTTTGTAAGATTTAGATGTATTTTGTTTATCTATCATTCTTTATTTGTATTATACTTTTAAAAAATTCTTTAGCTTTATCACCATGCAGAATCTATTTAATTAATGTGGTTCATATTATCACAAAATCATAGACCCTCAGAACAAAACCTGCTCACAGTCTCATTCAGAATGCATGTTAATACCAGGTTTGCCTATAATGCTTAAAAATGTTGCGTAGCTAGGCAGCTCAACACAGTCTGAGACATAAGCCTTGTATATTGTCTGTTTAGCATAGGAAGATAGAAGTGGCATGAATTGCATACTATCGTTCTTGAAATGGTTGATGTGCCAAGAGAGGCTCTCGTTGAGAGATATGCTTGTCTTGTGCAATACGACATGTCTGGAATGTGTAGGAAACTGATTGATGGTTGCCTGATTAGTGAAACTCAAATGAGTTGATCTGCATGGCACACATCATATGCTTAATGATTTCTTGTGAGGTGCAGTGAGTTGTTGTGCTGCACCAGACAACGCAGAAATGTTTATAGATATTCATAGATCTGTAGGATGTATTTTAATGGCTTTTTAATGCCTTGTTTTGATTTGCTTTAATTGCTTTTGCAGTTATGCAAATAGGCCATTTTGATTATGCAATATCCCATTTTTGGGTCATTGCTGACAGTGTAGTATAGACTTATTTAGTTTTATTAGTTGTGGTTAATGTATTTGGGATGCACCTTTGTGCCTGTTTTATTAACTGCACTGTTTAATGTGTGTAGTGTTTTAATTAGTTTAGAGAAGTGGATGTTATTAAATTATTAATTCAATTTTGCTTTTGAGCTTAATGTAGAATCTTGCTGTTCTGCAATATTGAAAACCTCTGCACTAAGTTACTTGTGTCTAACTGAATTACAGTCGTCAGTATAGCAGTTTTGCTGCACATTTTCTTACATCTAGCAGTCTTCTTCTTTCCTTTCCATCCTCTGCCTGCTGACTGCCTCTCAGCTTTTCTCCTCCTGTTAATCTCATTCTGCTCATGTCCAGGTGCGAAAGGGCGCTCCGACGGGTCCCACCCCCTACGGAGGAGCGCACCTGTCAGCCTCCACTGACGGCCGATATTATGTGAGTCTCTTTTCATTCATATCTACACTGACGTGTGAGTTACAGACTGTGATGTGTAACTGACTTCTGTGCATGTTGGTCTTGTCCAGCCTCCAAAAGCGGGAGAGAAATATGGGAGCGGACCTGATAGTGACTATGACAACTCTCAAATGTACGACGTCTCCCTTGGGTGAGTGCAAGCTACCGTTAAGATCAAAGCACACCAGGTTCCGAGTCTTTTTACATTTGCCTCATTTCAAACATTTGAGGTTTGTGAGTAAGAGTAATAAAAATAAACTTGTGTACCGTCTCAAGAAATTAGGAAGGGAAATATTGCTGTTGTAGTATTATTGTTGTATTTTTTATATATGACTAGAATAATAGAATAAATGTTATGAATTATTACTTTTCAGTTAATTGTAAAGTTGATTTACATGTTGATATGTAAATATATTTGTATAATAATAATAGTCATTTTAATGTTAGGTTTTTTTTACTGCACAGGAGTAATATATTAATCTTCTGAAAAACAAATGTTACAATAATAATATATATATTTATATTATGTATTATTTTTTATTTCACAGTTACATAAAATATTTTATTTTATAAATATCTATAATTATTCATTTATTCAGTGTTTTTGTTGTACTTTTAATAAATGTTTTTAGTATTTTTTTTTTTAATTCAAATATTTAATTTTTTGTATTTCATTTTAGCTTTTTTTTATTGCACAGAATATATATATATATATATATATATATATATATATAATATTTTTGTTATTCTAAATTTTTCCTGTTTTTTTTTTTTTTTTTTTTACAGTTAAAAAATAAATACTTATTTTTAGAATTAATCCTAATTATTATTTTATTGTACAGTTTTTTTTTTTTTTTTTTTTTATAAATTACAAATATTTTTACTCTTAATAAAAAGTATCCCACATAAAGTCCCGAATATTACAATAGAGATATATTTGTCTTCTAAAAATACCATTATAACATAACATATGCAATATAATAGTTTATTATTAACTAATTAACTAAATATCTGATAGTTACGATATTAAATATTATTGTTACTTTTTTAAAGTTATATATATATATAAAATTTTATTATCTTTAATAATTTTAACAATACATTTATTTCTTTTAGTATTTAAATTGGTGTGTTTTTAGTATGCTTGCTTTTATATGTTTGTGTGTGTGAGTGTGCGCGTGTGTTTTATTTAAATTGTTTTATAATGTTGTGTGGTAGTGTGGGCCGCAGCAGTGAAGAGGACAGCAGGGATGTGGAAGACACCGAGGGTGAGCCGGACCCCACGCTGCCCTGCACAGAGGACGTCATCCTCAAAACAGAGCAGGTCACCAAGAACATCCAGGAGCTCCTGAGAGCCGCACAGGAGTTTAAACACGACAGGTATGACCGTCTGTCACCCCTCATTTTGCTACCATTAATAGAAACATACGATCATGGAGAGTTAAAACAGATATTCGAGAAAAAATATAATTGAAAGAAATCTGCCTTTGGTTGCAGTTTTGTGCCATGTTCAGAGAAAATCCACATAGCTGTGACAGAAATGGCCTCGCTGTTTCCCAAGGTAAATCAATTTGTCATATTATGATATTGTGGTACAAGCAGATGCACTAAATCTCTCTGCTCTGTCTGCTTCTCTCAGAGACCAGCGTTAGATGCAGTACGTTCTTCATTGAAGCTTCTGGCGGCCAGTGCGTCCCGCCTGCAGGTGGAGTGTCGTAAAGCGGCGCCCTCCGACTCGTCGGCCAGTACGGTGGACTACCAGCTCCTCACCCAGCAGGTCATCCAGTGCGCCTATGACATCGCCAAAGCTGCCAAGCAGCTGGTCACCATCACCACCCGCGAGAAAAAACAGTGACCCTCCGACACACCAGGCCAGGGGCAAAGACTGAGAAACCAGAGAAAAGAGCAAAAACTGACAGCTGGGAACCGTTGGTCGGCTAGATGGAAAAAAAAGATGGGAAAAGAGAGGGTGACAAATCCAGCTGCGGCCAACTGCGAGATGTTTGGGAGAAGCTGAATGGAGCGGCCTGCTTTTCCTTACACTCCTTTTCTTCTCTCATTTCAGTATTTCAGGAGGATCTTCTTTCATCTACACATCTAAATACAACAACACTACACAGGCAGACCCACAGTTCAGTGCTGATGGTCTGCTAGCGCATGCACAAGCACTCCTAACCGTCAGACAACCAGAAACCTTCCTCCTAAATCATGTATATTCAGTTTTTCCTTTCTCTCTGTCTTTCAATTGATTTTGTGTTTTTAAGTGCAGCTCCATTGGCCTGTTTCTCTTGGGACAAATGTACTGACTTTAAACAACAACACTGGAGTTATTTTAACGATTATGACTTAAGTTTCGTATTATTGTTACAATTATTGATGTCTTCTTTTGAGTTTTGTTTCATTTAGTTTCGGTGGAAATCACACAGAGCTTTGCGAACATTAACAGAGGTGAACAATAACCCGTGAAAACTAACCAGAACACTCGCGTCCTCCAGTGGTAGAAGCACTGGTTCACTCACACAGTGTTTTACTATGTAGTTCCTCTTTTTTTTTTTTGAAGTGCGTTAAACACTAGCCAAAGGAGCAGAGGGGAATGATGACACTACAGTTACGGATCCCCTCTTTTTTCCGTCTTCGAGCACAAAGACAGCAGTCGGGGTTGATGTACATAAAAGGTTCATCTCATCTCAATCCCTCTGTTAGTGGGTTTTGGTATCAGAACAATGCAAATGTCTTAGCACAATCATCACATTGTCTTTAGCTTGTTAGGTTAGGACAAAACCATCACTTTAGGACCATATGTTCACTTTCTGCACACAATCGAATGACCTTTTTTTTTATTTTGGGGGAGTGTTCACTTCAGGACCAGGTGTGTGGTGATTGTTTGTTTTCCTTGTGAGAATATTTGATTTCGTTGTTCTTTATAATTCATGATTTGTTTTTTCTAATTGAGCATGTGTGTAGTTAATGGTTATTAATGTAAGAAGACCCTTATGTTTTATAAGCTACGAGCATGTGAATGTTGAGGGTTGAAGATGACCACTTATCAATTTTTTCGTCACTAACATTTCACATACAGTCACAGGGAAACCGTGTCACGTCCGTGAGGATGTCCATCTGCTGCATCAGGACCAGTGAGGTCACACTCTGTCGAGGCGGTCAGGGGCACTTTTGTTGAGAATTGTGGGAAACGAGTCCCTCGCTGTGTTGATGTTCATGGGAGAGGAGTTGAACTGGAGCTTCCAGTACGTACGCACATGTAGATGAGCGTGATCAAACCAAGTATTTGTTGTACAGTTACTTTGCATTTTAGATGCCTTAAATGTCCTATTGTTTTCCATATCGGTTTTATCCACCAGCCTTTTAAGTTAAGCCATTTTTTCATTCTTGCCTTTTGTTTCCTTAATTTGGGGAATGGGATAATGTTAGCATCCCCTGAAAACGTGTCAAAAAAGATTGTCTGAAAATCGCTTGATCATTGCCTTTGCACATCTGCTAGACTGACTTTAATCAGTAATCATGTGTCTTCCACACTATAGAAGCACATGGTGAGTAAAACAGTGTATGCTTCAAATTTTTTCATTTTACGTCTTCATTTTACACTAAATATGTCAGGATGGTTTACTGTGGTGATGGCTTAGGAGAAAAGAGTTTGGGCCATTATTTAATAAGCACTAAAATCAGAGCGAGAGATTTCTGACAAAGATGTCATTGCACACGCACTATAAATCTGATTCCTTTCAGAGTAGTCTGTAGATTTTCCCAGCCATCCTGTTGCAGATGCATACATTGCTCACATAATGCACCTGGGAAATTATTTTTTAAATAGATTAATGCACACACACACACACACACACACACACTTCCGTGATCAGTCATACTGGCTGCACTATACTTATGACTGTTCTTTAGCACGTGGTTATTACATGAGAGATTAACTGATGGGAGAAACTTGTTCAGCAGAGGCAACCTGTAAAATAAAGAAATTAAATAAAAGACTAAGCAAAACCATTTAAAAAGTAATAAAGACTCATAAGCTGTACATTTGTAATAAATGAAAGAAAACGTTCATTGTCTTCTGTGAGTTCTTTTTTATGTTTTTGTTTTATTATTATTATTATTGTGGGGATGAAGGCCATGGTATTTTACAAGGTGTTTACTTGCCAAAAAAACTAAGAAAATAATTGCATGTAGCCTACAGAAGTGGAATGCAGGAAACACAGAGAACAAGATTAAAAAGACAAACAGGAGTTACGCAAAAAGCCTTCAGTTTATGTTTGTGGTTAGTTGAACGCTTGCTGAAAACATCAGTCTGGACCAACTGACAAATATCGAACTACCAGCACTGATAAGGACGCGGGAACGGTTTTTTCCCTCTCGTTTAAAGGTTTACCAGCACATTATTGTATTGAAAATTTTAAATTGAAGTACTTTACTACCAGCATTCTACCAGTCTTTTATGAAGCCTATTATTATTATTTTTAACCGCTCCGTTCCAAAAAAGAATTTTGGTAACCACCTGACTGTGCTTATGATTACGACATAGCTTTTTAAGTTTATGTATAATAGGGTTAGGGGCGGAATATTTTGAGTTTTGGTATTTCGGTTACTTAAAGGGATACACCAACCTAAAATGGTGTATCACTTAACATTTAAATTACTTGCAGACTTCTAAGCACACATCGCTGGTGGAGTCTAGACTAAACCATCATGAAATTATGTTCCAAAATGTAGTTTGGAATTTGAAAATTGGTAAATGTGAGCTGTCAATCAATCCATAATAATCAGTTATTAAACGAACGCTGGAAGCTGGACATAAATACACAATAACCCCCAAGTAAACATCATAATGTGGTTAACAAAAAATGTATCCATATGAAAAAAAAAAAAAAAGACTTTATTTACTAAATTTTTTCTCTATATCCCCGCATACCAAAGAGACCACTGAATGAATACACACTACAGACATTAATAATATAAATTCTTTTTAATGTCATTATCAGGTCATGAGGCATGATTATGGAACGAGTAATACACTGTATCCGAGCCCAATAAACACAGAGTCTTAAAGAAAAAGTAAAACAGAACAGCAGAATACGATTTAAACACGTGAATACAGTTCATAATTAAGCCTCGTATGACAGAGGCACAATGCATAGCCCAAAACATGTTTATTACGTCATGACTGTAAACCTGGCATTACCACACAAGTACAATTTAGTCCTTTCAGATCTACTAAAAGTCCTGAGAAAAGTGGCTTATGAGTAACAATGGGTCAGCTGCAACCCGCTAATACCAGAAACTCATGGTGATTTGTCATGAGGCAGCTTCATCTTGTACAAATAGAAAATAACACCTGCAGTAAATACATCAAGGGTGGAAACGTCTGTTAGAGAAACATGTAAACACATTAACATGCTGGTGATACAGGTAGTGAGGGCTTATTTGAACAAGTGCTGATGCCGGTCAAAAAAAAAAAAAAGATTGGTAAACATATCTATGAAACACTTTCAAAATAAAAAGTTCGACATAGGGCAGAAACAAGGGCTGAACATTTTTTTTGTGCTATTTATTAGTGTAAGAAACACCTCTGGATGGGATGTCCTGGGTGCAGATGTGAAGAAAGGAGAAAATCTACTGGAGTGAAGAGAGAGAGAGAGAGAGAGAGAGAGAGCAGCCGTCACACTGCAGAGACATCTTCCAATACTAGGACACAACCGAACAGCTGCAACATCTGAAAATACAAATATAACAAAAAAAAATAACATGAAAATAATATAAATAAAAACATATAAACAAAGAACATTATAATTATCCAAATAAATGTTATATAATCCATATAATAATTAAATTAGCTGTTATTTTAAACATAAAGCATCAGTTGAGCTGTACTCACAGTATCAGCTGCATCATTCATCTGCGGCAGACATCCCTTTCACTGGATCCTTCTCTCTCATCTATAGTAGATAAAAGACCATTTCAGACTTCTCAATATTGGAATAATTACGCATGCTCATTTTACTTTTACTATTAATAACTTAAAATTGTTAATTGTAATCTTTAGCATTACACAATACCGCTTAAATTCACTAGTAGCACTCATATTGATTGATTTTAGTGTTTAGTGTTTAAGTGTTTTAACTTATTTAGGCACAAGCCGTATAAATTCTAATATTTTCTATTGATTAATTATTCTCAACACTGCAGTCTGTAATTTTTGGCACTCTAGCGGTTAATAAACAGAACTGTGCATGTCTTGCAGCAGAACACTGTAGCCGGAGCTACTTCTCTCTGTTTATGTTGATGAGGAATCACGCAGACTACTCCACAGCGACACCCACCCGACCTAAAAGTGATTCAGGACAAGCCAAAAACATTTCATACATGGTGTACTCGTTTATATATAAATGTAGTCAATTTTGAACACAAAAACAGTTAGGGACTGCAGCTTTACATTAAATACAGATTAAATATCTCCTCTGACCAATGTTGAATAGCATCATTAACAAGGATCTTCAGTGCATCGACGTTATTTTAGTAGCTTTTATATTTTTAGTTTTCATTTAATTTTTAAGTTTTATTAATTTTGTCATTTATTTAGTTTTTTTTTTTTTTTTATTAATATAGTAATAATAATTTTTTTTATGTATTTTGTGCCAGCTGCCAAAGCAAAAAAGTAAGGGTTTTAAGTTTTTTACACAATATTTATATTTTATTTCGGCTTTACTTCAATTAACAACACTGCAAACAATTATTTAAGAAAAAAATAATAATAAATAATAAAATAATAATAAATAAGTCAAATTTACAAAATTTTCTGTTTAAAATAAGATTCCTCTTCTTAGCCCACAGGCAGATTATTTTGCTTGTTCTAAGCAAAAAACTGAGTTTGGATTTGTTTTTTTCTAGAAACAAGACAATTTTTACTAGTCTAGAAAATCATTCTTTATTTAAGAGTTTTTAGATAGGTGGGCTGGAAACAAGCCAAAAAATCTAAGAAAGAAAAGCATTTTTTGCAACGAAAAACGATTTATATTAGCTTTAGCTATCAATAAGCCTGTACTGCATCCTATTTTAAAACTTGTGTCCATTATAGATTTTTTTGGTAGTCTGTGTTCTTCAGTGTGTTCAATGATTTTATAAACGTGGCTGAACTCACATTATCGAGTTCTTTCTGCGTCTCCTCCTCCATGCGGCGGATGTCCTCCATGGTCAGATGGATCCATCGGTCTAACCAGCAGAAGAGCTGCCTGTGGAAGTTGGTGAACAGACGCTTCTCTTGCTGAAGTAAAACCAAACAAACAATGTTTCATGAGTCACCACACTAAAATTAGATTAACACCAAACCCTCTAATAAACTGAACAAACCCTAACTGTTTATCTTTCTAAACCACACCTCTAAGATGTTAGAACAGATATTCTATTGATATAAAAGTGAGTCACACTGAACACAGCATGAGGCATTTCACAGATTTACACCTTGTGAATGAAGCTCTCCACTTTATTCTGCAGACCAAACCACTTGAACTTGACAGTGACTAGTTTATAGGCACACATATGAGGGCAGTCCGTCTTCTGGGGAAGTTCTTTCTGCAATACACAGGAACAAACGTGATCAAAAAAAAATGACTGGAGAGATTTATCTGAAAACAACTCATGAAACCATGCACACCTTCCAGTCAGGTCCTAATGGCCCTCTACCAGTCTTCTGTGATTTAAAGGTGGCTGGATCCTCGTCTGGTTTGTAGTCCTGTGAAGAAGAAGATCAAAATGTCAGCATGTCTCAAAGTCTGATCGTACATCTAAAGTAAAAACCCTTTACCTTAGTGTCCACCTGAGACCTGTCAGCAATGTCAATGTGTACCACCTCAACCTTCTTCCACTGTTCAGGGTCAAGCTTATGAACCTTCAAAAACAAAAACAAAAAAAGGACATGGTTAGTTAGTTTACAAGATCAAGACTCTCACAGCAGCTTGCAATTCAACATTGATTTTTTGCTTATTGTGGTGCTACATAATCAAAATGATGACCTGGATTTATCTGTATAACATTGACGGTCTACTCACATTGTCCTGTTCACCGAGGTCAGGCTTGTGCCATGTCTCAATCATAACTAGAAAATTGTCCTTCATGTACTCGTTCTATAAACACACAAAACACATTTGATACACAGACAAAATCTGGGGTCTAAAGAAATTTGTACTTTTATTCAGCAAGGATGAGTTAAACTGATCAAAAGTCACAGTAAAGACATTAATAATGTTACAAATTATTTCTATTTTAAACTAACACTATTTCTTTATGTTCTCTCCATCAAAGAATGATTTCTGGAAAAAGATGCTGGAAATGCATATTTGCCATCACAGGAATACATTTTAAGATATATTCAAATGGGGAAAATATATACATATTATACAATAATAAAGTTATTACTGTATTTTTGGTCAAATAAATGCAAAACTTCCAACTTATGAAAGGCTTGTATATATAAGAATAAATCCTGATCTAGAGTAATAAAATGCAGATTATTAACAGTAATATAAATATAAGTTTTAATTACACACAGGTGTCTCATAAACTCACCGTAAGAACTGTAGTGATGAATGATGTAGTGAGCACATGAAAAATAAGAAACACAGTTCTGAATGAGCTCTGAATGTACAGTTGCTGTAATATATTCAGTAAAGCTGTGCTGCTGTGGCTGGTACCTGTGCGGCAGTAAGGGTAAGCGTTCCAGGCCTTCTCATGGATACTCAGGGCAGACGAAGGGGCCAGTAACCGTACAAAAGTTGGCACTTTACTGCATAAGAATGAGAGATATAGACATATCTGTCAGATACAGACTATGTTTCAAGACAGCACATGATATGGCCCTGACAAAAATTATCATAACATGGCCCTACGATACAGACCACAGTACTGAATAATTAGCAATGAATGATTATTATTACCTCTGCAAGTGGTAGATCTTGTGTGTGTACTGTCCTTTCTCTCCATTCTCTTTCTCATAGGGCTCGTTTTGCAGTACCTCCACCCCCTCTCCACCACCCGTCTCATTCTTACTGGCCTCTGCTACTGAGTACAGCTGACCCACCTGGTACTGCAGATGAGAGAATAATGTTAACTTCACTTGGTCATATGGAAGTTACAGTAAAACGCCTCTAAATGACAAAAACACACTGAAATGAATGCATTCTGCCAAGTGGATTTGCATGTCATAACTGCGTACAGTGCTGAGAGCCGATTTAACATCTACATAGACAAATAGCCATATACAGGCTGCTGTGCCATAAACAGACAAAATTATAGAGGAAGTGTTCAAAACCTATAATCGGGTGATAGAAGAGAGTGAAACTGGTGAGTAATGCTTCCAGCAAATGAATGTACAGTACTTCTGTATGTATGTCTGCCCAACACTATAAACTGCAAAAGCAGAAAAATATTTTAGCAGTTTTGGAGACATTGGATACAAATTTGAAACATTTTATTCAAATTCTAGTAATAAACCGATAATTTTAAGTAGTGTTATGATGTAAAACCATTACAATTCAATAACATTTTTACATAAAACACTAAACAATCAATTTAAAATACTACATACACTGAATTAAGACCTTCAAATGATAAAGAACAGTATGAAAAACTGAAAAGTTTGGTTTATAGTAAATTATTCTTTTTCACATGATGACTAATAATGGATAAATGTTTTCTAGGCTACTGTTTGTGTCTAAATAGATTAAAACAACTAAATCATTATCCATTAATGTTACATGGTACAAGTGTGTTGAGGCATCACAAAATTATTATGCACAGTATGAAAAATGGATATTAAGTTTGAGGTTTGTTAAAGATTTAAGTGTTATAAAATGAATAGCTTTTAAAGGTTAACTTTAAGTGAGAGTTAGATGATAGCAACTGTAAGCTAAACAGAAAAATAGAAAAAAATAAACATGCACAATTAAGTATCTTACATAGATTTTACTGATTCAAATAATCTTAAATATTGGTGAATAACTGATATTAAGCTACTGAATTACTGTGCAGTCAAAAGCTTACACAAAAAGATATTTTGAAGAATGTGGGTAACCAAACAACTGCTTGTCAACATTGAATTTGATAGTAGCAAAAAATAATATGGAAGTCACTGCAGACAAGCAACTGTTTGGTTTTCAATGTTACTCAAAATGGCATTTATGTTGAGAAGAAGAAAGAAATGCATTCAGGTTTAAAACCACTGTTGTGAGTAAATGGTGGTATAAAAATAAAACACTATGATGAACTATTTAAGGTTATTTTTTATATTTGTTAATTCAATTTATTGAATGCCCCAGCTAAATACACCTATTGTACCTGAAAAGAAAGCATTGTTTGTTTTATTTGTATATTATGTGTAGTTGTAATGTGTATCGTTGTCATTCTTTTATCTTTATTATTAAAAAATAAGAACAAATATTTATTTATTTATTTATTTTTTACCTTGCAAGGCTTTGTCTTTATAATATAGAAATTAGTTTGGCTGCAATGCTCAGACAACTTGCAAAATAGTAAAGCCAACATGACAAAGAATTATGATGAAATCGTGAATCGAGATATATATATATATATATATAAAAAAAAGTAATATGATAATTTTTCCATATCGCAACCCCCCCCCCCACCCCTCACACTGCATCTACACTCAGTTCATCTACACAACCAGCTTCCAGAATGTAACATCCTTTAGGTGCTTCCTGTTTCAGCTGGTTGGGTCTGTATTATATGGTCTTTTGCACAGGTGAACAGAAAGGAATGCAACTACACACGCCAAACCTTAACTGCCATTTAGACAAAAACAACTGACTTCTTCAACAATGATTTATTAATCAAACACAACAGATACAGAACAAGACATTCAAATATGCAGGGTAAAAACACACCAGACTACATCAACAAAATACTACAACAGGGAGGGCAAGAAATGACAGGGACAAAACTAATTCAACCTTTGCTTGGTAAACTGGAGCAAAGATAGTTAATTGATAAAGTCTGATAAGCTGAGCCTCAGGTTGCAATGAATTACAGTCTGTCTTTGTATGCTATATACAAGCCTGCAGTTAACTAGGCCACTGTCCCACAAAACTCTGACTATTTGTTTCAGTTCATCACTGCAATGTCTTAACTGTCCAGCCCAACAGAAGAAACTGGGCAGAGACTGGAAACACAGAGTAACGGAATAATTCTGGCAAAAATACATCCATGAGCCTCAAGATGGACTTTTCAAATTATTACTAGACTAAAATAAAACCCATAAAGCAGCACCTGTAAAAATTACATACCTCTTCAACAGAAATGGGCAGGACGATTCGACTGAAAAACAAAAGAGAAAGGCCATTGAGTCAGCGAAAATAACATGAGACATCCTTTGAACTCTTTTCATTCATTCAATCACATTTATTTCCTTGTTTTTACCGTCTGAAGACAACTGCACTAATAATCTTATAAATAACAGAGCACTTCAGTTTTTAAGAACTGGTGTTGCTTTATTCAGTATCCTGACCTTTGCAGTCATAAAACAGAAATGTTCTGATCATATTGTTTCATAATGAGTTTACTCTATTGAGTGGTTTCAAAGTTAGTATCTTTGAAAAAGATACTACATATAGGTAAAATATTTGGTCACAAACCAAAGCTGAAAATAAAAAAGGTTGATTTCTGCATACTGAAAATAGCTGAATCTGCAGAACATGTTATTACAACCAAACACCACAAAAAAAAGTTAAATAAATACTAATCTTTTAAAACCAGGATTATTTCTCACAGTGTAACCCCTCCTGTGTTTTAAAATCCCCCGATAATTCCCAGGTTTTCCGTGACGTTGTAAATCTTGTCGAATTAAAAGTTCTTCATTACTATATTCAGTTAACATCAAGTTATTGCAGTAATAACATTATGGCAGTAATAACATGACGCTTATGTAATATTTTACAGCTCATTTAGCTCAGGTAGAATGCAGCTTGCATGTTACATGAATATAAATGTCATAATAGGACTTTTGATTTAATCACTTAATATGTATACTACAGCACATAAGTCTCAAAGTGCACTATGACGTGCACAACGGTGCAATTATGACGCGTGACCGGCGAAATGGTAACATGTGACAATCACATTCAAAACACCTGAAGTTTGTAACTTCAAAAAAGGTCAACTCTTTTCTTTTACTTTGTAAAACACATAAACTGATGACTCATTATGTCTGCTAGTGTAAATTGCCTGGAATATAAAAAAATATAATCTGAAAAATAATTTTAGATTACATTTTAGATTATTGGACATAACATAATTAACACAGCGATTTAAAAACATCCATAATTCATTAGTAAAAAAAAATCAACATAAATCCTTTTTATTAAGCCGGTGAAAGTTAACAAACATGCGCCCGTGAGTCAAGTTCAGCCTGGGATCAAAACTTCAGCGCAGTTAAATCATACTGAAATACTTACAATTCCTTTATCAACATGTTATCTCCTTCTGCTCCGCGTGCACAACATTCAAACTAACTTAAAGAGAGTTTATTCTTCGACTCTTCGGTCCAACCCGCCGTGACTCGTTTCAGTTCAAGTTCCTGGATTTCTAATTTCTTTAAATTCATTTCCTGAAAGATGTCGACAGGAGCGCCGCAACCACACCCACACGCATGAAAACCGGAGCAGGAGCGAATCTGATTGGGCAAGAGCCGCGCATAGAACCTTGCGGCACACCCTTGCCAGATATTTAACGGTGACTGTGCGTCCACATGGATGTAAGGTAGATGTTCTTGTTCCGCTGGTTTTAAATTTAGGATAAGACTACAACACGAGGGATTTGGGTGTGAAGGTGTTTTTGCATTTAGATCCAAGCATATCCTGTCCTAGACCTGACTTTCCAGTCAGTATGACGAACTCAGATTACTTCTTTCTCCATTCCACATGAATTTATGTTCAGCACGTATGTATCAACTGTACTATTTGCTGATCTTCAAAAGCAGTTCATAATCTTAGATTTTTATATTGGTTTATGCATAACCAGAAAAGAAAAAAAAATGCAAAAACAAACATTTCATACAAATGTTTTTATTTAATTTCACATATCTGATATATTTTTTGGGACATTTATTCAGAAAGTTGCTATATAGTGATAGAATGAAGAAAACCAAAAGCCAAAATACAGTAAAACACCCACACAAAAAAAGGAAAAAAAAATATAGAAAAATATGTACAAATATACATAACTGAAAACACAAAACAGGTTAGATAGAATCAAAGAAATAATCAACAAATTACACAAAAAATACAATACAGAAAGAAAATATTGGTGTTAAAGCTGATTTTTCATACTCTTTTTATTTTCCACACTGGGGTATAATAAATCAACATTTAAAATCAAAATAAAATGTGAATTGTTACTTGAGAAAAGAATGAACATTTAAGGTATGGCAGTGAGAAAAAGTGCTACTTCTCTCATTCTGAGAGCAAAGGGGTTTGCTCTCACATTCATTATGCCTAGTACAGTACTGCTTTAGATTGGAATTCACTTGCAATATCCAATTATGTTCAAGCCAGCAAATGCAGTCCATCCAGGACTCGCTTCTAGCCTCAGCTCTGACAAGATATTCACAAAAAATGATGTCAGACAATAAGTGGATGTTGCTAGGTGGATCTGACCTGTTCCTCTTCAGAGGGGTCATAAAATAAGGTCACATTTATGGCCACTGTTGAGAAAATATGAACTCATCCAGAATCTCATACAAACAGAATTTCAAATACGTTTAAAATGAAAATACTGTTAAAGTAAGTGAGGTTGTGACTTAACCCTGACCCTACCATTTTTCAAATCCATATTTTGCTGAGCAATGTTCAGTGATTTAAGCAAAACACATTAACTACAACACTGGAATCAAGAAAAATGGTTGCAAGATATTTGATTTTGACATAATTTTTCACACTATTTTCTGAAAATACCCATCTGTCACGAGAAATATCAGTCTAAAATACCCAATTTCACTCAATTTTATGAGTTACCACATTTGATCTTTCAAAGGGTACAATACTGGCCTGAAACCCATTATAAGCTACAAATATATGTGTTTTCTAAAGGGATTGTCGTCAAGCATGTCTCAAAAGTCTCCCTTTTTAAATCGCTATGAATTAAATTCAAGTTCTTATCACCACAAGGTTGAGTAGCCAACTAAATTCTGTATTCGGTTTCTGTGTCTTGATCAACACAGAAATCTTGTTGCTTTTCTATTCTAGTAAGCACCGTAGTTAAATGGTAGCCAACCAAGAAATCATGAGAACGCACAAAAATCTTGCGACCTGTATGGCTAACATGGTTTCCATGTATGTATGAGGTTGGAACAGAACGCATATACTCCGTAATGGCTAATGTAAGCACCTCTGTAATTATAAACCCTGTAGTGCAATATATATATATATATGTGTATATATTTATATGATAATGGCATCTAATCTCTTTACAGAGAGTACACTGTGTCTGATTGTATACCCCTCAACGCACAAGTGGCAAAGCAGAGCTTGAAGGGATCATATTGCAGGTGACATCTGAAATGAATTATTACTCTAAAAGTGAAACACCCTGAATAGTCGTTTGAGTCAATACAAGGACATAAACACAAGTGAAGCTCAACCAGTAGAACTGCATGAGAAGTGGTATAGGAAACGGTACGAGTATTGCTGGTGAAGATAGTCAGTCTTGATCGAAATGTGAAGCTAATCCCCAAAATACCACCTTAACCCAAACCTTTTAGACTCACGTGTCTTCTACAACTTCTGAATGGACTGATATGAACAAAATTGCACGTAAGTGTACTGAATCTGCATGCCATAGCAAATAATAGTACAATTCTCATACTAAAATTGTGTTTTAGGTTTAATTAGTCTCAGATTGCATGGTCCAAAAGTCCTTTAAAATCAGCCCAGTTCAGACAAAGCTGTAGTTTCATGCTCGTGCTGTCTAAAGCATGCTGGTACTGTATATACTGTATGAGATTCAAATCTAAAATCTGCCCACTTCCATTGAAAACCCATATGGGACAGATAACAAGCAGAGTCGTTCTGCTTTAAGGTGGTTAGTCAGTTTGTCATATTCAAACCGCGATGGAGGGTCCTCGTCTCGATTTTCAGCAGCTTTATGAGCTGAGAGCAAAGTAAAGTGTTCATAGTGGTTTCAAATCAGTTCACAAATGGATTTTTAGTTGCAGAAAACAAGCTTGGCAACAAAGCTGAACACTAGTGACGTAGTAATACTCTGTTCAGGAAGCGTCATCAGGCTTCCTTAAACCTGACAGAATTACACCGAATCTGCTTCGTCTTTTGTATCATCATGGTCTGAAATTCAAAAGGTAGAATCATGAGAAAAGAAGGCCTTTCTCTTCTTTCATGTCAGGCCGGATATGAAGTCTAGAAGTCCTTGTCTGTTTCAAGGACAAGGGCATCATTTGTTTTCTAGACCTGTGTTTCACAGTGTCCATTCAGTCCTTTGTGTGTAAACGTGTGTTTTGTGGCACATTGTGAGACTCTCGGTTGCTTTGGCTGTATTTTGTGCCTTTTTGAGTGTTGTGTGCTTGTTGGGAATACATTAATGTGTGTGACAGACAGAAGGAGGGCTCAGGGAGGTGTTAATCACTCTTCTTGTGACTTTCAGTTGTCTTCTTTTATTTCCCACTCTCCTTCTTCCTGCTCTTTATGCTCGCCTCTGTCATTTGTGCATTGCAGTTAGATAAAGGCCTCAGGGGTTGTGCCGTTGTTGATCTGGACGTAGATCTTGGGGTCTTCCTCGCGCTCCTGCTTCTCTCTGAGCAGCCGCCTGCCATAGCACAGAAGATAACTGGGCAGGCAGAATCCCAGCATGCTCAGGACCAGCAACCCCACATTAACCTAAGCAGAAAGACATTAGAGCTTAGATATGAGCAAGCACAAATTAAAGTAAAATAGATTATCAGAAAAGAAAAAGGAGACGGGAGGCAGATCTGGAGGCAAGCTTGTAATTGATTGTAAGGAAGGGCAGAGTTTAGTCTGACAATTCACTGCAAGACTGAGTCAAGATGTTTTGATTTAAAATTATAGGCACGATTTGTGGATGAATTATCGCTTTAAATATCAGTAACAGACTGTCTGCTCACCCAGAGTGGATCCCCATCCAGTGGACCCATCATGGCCATGAAGAGAGGCTGTTGCAACAATGCAAAAAGTGCACTAATGAGGGACTGCATTCCCGTCAGACTTCCAAACTGAGAAGATGGGTACCTGCATTCATAAAAACAAGAACAACATTGTTCTTTATACATGATTAAAAGCAACTCCAATCCACATCCACAACTCAAAGCCATACTTACACAGCTGCATACAAGCCCCCAACGGCAGAGTGGATGAAGCCTCTAACAATGGTGTGCAACACAAAGGACAAAATCTAGAAAATAAAAACAAGAAACCAAGGTTACTCAGTTCTTCACCACAGCAAAAATAACTCTAATATTTGTAATGAATAAATAATGGCCAGTCGCTAGCTTTAAAATAAAGTCAGAGTTAGTGCTGCCACTGAGGGGCGCTGTTGTGCTATTGCATCCCAATCCATCAGCTGCAATAACGTGAGTGGCTCTGCACCACTTTCTCCCCGATTGGGTACTTTATCATTCTGCTGACAATGAGACCGATGTTTTGCTCTCAGTTACCTGTAGATGAAGATTGGGCACCAGGCAGGTTATGCCAAAGCCAACCATCAGCAAATTAGTGAAGATGAATGCACGGGTGGCATTGGTGATCTTCTGGATCTGTCTGTCAGGTTTCTTTGGCTGGCTAGGATCCCTGAAGGAAAAGCCATAAGTGCATTACACAGATCCGTTGCCACATTAAGCTTATAATCAAAAAACAATTGCGGATTGGACTGGTTGGTGGTAAGAGTCAAAATGATGCATTAGGCAGCAGGACGCTCAGTGTTACACTCACTTTGCGACTTGTTTCTCATTTTCGTCCTCACACTCTTTGAGCTTCCAGTCCATGACGTAACCAATCACAGGGGCCGTCAAGAGACACAGCAACTGTAGCACCCCGAATATAGATGTGTACATGCTCACTGAGAAAGAAATAAAGTTGAGTTTTAACATTGTTTCAAGGGTCATTACATCAAAAGGGGTTCATTTCGGCAGACAACGATGCCTACTTTTATGACGTGCTACTGTAATACAGATATGCTACAATTCAAAAGTCAGTAAGATGGTAAATCACAGTAAAAACGTGGACAAAATAGAACAAGTAAATAATGTATACATAAAAATATACTATAATATATTAAAATAACAATATATATTTTTTATAAAAAATATTGTATCCTTTTAACTTGAGATGGAACATTACAATTATTTAACACTAAACTGCATTATTTGTTTCATAAAAATCTGGAATTTACAGCATTTGATGACCCATGACTTGCTCCTATGAAGGTTAGGTGGACAGGTGAACGATTGGATGGACATTAAAACTGTGCACTGCATCCAGTCGGTCTCTAACCACCAAGGGCTTTTACATTGACAACATGAATCAATGTCAAATGAAGGTGGAAAAGGAGGTGAAGGAGGAAGGAACTTGGTGGGGGTTAGTTTGAGACAAGTGAATCAAGAATGCATCTCATTTTGCCTGCAGTCTTACCCATTTCCATCCTCTCCACTGAAAAAACACACCAAGCAGCATGACAGAAGAGAGTGCAAACAGAGGACAAGAGACAGACAGCAAGGAATTAGTAACGTGGACCTGCTGTGGCCATCCGACTTCATATTAAACACATGATTAATAGTGTTAGGCAGCCAATCACAGCATGTGATATTAGAGAACATTTTAAGAAGGAAGCTGTAAGAGGAGAAGACTAGACTGCAGTAGTGCCTTTTAGCAACCTTTTTCCCCCCAATTTCCCAGTCATTTTCTCCATAGGCATTTCAAATAAATCTTCAATAAAGAGGTTAAGCCTCGAACCAAGCCATACAGCTACAAAATGAATTATAATATTACAAAAATTTTTACACAAATTTAAAGCAGTGTTTTTCTGAAAAATATATATAAAAAAAGCTTTTTAAGTGTGTATGTGTGTGTGTGTGTATATATATACAATGTATATATGAAAATGTATGTATATATATATATATATATATATATATGTGTGTGTGTGTGTGTGTGTGTAAAATTACATAAAATAAATATAATTTACATATTGCAAAAAATCACAAACAATTCTAATATAAGTAGACAGAATTATATAAATGTAAACATAACAAAATCACTTCATTATATATATATATATATATATATATATATATATATATATATATATATATATATATATATATATATATATATATATATATATGTATGTATGTATGTATGTATGTATGTATGTAGAATACTGTATAAACGTTCTGTAATTACATATAAATCTCTTTGGCTGCAACAAATTCTATGACATCATAAAAATCTATTTCTCTATGGAGAAAATGAATGGGACCTTTACTTCTGGAAACCAACTGTTGCTCTCTGTTCCACAGGTGACATTCAGCGTTTGAGCAACAGAAACAGCTATTATCCTGAAGTATCACACAGCATTTGTCAAACACACATACCTTTGCTTAGGTCTCCACCAGCAAGGGACTCCAGAATATTGTTCATGGCCCCCATGTAGAAGATGAGACGGAGCTGAGTCACACACATTGTGATGAGGCTGAGCATGAATATGGGGCTAAAGATGCTCCGCATGAAGGACTGGGCTGAAAAACACATTTAATAAAACTATCATCAATAACAATCCTTCTTATTAAAGAAAATTCTAGTTACAGGTCAAAATTGTACACTGTGATTGGACACCCAACACCTTAAATTATGCACCTATTCGTACTGCCATGGCATTTCCAGAAGCATCTTTCCATGGAAAACCATTATTAACATGGTCATCTCAATTTAACCAGGATGCTTCAATGCCTTTAAAAAATGGCAAAAGTATGCAGGCCCCACAGGGTTCTGTTCACATGGAAAATTCTGTGGTTGTTTGGATGGCCAGGCAACACTTCAATGCCACAGCAACACAGAGGCGGGGGGTTCTGGGTTTGTTAATAATCCACTAATTCGAGTGCCATACATGCATCCACTGACCAGCACTAGAGAGGCCTTTACAATGCCTGTTACCTGGTACATTGGGAATCTGACCTCAACACACCTGATATGCTCTGGTTCACATGCACACATACAAACAATCTCATTATGTCCCTAAGCACACACACACACACTCAGACTTTCCAGCTGCCGACAATGAGTCAGTAATAGACTGCAGTAATGGAAACACAGGGTGGTGAAGGCATTAGCACTCTAAGGATGACAGTAAGACGGGATCAGCATCAGTCTCTCTATCTCAAACATCTCCAGCAGCGTCTCTAAAATAGCTCTTCGGCGCTACATGCCCTCTCAACCGCCACCATCTCCACCGCTGCCAATTTTAGCCCCAGACATTCACCAGTGCCATGGCTCCTCCAGAAACGCAGTCTAAATCAATTGCACGCTCCGTTTATTACAAAAGAGCCCAACCGGGAGCCCCGCTGCGGGCTGCAGAACCCAAAAAAAGGTGCCGGTGGGGAGTGAGTGAGTTTGCAGTATTCTGACAAGTTTGAGGTGAATTTGGAATAATTGCACATCACAGATTTGGGTTAGTAGAAGCAAAGTGCAAACGCAGCATGTGTCTGCAGCCTTGAGTGGTTTGGCAACCTCAGATGTCAGAAACCGTGCTTATGGTTAATGAAGGAATCCCCATGCACAATAAAGGGGATTTACTGAGGAGCGTTCATTAACACCGCCCCACGTCTGCTCAAATATTCCCTGCATGTCTGGACAGCAAGGGGCACACAGCGAGGGGGAAGATGCTGTACAATGGTGAGAGCCAAGTCTCTCTCTGTTCTGTCCAGTTCTTTCAGAAATATGCATGAATTTGGGATTACTTCAATTTGATGAACAAGAACTTTGTTCAAGACATTAAAACAATGGAAATAAATGAGATTTTGTAATCCGATAACGACTATTCTGTCAACATAATTACCAATCAAGTTGCATTACAGATAACTTTAAATTCCTTGGCACTCATGTCACCAGCTCATTAAAATAAAACCTGAATGACACATACTGTTTTATTTTATTAAAAAATATATTTTTTTTTTATTATTTATTTGTATTATTTATCTTTAGAAAACATTTTATCAGCAAATCAATATTTAAAAAACGTTTGATCAGCAAATCAATATGAATGATTTGCTATGAATTAAACTGAAAAATGAATTGTGTTTGGTGAAAGAACATCTGAGCTGACCAATTTGATTGAATTTCTTCTTCATCTCTTACGGCCTTTATTTTTAGAACTTTTCTTTGTTTTTAATTTCCTAAAACTTAAAGTGTTAGTTAACCCAAAAATGACAATTCTGTCATTAATTACTCACCCTCATGTCATTACAAACTGTTTGGAACGTCATGAGGGTGAGTAGTTAATTACAAAATTTTCATTTTTGGGTGTACTACTAACCCTTTAGAAATCTATATCCTAAAACTACTATTTTAACATATTAAAAATTCCCAGATTTTAATGTTTTCAGACTTTTTAGATGATAAATAACACTGGTCAATAAAAACATGTCAGTAAGAATTGTACTCACATTCCTGCTCAGACTGGACCTCCAGATCGAGGGTTGATAGGCAGAGGTTATTGCCGTCTTGAGCGGCGAGCTGCTGTGGATTGCTCTTCATTGAGTTGCCAACACTCAACCTCCGGCCAACCGTGGTCACCTGCCTGTAGAACTGTTTCCCTGTGATCTTATGGTCAAAGCCCAGCCAGCTGAACTTGATCTTCACACTGTTAAAGAGACCAATTTGAGCGTGAGATACACAATATGTAAAATGTACAGTAATCCATTTTAAATTGTTATTTATTCCTGTGAACTCAAGTATCATTACTCCAGTCTTCAGTGTCACATGATCCTTCAGAAATCATGCTCAAGGAACATTTCTAATTATTATCGATGTTCAAAAAAATTGTGTGGCATTTTTTCAGAATTCTTTGATGAATAGGAAGTTCAAAAGAACAGCGTTTATTTAAAATAGAAATCTTTTGTAAATGTCTTAACTATCACTCTTGATCGAGTTAAAGCATCCTAGCTCAATAAAAGTACTAATTCCTTTAAAAAACATCAGCAATGCACAGACGCTGAACTACATACGTGAAATCCATGTCCTCAGGTCCTGGGAAGGGCTCGAGTGGCCAGTTGAAGAAGCAGTTGATGAAGACCAGGCCGGCACAGCCAGCCCACACCAGAAGAATGGTGATGAAGGCAATACCGAGGTCGTAGATCACCTGATAGAGCAACAATCATCATCAATATCACTCATTTAAGCTCGGCTTATTAAATAAGTCTAACCTGGGACTCAGATTTACCTTTATCCCTGGGAAGGTGACAGCGGATGAGGCATACGAGCCAATCATGAGTGCAATGAAAGTGGAGCGGAGATCACCAAACATGTTGGGAAGCTACAGAAAAGACAAACAGGGGAATAAAAATAAGTTAACATTTTTAGTGACTGTACTTGGGCCTAGTGTCCGTCATGAGTATAAAAAGCAAATATATTTATCTATATTGTCAACATAATATTCAAACCACAAGCAAAACAAACATAGATTTCTTGTAACAGGAGCCACTGTAAACATGTCAGATATACAGAAGGTATGAAAGTAAACATTACGTCAGTGTAACAGTGATATTCTCTGGTGGGAGCAACAATTAGGAGGGGCACTGCAAAGGCAACTGCAAGCCGAGAATAATTTTAGCAGTGAGAGAAAGTCGCGGGACACTGGAGAAGCTTGCATATTAACGCTGCTGTCTTTGAGCTGGGCGGAGAAACTGCACTGTCAGGGTAAACAACTGTCAGACCCCACCAAGAAAATATAGAGGGAGGAAGATAGAGAACGACAGAGAATGTGAGAACGAAGTGGGGCAGAGAGAGCAAGAGGGTATTCTTCAATAGTATCAATAATATTCTTCAGGAGAATTCTTAAAGATCATTAGTCTACAGCACTCTTGAATATTTGTGGCATTTTATTAAAAACAATTTTTTTTTTAATAATTATTATTTATTTTAACAGATTTTTTTTTTAAATTTGCATTGAAATTTATTTATTTTATTTTTTTAAATGTATTTAAATTGATCTTGGCGACAGAAGCTCACACAAAAAAAACAACAAAAAAAACAAGACACAGATAATAAAACATAAAATAGGAATGAAATAAAAACATAGAATAATGTAATTAATTCATATAATTTTATAAGAAACTTTTTTTTACACTAGTATTTTAGTAATGCATGTAAAAGTTTTGACATTTGAATTAAGTATAATTAAGTACAATTACATTTTATTTAAGTACAAATGTTCCACTTAGTCTCTTATTGTGGTCAACCTGAATGTATAATAAATATAAAATAATTAGCTAAATTCTCTTAGTAAATAGTTTTATATTTGGAGTATAGTATGTCACACCATTATTTTTATTTTATTGTCCTATTTTTTGTTAGACTTGCAGGGTGTCATATTGTTATAGTACATGTTCCTTATTTCGTAGGTAATTTCCATTTCCAATTCTTCTACTTCCCACCCGTCGACAGCTGCCAGCGTCTTGCTGTATATGGCATCTCCTCCACAACACACAGTTCAAGATTTTCTAAGAACTCTCTGGACATCTTCCACTTCACGCTTGCTCCACAGTCGACTCTAAAAGCTTGTTAAAAACAAAGAACGAAGGAAAGCTTTCCGTTGGAACCCAACCCAGACGTCATTCGCTGCCTCTAATTAGAGTAAAGGTCATCTCAGAGCCAAAACATCCCAGATGACACTCACAATAACTCTCACACACTCAGCGGCCCTAGGCAGCATTGTGCCTGTGGCTGAAGAGGCAGTGCAGGAACAAAGCCAACGACGAACAGAACTCCACATGATGGGCCTGTGAGACGGAGAGTAATGGCTATTTCTTGGAGTTGATTAACATGTGAAGTACCAAGAGACTGTTCTAACAACACTATGTTCTTCTGCTTTCACAGACATTCACCAGCTGCAGGCGGTCACGTGACGTCAGACACTTATTGCTAGCAATGTTCTATTCAAAATTGAGAGTTATAAGTTTTAATAATATGCAAATTTATTTTATTAATAAGAATTATCAACATTTTCAACAAAGAT
The DNA here is from genome assembly GCF_023724105.1 of Carassius gibelio. Lineage (NCBI taxonomy): Eukaryota > Metazoa > Chordata > Actinopteri > Cypriniformes > Cyprinidae > Carassius > Carassius gibelio. The sequence continues at coordinate 10,714,046 of NC_068410.1, forward strand.
AATGATTAAAAAAATTTAAAATAAGACTTAGCATATCGGAATGATTTCTAAAGGATCATGTGATACTAAATTCAGCTTTGCCATCACAGGAGTAAATTGCATTTTAAAATATATTCAAAAAGAAAACATCTATTTTAAATTGTATAACATTTTTTTTTTTTTTTTTTTAAACTGAAGAATCTTGCCATAATCATTTAAGCAGTAGTGTTTATTAGAGAAAAATAGTGATATCTTGTTAATTGTGTCACTGGGTGTTTTAACTGTTGGGCTGGGGTTGTCTGAACTTGCATTATAAATCATTTAAAGTGCGTGCTATTTTTAGCCTTGAGCTTCCCAGAAGCAGATTTAATTAGGGATTGGTGTTTACTGAAGTCACTGAGTGCAATACTTGACTGATTTGTTGAATTACAAGCGAAATTCAGAAATGCTCGTGTTGAAGTATTGTGTCCCACTTTCCAAAAACACCAGTCAAAACTGATTTATGTGTTATGGTTTTGCGGGAAAACAAATCAATAAATGTTTTAATGAGAAATCACACCCATCCTCAATATGAATTTGGCTTACTCATCTCCGTTTGTGCAACATATGACCACAGAAAGGTGTCTAATCCTTTTTCCAGCTCTCTGTCTCTGTGTGAGGAAGGACGGTGAGTCACTGTAAATGGGTTAAGGGGGAGGGCAATGAAGTGGCTAAATCATACTTGCTACCCTGTTAAAAAGACAACAAGAGAGAGGAAATGAACACAGGGACAGAAGTGAAAGAAAAAGCCAGTGAAGGCTGCCCAGATCCTGACATTAAGTCCTAATGTAACTGCAGGAGAGTCACAGAGAGACTGTCTGTCTGTGATATTCATACTTAATATGCACTTAATTATTATTTGTTTCAAATTTAGATGACTGGTTGGCCCTGGCGCATTTAGATGACTAATTATAAAATAAAAAACATTCATCATTCAGTCATTGCCAAAGGACATATGGCAAAACACCAATGAGAACAACATGAAGAGCATGTCTCTGATAACCATGTGTTTTTTAATCTAATGTTTTCTGGAGTCTAAACGCCACCCTAAGCCATTTTTCTATTCTCATCTACACATCACTCAGCATCATAAAAGAAATGGGTTACAAATGGATTAAATGCAGAAATGAAGAAAAAACAGCATTAGTGCATCAGAGAGTAAAAAACAGAGCTAAGATAAAGAGGAACAGGCTATCCTGTATCTATAATATACATTTACTTAAAAACAAGACAATAAGATGTTTCAGATAATGTACCTATATTTATTTTAACCCATTGGTCAACAGATGTCGATGGTTTTAAGAGCAAAACAACCAACGTCTGAGGTTGTGTTGGGAAAGACTTGATATGATTGCTTGTCACAGAGCCAGTGGGAAGGCAGATAGTGATAGACAGAGAGCTAAATCGGGAAAAGAAGAGAGCTGGAGGAATGGACGGATGAAGGATTGAGGGCAGACAGTAAATCAGGTGGCTGGGACACTGCTGCCAGCGGAGGGGGTTGGGGACAGTCCCGCCGTTAAACAGAAAGCTGAGTCAGTGCACTGGGAAAACATGAGGTGTGCTGGGAGGAAACACAAGCTCTGCGGCACTCTACTGCAGCTGGGTTATTAACTGCTGAGTGAGCAAACACAGAGACACAGACAGAGAGACAGAAAAGTGAGGAAAAAAGAGGAAGAAGGGTAAACAGACAGCTTCACCCTGCACTCTTAGGGTTTGTCTTCAGAATAAATACAACGTTCAGAAATCTTTCTCTTCTGCAGTTCAGTAAACTAGATTTCTGAAGGAAGTGTGAGCGGTAGACTACTTGACAGTGAAAAACTCACCGCCATGTTCCTCGAACGTTTCGGCTGGTTTCGGCTGATAAAGGGTGAGTCGATTAGCATTGCAATATAAATATACATTATCCATAAGAAAATACCTGAGATCGCTTAATGATGTAATCGTGTGTTTATTCTCATGATGCATTTTATTCTTTATTCAGCTACAGCGAGTGACAGCTGGCAAGTTATTTGTTTTATTACTCCTATGAGTCTCACTTGTAGACTTTCTCCAGGAGGGTGCCCTCCGGTTTCAAGTATGAATGAAACAAATCACAAGTGAGAGTTTAACGCTCCATAATGGTGTTGTCGCTGGCTTATCATGTGTCCTCATATTATTGTATGTATACTATTCATTTTCAAATATCACCAATATTGGTATATTGTGACACCACTAATTAATAAATAACGATATTTCATTACAAGGGTTGTGGGTAGTTACCAAAACACTGATCTAGGCGGTTGACAAACCATTGGTTGGAAAAATCGCTGAGAAAGATAACTTTGTTTTGTTTAAATGCATAGCCCAACAGCCTTTAGAAAGGATCCTTAATAAATCCCTAATAAATCTAAAAATAGTAACAATAATGGAGCTATTAAGAGATACATCCAAACAACAGATGTCAGACGGTCAGAACTATACTGTGAACCCCAGGTTCTAACCTCTGGCCACAACTACCAGCAGTGCACAACACACAGTATACAGAACAGCTGGGAAAGGGTTATAAGAGCACAACAGCTGAGATAACAGCCTGTACTGTTCCACTTTGCGCTCATGCATGCCAGTTCACTCACTCTGTGTGTGTGTGTTTTTCTCTGTGTGTATGTAACACATGGAGGGTTGCCTGGACAGGCAGAGGCATGGTGCAAATGTAGAGGAAGAACCCAGGACAGAACATCAACAACACAAGCAGAGAAACTGGTTGTGGCAACGGCTTTGCCTTCAGCTATGAACTCACGAGACCCTATGATGTCAGATCAGCGTGCAGAAACAAGAGACAACCACCTTTCAGCTGGCAATCAGCACAACTTCCTGTTTACTTCAACCCAGTGTGCTCTCTTTACATTTCCTGGTGATGTTTCACAATATGAACCCTATGCACTGCAGATGTTACACTGAACACATGACTAGATAAAGGGACACAACAGCTCTGAATGAACATACTGTCTACTTCAGCTCTATTCTAAGGCAGCATACTCAACAGAACTTCATAAGTGACCGATTTGGAATGTGCTATAGATTAGAAACAGACTGATCTGTGTAGCGATGGACATTTTCTAGAGGTTACATGGTTATATCAGCAGGTTGCAGCAAGTAACTTTCTTTAATGTGATGTGATGTGACGTGACATTCAGCCAAGTATGGTGACCCATACTCAGAATTTGTGCTTTGCATTTAACCCATCCAAAGTGCACACACATAGCAGTGAACACACACACACACACACCGTGAACACACACCCAGAGCAGTGGGCAGCCATTTATGCTGCGGCGCATGGGGAGCAGTTGGGGGTTTGGTGCCTTACTCAAGGGCACCTAAGTCGTGGTATTGCCCACAACCTTAGGGTTAGGAGTCAAACTCTCTAACCACTAGGCCATTTTCCCCACATTCTTTTTTCTTCCCTTTTTTTCTTTAAATGAGTGAGTCATTGATTCATTAATGCAGTGACTGTCTGAATTTGAAATGTCATGCTACAAACAACTCTTGCTATTTCTCCGATACTTTTAGATGGCATAAATAGAATAGTATGTTATTTTGAATTCAGCCACTGTCTTTAAGAGTGCCATTGCTAGGTGGTTTCTAGGTTGTTGATCAAAAACTATTTCAAATCACTGTCAATATCAGGCCATTTCTAGGATGCTGGAAATCCAGCTCAGAAAAGAGTCTCTTTAAGGATGAATAAATGATGATGCAGCAATGTTTGGGAGCAGGAAACAGTGGCGTGTGGCCAGTTAGCAAGACTGCACCATGGCCTTTGTGCAAAAGACTGCAGAGGACACCCATGGAGACCCACAAATATGACACGAGCACTTACTGTGAGCGAGGTGAAGGTCATGCACATTCCTCCAAATCCGTTCAGGGCTAAGGCAAAGAAGATCAGGATGGAAAGATCTGTAAAAGAAACAGACAAAAGAGGTTAAAGAGAGCAGAGACAGACAGGTAATAACAGAGTGGTGGTCTTATGTGGATTTGAATACATACTTCTAGGGTCATTTGCTCCATATGCAATCAGGATGCAGGAGAAGGCAAACGAGGCACTAGGAAAAGATTATATATGGTTATATATGTAAATATAAATTTATATATGATAATATTTTCACCACATGAATGTAGTGTATTTTTCTCCTATACCTGCCAAGCAGCCTTAATTTCCGCGGGCCGTATTTGTCCATGATGATGCCGAGGGGCAGAGTGATGGCACTGAGGAGGAAGGAGCCAATGGTGAAGGCCAGGTTCAGCATCTCATCTTGCTCTTTGCAGATAACCCAGCCATTCATCTGAAGATTATCCTCCTCCTCCCCTTTTGGGACTTCTGTTGTATCATTTTCAATCTCAGATACGTTCTGCCCTGTACTGTTACCTGGAGAATTGGAGAGGGCAGGAAAGAATGAACCCAAACTGAGCAATCTAAATAACCAAACTAGCACTAACCAACGTGGACCAGTGTGTAAATTCATGCCAGTCTTTTCAGATGGGTAGTCAGCTGTCACACACTCACATGGAAACTCTATGGACTAATTAGAACCCTGACTTCTAGGAAACCAGTAATGGAGTAAAACACGAAACACCTTTGTGAGATATATCGGCCACCGTCGTGCCCCTCTCTCAAAGCCACCAGGATGCTGGGCAAAGGTTCAAATAAACAAGCTGCTATACACAGTAAACAACTAGCAGAAATAGAATGAGAGTCAATCTGAACCCCCATTGGAGCTCAGCCTCCAAAACCAACACCTTCCTACCTCCCACTAGGCAAGAGCACCTTGACTAACATTTAACCCTGTTGTTTCACCCAGGCTTCCCTGCTTGTTTTGACTAGGGATAATCATACCTTGGCTGGGTAACGAGTCTCCTACTTGGTTTTTGAAGATTCAAGAACACTGTTTGTCCTTGTGTTCTCTTAAAACGCAAACAGCCCTGAAGATGTTCTGGAATAACTTGTTCTGGGAAGGACAGATGGGGGACGGGGCGGTTTGCAGCACATGGAGGAAGCTGTTATGAACATAACAGGGTGGGCAAGAGACAGAGGGCCTTTGTGTGAGGGATTTTTGTTCAAATGTGATGAGTAAACAAACAAACGAACTATGTTTGTGGAGCAGAGATGACCTGAGGAGGTGACTGAAGATGAGAAGAATTGGTTTTAAACATCAATGATTGATTTTTAGAGGACACATATCTGCTGCGCTTTGGATGTTTTGCTGAGTAATAAAAGAGGAGCTGCCTTAAGTCAATACACACCAGTTTCAATAGCTGCTGCAGTTAGCAGTTACAGACGGACACAAAAGTAGTGTTTTTACTCTTTTTCACAAAATTAATTAATAAATAACATTGCTCTCTTATTAAGTCTACAATTTGAGCCACATTTCATCTCAAATTCAAAAGGAGATTACATTTTATAAAATGTAATGGATAAAAAATTAAGACTATTTTGAGACTGTTAAGATTTCTTGGATTGTTAAATTATTATTATTATTTTTTTATAACAATGAATGCGATAAATGAATCGCATGTGAAGTTTGGGGTCAGGATTTTTATTTGTTATTTTTTCATACTTCTATTTAGCACTTAAATTACACATTTAGGGCACATTAAATTTATCAACTCTGACAGTAAAGACATTTATAATATTACAAAAAATATATATTTCAACAGTGTTCTTTTAAGCTTTCTATTCACCAAAGAATCCTGAAAAAAGGGTTTCAACAAAGAAAAAAAACCTGATTTTAATTTTAATATTTATTGTTTGTTTGTTTGTTTGTTTGAGTGCCAGATCAGAATTGTAGAATGATGTCTGAAGAAATTTCTAGAAATTACTTTAATTAATTAATTAATTATAAATTATACAAATATTTCACAAAATTACAGATCAAATATTTTTTGATCAAATAAATGGAGCTTTGATTCGCATAAGAGACTTCTCTTAAAAACATTTTTAAAAATTGTAGTGTATAACTGAAGTGTTTTTCATAAATAAAATATAAATTAAAAATACATAAAATTGTATAAATATTTTACAAAAAGACATGCAAAAACAGGTTTCATTTTCTTCATGAAAAATATTTCTTTCTTTGCTTTTGGAATGAAATAGGAGTTGCAGATGTTCTTGACAGGTATTGTTGGATTCACCTTTTAGGTCTTTTCAGACAAGCAATGAGCTCTATTTCAAATGTTTCATAAGCCATTGTTCCACTAGATCTAATCGGGAAAAAAAGCTAAGACAGCCAGGCCTGAATTTCCATTTGCTTTGATATGAAGAAGTGAGAGAAGAACAGAAAAATAATTCAACACAAATCTGAAGCACAAAAGACATCATGAACTCAGACTCGGCCAGATGTGCGAGGCCAAAGCATGTAGCCAGACAAGCATTTTCCTGGTCAGTGTTTCCTCACGTCTGCTGATTAAAGAGAACCAAGCAGCTGATAACAAAATAATCTCATATTTACATTGAGCAAACGCTTGAGCCACATTTACTTCCTTGTGTCATCAGTGTCTGGAATCGCTGAACTAGATGCTGACAACAGTTTAAATGAAAGATAGAAGGGAAGTGTGAATGTGCAGAATTGCAATGTGCACTGATATCTGCATTATCCCTCAATATCGCATCAATAAAAGTGACTAAATGGTGTTGAGCAAGCAATTACTAAATGTTAGCTAACAGCAAGGAGATCGGAGGAGAAGAAAAGCCAGGTTCTTGTTTTTGGGAATCCGTCACACTTCACATCGCAGTGTGAACCACAAACTCTCATACACCAGAAGTGAAGAACGCCGGCCAGACGTGCACTTTATATCATGGAGATGGTGTTTACTTATGGATCATAAGATATCAAAGTAGCCAGGCTGTTTTTTCATTCTTCAAACAAATTGCATAAATTTGTTTTCACCAAGGTGTGTTAAATCATTTAAGAGGCAGATTTCATAGTGGAAAAATAAATCAGGGCCAGTTCTGAGCAACTGAACTCCTGAACTCGTTCACTGAAAAAGTCACAAAGCAGCACAGAAAGAAGTGTTTGAAGAACAAGACATGACGCTCTAAAGGAAACCTCAGACGGTTGTCAACAAGCAGATATTATGAAACCACTAGCATCCATGTCGAATTTCCAGCAACCACCTGACAGTACACATTAAGAACAGACATGAGCAGTCAACAAAAATCAAATAGCATAGCTTTTCTTCATTGTTGCACACTTTTCCCCTCTCATATATATATGTTGGATATATTTATTTTGCATACCCAGAAGGTTAAGTAGCACATGGCTTCCATGTTTTTTCTTACCAATAATAGTTACATGAACTCCATTAGCAATGGTGCAATATGATTTTAAGATCATCAGTACATGATGTAAATGAATGGATGCAGGTTATATAAATAAATAAAGTTAATCTTGGACATCAGTAGGAACACACTGTTCATAGATGTACCAGACACGTTATGACCCGGACACACATTATTGTGTTGTAAGAGCTGTAAGCAGATCTGAACAGTATGTTCCTGAGTAAGAGTCCACATTCATCTGGATTAATTAAGCAAGTCTCTCTAAAGTATTCTTAAGATTTATAGTTTGATTCAACTATTTATTTCATATTAAGACCTTAAGAAGATACAGCTGCACTTGAAAGATTCTTTACTGTATTGTATAATAAGCGAAGCAGACTGATGTCCTCTAGTCTGTTTACCGTGAAATCAACTCTGTGACGGAGCTCAAGTTATCTAGCCCCCCTTTGCCAACGTTCTGATGCCAAACAAGCTTGTAGATGCTGTCTGTAATTCCTAATGGCAACACAAGCTTGAAGGCTTCCAAATAAGGTGCACTGACTCTTAGTGATCGACTGATATTCAGGTTTGGATTCCTCCACTAGCCTTGTGATGGGTGCCAGACACACATGCTGTATTACATTTACTGACACAATGAAGTGATTAAAAAATATATAAACCATTGCAGTTTCAGAGAGCAGCCTCTATTGAGAAATAAAAAAAATGTTGTAGGTCAAATAACCTTTTTTTTTTTTGAGGGTTTAAAGTTACTGCATCCCAAAAAATATTAGGTCATGCAGCCAAACATTTATTGTTCAAATCTGAGAAGGGAACATGTCAAAACTAAGCTATTAAAGCCATTAATATGAGATATAGGTACCATTTTCCTTTGATGTTCATGTAATTATTTGCAGCATTCAAATTTGGCATTTATAGTGCATTAAATGTCTTTATGAGTGTCAATAAATGTATTTTTGTTTTTGCAACCTGCGCTGAGTGCACTTTTTCTCCTCTTCCTTACCTGGTTCTCTGCAGAGATAGGAGTAAAAGCCCTCTGATTTTAGCATAATGAGCAGTGAGCCCCATCCAAGCAGGACAGCAGAGAACAACAGGTTTTCGATCACCGCGGTAATCGCCATCCACCATCGCCTGGAGAAGGCTGTGGCCAGTGAAGGGGCCATGACTGAAGGAGATGATACAGTCTGTGCTGGTAATACTTAGGATAAACCCCTAAACACTGGGAAATCCTGTGAAAGTGGCAATTGATTTGGGCATTAGATATTTAATGGTACATTTTAATGATAATATTAAATTATAAGCACATGTACATATTATATGCATGTATCATGATAATTTACAGGTTTTTTTTTTTTTTTTTTTTTTACAAATTTCCCATTTCTATGTCTTCCAAAACAGCTCATAAAAAACCCGTTTCAAAAGAGATTGTTGTTGATTGAAACTCCGCCCATTTGTCCGCTCTAGTCTCGCCCTGTTATCCTCCGATTGGCTGTTCGAACGTTCGCTTCTCTCCTCATTGGCCACGCGCTAAACAGATTCAGAGAGCAGCTCCACGTGAGACCAAGATCCAGCCGGTTCGAACCAGTGCGGCGCGAGTCGATGCTTTGTGCTGCAAATCATATCTTTGTCCAAAATCTATTTAACCACGGGGAAGTTGCATTGCGTTATAATTATACGATACGATTCTGTTCTTATCTTTGCATAAAGCGAAGCGGTTTGCTGAATCCAAATACAAAATAATCTCGTACAAACTATTTCATATGTTAACTTAAGATAAAAGGCATTGGAAATCGGTCATTTTCTTTTCTGATTTGTGCGCGGTGTCTCATTTGTGTTAACGATAACAGTATGTAGCGGAAAACAAGCAACCCTAAAACTGGTCTGAACTGGACAGGCATCATCATCATCGCCTCCGCCTGTGTGTATGTAACGTTAGCCCTCTCCCCTCCTTCCTCATACAGAGCTCAGCTGCTCCATGTATACACTCTGCACACTGAATAATAACAGACGCGATAAACCCACTTCCTTGTTATCGCTTCACACTTTTTTCTGCACTAAGCTAAATATACTCGCTGTATAAATGCGGATATTGAAATATATAGATCTCATATATGATGTACAAGCAGTTCTATTTCCCATGCATGATATGAAACTGCAAAACACGATTTCTGACGGCAGATTTAAAAGCCCGTATAACAAGAAAAATCCAATTAAACGCCACGTACATGACAACCATTAAGTATTTTTCGGAAATAACTGTCGAAGCTATTAGTGCAAGTATAATACACAGCTGCTTGCGGTAGACATCGAACAAAGTTGCGGTATAAAACTATACAGCGCATTATATATAAATCAATCAACACGTCTCAGTTCAGCTAGAGTTCATAAAGCAAAAACGTACTGACATTATAAAATACAGGTGGAAATGTGCTATAGTCGTTGTCATTTTGCAGAATTGTAAAAAAAAAAAAAAAAAAAAAAAACAGATTCTAATGTTTTAGCAAAATATAATCGGGTTAAAACTAAAATTATTCTTCATAAATGATTTTGAATGAACTAATGCAATGGGCTTCAAATACAATATCAACAGCCTTAACAGGTAAACTTTCAACAGAGCATCCTTACAAAAAGTCATACCTATTTCCTTTACCGAATCCTCGCTTCGGCTGTCTTCAGGGTTAAAAGGTATAAACGACCTTCTGGTGCCGAGTTCACTCTTTTGGTTATGTTCATGTATCAGTTTATATTCCAACATCTCTTATTCTCGGTTTTATATTTGCACCTCTTGCTTCACACAAACAAGTCAACTTGCCCATTGGCTGGCTCCTGAGCTAGAGATGAGACTAGCCAATCAGAGCGCCGCTCGTCGAAGATGTATAAATAATTTCACATTATATTTTGCTGCAGCTCAAAGAAAATTCACAAAACACGCTGGACTGTGTGGGGTTGTGGTCTCTCCTGCCATGCTACTGTGTTTGATTACCGTTTATGACTTTTAAAACATTCATACAAAACACACACACACACACACACACACACAAACTAAACAAAGAAACCGTTTTAACTTAATGATTTCTCCAGATGTTAGCCAAACTGATATTGACCAATTATATTTGTCTACTGCAAAACCTCAGGACCACTGGTTCATGTACCTTAACTGAAATCGCCAAATGTCTCGATGTAGTACAGTATGTTTTATCCCCCCAAGAAAAAGGAACAACATCAACTCTGGGAATCAGATGTAAGCTCTTTTAAAACTTCTGAAGTCGCATTTATCAGTGGTCCATATGAACGCAATTCATATTGTAGCCTATAATGGGAGTAGAAAATATAAAAACATATCATAATACAGGGGAACTGAACAAATGACATTTTATTGTTTCTTATACTCTTTCTAAGCACTAAACTGAACAACGAGGTGATATGAGCCACAAAACATCACGACGACATCTAGTGGTTTAAATGGGCAACTACATGAAAATACAGACACCAAGCGGCGATTTTTTTTACAAGGTTAATGATGTTAAATATTACTCCGGTGCTGTGCCCATTTTCGACACCTTGCAAAATTATTACCCCTCTCTTTGAAATCGCTATCTGATTTGCTAATCATAACCCCTCCCCCACACCTAACCCTGAACCTACCAATACTAGGGGGGGGGTAATACTCTGGCAGGGGTCAGAATTGGGCACAACATCGGAACCAGTGGAAACTTTTTTCCCTTCCACATCGATAAACTCAGGCAATGCTTGAGACTTATCACAACAGACGTGAGAATGCACATGTAAGGTAAGATTTTGCATTCGAGGCAGCCGTCATCAATATATGGAATTACTCCTGTTTGAACTTTGAAGTGATGACAAACCACAGACTCGATTACCAAAGCAAACTGGAATCTGGAGAATCCATATAATGTTTATTGAACATCTATTTGTACATCTTGTTTTAATGATTGCATAACAAAACTTGTACTTTGCTTTGTAAGCATTGCTAAGTAATCACACTTGTTATAACAATTCATATTTCAAGATGTTATGACAATAAATTAAACAACAATGCATGAACCTCTATAATGCAACTTTCAGAAAGAAGACAGGCGTCCAATGTTTCAGAAAGAAATGATATGACATGGATCACAGTAAAAAAAGAAAACCATATTCAGAAGTTCTCACAAAAAGTAGTCAAGCCCATCTATCTATCTATCTATCTATCTATCTATCTATCTATCTATCTATCTATCTATCTATCTATCTATCTATCTATCTATCTATCTGTCTATCTATCTATCTATCTATCTATCTATCTATCTAGTTGGGTTTTAGAGATCACCAGTAGGCCTATGTACGATCAAAAGTGCTTCTAACATACATTACTGTGATTCTAGTAACGGTTTCACATAGTATCGTTAAAATAAATGCATTTACTAACCAAATAATACTCTGGCTTTGTGTATTTTACACTTACATCTTTACTTCTGTTTCTGAAGCATCTTAAGAGCCCTGAGCTCTGCATGTAAAAGCACCCACAAAAAAGGGCAATAAACTTCGAACTGGTTTGAGACACTTTAGCAGAAAAGAGAAAGAAGACAATCATTTATAAAGAAATACTAAAAAAAGAACAGATGTGTGTTGAGAAGTCTATCATAAACTTATAAGATCAAGTCAAATCTGACTGTGTTGGTTTTAGTTAAAAGCTGTAAAAGATTTGAAAATAAAAACGTTATTGCACAAAATAAATAAATGCAATTCAATGTTTTTTTTTAAAAAAAAACTCTATAAATCCTAAAATAGGACTAAAAAAAATGGTTGCTTATTAATGTACAAATATAGCATACAAATAACAGCTTCTTAAACGTCCAGCAGAGGGCAGTGGTAGCCTGAGTAGTTAAAGGAATATTTGTTTATAGTGAAAACACACCGTAATGGTGGGTTTGTTTATTAGAAGCATGCTGCTTTTTGCTTCAGAAGTTGTTAATTGATTGATTGGAGTTGTTTGGATTATTGTGATGTTTTTATCACCTTCATCACATTCGGACGGCACCCATTCACTGCAGAGGATATGTTGGTGAGCAAATGATGTAATGCTAAATTTCTCCAAATCTGTTCAAACGAAGAAACAAGCTCATCTTCATCTTGGGATGGGCTTGAGGGTGAGTACATTTTCTGTAATTTTTCTTTTTTGGCTGAACTATTCATTTAACAGTCTAATAATATGTATTAAAAGTAATATATCAGAGCAATTTTACCAATATGTAAAACAATGTATGTATAAAATGTGTGAATGAAAATGTTTGTCATGAACCAGTTGTTACTCCACCAGTTGGTTGTGGGTCAGACACAAGCTTTAATGTCAAGGTTTGGTCTGGTCTTTGCAAATTCTTTGAGTTTCTTGACGCCATCTTTGGTTAACTTGTTGTCAAACAACCTGTGATGACCAGAAAAGATATCTGTGATACAGAATCATGAAGAAAATAACTATATTAAATCAACTCTAAATGTTTCTTACCACAGATACTCTAATGTAGTGTTCTCTTTCAGGGCAGCCATGAGGACTTCTGCTCCTTCGTCTGTCACTAGGTTGTCACGAAGTCTATAGGATGCAGATCGTTTCAACGCAGTGAACTTTTCAGATAAATAAATTATTCAAGAGACTGAAGTGACGGAGATATGTCTCTTTTACCTGATATCCGTCAGTGTGCGATTTGTCTTCAACAATTCTGCAAGGCAACCAGCTCCAACATCTCCAATTTTATTTATGGCCATTCTAATGAAAGAATGATATTGTAAACACTAAGTCAGGTGCAACATGTGTGTATTTTTAACTGAAAATGATATTTTGTCTCTCATTGTTCACCTGAGATCAGTCACAGTACGATTTTCTTTCAGCGCTTCTACAAGGATCTTCAGGCCTTCACAGCCAAGTCCTGTCGCAACCACCCTAGAGTGAACATGTACAGCCATATTAAATATGATTTTTTTATAGCATAACTACTTATATTTATTTATACATTAAATTGTTATTATTTAAATTTTATTAAGTATGTGTGATGACATTTTAATTTATTTAAATTTTTTTAAAATTAAAATATTTCAATTAAATGTTTACTTTTTTCCTCCACTTACCACAGCCTCTGAATTCGACAATCTGGGTTTCTCAGAACAAGAGATAACACAGACGCTCCCTCTGAACCAAGAGGATTCTGGCCCAGGCTTTATGTAAAGAAGATATAATAATTATCACAAAGCACAAAAAATTATATTTAACACTGAGTGTCACATCTGTCTCCAAGCAATTATGCCTATAGTTACAGTATTTACCTGAGCGTTGAAAAACGTGGAAGGACTGGTAGGAGCCGGCGTAGTCCGTCAGCATCGAGTCCTTGAGCATCTAAATTTAAAACCTGCAGGTCTGGAGTGAGCTGTAACAGGAAAGCCAGCTCGCTCCAATCCCGGTTTACCGAACCGGACTGATCTAAGGCCTGCTGTGAAAGAACTTTCATCCAACTCTGGAGCCGCTGTGACAAACCAGGGTCCTGGGCCTCATATAGACAGTGGTAAATATTGACCTGCCTCTCCGGGCTGAGGGTGGAGCTCTGGAGTTGGGAGTGTAACAGATGGAGAAGGAAAGGTGGAGTCGGGTCTGGAGAGCGCTGGCAATGGAGCAGATGCAACTTGGGTCCATCAGGGAAAAATCCATTTAGGATGAGACGTGTTCTGGGAACCAGCAGGCCGCATACAAACCTGGATAAGTGAAAATAACTGGTCAGTTATGAAATGGAGTCATAATTTTACAAACTAAATGACCATTTCCTTACCATGAAAACTTGAAATTATGTGATATTTCCAAAAATAAAAAAAGAGTGTCACATCACTGACCTGCTAATGAAATGCATTTAATATGACAACAGTTTTAAAAGGTACCTGCAGAAAAGATCCATGTGTCCAGATTGATGTCGTTCACCACAGCGAAGAGCTTTCTTAATCCGTCTGCAGAAGAGACGCTGCGGTCTGCTGAATTTGTTAAAGGCTGATGCCATTTGCTTAAATGCATTCTGGATATAGCGGCCTGTGCTTGGTCTGAGGCCTGAAAATGGATTTGATCCTGAGAGCAACTGGAGAACATAGTACAGGGCAGCCAGAAACTCCTGCAAGCTGGTGTGGATAAAATGAAAGCCCTTTTCAAAGGTGAGGGACGCTCGATCCTCTTTAAGCATCTCAGAGAGGAACACCTGTGAGAGTTTGGTGTTATCCAGATTGAAAGAGTTCAAATCAGAGCTTTCAAAGATAAACCGTCTCTCCAGGAGGCCTTTGAAGGCCATAGCTCCCAGGCTTTTGAGAATAGGCTGGATTTCCCCAAGGATGTGAGGGGCATGCTGAAGTGAGGGGCCCTCGCTACGCCCTTGCACATGGAATAGCAAGATGGATTTAACAAAGCAGCAGTAGATTTCAGAGATCGTGACAGGTTTGGAGTTCTCCTCAGAAGGTCCTAATAAAGAGTTTGGTTGGTTGGCTTCCTCAAGGCCTCCTTTTTCTCCTGAATTGGCACCTGCAGTATCGGGACAAAGGCAGGAGGCACCATCATGCAAGGTGGTGGACACGATCCAACAGAATGCAGGAATGTGGCACATGAGTAGAAGGGGTTTATGGGACGACACCGAAGCCCACACTGCCTCGGCAGCCTCAGGAGAACTGCAGTTCCGCTCAAAGTACTGCTTCTGTTGAGCTACAGAGAAACCGAGCAGACTGTAAAACTGGCTGACCAGAACTGGAGGGACTTTGGTGACCGCATGAGGTCGTGAAGTAAGGAAAATGGACATTCCTGGAAGCAGATTTCCCTTGATTAAGTTGACCACAATGGATTGTATAGGCTGCAACCGATCAGGATCTGAACACTTAGGAGTATGTTCGAAATTAAGAGGGTAGCAGAACTCATCCAGACCATCTAAGATGAGTAAAAACTGTGTTGGGTTCGAGTTCAGTAACTCGGGCAGGAAAGGTTTCAGGTGAATGTAGTGATCCGAAAGCAGGTCCTGCAAGCTCTGCTCATGAGTTACGAGGTTCAACTCAAGAAAGGACAGGGATAGGACAGTCTTGGACAAATTGGTTTCTGCAGCCCACTCTCGCACCAGGCGTCTCACAACCATGGTTTTCCCACTTCCTGCAACTCCTGACAGCATGTTCACACCACTCGCTGGGTTGCACAGCAGATTCTCATACAGGTCCTTGAAAATGCAGATCTCATCCAATCGTGTCCTTGAGGCATCCCCAACTCCTGCTGACTCATGTCGGCATTGAGAAGACAATGCATAACCAGCTTGTCTTGAAAAAGTGATATCAGTCCAGCACCCACTCCCATCCTGTCCTAAAGTCTGTCTTCTGATGCTGAGATAGTCCACCAGGCCATGCTGTCTAGCCAAGATGTCCTTGTGTTTTTTGAGATGCTCATGCCTGGTGGCCTGTCCTAGTTTGGCGGTCATATCTTGAACACTTGGTAGTACGTAGAGGAAAGCCCTGCATGATTCTTCTCCTCTCCCATTTAGCACATCCAGCAGAACTCTCATACATTCTCTCTCTCCTCGAACAGCAGAACCTTTAATAAAACTGAGGTCCTCCTCGGTCACTGCCCCCACATTAAACAACACGTCCAGAAGGTGTGTCAGGTGTTTGCTGTAGTCCTCCACCAGCTCCACGCGACGCTGTTGAATCTCAGTGCTACAGGATCCTACAGCCATCACTTTAAAAGTTTGCTGATTATGGGGGAGTTTGGAGCCCCCTAATTAAGGCCTTACCTAGCCCCCAAAGGAAACAAAACAAGTAAAAAGTCAAAGCTTGTAAATATTAATTCTTTTTACAGATGCATTTTTGAACAACTATTCACAAACGATACAAGTCACAAGCTCACAATTTCTATTTAGGATGTATTCACACCTGTCTTGTTTGGGGCAGATCTTTTTGGCAGGTGTGAATACAGCAATCGCACTCTGGTGCCAACCAACCGAATTGAGACCCAGCCGAAGAGGTGGTCTCTGTTCGGTTCCAAACCAACTCTCGTACGGTTTGAATATGATCTGTCCCAATTGCAGAAAGCACTGTGCCTTTTGAGTTAGTAGGGTCCCGTAGTTGAAGTTGCCTTATGGGAAAGTGTTGTGTTGGCTACATTTGTGACGTATGAGTCGAAAAATGAGTCGTGGTTCGACCTGGAGCTTCAAAGAGACTTGCTGCCTCATTGACATTTGGGAAGATTCCTATATATCAGAGCTATTGGAGAAGACGCATAAACATGCGGAAGTGTTCAGCAAGTTCAGCGAAAGGATTTGTGGATTTGAGCAGTCTCCCAGAAATCACGTTGAGGGGGCGGACGGAGGGGTTTGTGTTTACAGGAGTTCACACAGTTAGCTGACACTTGCGAAAGCTTGCAATCACTTTCTTGTGCGCAGTTTTTTTTTTTTTTTTTTTTTGTTAAGTTTGACTTTTTTATACCTAATCCATCTTCTGCGAAGTGCCATTGTCAGTATGCCATGGTAGGCGCACATAAAAGCATGCTCTCTCCATTGGAGCTGTCTTGCAGTACTTCTTCGCAAAATCCTTGTTACAACATCATATAGATGACATCGTCTCATCTGATGTTCATAAGTGTTTTCATATTGCGTTTATAGCTGATAACAGAAAGTCAGTAAAATTATATCAATTGCACTACCAAAAATATCCATGATCAGAGTGTTTTCGAACTTCCTGCTTGATAATTTCTGTCCAATGAATGGATGACCTTAGCGCACGTGAGGTTTGTTTACAATTTCTGATTCACTTGCGAAAAGGGCAGTGTGAAAGCGACCAGAAAAAAAACAAAAAAACAAATAAAACTCAACATTGTACTTGGTCCGGACCAAAGCAAGTGAACTAGCGGACTTTGTTGGTGTGAATACACCATTACGCTATTTATTTTCAAAAGCTCACAAATAAGTCTTGTTTGAGGAGGTGGCCATGGCAACAGTGAGCTCATCGAGCAGCTCACCACCCGCCCCCCCCCCCCCTTTTTTTGGATCGGTATTGGACGGTAAATCGACAACAAATACCCTCTTTATTAATTTAAATGTATATGAATATGACTTCAATCACAAATATGATGACAAAAAATGTAATGTTTAAAATGTACGGAGGATGATAAACTCTACAGGGACAACAAAAGATTTGCGCGAATAGAACAGAATGAGCATAACTTCCTAGAGTCTAACTTACCCCCATTAAATGTATAATTTGTGTACATCCAATGGATATATTAACAGTTCCAAACAAGCACATTGAAAAAAAAAACAACAAAGGGAAATTGTTTCATTAATATTAATAAACGAACTTACAGGGTCACATGCATTATTCCCACTCTTCCGTAGAATCCTGTTGATTTACTGAAAGTGAAACTACCCTTATACAGTAAGCCTTTTATGAAGAATCTATATCTTGATAAATCCGATGTTCTGTCGATTAGGCTTACGTGTATTATTCATCGCTATAACAAAACAAACTTTTCAGTAGTCTAAAATATGAAATCCTCCGTATGTAGCTATTGCTCTGAAAGTCACCTGACACAGTATGTACAATAGCAGAAGTGGATCATCTCCGCCCACAGTCAGTCACTCGTGCTTTTCTCTGAATTGTCTTTTTTATTGTATGTGGCATCGGTTTACCAGAACACTACTGCTTTTTAAATCGCTCATACATTTCCACGTAATCAACACCTACAGATTATCGTGCAAGTTCTATGCAAAATGCTTCTGTTTTGGTGTGGATACACAAAAACATTATTGCTAGTGACATAATGACACCGCAGTCTTTATTCTCCAACTCATGTTTGTCTTTTCCTGTCCTGGATCAGATTACCAAAACTTGACAGTTTACTTCTAAGCAAATAGTAATATTGACTTTATATAAATGCAAAAATAGATTTCCACTAGTGAAAAAAAAAAAAAAATACTGCGAACACAAATTCCCATTCATGCTATAAAAAATACAAAGCCGACAAGGCAATGCTTTTTTTTTTTTTAATATATTTTTTTTATCAGCTTTAATATGCTCAAATACATTGTCAGTTTGCTTCAAAATGACAGATTTCTTCAGGTATTTTACACAAACAGTATAAAACAAAATCACAAGTGTGAATTATATATCAACTCGGGGGCCAGGAGTCTGTCTGGACAGTATTGGGGTATCTTTAATTTTTATTTTTTTTATAATTGTCAAAAATAGATATTTGTTCTAAATACATTACATGCGGCACTTTTGCATACACCAGCATTTAACATGTTTCCTTTCAGTGTTTTCTTTTAAGCATCCTCAACTATGACACCAGCTATGACCGGCACATGCTCAGCGTTTCTCTGAACGTTCTCCTTTGACGGACATGACATCAAGGTGATCTCAAACAATTGTGCTATCAAGAGTTTTAGGTGCCTGAAATCCTACAGTGAATAGGGTATGCCAAATTTTCACTTTTTGGTTTCTAAAACAACATTTAGTAGTGCTTTGTTACCTATTATCTACATATACACAAACCTGCTTCAAGCCAAGTTACATATTGTTTTGTAGATAACATACAACTTACTCTACTATTATGGCTAACTCTCACCAGCTTTGCAGTGAGTTTCGAGCAGTGCTAATATGGGAAATGGGGTTAACATGAGATAATTGTGTCCAGTGTATTAGGAGCACAAAGCCTGAGCGATGAGGAGAGACCACTCTCAAAAAAATCTCTCTTTTGTCCATCATCGGATTTCTTCTCATTTTTGCAAGAACACTTATTTTATCAAAGATACTTTCTAACATTTTGAGGCACAGATTTGGAACTGAGAAAATAAATATTGACTGATCTCTGAATTCAGATTTAACCCTTAAAGTGGGTAATGAATAATGAATGAATCATAATGTAAAAAATGGGTCTATTTTTCTAGCATAGTATACTATCACTGGACATAGCGTGCGGATTCTTTCCATCAACATTAAGATTTCTTTCGGTAACTTTACATACATGACGCTAACCTTCAATGCACTTGGTATACACTTCCTAAAAGTCTGTCTTCCTTTTTTAAACACATCAACTAATATTAATAACTTATGAGCAAAATTATGTCACACAAATAGCGTGTAGAGCAGATTTAACTGTTGAAGTGAACAAGTCATCTTCTATGCAAAACGTAATTAAAAAATTTTTTTGAACGCAAAAGTGTTTTGATTCGGAGTAGGTTTGGATTGGAGAATTCATAGAAAAATAAAAGTAATCACGGGTGAACATAAATAAAGCCCAAGCAACCCAACAACTACTCATTATGAACCCTGATTTACCTCGTTATCATGACTGAGGTCACCTTCTCTAACAAATCAACATTTCCCCAAATAAGCTAGATAAAGACTGAGTGCAGGAAATGCACATATATGTTGTTTTATCTTGGCTTTTTGACATATCAAATCATAATATTCATATAACCGTATTAATCCCCCAAAACATAAATAAGTTTGCTGGATTTTCACAACTTTAAGCAGAGGCCTTTGGTGCAGCTGGCTGGCATCTGATTGGCAGAGAGAAGCTCCGCCTTTAGTCATGTGATTGATGTACTGAGGAGCGTATCTGGAAGATCCTGTGAGAATGCAGGGAGCGTTTGGTCGTGACTCGTCCATCATCTTGAGTTGAGGCGAGGGGCAGTCTGAGAGATGAAAAAAATATGTTCGTTATCGTTTTCTTCTCCCTGTAATCTTGATAAAAAAAAAATATATCTTTTTTAGTCAGCAGTGCTCACCACAGAAAGGTGTCCATTCTTAGCCTTGGCTATCAGCAACTCTGAGCCAGATGTAAAATCTATGATCCCTTCTTTTCCTTGCGCCATATTGAATTTTATACTGTTCATAAGAGGGAAAGCAGAGTTTTTATTAATAAAAAGTATAATGAAAATTCAAGAGTATTTAAAAAAAAAAAAAAAAAAAAGACAATTTTGTGTCTACAACTCACCTTCCCTGGTTGATGTTAATGTTGTTCATCTTGTCAGCACAGATGGCCACTTTGGTTAACGCCTCAATGACATGCTCACTCTGAAGCACCACATCACCCTGTGACACCAATACAGCTCATATATTCACTCTGACAGCAGTCGGTTTCAGGAATTAACTGCAATTAAGTGCTCTTTAGACTTACTTTCTGTTTATTGTCTTCACAAGCAACATGGAGAACGAACATGCCGTCGCTCAGAGAGCTGACAGAAATCCCTACAGATAAAACAGAAGAGGTCAGTGTCACTTTTTAATTTGTTGCGATTCATTTTTCAATGGGTGTTGTCATATTTAAGCACACCAGACATTTGAATTTGTGCAAAAAAAAGTGGCTTTGCAAATTAAAATCAGAATAAAGCATTAAAGTCTGCCTCGTTTAATATGAATCGTATGCCTTTCAATTGGTATGAAAGCAATCTGCTCTTACTGAACTGTTTGATATTGTATATCAGTCACATTGACAATGCAATGATACCATAATATAGTCGAACTAAATGTAAAAACAGTTTAGGTTGTGCCATTCTCTCTCCCTCTTCCTTCTCACCTTTCAGTGAGCTGTAGTCGATACGCTGTTTGAGCTTGGCTTCCTCCACAATGATGGCACTGTTCGCCGTGAGCAGGAGCTGTCGGTTGCGTGCTTTGTATCCTTTTCTATCATATTTAGTCACTGGAACAGCATACTGTGGGGAAGGATGGATTATATTAGCAGAATCACTTTTCTTCTTCACATACTGCCTATTATTTTAGAGGGTTCTTCACACATTGTCATATATAGTACTGTATGTTGTCCACGCAATCACTGACAAACACTGAGAAATAGGGTAATATGTAGGAGAACACATATTCAGTAATTTTTTTGGAGAGAATGATGAGAGGATGTAGTCGTCCTTTTTTCAACCAACCTTCATCTTCTCATTCCCCAGAGCCTGTTGCACTTTAGGGTTGATGTCCTCGCCATCTTTTGACACACACACACAAAAAAATTAGAATATACAACACAGAAAATGTCTTCAAAGTGAGATGAATGTTGAAAACTCACTAAGTCTTGTGCCCACAAAAAGTTTTGGGACGCTTTGAGGGTAGTTGTCCTTCTTGTCCTTAAAGATTTCACTTGCAACCATCTTCTGCTCCAACTGCAATAATAGATAATAAAGCTTAATAGATAATAAAGTTTTTTCAGTAACTCAACAATTAAAATAAACTAATAAATAATCAAATATTAAAAAAAATACAAAACTGTACTAATAATAAATTATAAGTTATACATTAAAATTTATGTTATGCAAAAGTTATACGATTATAATTAAAAATTAAATGTTTAACCATGCAAAATGTAACAAAAGGTACTTTCATTCTAGGTTCATTTACAATAGCCCTACAATCAAATAAATAAATAATACAATATAAAATACAAATGACAAAATAAAAATACTAGTGAAAAAAAAAAAAAAAAGTTTTAAAACAAAAAGAACCTGGTGCTTCCATTCCGGGTTGATATTCTTGCAGTACTTCCACACCATATTCTGCATGCAAAGTTTGCGTAGCTGCTCTGAAGCCTGTGAATGAAAGGAAGGCATAATCTCTCAGCGCACATCTAGAGGAGTCGATGATTGTACTTATGACTGATTCTTGACAGATATATCTCACCTCAATGAGGGCGGGAGGTGGCGTTGGCCAGCTCTTATCCAAAACGGTTTTAGGCAGGTTCCTGTGCAACTTCATTAGGAACGAGTAGCGAACGTAGTCCAGGAAGTATTCATTCTCTGGACAACGTGGCTGGTGGCGGTAGATGAAGCCTTTGATGAACCTGTAAAAGTGATCAGAGATGGTAAAAACAAAAAGTGGGCATAGACTCTCTCTCTGGCCAGAATCACATCACTGACTGTTGCACTGGTCGTGTCCTGCACACAGACCTGCGGATGGTGTTGGCAGCATCTCTCCTACGCTTTGCTTCCCTGCGGGCCAGAATACCTCTCCACCAGGCTTGGATCTTGATAGCCGATTGACGCATTTTACGGTATTTGGTTTTTTGACTGTAGCCTTTCCAGGATGACTGCAGTTTGGTAGCTGTGCATGAAGAACAGTTTGTTGAGGTTAAGTTTAGGTAGACCATCCAGTGGAGAGTTACATGATACGTCTTTGAATATGGCTCATACCGAGGCTGTGTTTTCTGACTTCTAGTGCATCTTCGGTTGCAAACAAGGTTTTGGGGAAGCGGATGAAGATTTTGGTCCTTTAAAAGAAAATTTTTTTTTTTTTTGGAACCACAGAAACAATAATGATTATTTTTTTTAACTAATATAATACAATTTTGCATTTTATTTGTGTAACCAACCTGCCGAGTTTGTACTCCTCAGGTTTGTAGCCGAGGTGCTTGACGAGTGTGGACACTCCATCGACCAGACGGCCATCCCAGTTCGGCCAGGTGTCTGGACACAGGGATTTATACCTGAAACAGGAAATAACAAGCATTACCCACAAAACTCAACTACATTTTAAGCAGAAAGAGGAATCACTGTTGTCAACACACTGCTTGTTCCCTTTGACCTTAACTGAAGTCCACAGGAAGTGCCTAGCTTTTAAAAGAGGATTAGAAAGTGTGAAGCTTACAAATTAGATTTTTAGAGAGAGCCTTGCTGAAGAACACCCTTAATCAGTCAAATTGGTTCAGGCTAGCAAGAACTAAGTTTAAAGAGTATTTGTGGGTTAACATTCTAAGGTATGTTTGGTCACCTAACAGGGCTACACTTGTAGAAGATCACACAAAAGATCAGCATTAAAAACAGTTCATCTGGGCCTAAGTGTTTATGTTCTTCTGCCATGTAGATGCCAACCTCTGCAGGAAGGTCTCGTAGCGACGGCGATATGCAAAGCCAGCTCTCCTCACCCTAAGGTTTTCCATCAGACCAAGATATTTTACTTGGTGCCTGATGAGGACTTCATCAAAACGCCCTGTAGAGAGAGACAGAGATTTCATGAGTTTAATGAAGCTTGTGTAGCATATGTTTAAAACGATAGACTTGCCACTATTTATGAGAATAAGAGCTTATTAACAAACAAAAGACGCTACCAAATGACAATAGTAGGGATGCTCATTTCGATTAATTTTCCTGACCGACAACCGCCGCTCGTTAATCGATTATTAACCGTTAACTGATAAGATTATAATATTGAATTGGCATTAAATACAAATAAAATTGACGCGTATCTGTGACCCTTTAAAAAAATACAAACATTTTTTTTTATATATAAAAGGGTTTATTTTAACGTGCAAACAGCAGCAGCATACAGAACCGGTTTCAGTTAAAATGTCCACGCACCTGCAGCATTTCTGACAGTGAGAAAAATAGAATAAAAAATTTACAAATAAAAAACACAATAGGCCTACACTAAATATATTTTTTAAACTTAAATAATTAACAAATTAAGATGACAAAAAGAAAACACTGAATCCGTTTGAATGAAGCTTTCAAAAACCGGGAATTTTTTTCGTTAGACTAAGATTTATCGTTAAATAAAAATAGCAGCCCTACCTCAACTCCTTGTCTAATTTTTATTTAAAAAAAGCAACATATCAATGTGATGTGGGGTCAGTCTGTAGCGCAGCCTTTTGACAGTTAGACCCGCGGCAGAAAACACCCTCTCCGATGGGACAGTTGTACCGGGAATACACTGGTAACGTCTCGCTAGTGGCCAGCTTCGGGAAGCGCCTTTCATTTGCTTTCCACCAGTCAAGAGGATTAATATCCAGAGAAGGAGGATCATCTCTCATATAGATGTCAACCTCTGCTTCTAAATAATCAGTGCGTTATCTCCTCAGATCGCCGTGCATCGCATCTTCTCCCTGATAACATGGAGGGCAGTGTTTGTTGCCCTTCATCACTCGAAGCACGTGGGTGTTTGCTTCGTAAATCGTACTTGTGCTACTGCTGTATTTTAATACGGCGCCGCATAATTTACAGGTAACATCGTCGCCCTTTCTGTTAAAATGATCCCACACAGTGCTTCTTTTCGCTCGCTTCATTTTGCTTCCCTTGCTCGGGTGCCGACGCACTCCGTGAGTTAATAAATATAAGCTATATAGTAGGCTATTTTATTTTTAAACCATGCAGGAAAAAAAAAAAAAAAGAACCTTAAAAAAACGTTTTAAACCGTTTAACTGATAGTATTAATCGGTCAAAATGTTTACTTTCGGTTAACGGTTAAACGGTCAATATGAGCATCCCTAGACAATAGAAAACAAAGGAGCTGATGAAGTAAGAGAGAATCAATGTGAGGGAACGAATGACTGCAGTTTGAACAATGAATCCATTACATCACACGGAGAAGGAAAAAAATGGCACAAATGAACTCAAAATATAAACACAGATAGATAGATAGATAGATAGATAGATAGATAGATAGATAGATAGATAGATAGATAGATAGATAGATAGATGTTAGCACTTTAACAGTCCGAAATCATCTTTTTCAGTTTTACAATTTAAAAATGTTGTCATTTAAATTCTATATATATTTATTTCTTTTGAATCAAAATTTGAGACCTATAGCAGTTCATCAACGTTTAATAATTAAGTTTAAATGACAATTTTTTTTTTATTTTACAATACATCATAATACTAATAATTTGCATGTCTTATAATAATATACATATAGTAACATATAAATACACTGTTTTATGAATATGGCAATAACACTAAAACAAGAAATGCATCAAACTACCATAATGTTGTCATTCAATAGTTAAGGAAACAGGTGCAAGGAATGAGCACAAATGAGAAAAACAATCATTTCCAACTCAAGTACAGAAAACTGCTCACAAACCTGCTTGCTTGGCATCATTAGGCTTGATGCAACGCACGTAAGATGGTTCCTTAGACATCAGGATTTCCATCAACTTGGCCAGGCTGTTCTTGAACTGGGTTGCTGCCTGGTTGCAGCGAGCCAACGGAACGAGAGATCAAGAAAAACAGACGGCCAGTGAGAGCAAGCAAGCACACAAGCTACAGTGTGCAAGTCCGGCCAGGCAGTGACGATGTGGTCAACAATGCAAGCAAACAACTAAACAGCAGCCCACCCACACTCAACCAATGGAGCTCTGCGGAGTGGGCACTGCGATTGGGGGGATTCAGGATTGTACACAGTCACATGGAGTGAAGAGGTACCACAGTGTCAGGGCATTCCTCACAGTGTGGGTGACAAGCACAGATTCGCAATTTCATGGACTGAGGCCAAGCTACTGTGGTTCCTAAATGCCACTATGAACTAGGAACTGATTCACAAACAAATTTTGTTGTTTATGGTTCTGTTTAAACACAAATAACAATATTTGACACTATACATTTAATCTTCTAGAAATAGCAGTGTTCCACTAAAAAAAATTATACTTGAGAGATTACTTTTTGGACTACAACTGGATGGACAGATGGCAAACAGAGAGATGGATCAAAAATGTAAACAGCCAGATAGATAGATAGAGCGATAGATACCGTCTCTGGGCGTTTCTTGTCTGTGAGTTCTTCTCGGTCAAAACACTGAGTGAGGATTTTATTTTCGGACATACACATGATCTGAAAATAGAGACACATTTCGTAATTAAAATTTCAGCCCAGATATGGTGTACTTTTCTTTAATATGATTAACCCTAATTAATCGCATCCAAAATAAGTTTTGGTTTACATAATATGTGTACTGTGTATTATGTATATATAAATACACATATACAGTATATATTATGAAAATATTTACATGTATATTACAGATAAATATATTTAATACATAAACACAAAATGTCTCTTAAATGTTCACATGTATGTGTGTGTATTTATATATACAAAATATACACAGTACACACATATTCTAAACAAAAACACATATATATATACACACACACACACACACACACACACACACACACACACATATATATACACACATATAAATATATATACACATATAAATATATATACACGTATATATAAAATTCTGGGCCTGTTCCCTCACCTCCTTCAGGTTTCTGAAAAGGAGATCATTGTTCTTGTCCAGGAAGCCTAGAAGTTGGAAAATACACAATGACGTCAGTCAACGCTCAGCCTGGGAAAGTCTGTGGGCATAAGTGCCCGCTTTTGTTCAACGAAGTGCTCGCTTTCTGTTTCTTCATTTTTTTTTTTTATCACTGCGCTCTGTTCAGTAACTGACCGTTCACATTGTAGTTCACTTCTCCTGCGTAGTGGATCAGTCTGAACTCCTCACGACCCATCACTTTACGGGTTTTTCCATCAGCCAGCTTGTGACTGTAATGTAGTGCAGATGTATAAATATCATATATATCAGTTTTCAAATGCCCTGGATATAATTTTAGGTATTAGATGGAATGATAAAAGGAAGGTGGGGTGACTGACGTTAGGAAGTGTGCGTGGCCACCGACAGTGCCCTCAAGCTTCTCCAGGAAGGTGATGTCACTGGCATCTCCAGGCCGGAGACACTCTTCATCCTGCAGATAGAACGGTAAATCATTTTAGATATATGGTGCTTAAAACAATGTTTAATATTCTGCTGCAAGTTCACAGAGAGCAGTCTTACCAGGATAGAAATGATTCCTTTAAACTTCTCCTCCACAAGATCACAAATGATCTTGTTGTTGAAATATTGCACAGGCTCCCACTGGAGAATGCAAAAACATGAGCATTACGGCATTTGAACTAAAAGGGAAAATATTCAAGATTTGCTATAAAATTCAAGGAATGTAATAACAAGAGCATTCCCAGCCCACCCGGGAATCCAGGCCACAAACAGGCTTTCTTTAACAGTTTATGCGTCACAATGTTTTATCGGCAGATGCGAGAGGTCAGCATTATCATACTAACAGCACGAAAATAAAGCCCACGACACGTTTGCCCATAATGTGCCCATTGAGCTGAGCGTAAGACCCCATTCCAGCACCCCGCACATGAGTTCCATATGCTGAGCTGTGTGTGTACAGTATGCATACGTGTTCTCACCGTGATTCCCTCGGCTTCATATTCCTCCTGCTCCGACTTCAGAGTCAGTTCAATGAAGAGCTGCTGCAGCTTCTCGTTACAATAGTTGATACAAAACTGCTCAAAACTAAACAGACAGACAACGAGAGGCAGAATGAGTTATCTCTGAAAAGTAGTCTGAATCTACTCGTTAACAAATTAATAAATAATAAAAGTTACCCAGATTCAAAAGATAACCAAAATAATAAATGCTTTATTTTTCCATATAATGTATGAAATATTATTTAAAACTATTGCATAAATATGACTCAAATATGATATGATTCATAATATTATTATGACAATGTTATATATATATATATATATATATATATACACACACACACACACACACACACACACATACATACACAAATACATACATATGAAAATACTCATGTTCAAAATGTTTATTCATATTACATTTTGATGTTAAATATTTACTATTTAATACATAACTATAAAATATCTCATTTATAGGCATCCTCCAGCATCCCTGTGACAGAGGACAAGTTGTTTGTAGAATGTATGGACGTGATAAATATAATTTAAAATATTAGTCCAAAGGAGACTAATGTTCTTGCTGTTTTAATTTAGGTTATTTTGTTTTATATTCTTATATATTGAAAAGCACTTTGGTCAACATGAGTTGTTTTTAAATGTGCTATACAAATAAATAACAAACATTTAAAAATTTTTAATGTAAAACAATACAATTACAATAATATTTAAGATCATAATATAAAAAGTAATTAAATATTACAATAATGATGTGATTTAATTGTTTATTTAAATATTTAAATTGATCTTAAAATATTTAGAGTATAAATTAAACAGTATATGCAATATAACAAAATAGTGTTATAGCATGCATATATTGTTAAATTGTAAAATGTCATTACAGTTAATGTTTTTACTCTACCTGTTGTTCTGAAAGACCTCAAAGCCATAGATATCTAGCAGACCAATGACAGAGGCGTTCTTACTGTTGAATGAATCATCCTGAGAGACATTAAAAGCACAGAAATATTCAACAACAGCTGTGGAATGCCGCTCAGACTAAACATACACAGCCTGTAAGATCATATGGAGAGAATGTGTTCTAATAACAGTCATCGGAAAACCAGAGTAATCAGATGACATGTCACTGCTAGGCTTTCTCCATGTGGGGGCACCAAACATCCACATTTAGCAACAAGCCTCTATCAAAGAATTTGCAAAGCCATGGAGCTGATAGTGTATTTAACAACAGAACGAGTCCATACCTTGAAGGCCAGAGAGTCATTAATTTTGTTGACCAGCCAAGTAAAAGTACGACCGTATATGGCTTTAGATAAGGCATCCCGTGCTGAAGCGGCCTGCTCTTGATTTAAAGGACTCATCAGCTAGAACAAAAACACAGACAGTGGAATTATGGGAACCACTCACAGTTATTATTACAATTGTACACACACATACACTCGAAAAAGGGTTTAAAGCTAACCAGGACTATTTTATTACAGATGGTTTGAATAAATGCTTCGAAATGAATCTGTGACTTAAGATCCTTCATACTTTATTAATCATTCCATTTTTGAGGAAAATGTGTTAGTGGCGCTTTCCAATGTAATATTTACCACCTAAAACAAAGTTTCTATGATATTCTGCTCCCTATGACTCAGACTCCTTTCATTTTCATTTATTGTAAAGCTATGGGATTTTTTCACTCTTTTTATCAACTGCCAAAAATCATGAATATGATCGTAATAGCAGACTTCCCCTCAACAAACCGTTTTAACTGTCCCAAGTATGAGCAGTTAATGAGCAGTTAATACTGATATTTTTTGGTTAGCAATAGCAATAATGAACATCTCACTTTAAATAATTGGAAACATACCTCTTCTCCTTTGGCAATGATCTTTTTATGTGTTAGAGCCTCCTTAAGAACAGTGCCATCCACACCTAACAACTGCAATATCGCAAACACACACACACAAAGTCAAAAACCAACCCCTGCCATGTAATTTCAAGAGAAGGAACATGGTTAGAGGTTTAAACAAAGAGGGCATGCACATGTGGCCACAGACCAGTGATAGAAATAAACTGTCCTGTTACCCTGGCTAAGTATTTAATCTGGGTCTCGGTAGCGATGTAGGCATTGCCGCTGTCCTCTCCTCCATACTGGACATTCCCCAAGTGTAGTACACTGGCAATAATGTTCAAAAGCTCCTGTGGAGGGAAAGGGATGGGTTTGAATGAGAGGAAAGATCACAGTGTACAAGATAATGTGTGTCATTTATGACACCAGATTTTAAAAATAAGGACTGTTTGCCCAGATATAGAGGGAGAACTTTGTATTTCTTGGAGTAAAACATTCAGTCATTCTTCACAGTGTGTGTGTGTGTGTGTGTGCGTGTGTGTGATACCTCCACTTCATCGTCATTGAAGCCAATGACACTCAAGGCTTTCCTCACTATCTTCCAGTCATTGCGGTCATTTATTGAGCTCACTTTGGGACAGTTACCCTAAAAAGAAAAAGAAAAAAAAAAAAACACACACACACAGTCGATCAGCTCAACAGAGGAAACCAAGGAAGGCGGGGGCCTCTTGACTTCCTCTATTAAACAACAGGGGAGCGAGATTCCTGCATACCATTTATGATGGAAACTCATAAAAGTCCAACATAAATGCATGTGGTAAACTGAGCTGAAAAATATTATTGGACATTTTTATTTAGTATCGATAAATAGCTGCAACTGCAAGAAATAAAGTTGCAAATAATTGAAAATATGAGATAAATAGTGTCGGTAATAACAGATATAAATTAGTGTGACGTGACATTCAGCCAAGTACTCAGAATTCGTGCTCTGCATTTAACCCATCCAAAGTGCACACAAACAGCTGTGAACACACACACCGTGAACACACACCCGTGTTGGGGGTTCGGTGCCTTGCTCAAGGTTACTTAAGTCGTAGTATTGCCGGCCCGAGATTCGAACCCACACCTTTAGGGTTAGGGGTCATACTCTCTAACCACTAGGCCACAACTCCCCCTAAACAAAACTCTGTGGAATCAAAGGAGGTCAGAGACAACAGGAGCATGCTGCCTGCAGTCAGGGTGAGCTGATCTATTCCTTAATAAAAAAATATTATAAACTGTCGCAATAACAAAAAGATATAAAAAGACAAAGTTGCAATAATGATACCAAGTCGCAAATGCACAAAATAAAACCACGTTGAGAGATGTAACGTCACATTGCAAGATGTAAAGGCACTAGTAGAAGAAAGTTGTAATTACCCATTTATTTGTTTTACAGTAAGGGGGGAAACGACAGAAACTGCAAGCCCTGCTTGACCAGCATGACCTAGTGTTGCTCAAGCATGTGTTAACACAGCTCTTTCTTAAATATAGTTTTCTTTAGACCTCAGACATCTGCTGTGATCATAACAAGAGTGTGAGGTCCGTCTCTCACCTTCACCAGAAACTGGTACTGCTGGGCGTTCTTCTCCAGGCCCAGTCTCCTCAGCAGATCATCCTCTCCTCCCTCGATAAGCTGATAAAAGATGTGGAAGTTCCTCTCACCGTGGCTCTGGTGCACCACACGTGATTTCTCCAACAGGTAGTTAATGATGTGACCTCCTACGGGAGCACCCTGCCAACGGGGACACCCAAAGGGAGAAGCAAAGGGGATAATACCGGGTTTCTGACACGCATGCAAACATGCATAATGTCACCGACACACACAAACACGTAAACGCGCAGGTGGATGCAGCCAAATCCCCAAACCAAGGACAGCATTTAAGGGTAAAGGTGTATCGACAGAAGGTGGATCACAGCAATTGAGACGTGAGCTTTGTTTGATGATCATTTTATGACAATAATATCGCAACAATAACACAAGAGTGAACTCACCTTGAAGTCAAACTGAATGTCCATGTATTTCCCAAAGCGACTGGAATTGTCATTCCGAAGAGTTTTTGCATTTCCAAAGGCCTGAGAGAAGAAAAACAAAAAACGATAGAAAGGAAAATTTAATGAGTGTTTCAATTTAGGATGGCGTACAGAAAACAAGCTTTTTAATTTAGATAAATGCGAGTATACACACACTCTACTAGATTCGTTTACAGGGAATCACCACATCTGATAAACAAATGGTCATCTGTGCTGCTGTGCTTGGCCTTCCCATTTGTAGAGATCCTTCATGTATGTGCCAGTCTTATCGCACAGATAATAACAGTGGTGTATAACTACTGGAGAGGTTTACCAGGACTACAAACTGCTCTAAATAAACTTGGCATCGCTGAGAGTCATTCTGAGAACTTTCCTCTGTGACAGCCGTCCAGGGTAACAATTACTGATCTCACCAATATACGCTGGCATTTGGAGATCAGTGAAATTGTATGTCATGAAACATGTGGGGTTAGGTGAGCTGTGTAGATGTTTACCTCCAGCACAGGGTTGGATTGTAGCAGGCGATCTTTGACAGTCTGCACATGATCACTGGCGGGGCAGGTGATGGCGTAGTACTGCAGAACCTTTTTGGAGGCTTCGGTCTTGCCAGCACCACTCTCACCTGAGATGAGGATGCACTGATCCCGTCTCTCAGTCCGCATGGAGCGGTACGCATTATCAGCCACAGCGTAACTGTATCGGGATGTGTCAACATTATAAGTGCATGGTTAAGTATTTTAACAAATTATTATTATTTTTATAAAAAACAGAAAGATTATGTATGTAAAATACAACAACAACAACAAAAATAATGATAAATGTTCAAGTACATAAATAAAAATTAAATACTTAAAGGTGCTGTAGGGAACTTTTGTAAAAAAATATTTTTTTACATATTTGTTAAACCTGTCATTATGTCCTGACAGTAGAATATGAGACAGATAATCTGTGAAAACAATCAAGCTCCTCTGGCTCCTCCCAGTGGTCCTATTGCCATTTGCAGAAACTCCATTGCTCCCGGTAAAAAATAACCAATCAGAGCTGCGGTCCGTAACTTTGTTTGTGTTCAAAATGTAGAAAAATGTATATAATAAGCGAGTACACCATTAATCCATTTTCCAAACCGTGTTTTTGGCTTGTCCTGAATCACTAGGGTGCACCTATAATAAGTGTTTATATTCTGACTATTTTAGATTGCTTTGGGGGTACCGCGGCGGAGTAACCCAGTACCTTTGTGATTCTTCATAGACATAAACAGAGAGAAGTAGTTCCAGCTACGATGTTCTTCCGCAAGATGCAAGCAGTACTGTTTATTAACCGCTAGAGCATCAAAAGTTCCCTACCGCAGCTTTCAATTTTCAGCATTTTAATTTAAATCCATTTTCTTCAATTCACTTAAATCAAATACAACAATTATGGCAAATTATAAACAAAAAACTGAATAAAATAAAGTAACAGAGTAATATTATTGCTGCTTCATTACTGTATTTACATTTTTGCATTTAACTTTTACAAAAAAATAGTAATACAAACAAGCAATACACAACAACAATAATAATCACATCAATCATAAAGAAATATAATTATAGATTAAAATTGTAAATATAAATTAAGATTACGGATGAACTTAATGAACCAAACTAAAATATAAAAAAATACAATAATAAAAATATTAAATTAATATTTATAATACTTAATATATTTATTATTTTATATTTTATTATTTCTATTTAATTACTAAGTTTTTATTTATATTACAGTACATGTATTTAATTAAAATGCAGCCGTTAATATTTCTAATTCTCTCTCTTTAGCATTAAAATAAAACATTCCTTTGGTAGAAGCCTAAATGGTCATTCAGGTGTCAGTAACACTGTTGTGTAAACAGTGGAAAAGCTGAGTGAGGATGGACTAGCCAATGATTTTCATGAGGAAAGAGCAGTTACACCAGAGAGAGTCTTTTTTTTCAGCCTGTATGAGATAACGCTTTTATCACTTTTACACGTCTGCTATCAGTGTAAGATGAACACAGTTGTGCAGCGGGTGTACTGTCCGCTTCGGGTGAACTATAACTTTATGCTTCACTTTATCACTCCAGATAACTGATACCTGCCACACGAACATAAACCTTACAGATGATGTAGCAGAACTTCAGTTTATATTCCTCAACATTCCTCACAGATATTCCAAAGGAATTTCCTCTTCACTAACAGAAGTCAACAAGGAAGATAAACAAGCTCCACCAAGAACACTAAAATGTGGATTAGGCGTTTTGCATATTTAATATTAATATATATTTAATGCAATTTGCATTTGATAATGAGAAGACGGCAGAAATGTTCACTGGAAGATAATTCATTTTTTCAAGCCACTGAAAGTTCTCATGTTTTTTTGGTGTTTACTCAATTATAAATAAACAATTTGAAAATAAATAAACAAAAATATGAAGATTTATTTTAGATGAGAACTTCTTGATTCTGTAATCATAATATCATTTCTCACAAATAAAAAAACTAAACAAAAAGTGTTAAGAAATTTATATATATATATAAAAAAAGTTAAAATTCTGGTTAAGACTGTTTTTTTTTTCAAATAAATAATTGGATATAGTGCAGCATATTTTGAAGGGTTTAAAGTTTGGTGAATGTGCAGTGACAGGTGAACTCTCCCATTCACATCCGATTCGCTCTAGTCTTCATGGCGCTGTCAAAATAAAAGTCACGTTTCCAACACATCGGGCCAACACAGAAAAACATGGCGATGCTGAGGTTTAAAAAAGCCAAACTTTAGACAACCACTACATCAAATAGGACTTCTGAAGCTACTTTATTTTTTAGAAAGGGAAAAACAACTTTTGATGCTAAATAAGGACTACAACTACCATAAGGATGTAAGTTTACATTCATGACAAATCAGGCCATTGTTGTAGTCCTTGGCCGTTCTAAATAGCAGACTTCATGTGCCCTTGTGCTCTTGCTGACTTACTAGACACATGCACGTGGCAGCCTTTGTAAGTACACGAGCCCATTGGGTATTTTTGTTTGTTATTTTAGCTTTCAGAAGGGTACACGCCCCCTTTGTACCCTCGATGCACACTTCTGCCGAGCCTGCACTGGGGCACAATCTGTGGCAACTTCTACTTGACAGGCAAAGTGGCATTAAGTCAGGAAAGTGTGGACTCGGAGAAAGACAGCAAGGGTTTATGGTGCGATTTGGTACAGGGTCCTTATTTGAAAATACACAACCATTACCCATCCCATTAGACCAATCTGCATAATAAAAGAGAGCAGAATTGTGGGAATTAATGACTTGTTGCTGGTGGCTTACATGTGAGGTGAGACTTCATAGAAATTGACACCCCTGTATCGCTCCATGTGCTGTTTAGAGTAGATCTCCAGCTCTTTGTAGGGGTTCATGGACACCAGCACTGAACCAATGTACGTCTGTAGGAGGAAGACAGACACGCAGAGATAAGATCATTAACTCTGGGCTTTGAGCTTTAAGAGTGAATAGCCGGGAGGACAGTTCTTACATAAATAAGGTTCTCCTTGAAGCGTTTGCGGAGGTTCTCGATGAATGCCACCTCGCTGGTGTGGTTCTCCAGCAGGACAAAATCCTGCACGCCCACCCGGTCCCTGGCTGTCAGGGCGCTCTCCATCATGACCCGGATTCCGTCACTGCCCACAGCCTGACAGAGAAAGAGCAGAATGAGATACAGAGTCACACTTCCACCCTAAAGATGCAGAGCAGAGCGAGGTGATATATAAACACTGCAACACACAGTATGTCAAGGCCCTCTGGAGAGCCTTGAATATGTTCAACAACTACATCATGACCCCTCCCAGTTCATAACACCCTCAGAGTTCAACTCATTTCAAACCCAGCTTTTATTTTAAAGCATTCGTATGAAAGAGTTCTCACTGAATACCACTGTGAATAAAATGCCATGATCTATAACAGTGGATTTGTGTCAAGCACAATATTAAACTACAATTAATACTCTGAAACTAACAGGGAGTACTACTATGACTTTTTTTTTGATAAGGTACCACAGTATTTTTTAGACTTTTACCGTGCTTACAATTGCTATACAGCTAGGAAAGCAAGATACACTACAGTTCAAAAGTTTGGGGTCAGTAAAACACATTTTTTGCAAGAAATTAACAGTTTTATTCAGCGAGGACACAAACTGATCAAATCGAAAGCAGGTGATTTAAATTTTAATAATGTTTCACACAATTAATCTTCACTGTATTTCTGATCAAATAAATGCAACCTGGGTGAGAATAAGATTTATTTTAAAAACCAGACTTCTGACATCCGAGATATTAATTGATATTGGATTGTACTAGATATTTTATTTCACATGCTAATCGTTTATTTTTAATAATTCAAGTAATTTAATATGACTTTGTTGCATTTAAATCAACTGATTTTACTTTTTGATGTTATAATTTGAATATATAAACCAAAGTTTATATACAAGTTGCAATAGCTAAAAGGTACTTCTGTAAATACTATATAAACACTGTTGTATAAATGTAAAATATGATCATCATTAAATACTATATTCAAATACCACAGTATTACCTTCTGATCCCATCATTGCTTGATGGCACCACTAAAGTACTATTTATAAGGGTACAATGCTGTTTTACATAATTAGCTTGATTACATCAACACAAGACACTGTAAACCATCAATTTTCACACTTAAACCACAATCGCACAAATCCACCAGTGCAAACTCCACCCAAACCCAAGTGTGCTAGCACAGCAGAAACACAATCATACTCACATCTATAACCAGATCTGTATTTTTAAAGAAAAAACCCTTCTCCGCAATGGAGGCCTGCGTTTTCCGCATTAGATTCCCAATGTTTGACAAATCCATGGTGTCGAAACAACTTTAGCTGTCGATCCTCGACCAGAGATGCTCTTTAACTAGTAAGACACACAAATGAACTAAGTTCTAGCAGGTCACTTGTCATCTGATAATCCTGATCAAAGATGACTATGGGTGATGCTTCCTAGCTTATTAAAACAGAAAAGCGCACTTACACGCACACACAAACACACTCAGATGAACAAATGCGTGATTATGCATCGAAACACACAGACACATTGTGTGAATGCACCAGCTGCTATGGCTGTTGTTTTGCTATTGACACAGCAGCGCTCGTCCCCTGGAGGGAGAGACAGAGAGAGACTGATACAGCACACCTGAGCAAGCACTTTAATTAAGTTGATGCACACCAACTACAACAGAACCGAGAGCGAGGGAGGGAGGCTAACGGAGGGGAAAAAAACAAGCCGAAAGAAAAACATAACAAGCGAGCGGGAACAGTCGACAAGTGTAGTGTCAGGAAGTGACTTCATTCCCAATCCGTCAGCCTGGTGAATGCACCGACAGAGCTGCACCATCTCTGAAAGTCTAACATGGCCGTGTGCGTTGCTCTCCCGTTCCCTATTAGGCCGGTTTTGCAAATCGAGCTCACATCTGGTTTTGCGCAATCTGCAAACAACCGCATGGAATCTGGTTAACACAAATCAGACACAAAGCACATTTAAAAGCAACGTACTGTATGATTAAATAAGAACCAGATCAAAATTCAAGTGTTTTTGTCATTTAGGACAAAACGCTTATTTGATGTCATGAAAATTTTTTACAAATATAAGCAGTGCCAAGATATTTAGAGTGGATAGTGCATAGCTATGTGGTTTCTTCTAGGTGGTGATCATGGTAACGAGTAAAAAAATAAATAAATAAAAAACGTAAAAAATAAAAATAAAAATACATTATTTTCTTTCTATTACATTATCAGTTATATTTCTAATATTTCCTCTAGATATGCTCTTTCAGTCTAAATGTATGGATTTTTTTTTTTTTTTTTTACATTTAAATATTTATATAGGTTATACTGAACATAAACTACCATTTCAAAGTTTGGAGTCAGTAGAAGAAATTCATTAAAGAAATAAATGCTTTTATTCAGCAAGGATGCATTCAATTGATCAAAAGTGACAGTAAACATTTTATTATATATTTTTTCATTCATCAAAGAATCTTGAAAAAAAAAATGGTTTCCACAAAAATGTTATTTGAAATTGATCAAATAAATGCATCCTTGGTGAACAAGAGACTTTTTTCAACAACAAAAAAAAATAATATTCGTATTAACCCCACCTTTTGACCGGTAGTGTACATATTTGATTTGAACATAAGAATGCAAACACTCTGCCCCACATATCAAATTTGAATATCAAATCAGAAAAAAGTGTCCAGTGAATATACTGCACACTTTTCTTAATCACACGTACTTGTTTATCTTAATTTGTGTGCAAATTCTACTGCAGTCACACAGAACTGACAGTTAATAGATGGTGGAGGAGTCATAATCAAAACTAAACCTGCTGGCTAGACAGACCATGACATCACTTGCTGGCCAGCTCAAGCATAATATGTCCTGCCCTTTGAAAGACCATTACACTGAAGCTACTGTACTTACTCCAAGACACTTGTATAATACAGACAGCTTCTACTTTGATTAAATATTTACTTTTTGAGAAGATGATTGTTTTCATGCTATGGCCGCCAACTGACAAAACAGTTCTATACTGTTTTTTTATAGCTAAACAAATTACTTAGAAAGTCAGACTACACATTATACTACACAGCTTGAAAATTTTATATATTTATTTTGAGATCTGTAAAAGATTACTTTTAACAGTGTTATTATATTATTAGTGCTTTTAAAAATTAACTTTAAAGGGATAGTTCACCCAAAAATGAAAATTCTGCCATTCGTTCCAAAGCCATAAGACCATTGTTCAACTTCAGAACACGAATTAAAATATTTTTGATGAAATCCAAGAGTTTCCGACCCTTCACACTTTCAGAAAAAAAAAGGTACAAAAGCGGTCATTGGGGTGGTACCTTTCCAAAATGTTCACTTTGGCTAATGGTACTAATATGGACTCTTTGGGTACAAAGGTGTGCCTTTTGAAAAGGTATTTTACCACTCCAGTGACAACTGTGGTAAAAAAAAAAAAAAAAAAAAAAAAGAAAGAAAAAAAAAATTCTGAGTGCATAGACAATAATATAGCTGACATGTTCAAGGCCCAGCAAGGTAGCAAGGACATAGTTATAAATAATCCGTGTCAGTGATTCAACCGCAATGTTATGCGTTGTGGTACTCTCATGAACGTGTTGAAGACTGACATTGTTGAATAAAGTCATTAAATTTTGTTTCCTTTGTACAGAAAAAGTATTCTCGCAGCTTCATAAAATTACACTTGAACCACTGATGTCACATGGACTATTTCAACGATGTCCTTCCTACCTTTCTGGGCCTTGTTTGTGGTAATTTGTGTTCTGAAGGTGAAAGAAGGTCTTAACGGTTTGGAACAACATGAGGGTAAGTAGTTAATGACAAGTGAGCATTAGATGACTGCAAAGATCATCTAACTTTAAATGTAAAAATGCAGGAAATAAAATATTGAAATTAATCTAACTTGATATCAAGGTCATACAAGGATCTTTGGGATTCAGAGTTGTCTGACGAGTTCTTTCTGCACGTTAGCAAATATTATCTGTACATCACCTAGATGCAAAACACTAAGAGTCCCCAAATGCCAATATAAACAAATCTAACCATTCATTCAGAACAATAAATATGCCACAATCAGAAAGCAGACCTTGCCCCCCCCCCACCAAGACCCATTTCTTTGGTACTTTCTCCAGAAACTGGTTCTATTATGGCATTGTTATTCTTTATAGATTTGCTTTCCTGTTCTTTTTTTCCCCGCCCCTGGTCCTGGTCTCCTTCCCCATGCATGCAGGTCTATAAGGCAAGCTACACGCCTTTGCCATGTGCTCACTGTTTCCAAATCCTGCTCTGCAAAGAACGGACTGAAAATCTCTAGATATGACCATGGGTAAACCATTCACCCTCCATTTCACTCTAACGTCCTCTGAAAAAGAAAGATCAAAGAGGGAGCGGTTTGTCCTTTGTGAACAATAATTGCCTTTCGCATGACCTTCTAACATCCTACTGATTCACTGGGCTCTTGTGACCAGAGCTGTGTCAGGGAGATCTGCCGAGTCAAGCTGCCTTCGTCAGCACTTCTCACATTGCAAGAAGACATAGCAGTCTTCAGAAACAGGCGAATAGGGACCAGAGCTTTGATTACAAAGATCGATTTTTGAATGTGTAAAAATACACTCCAGTATTTTATTTCTTTGAGGAAAGTCAGCGATTCTATTCGGTTCCCAACTCCAGATATAACCAAAGGATGATGAGGAAGAGAAGAATGTATTGTGCATTTTTTGTTCATAATTAATGAAGGCAGTGGGTAAAGGGCACATTCCTAGGTATCCAGAGCATATTCATGCACACTGGGAAGAGTGGAGAATGGTGGAGAAGAAAAGCACATCTTGTCTGCTTGCTTATGATTTTAAGCTTTTGAGGTTACTAACTGTTTCCATCCTGATTGAGTCATCTGGCTCGCTTGTTACCTCTCTCTTCTTTCCTCAGGAAAGAACAAGGGGTGGAGACACCCAGACTTGTAGAGAGGCAGCTACATTAAAAAAAATGCAGAATGCATAAAAGTGTTTCTTCATATACGATCAGATTAAATAAAACCACAAAAGGCAACTTTAGCTTTTTTATATTAGGAAAATATTAAAACAGCCCTAAGAACTATTCACTACCTTACATTGTTTATTTTTGCCAGCTTTTATCAGTTTACCCATGCCCGACTCTTAAAGGGATAGTCCAAAAATTATGTCGTTCCAAACCCGTAAAAGCTTAAATCATCTTTGGAACACAATTTAAGATATTTTGGATGAAAACCGGGAAGCTTGTTACTGTCCCATAGAGTGCCAAGTAAAATAAACTGTCAAGGTACAGAAAAGTATGAAAAGCATCATCAGAATAGTCACAAGGATGCGTTGTTTTCTTTAAAAACAAAGCGTAAATACATATAGAAAAAACAAATCCTTGTGTCACGGCTGACAGAAGAGTGTAAACTGCCTGCGTCGGCTCATATTCTCTGAAATGGTGCAATGTTGATGTGGAGAGACACAGAGGAGACAAATTGTTGAATAAAGTCATTACTTTTATTTTATTCACATACACAAAGTATTCTTGTCACTTCATAACATTATGTTTGAACCACTGATGGCAGATGGACTGTTCTGACGATGTCTTTCATACTTTTCTGGACCTTGACAGTTTATTTCACTTGGCAATCTATGGGACAGTCACAAGCTTCCCTGTTTTCATCCAAAATATCTCAAATCAAAATATCTTTAAACAATTCTAAATAAATATTGCATATTAGTATTATGGACAGGATTATTTGTGAATAATAATAATGTAAAAATTTAAACAGAGATTAAAAAAAAAAAAAAAATATATATATATATATATATATATATATATATATATATATATTTAATTTGATATTTATTGTGTTTAAATTATTTTACACAAATCACTTCACACAGCTATCACAACTAACAATTTTGCCCTTAATACAAAAGTGCTAAATTAATAGTTATTTAAATTAAAATTTCCATGCCCTGATCGGTCATATACAATACATAATTGGTGATGTTGAGGAAGTGACACTGTAGTGAAAATCTTTAATAAACTTCAGAGAAAAAAAAGGAGACAAAACTAATAGTACTGATAGTTAAAAAAAAAGTTTTTTTTTTTTTTTTTTTTTTTTAAAGAGATGTGTCTAAAGATCAGACTACTGCAGCTTTGTTTAATGCAGATGGTAAGGGGGAAAACATTTTTGGCACTTCTCCAAATGTAATTTTGCCCCTACTTTGCATGCCTGCAGTTGCTCATATTCATGAAACAGACAATGAAACACTTGCAAGTACTTAAAACACACTCAAAAGTGGTACAAAGACGGCAGCATGGGCTTTGCTGCGCACCACATTAAGCCACTAATTAAGCCATTTTCAGCAATAAATCTTCAAAGAAGATGTCTTACGATGCTCCTTTAATTACCGCCACACAGATGGCGAGAAATTCCATGGGTGGCATTGTAATTCACGCCAGTCTGCTGAGTCGATGGCTGTCCTGTGTTGGTTTGGAAAGTCAGCTGGTGGCTGTCAAACTCCAGGGGAAAAGTTGACAGACAGGTGTGACTGGCTCTGGTAAAAACAGGTGAAGAGCTGCACCCCCTCCACATGCTGAATTTACAAACACACTTGCACAAAGCCCTACTTTTTGACTTGGAGAAGATATAAAATGACCAGTTATCCTTCATTCCAACCTGTCCAGACAATGCAAGGAATTCATGTCCAGAGGGCATTTGAAGAGCACGAGTTGGGAGAAGTGTAAACTGCTTACTGGACCGCCACAGTATTTCATTCTTACAGCGTCTCCCACCCAATCACATATAAATTATATAGCTATGACCTTCACTGATATCTCAGGACAGGGTATCTCACATCTCTAAGCGGTTCCAAGGAGCATGTCATTACGTACACTTCATTTCCTCTGCCTGAGATCTGGTTCTTCCTGTGAGCGATGGAGCTGTTTATCAATTCAGTGGAATATCAAGCAAAACAGATGCCCATTGTCTATTGTCAAACATTCTTCAGACTTCTGCAGTTATTTGCCTATGATAAAAAAAGTGCAGAAATTCGATCACATCTCAAGTATCGCTCACCACAAGGTGTGTTTATTTGAATGTGAAATGATGCTCTGCAAATGTCATCTGTAGCATATCACGACACTGAATGGGTGAAAGTCCTCCGAAACCTAAAGATCTCATACGATGAGATCTTAATCTTGAGTGCTTGTTCTTGAAGTTTCTGTCGGTTTCCGGAGGACGGTCGCAGATGACAAAGACAGGAAGAAATGTAGCAGGGTGGACTGGCCTGATGACAGATGCCAATTTCATTATTTCTCTCGCTCTCTTTCTAGCCTGGAATTCAACAGGGACTGCTGCTGGTTCAAAGCCAGAGATTGCTTCACTGTGAGAGGACACTATGGCATAAACACAGACACTGATTCAGAATGCCCGTCATAAAAGAGGGTCCCCAAGACAGGATCAGCTCTCCAAATCCTTCTTTCCAGAGGAAAAGTGGTTTTCCCCATTTATATTACTATTTCACTATATACCACATGAGCGATTAGAGATCAGCTGATATTCAAGCCTACACAGCTGAACTAATTCATTCAACCTAAGGCAACTGGTAATACATAATTGCTGTTCACAGAATATTTTGTAATATACAGAATTTTATAACATTTTCTATTTATGAATGTGTGCAGTGAACTATAAATTACATATTTATCTAAATACACCAAACCTTGCAATCCAGTTGTGCTAGCAAACCATTACATAATCTAAACACAAAACAAATCGATGACTTTTGGTCCAGAACCACATATTTCACTTTCATAAGACCCTGACTGACATTGCAGAAATCTCCCAGCTGCTTTTGTTTAGTATGGAGCAAGCTGTGGTTCTTACCATGCCTCGATACTTCATCTTCCCAATTTTCCCAGCTTGATGCTGCGAGTATATGAATTACAAGTATCTCCAAAACACTCTCGTTTCAGAAAGTGTGCCGAGTTTGTTATTTCAACTTCTTCTGCACCATGTGTGGGAGCGTCCCAGCTGCCATTTCTTCAGCTTTAACTTTCCTCTCCTTCCCTGTGTCTCTCTCTCTTTCTCACTCCCTCTCTCCCCCCTCGCTGCCTGCAGAGGCACGAGTCAGTCAAGTCAACTTTCCAGCCCCTCTGTAGTAGCCCTGCATGTGCCTGTCCTTAAACACCAGCCTGTGTCTCTTTTAGAAATTATTACAAACAAAAGAACCATAAGAAACAGCATATGAA
This sequence comes from Carassius gibelio, assembly GCF_023724105.1. NCBI lineage: Eukaryota > Metazoa > Chordata > Actinopteri > Cypriniformes > Cyprinidae > Carassius > Carassius gibelio. The sequence continues at coordinate 10,757,218 of NC_068410.1, forward strand.
CACTCCAGCTTGTGGTGACAGGAGGAAATGTAGTTTGAGAGTACGCCAAGTGAATTTTCCTCCTCTTTTTCCGCTGCCCCAGTGAATGCTGAAGCAGATTTGAGGCAGATTTCAGATTTTGCACTTTGCATCAAAATTGATGCACTTTAACTTGGCTCAGTTGCCTGAGGAAGAAAACCAGGCCAAGTACACTTCACAATGCACAGGTCACACTCACTTTATAGTGGTATGCTTTATGAGATTATAACCTGATGTCACATCACTTTAATATACAGTTGGTTTATGATTTAAGTTTTATAAACAGATAGAATGATAAAATTAAGAAAAATATTTTTATTCATCTGAGAAAGTATTACGAAAGTGTTCTGCAAATAATCACTAAGTGGCCCTGAAAAAATGGTTGTGTATCAGCACTTAGCCATCTTTTGTGTGTGTGATAAAGGGTTAATGTATTAAGGCACACCCCATTTTCTCTCACCACCCATCAGGAACACAACACACCACCAATTCAGTCCACACACAAAGCACTCAGGTAAAACCTTTACCAAAGTTACTAGTATTGCCCTTAAACAGAGCAGCACCCTCTACTGGACACTCCAAATGACATAACCGCACAGAGAAGCTTAGAAAAATGCTCTGGATTTAACAGAAGTTGCAAAATATAGCCGTGCAGCATTGCACATTGTGTGAGACTTTTAAATCTGTTCTTTTGGCATTCTCACTCGCTCACGTTCCCACTTATGCCAACATAATCAGAGACCCTGCCTGTTGGAATTGGAATAATATTTTCCAGACTGTGTGAGCTGCTCTCTCTTTCTCTCTTGGAACACTAGCTATGTTTCCTTCCAAAGATGCAAATTTAACTCATGTGCAAAAACTTGAATATCATATAGGGGTGCTCCGATCACGATCGGCCGATCGTTATGCGCATCTCGTCAGTAAAGCCGGTTGTCTAATTTCACATAGAGCAGTGTTCTAATGTGACATAATTCAGTGGACAATTAATAGAAATGTTATTCTGTATAAAGTAAATGCAAGAATAAATCGGTTCTCAAATATCAATGATAACATGAACTCAGAATCTACTCTAGTCTCTTATCCAGAATACTCTTCTTCTGCGTTTGTTTACACTGCTTTTTGCCACCACTCTTGCCTTATTGTGCAACAGCAGCTCCTCTGGTCATGTGATCCTAGCTAAGATCTTATTGGACAGTCCGTGTTTTTGCTTTAGGAAACTGAAAAGATTTGTTCGACAGGTTTGATAAAAAAAAAAACATTTGCATTTTCGGTGCACGAGCTTTCACAGTCTACATGGAAGCATCCATAGATATCTGATGTTTTATTCCAGCCCATCATCGTGTCCGATATTCGTTTAGCTTTTTTGCACTCAGTGTGGAAACGCCCTTTAGAAGTACAGGGAAGGTCAGAAGTATGTCATAAGTGGGGCATTATTGCTTTGCTTGCAATCTGCTCATTGTGTACACACCTTTCTATCAGTGTGTGTGTACTAGTAAAACTTTATAAATTTATGACAAGCTGCTGCAGTCAATGGATTACAATGAAACAGGAGAAATAAACAGCGGTCTCTAAATGGTCCTATTGTTTGATCAGTGTCGCTTTGATCCATCTTTCAAAAGCTGTTTTACTGCCATCTTTTAATCTTGGGCAATAAGGCAGTTTGTCAGCGCTCCACCTTACTGTACTTAGAACTGAGCCAAATATGATGGTAAAAAGCTCTCCTGATAGAGAAAAAAAGTTGATATTTAAGATGCAAGTTTTTACTTTCAACATGAAACATGAATTTTGAAGAATTTTAATGTTGTTTCTTCCATACAACAAAAGCATATATTATGGAAGATTAAATCTCTAATAAGGAATGGATGAATGAATGAATGAATGAATGAATAATTGTGAATAAAATAAATAATTATAATGAATTAAATTATTAATAGATTTTTTTTTATCATTGTTAATTTCAAAGAATACATCTTTAATCAATAAATACATCCAAGTTTATAATTAATAAATGATCCAGTGGGTAAAATATATTTATGTACTTATTTTGATTTACTTTGTGCAGTATTTGTTTTATAACTCATATTTCCTCAATTTATTCAATTATTCAGTTTCTTTAAATACATGTTTTTTTTTATATGACAAACAGCTGCTTGGACATTCTGTAAAATATCTTATTTTGTGTTCCACAGATTAAATAAAGTCATATAAGTGTTAAACTTGAATAGTTTGTTTTTGAATGCACTAAGAAATGGCATAAGGCATTGTGTTAAACGGAGGTTAAAGAGGGTTACAACAGTCCGACTCTGTACTCAGAGACACCCTTCGGGTCACTGTAAGAGCAGGACTCCACATCCTCACATGGCCTTCTGCCGGAGAAACAAACACTCTGAGGTTTTGTTTGTTATGTGGGGCGTTCTATTCCTTAAAGTAGTCAAATGACATCCGTGGGAAATCAGTAATGGAAAATCTGGCTTTTTTCCCTTCATGCCTGTTGTGCTCTCACCCCATTTATACTCCCATTAACCACTTTCAGGGTCTCTGCCCTTCACTTCCTTTATTACTTAAATCTACAGAATACATTCCTTCACATGCAGAATTTTCCTACTTGCAGCATCATAATTTGTATTTTTACAGTCTACTAAGCACTAAAAAAAGTATATAGTTCTTTGGTTAGGGGAAAGTACATATATTTTAGTTTGAATTTACACTACCATTCAAAAGTTTGAGGTTGGTCAATTTTTTTAACTACGTCTTTTATGTTCATCAATTTTGCCGTTTTAATATATTTTAAAATAGAATTACAATTAATACATATTTGCTAAATAAGTAATCATTTATTTCCTTTTTTAGAAATCTAGATATATTACCACATCAGGAAAACCTAATAATGCCAAATTGTTTGCTTTTTTATGTAAACATTGGCATCTAGCTGATTGTATTAAACTTAAAAACTGTTATGCAAGGGGCTATAAACCAATTATAGAAGCACACTTCAAAAATCCATCTGAAATAATAGGACAGACAATCCGGCACCTCATTGAGGATGATACTGTTATCCAGGATGTACAAATTTTAATCTTGCAGAATATAAAGGAAGGATAATATGCACATACTGTAGTGTGCTAATTGTATACCAAAACATTTCTCTTAAGACTGGAAAACATGTAATAATGTAAATATATTTTTCAAATATATTTTTTCTTTTTTTATGGGAAGTCTGAGCATGCTGCCCGGCACGTTACGCCCACTACTGACAAATCAGAGATGAGTCATAGTTCAGTCACTGGACTCCTCTGTGTTCGCCAGCTCTGGGTCTCCGCGCTTTGGAAAAAGTCAATTAACCCGTGCACAAACAAATCAATTTTCAATCCCTTTTGTTCTCAACCACAATCTTCTGTCCACATAATTTATTTGAAATTGGATCCTGGTAAGGACTTAATGATGTGGGCGAAAGGAAATTTAATACAAATTATGTGTAATGAGACTTATGAAAATGTTTGGTTGTTTATTGTACGTAGTCATTCTGTTCCAATCTTCTCTCTCTCTCTCTCTCTCTCTCTCTCTCTCTCTCTCTCTCTCACTCTCACTCTCTCTCTTCCTCTCTCAGCCCCTCCCTCCTTCTCTCCTCCCACTCTGTCACAGACCTATTTATATTCTCACACCAGAACAGGTCTATTTGTGGAAAGTGTTGTGTTGGTTAGAGGACGATACAGAGGGACCAACGATCAAAGTTATGAACTTTGATTGGCATGTTATTCTTCAAAAAAATTAATCCACTGACCAGTGTTGAGGTTATGAAAAGACAGAGAGGAGATCCTGAGTGCAATTAATGACCCTCTTCTTATGGAGTTTAAACGGTAGAGTTAGAATTTATTTAGTATAATTTAGTTAGAAACATACTTCCTCTTTGTTCTAGTTGACAATTAAAATAAATGAACTTTCACCTCTAGAAGGCTGTTGTTTGCTTTTTTTGTGTGCTCCTCTCACTTTTTGCATTTGTTCTTGACTTAAAGGGATAGTTCACAGTCATGCACAATATTACATACCTTCTGAAGCCATGCAGTTTGTTTGTGTAACAAACAGACCTAACTTAATTCACTGTTTACTTGCAAAGTTTCCCTTAAATTGACTGTTGATTGTTGTAGCAGGATCACTGACTTCGTGTCAGTGAATTAAACTCAAGAACTGAGCCAGTTCAATTCATGAATGAGTGAATGAATGATTCAATCTGATCCAGTTCACAAACAGTTCAATCAATTCACTGAAAGGATCTGACTCACAAAAATGATTCATTCACAAACTGGAAGTTCTTGGGTGGATGTCAAAATTCTTTGAATGATCAATTCAATTGTTGGTCTGTTTCTCATAGAAAGCTAATGAATGACTTCAGAAGACTTCGAATATAGAGCAGGAGTCATTTGGACCATTAAACTTCCACCTTTTATCCATTTTTGTCAAGCCCCAGTTTCCATTCGCCCCTTATGACCAGAATGATCTTCAGAAATGCAGATGGGAAAGAAAGTCAAACATGTTTGAATCAACATCAGGGAGATATTTTTTGGTTAAGAATCATTTTAAGACATCTCTGTGAATATGGTCACAGTGAAAAAACACCACAACAACAATAAGTCCTTCTTTGTTTACTAATGCGTGAAGGCCTTGAGCAATGGGAATAGTGAGAAAAGCCTGACACTAGGAAAAGGCCCAAAGCATCATGGGAACAGGAAGATGGGAATGAGATGAGGGCGGATTCATGAGCAATTTCACATTAATAAGACCTGCAGAGGGAAGCAGAGACACACAGGGAAAATAAACCAAGAAATGGGACTTATGGGACGCCCGTGAGACCTGATATTTGAAAGGCAGTACATAAGGGAGGGAGGTGTATGATGGAGGTGTAAAGAAAACACAGGGAAAGCTGAGAGTGTGTGATGTCAGAACAGAAGAATGTAATGTGGGTGTTTAACAGTCAGCACAGGATTGGGGACAGCAAGAGAGCGAAAGAGACAAAGATGGGGAAACCCATCACGGTCACACCACAATGTAGTAATCAATGTGTAATTAAACAAGGTCACTGTGGCAACGTGCAAGTCAGGGAGTCGTATATATCTTTCGTTTTCTCTCATCCTTTCTTCATGTGGGCTTTTTTGAGTCATACAGTACCTCACATGGTGGTGTGACTGTCTGCTCACACCACTGAACAGGGCTTACACGTTCCAGACAACCTGGAGGCTCTGAAATGATGTGTTTTCTGGAAAAGAAAACACATCATCCAAAACAAAAAACTGGGCTCAAGTCCATGGCACATGAATCATTCAAAAACCTATGAATTCAGTGGATGCACATTTTTCCACCCTATATTTCAAAATATACCATACAAATAAACCATATAAAAATATTAGAAATATGTATTAAATATTTGAAAAAAATGTTTGGCATATGTGGGAGAAAACTGCCATTCCCTTAGGATTTTATGACGAAATAATCCATCAACGCTTTCCAACAGAGGTGAAAAGGTAAGAAGGCAAGAAATCTGTAGTGGGTGGAGCAACATGTTTGGAGGCGGAACCGGAACCACCAGAGACACGCCCACTTCTTCCACAGCCAACAGGTTAAGAGGGAGGAGGACAGGGAAGGACAAGCATTACTTCATCCAAGCCTTAATTTTTCTCACCAGAGTTGTTGCAATAATGTACAAGTAGACAAGACTGTACTCAGAGGAACTCCAAACATCCTACCCATGCAAAAGCCCTGTCCCCAACCTCCAAGCGGCCCTGTGTTTTCCAGGACTGGCCTGGAAGAACAACACAGCACAGCGCCACTGCTTTAGGGCCAGCTGGATCTCCCATTGCTTTCAGACAGCAGCTGAGCTGGCAACGCTAGGGCCTGAAGTCTCCTCCTCCGAGATCTTAGAATACCCACAATGCCTTATAAGGGCAGGTTATGCTTCTAAGCGTGGGACAGAGGGTTCCCACTAGGGTTCCTGTCTATATTCAATGCTGAGAGGATGGAGGATGGAACAGTGATGACACTGACACTTCCTCTTTCTATATTTCTTTCTTACTGAACTGTCCAATAAAAATTCATTTAAAAAAGTTAGTTATTAAAATTATATAGTATTTTGTCTAAACAAATTCTAAATAAACAGCAAATAGTATTAGTTTATAAAGCAAACTTTAGTGTTAGAAACTAAGGTAAATGAGCATTAAATATAACTATCCAGTATGATAAATGATTTATTTTTATATTAGCTTGTAATCAAATTGGTACCAATATTAGTGCTCTTAATTTTGAATATGTCTTAAGATATGATCTGAATTTTTTCCTCTCTATATCTATTTTTTCCTCTGATAAGTCAAGGCAGTTGAAGGGTCAATTAGAGATGCTGATATTTAATTTTCAACACCACTTCCACTGGAAATGGCTTGCATAACAATCCTTGAGGATGCTGCCAAAATACAGATGGCAGGCCTTCCTGTTTTCATTGTTTTCCACTTCTTCAGAGGTCCATGATCGACAACAATCAGACTTTTTCTAGCAAAACACAAAGAGCAGTTGCTGATTTCAAAGTCTGATGGCCTACAGTTGGCCCTCTCACCTCAAACATGTCCAATTGAAGAAACAGGTTTTAAAAAAATCAGTCATTATAAATGCAGTAGCCATCAAGCAACATCTCAACTTTTCTAGATAAACATTATGGCATAAATTTGTTTAAAATTTTAATTCAGCTTACTTCAATTCAAATACAAATGTTTGTTACATTGATTCAAATTCAGGAATTTGAATTTAAAAGGCATCCTCTGCTCATTTCTGAATGGTGCACAAGCCTGGAGGTCACTAGGTCACCAGGCATCCAAGAAAGTTTGACTTAATGCAACAAAATAAAAAACGTAATTAATGTACTGTAATAGGTTCATTTGAGCATTTTGTTACACGAACTGTTATATTGAAATCTAATCTTTAAGGAGAAACCCGAGCATGAAGCAAACAGTTTGGAATCCCGTTGTGAAAATCTTTTGCTCCCTGAGGAACATACTGAAAGGACAAGACGGTCTATTACAACATCTCAGCTATGACTGAGCATGACAACATCACTTCATTATCCTGCATGGCTCAAATGCAAGTCATGGGGTGAGGTTAACACATAACATATCTGTGCACACAAACACACTGTTCAGAAGCAGACCATTTGGCACGATGGCCAGCTGGTGACCAGACATGACAAGTTTCATGCATAGACTCACCACACCCAATCATTCCACACATTACAGCCATAATTATGAAATACCAGTGGTTCCCTAAGGGAAGGACAAATAATTGTAGGCCAGTGTTAATGCTGACCCACTGGGAGTATATACAGATGTACCCATGATAGGGATAGGCATTTTAGTCTTTATGTTGGAGTACTCAGGGGTAGGAGCTTTTGCTATTTTTGCATTGAACTGAAGTCTTTTTAACATCTTGTACGTTCAAGAGGATGTGGTTGGCTGTTTTTAAAATAAGTAAAAAAATAAAAAATTGCGTGACTTTACGCATTATGTCACGCATGATTACTAATAAGGTCACGCATGATTACTTCTTCATCAGTGTACTTCGGTTCAAAAAGGTAGGGTAGAGTGAAAAAAACATCTGATTTTCTCCTCCAACATCATTGTTTACTTTTTTTTGTAAAGGGCATTTGACATTTTTTGCACATTTGCTTTGTAAACACTGGGTCGGTACTTCTGCTTACGTCACAAGTTACCTTTTCAACATGATTAAGTAACACGTGAAGTCGAGCTAGTGCAAGATGAGCATTTGTGGTTAAAAAGCAACTTTTTTTCTGAAAATGGCCGATCATTTTGCTACATAAGACCCTTATTCCTCTGCTGGGATCATGTAGAGCCCTTTGAAACTGCAATTTGGACCTTCAACCCATTGGCTGCCACTGAAGTCCACTATATGGAGAAAACTCCTGGAATATTTTCCTCAAAAACTTTAACTTCTTTTCAACTGAAGATAGAAAGACATGAACGTCTTGGATGACTTAGGTTTGAGTAATGGTCAAATGTATCTAAAACAATTTCTGAACATATTTCAGGACAATTGCTGATCAAATGAATCAAATCTCTTCCAATTAAGGAATATGTACATACAGAAGACCGTTCATTGTCTGGTAGAGGCTACACCAACATGTCTTTCATAGTAAATCACATTCTACATCTGGTAATGTCTGGGAAATGATGTGCTTTAATGAGGTGTAGTAGGCATGCTGATGCTGAACGCTCTGAAACATGCCAGGACTGAGTTTCACACACAGTCTACTGCGATATCGCTAACATCAACATGCGATAAAATTCCTAAAAATGCCTCCCTGTAATCGGGTGCAAGAGCCCATGAACTGTGACTCCTATATAACTCCTTAAGTAAAACTAGTATGAGTGTACGATGACTGTAAACACCAACTGAACGAACAAATTTTTTGCATCCCATTTTGACGTAGTATGTTTTGTAATAAATTTAGTAACATCCCATCACACATCTGAAACATTATTTCATTCAATTGGAAAACCGCACCTGCTTGAATGTATTCCAAACTGTTTCAATTGACAGAGTACATAGTGTAAGTGCACTATATAGTGACACATTTACATTTGTGAAAAGACAAATCCACTGAATGCTTTACAGATATTGTTTTGAATCAATCGTTGATTTTACAGCCACCACTCCTATAATATAAGTGTAAAAATTAACAACAGCTCTGAAGTGCTCAGGCACAATATGTATATTTCTGTGGTCGGTGCAAGGCCACACCTGGCCCGGATTGCATGACTTCTCTTCATGCAGGAGAGAGCCTGGTTAAAGGTTAACCCATGCCTTACAAATCTCAATGTGATCGTGAGAAGAGAAGGCAGCTCATGAAGTTTTCACTTCAAAGGTCTTTGATAAAGACCATTAGCGAGCTCTAAAACTTGATTTATCCTGAGCGGTTAAAAGGATGAGGACATAAGCACGTGAAGGATGGTACCATGAAGCAGATAACACACAGAATGGCTTTCGTTCTCATGCTTCAAGGGCATCACGGTTCTATCTACAGTGTGCAAGGGTCACAAAGGTCATCGTGTTTGGGAAGAAACTAGAGCAGGGCGCCTGACTTGTTCATGCCTGTGAAGCATGTGTGCTGGAACACAATGAATGCAAACAGGCATGAACAACCTGATGGGGGTACGGTGAAAAGATGCAATTCAGCGGTGAAATTTCATCTCAAAGTGCACCTCTGTCAGAAGGAATGTAATGAGAGTTGGTGTTATAATAATCCCTCGACTCCAGCCACAGTGTTCGTCCTTGTCAGCCATGACAAACTGTAAGCCTGAGTGAAAGGATCCCAGATGGATTACAGAATATCTCACACCATCAGGTTAATCAGTATGTGTGTCACTAAGTGAAGCGAGGATTTTAAGCCCTCAAACCACACAGTCAGCACAAGACGAGTAATATGAGCGGGTACACACAGCTGCAATCTCAAATGACAGTCATTCAGCTCAATTTATGAAAATAAGAGAAAATGTTCGACTGACTCTCTACTAAGCAAATATGCCTCATTTTTCATGATGGTTCAGGTGACTGTTTAAAGGGTTAGTTCGCCCAAAAATTAAAATTATGTCATTAATAACTCACCCTTATGCGGTTCCAAACATGTTATGCCTCCTTTCATCTTCGGAACACAGTTTAAGATATTTTAACCGTTAAACCGTTAACCATTAACCGTTTAAAACGATTCAGTTCGATTTGGTGAACTGAATGATTCGTTCGCGAACCGGATATCCAGACTGCTTTGATTTGAACTCTCTCTCACACAGACACGGAAGAGAAGACAATGCTGAATAAAGTCGTCGTTTTTGCTATTTTTGGACCAAAATGTATTTTCGATGCTTCAAAAAATTCTAACGGACCCTCTGATGTCACATGGACTACTTTGATGATGTTTTTCTTACCTTTCTGGACATGGACAGTATACCGTACACACAGCTTCAATGGAGGGACAGAGAGCTCTCGGACTAAATCTAAAATATCTTAAACTGTGTTCCAAAGATAAAAGGAGGCCTTACATGTTTGGAACAGCATATGGGTGAGGTATTAATGACATAATTTTCATTTTTGGGCGAACTAACCCTTTAAGCCTGAAAAGCATCATGGTATACTTCTGAGTTTTAAAGTTTGACTGTATGTGTGAATATGGTAATCATTATTATTCATGATACACAGTGGCCACTTTTGGACACTTTTAATGTATCATTAATTTATATTATTTAACAAAATATAAAAACAAGCACCATTAATTGAAAAAAAGCAGATGCGCACACTTTCAGTCAGTACATAACGCAGAATAAAGTTTAGGTTTTACAACATCAAGAAACAGATATATTGTTCAAAATAAAGAAAAAAAACACCCATGATCTTTTTCTGGCTGTCAAACTTTGTGAAGACCAAAATATATATATATATATATTTTAAAAGTGAATCAGAAAATTGTGGCTAGAAAAGCTTCAGCATAATTTGATGCCACTTGGTTTAACAGTCTGAAATTTTTCGATGTGTCACTAATATTCGAAGGTTTTTGGTTGATTTTTTAAACAAGTTTCTTATATGCCTACCAAGGAGGCATCTATTATTTGATAAAAAACACAGTAAAACAGTGATATGGTGAAACTTTATTTTATTTTTATAGTAACTTATTTCTGTAATGGCAAAGATTGATTTTTCGGGCTGTCATTACTCCAGTCTTCAGGGTCACATGATCCTCATTCTAACATGCTGATTTGCTTCTCAAGAAACATTTTTTATGATTATCAAGCATGGCTGTGCTGTTTAATATTTCTATGAAAACCACGATACATATCTTTCATGATGCTTTAATAAATATTTAATAATTTATTAAATTAAGAATTTAATTTAATTAATTTATATATAAATAACAGCATTCATTCATTTGAAATAAGACGTTTAACATTTTACAAAATATTTCTGTCACTTTTTATCAAACAAGGCTGTATAAAACTATTTATTTTTTTAATAAAAATCTCACTAAACCTAAACTTTTCAGTTTAAGTGTCCATATGTACTATTGCCAAAAGTATTGGGACACCCCTTCTAAAGAACAGATTTGACGACTTTAGTATTTCCATGCATACAAATCTTAATATTTAAGCATATAATTATACTCTAGGCAACTGTGCAGACCTTGAGCCAAAAACACGTCACCAAACACTTATGGATACATGGCTACAGTCATTTTAGACACTTCCAAAACAGAGATTGAAACGCATTTTTTAACTACATAAATTATGTTTTCATCTTTGTTGCCACAGTATTGAAGTGGCTTTATCGGGTTCTAAAGAAGGGGGTGTCCCAATACTTTTGTCCATATAGTGATTTTTGGGGCCACTGTACAACCAAGTAGCCTACATGAGCCTTAGTAATTTTCAATGAACATTATAAATAAGAATCCATAAATACCATTCAATTTAGCCATCCAGTAAAGTTTAGAGCTACAGATATAAGGCTTGTCTGGCCTTTGCAAATTTTCCCTGATATGGAGCAAAGCAGAGTCCAAGGGCAGGGCCCTCGATGGGAAATTTCAAGTGGAAAAGCCACAGCTAAATTAAGAAAAACTGCAGATCCAACAATGAGCTCATGACTCACCACAGGGCATCAAGACGTTTACGCTCTCTCTTACCCTCGGCTCCCTCCACCTCCATCTAGTTCTCACACTAAAACCTCGATTAAAACCTGTTAGGCTGTTCCTGTAAACAGAGGACATGCTTCGTTCCGCTATGCAAATATTTCAAACCACAATTAGACAAACTTTTATCACTGAAGAAAGTCTCTGCAATATCGAGCAAAAGACTAAACGTTTAAAGCAAACATGAAAGGCGTTCGCAACCCAGCAATGTGACGTAACAGGATATTCAACAAGAACAAAAAGCAGTGTGGGACCTAAAGAGCTTGAGTATTTTGAAGAAAGCTTACAAATACGAATGAATCATTCAGCAACTTGCATTAAAGTAAACAGGGTTAATTTAATATAAAATTACCTGTAATGTAGAATTTGCTACAACAAAAATGTATAGGTGCAGAAAGTATCTTCAGATTAAAGCAGGGTAGAGACACGTTTCAGTGGTTGGTTACCCCTGAGAACTTCCTGTGTTAAGTGCTTCAGACACAGGTGTATCCCCTCTGAGATCTCTCTGGGACATGTTGACAGCTGGCTGGATGACAGACCAGCAATGAGGGAAGAACCCGCTCTAAACCAAATATTCCTCCGCAATCTCACCATCTTCATAAACACGATGAATGGAGAATAATTGGAAGATAAAGAAACAGACTAAACAAGAAGTCTCCACAGTCGATACAGCAAAAGTTTTTTTTGTCTAACACAAAGTTAGCTTCACGATGGAAAAGTGAACACACTGCACACTTGTATTGCTCACTGCTGACAGAAGTAGAAAGTTAATTGTCTTGGGGCAGCTGGAAAATAGCTCAACTGCAAAGTCTCCCGGCCACCGACCAAAAAACAGAATCCCGCTGCTCTGAAAATGTGCTCTATCCCGAAGTACCTCCATCAATTACAACAGAGTTAAAAAATGAAAATGTACTTAATGAACTCACATCAAAATATTTGTTTAGAACTGTTTTCACTTGTAAACACTGCTTGATCGGTGCATATCACTTGTGGATTATTGGGACGTTTTATCAACTCTCATTTTGACGGCACCCATTCACTGCAGAGTGTCCTCTGGCGAGCAAGAGGTGTGATGCTAAAATGTAACTGTTGATTAAGAGATAAACTCATCAACATCTTGGATGGTCTGAGGGAGTCAAATTTCAGCCAATTTTAGTTTTGGGGTGAACTCCAAAAATCAGTTTTGCAGGGATGTCTTAACAAGTCTGGCATTTTGTAACACTACCATCCTAAATGAAAAACACACAGCTGTTTTCCAAGAAATGTATGACAACACTGTTGTTGGAAAACGCACAGCACAAACACTATAAGCATGACAGTTATGGCATTATTCATCCGTTTGCAGAAGACTAAGCAACTGTCAGCTTCTAATTGTTGTCAATTATACTAGTTACACCATCCATGCAATCCATTTCATTTGACAGGAGCGTTTTCGTTAGGTTTTGTAACACATGGAAAAAGGAATGATACACAAGGGGGGATGTGAGCAAGGACACTTGAGGACATGACCTGACAACGAACTTAAGATGTCATCAGCACTGTACTGCTCAGCTGGCAGCACAAGTGAAAGAAACATCCTCTAAAATAACACATTCAACACAATTTTACAAGCTTGGCCTCTCAGAGTGATGCTGATAGTATACTCCCAGTGGAATTTCTAATGTAATTGGATTGAGGGAGGTTAGTTTGGGATGACAGATAACCAGCAGCTGGTCTCCTTTAACTGCCCTTGTCATTCCATCCCGAGGAGTCCAGGAAAAAATGTGGCATAAGGCCGCCTGAATCACTCCCTAACAAATGAATCTGAATGCATGTCCACAGTTTTGCACTTTTAAGCTTTGCAGATAGGGGTTTGTTTGTACAACCCTCATGCATTTGAATCAAAACCTAAACTGGTCAGGGTAGTATTTTCATAAATAACATGGAGTAAAATAACAGGTGAGATCAATGTGGTCATATAAACACATGACAATTGCTGTGTGTGCATTAAACCCTAGTGAGCTACCACACGCCTACGACGCCCAAAAATGCTGTCTTTCTAGGGAACTCACTAACCTATGAGCAAAAAGTGTGGAAAGTCTGACTTTTTTTCCGCGAATCAGTTCTTTACAACAGTTTGTTACAAAAAACGCTTCAAAGTGATTATTTATTGTGATTTAATTTCATGTTAGCTATACACCCATCGTTTATCACTCGATTTAAATGCTCTCAACATCAATTCAATGCTTATCTGAGAGAGAGCGGTCTGATTCTCGAAGGAATCGTTCAGTCCGGTTTTGTGGTTCAACAAATTCTTTGAGAAGATCCGAGTCGTTATCAACCGGGCATCTCAAATACGCACGAAACCAATCTTAAAGAAACAATATCTTCAAAAACGCACGTGTGAATTTAAAACTCATGTGTCACGAAGCGTAAACTGACTTGGTGCTATGATTCTAACTGAAATGAATGGCGTGTCGATCACTCACCTTGATTAAAGCACGCCAACTTCAAATCCCGCAACGTCCAAAAGTACCGGTCGCTCAGTGTTATAATTGGGTAAGAGAACCCCAGCAGTGATGGGAAACTTGTTCTCAAACTTGAGCTGTAATCTGGCCCTTTCTCTCCTGTCTGAATCCCACCGACGAGATCTTTACCTCAGTTGGACACTGAAAGGTCGCTTTTACAGCTGTCTGGGTCACTTAAGCAGATGTAGTAAAAACGACTGCTGGAGAAAATTAATGTGTTTAAAAACAGATAGTAATGCTCTATTTTAATGTGAGTACTGTGCCACAGAACACGTACTCAGTAATGGTTTGAAGCGGGTGTTAGCAGCCGGCACCCGCCCTCTCTCTCTCAAGAGCACTGTGACTGTACCAGGAAGTTCCCTTGCAATCCCACCACGACTAATAAAATCACATGTATATCCTGAACTTTCACTTCATTATAATAAAATCAAAACCGTTTAATGAACATGTAGAGTGCATTTTGATTAAAAAGTCTATTTCATTTATTAGATGATTTGTTTTATTTAAAAGCAGAAACAACAGCACTGCTTACTTTCCTCACATAAGTAAGCATACGTGGTCATTCAGAACGAATATACTCGTTCTATATGTGACTTTATATTAAAATAACTATTGTGACAAATTTGCTTACATGTGGCATTTAGATAAGGTAGTGAGGCGTTACTCGACGGTGCACTAGCGTTATATCGCCCTCTATTGTCAATTGTCAAATGCTGTATTACAAGGAGGCTGCCCCTTAGTATCTAAATTATACTAAAATTACACTACAAAGAAACTATAACTACACCAGGGCCCATTTCATTTATTTTTTCTTCTTCTTTTTTCATGTCTATATTTTATATGATATTATATATTTTTTCTCCATTTTTTTATTCAGATTTAGTTTTAGTTATTTTAGGCTACATCTAGCTAAACTAAATGAAAACGAAAAATGCAGGTTTGGCAACTATTTATTTTTATTCTATTTTTTTTTTTTTTTTTTTACTTCAATAAATGATTTTTAATAGTTTTAGTTTTAATTCACTATAATAATCTGGAGAGATTAAGAAGCAGGCGTTACATACTGTATGGCCTATAATAACATGCCATATGAATGCATCTTCAATAATGTATTAATGCACTTTTCAAGATGGCTAAACAATTGAAATAATCACTATTAATAGGTTGAGTCATATACTTAATAATTTTAATTTTACTTAATGCATTTTAATGATTGAGAGTAATAAAACAATTAACTGAAATTTAGCTAATTTTATTTATTTAGCTATTTATTTATTATTGATGTTATTTACAAAAAAAATTTAAATATCTGTAGTGGTTAGAGAGTTTGACTCCTAACCCTAGGGTTGTGGGTTTGAGTCTCAGGCCGGCAATACCATGACTGAGGTGCCATTGAGCAAGGAACGAACCCCCAACTGCTCACCGGGTGCTGCAGCATAAATGGCTGCCCACTGCTCCGTGTGTGTATGTGTGTGTTCACTGCTGCATGTGTGCACTTTGGATGGGTTAAATGCAGAGCACGAATTCTGAGTATGGGTCACCATACTTGGCTGAAGGTCATGTCACTATCGTTACTGACACTGTCCCCTTAGTATGGCCCTTAATATGATGCACCGACAAGCAAATTAATCAGTAAACTTTACAAGTTTAAACTCTTAAACAAAGATTTTAGTCATGGTCAACTCAACTATTCTTTCAGATTTCATTTGACTGGACCAAAATGTATAATGCCAATGTGACTCAGAATCAAATCCATTCATTATGAGCATCTTTTTCTTTTTTTCAGTCCACACACACTGGAAAATGTATGCCCTGTAAATGGAAAGCCATGTTTAAATGAGTTAGTGAGTTTAGTAACTTAGTGAGTAAACTTATCTTAGTGAGTTTGATCAGCTTGTGTTAGCCCTTACGAAACAAAAATATATTGCAGTATATTGGAAAATATATATATATATTCTTATATATGGGATTTAATTTTTTTTCCAATATATTGCAATATATTGAAAGCAGCAATCATTTGTATAATTTGCAATATATTATATAATATATGTATCATCAATATATTATTAAATGTATTCAAATATACAATATATTAGAAAATAAAAAGGGAAAATAATATATTACAATATATCACAATATATTTTAAGAAATATATTGGTAAATATATTTTCCTTTCATAAGGGAGATGCACACTGCTTTGATTTCTACCAACTGGGTGAAACTTGTCAATGTTCATGTACTTACAAGAAATCTTTGTAATATGCTGATTTGTTTCTTAAGAAAAAGTTATTATTTTAAACGTGGAAAACTTTTTTCCAAAGTAGTGTTCATTTTGTCACACTTTTTTAATTTAGTCTTAGTCCTGTCAAATTGTCATATTTAGTCAACCTTGTCTTGTTTTTGTTTAGACAAGTTTTAGTTGACTACAGTATATGTGTACATGATAAATGGTAGATTACTGTTCAAAACAAAATGTTTATAAAGATATAATGCAAATGAAGATGGAGTGGAGTGAAATACATGCGCTTTATAACAGATTTATTTGAGGCTTTTTTCATATATAAACATTGGTCAGTATACAAGGATCTAATCAAATATGGTTACAATAAAGTTAAGCTTCTGTTTGCCATATTTGTGCCAAATGTGTAGTACGCATGTTGATCAATGTTCATATTTATGTTGTTCATATTAAGTGTTCCTGTGGCTCAAGTGGTAGAGCATTGTGTTAACAGCACAAGGCTGTGGGTTCGATTCCCAGGGAACAAATGTTAGGTAAAAAATTTTAGCCTGAATGCTCTGTAAGTCACTTTGGATAAAATCGTCTGCTAAATGCATACATATTTATATTAAATATTTCACTGTATCAATAAACACTGCTGAAACAAAATCCCCCCGTCAAGGTGACCTCCCCCCAGATTACCCATGTGAAATGCAGTGTCATGCAGTAGCCAGAGGGTGAAGTGATCGATTCTGCCTTTGTGCTCATTCAGACCACCAAACCCCAAACCTTTAGGGCCACATTAAGCACTGGCTGAATGGAGGGGAAAGGTTGTATCCTGTTGACAAGGCAATGTTGGACAGACAGGCTGTACTGAAGGGTGTGTTCATGTCTCCCGTCACCGGTCGAGTGGAAATGGGCATTAAAGTTATTGTTCCAGCCTTTATCAGTTCATTAATAATAGTACAGCGTTTTTCTTTCTTATTAATGCACCTCCCTCTCTTTTTCCATCTCAAACTCAAACACACCCAGAAAGGGTGACATGACCTTGCCAGAAAATCAGGAAAAGTATGCTTTTCCGGAATTTTCTGTGTCATTTCCTCGTCCAAGTAGCATTCCATTCCAACAGCTAATAAATGGACACTAAACTCAAGTGGTTCACAAACTAGAAAAGGTTTTGGTTAACAAAATATTCAAAGAACAGATCCTTATCAGCTAGATTCCAGTATTACACTAGACCAGCTAAAGTCTAAAGGCACACAGGCCTTCCAGGATCAATGTTCCCCACCCCTGCGCTAGACTAAATGAACCATAAAGTTCTACAAACAGAAAAAAAGTCACAGAAAACAGACGAAGAAAAAAGCTTGCATAGGTTGTGAATTAAAGGGGTGTGAGCTATTTTCCTTTTTGCCAAACAAACTATTTATGCCATCCATAAGAAACATTCAAACATCTGTCAGAGCACACAGACAGAGTTTAGTGTACACCCACATTTCCTTGGACTGTATTATTATTAAAAGAGTAATCCATTCCTATTCCTCAAAATCAAATAAAAGCTTCTCAGATACAATATATTGACCATATATTCCATATCAAAAGCCATCTATGTACTGCAAACTGCTTTCTATCATTTATCATACAGTTCTGAGATGAATCAAGTATTGCAGAAAACACTTCTGTAGGCTGGCAAGCTTAATCATAATCTAAACCATAATCAACGCTGCACATATTCATGATACTGTCACTAATGGTTGCTTTATTATAAACAGGCATGATCTTGCTTACACCATGGAAAATTCAAATGAGTCTCGGTTTTAGGGCATGCAAATCTATGGCACGTTTTGTTGAACCTAAACTATCCTGACAGCTATCACAAAAAGTAATTTGTTAAGAAATTGCTGGGTGCAGTTGTCTTTATTTAGTTATGCAAATGAGTTTTGAATCTTTTCCTGATACAGCAAAGAAGACTATTCGTACATTCACATGCATTCATTAAATAGAAGCTTTATCTAAAGGGACTTACCTTAGTGCAGCTTTGGCAGTAAAACTCTCCATTTTTCCCCGGAGGCAGTATGATTTCTCCCGTGGGTATCAGCTGGATCCTCAGCTCCATCATGTCGTGTCTCTTGTGTCTCTGTGTACGAGTGTCCTTCCTCGCTCTGTGTGAGGGGCGCTTCAACCCTCTCTGGTGCTTCTGCTCTGCTGGATACAGGAGAAAGAGGGACGGTATCCCTAAACAACAAGATACAAACAAAGAGAGATAAAGTAAATCAGGCTGTTAAGTGCTGTAGAAGAATTTACCTGTCGCCCAAATAGAGAGTCAGTGGAAGCTATTATAGATGTGTGAAATGTGTCCAGGTCTCGTCTCACAGCCAGATGTGCACTATAATTAAAGATTCCTGACGCTCTGAGCACTGAGAGTCTGCCGTCAGGGCTTCCTCTAGGCTTCAGCATCCTGTCCTCGACATTCCCAGGATAAACACCGGAGGAGCCCACTCTTTTTCCCCTGCACATGCTTGAATCAGATACAAGTTACTTCCACATGCTTCTAAAAAAAGAGTAACTTTCTTTTGCATTTTGATGATGACAGATTAAAGGAAATATCATTTTGGTGCAAAGGAGAGGGTATGTGGTGTTGGATGTATCAAATAATGGCTTGACAGACAGGTGGTAAATAATCCACTGACCTTCAGCCTGAAAACTCTGACCTCAGCATTCCTTTATGGGCCCAAATATCCATATACATTTATCTGTATTATATTACTTGTTGAATCTATCTGTATTATATTACTTGTTGAATCTATCTATCTATCTATCTATCTATCTATCTATCTATATGTGATTTTAGAATTAATTCATTCTTAATTTTTAAAACCATATGCTAACGTTAGGGTGGGGATTGTTCATCTTTGCTGGGGAGTTTCTCTTAATAATAAATCTGTTTACAAAATAAAACATTGTCGTTCTTGAATGCTTTTAAGTATTTAATTCCGAGAAAATGTGAATGCAAATGAATGAGTCTGTAAAATATAGCTTGTTGGAGGGGAAATGACAGAGACACACATCCTCTGACCTGTGACATTAGTTGAGACATTCATGATTTCTGGGCATCAACAGGAAAGAGTGACCTTGGCATCCCAGAGCACGGTATAATCTAAATTTGGGTAAAGACAGATCTCTGTCTGTATAGCATTTAGTGGGTTACATAAAACTGACTTTTTATGATGACAGTTTAATGACTTTAGTTGTCTTGCCTGAATATAGTGTGCTGTGATCACTAAAAACAACAGATGGTCAGCATAAGAGCAAAGAGAAATGACAGACTGAATGAAAGATCTCCACTAAAAACAGATGAACTGCAGGCGGTCGGGTTAGACTACAAGACTCGGAATACTGGAGTAATGATATCCTGTTTGTAAGAGAGGGAAATCATGGGATCATTTGAGGTGTGGTAGGTGAGAATGGGTGAAGGGCAGGGCAAAGATAATGGATAACTATAGCTGTTTTAACATGGTAAACAGTACCGCAAGAGTTATGTAAGAGGCCATTAAGAATAGCGCTCTTGAATGTTACAGGCAACAACAGGGCTCTTTTAGAGGAAAAGGAAGCATCACATATTTGAGTGGCATCCTATTTCCTCTGTCTTACTCTTATTCTTTTGCAACTTTACATGCAGTATTTCTCAAGTCTCTGCAGCGTTCTTCTTAAAAAATGTAGTTTTTCTTGTGACCTGTACTGTAAATGTGAACAACAAAATGAATAGTTACAACTCTCTCTCTCAATGTATTTTTCTCATACAACGGTACCTTTTCCCATTCTCAAAATGGGACCATGTTATTGCTTGATTTGCAGAGCGATGGGAACATATCTAGTTTGGGTCTGTACTATTTTTATTTTATATAAAAAAAATTATTAATTCATTTGCAAGCAACAGAGATTAAACGATTACTGTTTAATCTTATTGAATGGATGCATTGTTCTTGATATCAATATAGGCTACAGCACCACCTGCTGGGCGAGTTATGTTACGTCCACATTTCTGAAATTATGAGTTTTTTTTATTTATTTTTTTAGATTAGTTTAACTTTATTGTCATTATGCAGAGTACAAGTACAGAGCTAATGAAATGCAGTTAGCATCTAACCAGAAATGTAAGAATATTGTGTTTTATATACATTTAGTGCAGAGAAAGTGAAGCTATGATTTACAGAATGAACAGTGGAGTTGCTATATACAGTATTGAGCAGAGTATATACATAATGCATGTGTAATCCAACGAGAATATTGATTTAAATTGTTTTTCCATATGATTCCTTACAATTAGATCTTTTAAAATGTATTTTATACTTCCAAAGCATTAATTTTATGTGGGCCTTTAAATGTAAATGTTTGGGTTTATTAGACCTGTTTAACCACTTTCTGTCAAATGCATTTTGAAACTGCATTTTATGTAACTTTTAAATCAGGCTTTTGTACTTTAGAGAGGATTATAAACATTTAAAAGTTTGGAGGAAGGGATAGTATTTCTGAGAAAAATACTAAAGATACCGTTTAGAATCAAGTTACCAAAAAAAAAAAAATAAAATAAAAAAAAAATAAATAAATAAATAAATAAAAAGAAAGAAGAAAGAAAATAAAGACTCTCTAAAAATAGGCCTAATCTGGTGGAAAATAGCAATAAATGAATTACACAATAATATATCCTGCCCATGTAACGATTTCTAATAAATCTTATCATGTGATGCATTAAGATACCACCTTAGTATACAAATATAAAATGTGTGTAATTTTCTTATAATAACTTAAAATTAACTAAAATGGCTTTTATTTTCTAAAGGCTTAATTTGCGACTTAATTTTCTCGTCTCCGTTTATGAACATCGTCTCTCTTTCCCCTGAAATTTTCTCTCTATTCATTCAATAAAATAGTCATGGAACAATATTAAACAGAATACAACGACTTTCAAAAGGTCAAGTTATTATGATTTTTTTTGTTTACATATATCCGCATATATCCGGTGTTTTGTTGACATATATCCGGTGTCGCATCCGGAAGTTTGGCCCTACGTATTTTCTTACGTTCGGTGTCGTAAAACACATAATTTCCGTTGAAACAGAGTCCTCCAGATACGTGATACGTGTTCGCGAATCGCACAACCATACGTTACTCACAACGTGCATGCTACGCCATTCCACTGAGCACAAACCCGGGGCATAACTACGTTCACTGGCGAGAAACTGCTTTTAATACAGTAAGTTATATTGTTCTTTGCGAGAACGTGGAGCTTTTTGTTTGCTTCTTTCAAAATAAGTATCACTGTTTTCTTGGTATTGCTTCTTTGCGGAAACCGTTCACTTGTTGTATAAAATGTAATAAGCTAAGCTAACATGCTAACCTCTGCTTTATTTCAACCTTAAAAACTGCTGCATATATTAATATCATAAATGTGTGTGTATATATATTAGTTTGACCTTAAAAAATATGTAAAAAAGCATATTTACTTGGGGGTTATATAGTCTCTTTAATGAATAAAAGGTGGTTCGCTAGTCTCAATTCAAGCGCGAATAAGGAGCGATAGCAAAGTCAGTGAAGTTCATTGTTGTGGTTTTAGATATATAACCGTTTGCTCAAACATTGTAATTTTAATTCGGATTTCCTTTTATTTCCAACATGTTTGGCTTTAGATCTCACTTAGTCTACGTTGTTGTGGTTATTTGAATGAACTAGTAGTGGAGAGTTTTATTATAATCTTCAACATGTTTCAGTTCTCATGCTTAGCAGTTTAATCTCATATTTTGTGCTTTATTGTTTTCCTTGCAGTACACGCTGCCATGGCAGCTGCATTCCCCTACAGAGGTGTTCCTGGAACAATGCCTCCAGGTGTTCCTCCACCTCCTCCTGCTGTTGCTCCTGTACCAGATTACATGACTGAGGAGAAACTGCAAGAGAAAGGTATATTTACATGCTTGATCATGGACTTAGTGTTTGCTTCGTGCACTCTGAATGTTTAGTGACGTGATTTAAATTTCTGATTAAATTTTCTGATTTAAACATGACATTCTTCTGTAGCTCGGAAATGGCAGCAGCTTCAGGCCAAACGCTACTCGGAGAAGAGGAAATTTGGTTTTGTGGATGCCCAGAAAGAGGACATGCCACCTGAGCATGTGCGCAAAATCATCAGGGATCATGGTGACATGACAAACAGAAAATTTCGGCATGACAAGAGGGTCTACCTTGGGTAAGAACATTTGTGTTATTGACTAGGTTACTGATATTTGTGCGTGTTCATTATTAAAAGTATATGTTGCTTTTTGCTTGCAGAGCCTTGAAATATATGCCCCATGCAGTGCTTAAACTGCTGGAGAACATGCCCATGCCCTGGGAGCAGATCAGAGATGTCCCTGTGCTCTACCACATCACTGGTGCCATTTCCTTTGTAAATGAAATCCCATGGGTGATTGAGCCGGTGTACATTTCTCAGTGGGGGTAGGTGATGATTGCATGACTTTCAGAGCAGAGATTGAAAATTAGGGCTGCACATTTTTCTGAAATATATATTTTTTCTGATAAATGTGATGCCGTGTTGAAAGCTCCAGATTTGCTTGTTTGCAGGGTTGCACAAAAATTGTTTGGCTGCAATAATTAAAAACTTTCTATTTTCCGCAGTACAATGTGGATCATGATGCGTCGTGAGAAGCGAGACAGACGGCACTTTAAGCGCATGCGTTTCCCCCCATTCGATGATGAAGAGCCTCCATTGGATTATGCAGACAACATCCTGGACGTTGAGCCTCTGGAGGCAATCCAGATGGAGCTGGACCCTGAGGAGGACTCCTCTGTGGCAGAATGGTTATATGAGCATCAACCTCTGAAAGATACCACAAAGTGAGTGTTGATGACCGTTGTTAAAAATTATGGTTTCTTGTTTCTTTTGTTCATGATTTATATTTTCCTTCCACAGATATGTGAACGGGACCACATACAGACGCTGGCAGTTCACGTTACCAATGATGTCTACTCTGTATCGATTGGCTAATCAGTTGCTAACAGACTTGGTGGATAAAAACTACTTCTACTTGTTTGACTTGAAGGCTTTCTTCACCTCTAAAGCGTTGAACATGGCCATTCCAGGGGGACCAAAATTTGAGCCTCTTGTCAGAGACATTAACCTCCAGTATGTAACATGTTCTGTAGCTTAATTGGCCGTGATGTTTTATTTTTTCCAGAAGTCTAACTTGGTTTGTTTTTAGGGATGAAGACTGGAATGAGTTCAACGACATCAACAAGATCATCATCAGACAACCAATCAGGACTGAATACAAAATTGCATTCCCTTACCTATACAACAACCTGCCACATCATGTGCACCTCACCTGGTATGAAACTTCATCATGCCTGCAGTTTTATCATTCTATATAAATTGTTTTGCTGAACTAATGATTTATGATTGTCCATGCAGGTACCACACACCAAACGTGGTGTTCATCAAGACTGAGGATCCTGATCTGCCCGCCTTCTATTTTGACCCTCTGATCAACCCCATCTCTCATAGACACTCCATCAAGGTCAGAAATTCAACTGTTTAATTAAACTCTGTGTGTAAGTTTCTCAATTTCTTGTCGCATTAATTGCAAGCTTCTGTTTTCTCTATAGATCCAAGAGCCACTGCCTGATGATGATGAGGAGTTTGAACTGCCTGAGTATGTTGAGCCATTCCTGAAGGAGACACCTCTCTATACTGACAACACAGCTAATGGAATTGCGCTGTTGTGGGCACCTCGTCCATTTAATCTTCGCTCAGGAAGAACTAGACGTGCCATTGATGTGCCTCTCATCAAAAACTGGTTCGTATTGAACAATATTAAACAGTATAATATAAGATAAACTTAAAAAAAGAAAAAAAAAACAATACAAGAAGACTATAATTTCTGAACAGAGGCTCTTGTTTGTCCAAACACCTTCAGGTATCGTGAGCATTGCCCTGCGGGCCAGCCTGTAAAGGTACGTGTGTCTTACCAGAAGCTCCTGAAGTACTACGTGCTGAATGCTCTGAAACACAGACCACCTAAGGCACAGAAGAAGAGGTGAGAATGCTACTCCAGAGCTTGTTCCATTTAAAAATGTTGATGCATTTAATAATGGTTGTATTTCCCTTTTATCTTCTTTAGATACCTGTTCCGCTCTTTCAAGGCCACCAAATTCTTCCAGTCCACAAAGCTGGATTGGGTAGAAGTCGGTCTGCAGGTGTGCCGGCAGGGCTACAACATGCTTAACCTGCTGATTCACAGAAAGAACCTGAACTACCTTCACTTGGACTACAACTTCAACTTGAAGCCTGTGAAAACCCTCACCACAAAGGAACGTAAGAAGTCCAGATTCGGGAATGCGTTCCACTTGTGCCGTGAGGTTCTGCGTTTGAGCAAGCTTGTGGTGGATAGCCATGTGCAGTACAGGCTTGGAAATGTTGACTCTTTCCAGGTATAAAATACCATAATGAATGCATTTTCTATGTAGCTAATTGTTATGATTGTTTCATTACTAAAGTATTTTGTTTACCTTGTAGCTGTCAGATGGACTGCAGTACATCTTCGCCCATGTCGGTCAGTTGACTGGCATGTACCGCTACAAGTACAAGCTCATGAGGCAGATCAGAATGTGCAAAGATCTGAAGCATCTCGTCTACTACCGCTTCAACACAGTGAGTAACACTCAATACAACCAAAAACATAATTTTGTGAAATAAATAGTTTGCATGTGATTGTGCTTTGGTGAATTGATTCTATGCTTTGCATCTAAAGTGAGCTGTTTTATAGGGCCCAGTCGGAAAAGGTCCAGGCTGTGGGTTCTGGGCTCCAGGATGGAGAGTCTGGCTTTTCTTCATGAGAGGAATCACTCCTCTTCTGGAGCGTTGGCTTGGCAATCTTCTGGCCAGGCAGTTTGAGGGTAAAATGAGCTTTTATAAATGTAGAAAGATGTAGTGACATTAAGGATAGCAAATACTAATTCATTTTTTAATACGGTTTAGGTCGACACTCCAAGGGTGTTGCAAAGACTGTGACCAAACAGCGTGTGGAATCTCACTTTGATCTGGAGCTGAGAGCTGCTGTGATGCATGACATCCTGGATATGATGCCTGAGGGTATCAAGCAGAACAAGGCCAGAACCATCTTGCAGCATCTTAGCGAGTCATGGAGATGCTGGAAGGCCAACATCCCTTGGAAGGTAATTTTTTGTTCAAAGCTTTTTGCTGCCTACCAATGGTATATGATTCAGTTTGGAAGTTTATCATTAAGGGGTTTTTATGACTTATTTTTTCAGGTTCCTGGGCTTCCAACCCCCATTGAGAACATGATTCTCCGCTACGTGAAGGCCAAAGCTGACTGGTGGACCAACACCGCCCACTACAACCGTGAGAGAATCAGAAGAGGAGCCACTGTGGATAAGACTGTCTGCAAGAAGAACCTGGGACGTCTCACTCGACTCTATCTAAAGGCAGAGCAGGAGAGACAGCACAATTACCTGAAGGTAGTTTTTTTGGTAACCATGTCTTTGAACATGCTGCTATTACTGATAAAGAACACACAAGATTGATTTTTTTTTTTTTTTTTTTTTTTTTTTTTTTTTTTTTTTTTCATCTTATAGGATGGACCTTACATCACAGCTGAGGAGGCCGTGGCCATCTACACCACCACAGTGCACTGGTTGGAGAGTCGTCGATTCTCTCCAATCCCCTTCCCTCCTCTGTCTTACAAACATGACACTAAGCTGCTCATCCTGGCTTTGGAGAGACTCAAGGAGGCTTACAGGTCAGGCCAGTCCCATAAAAGCAAGCTGAGTGGATGCACTGGTTTTGTCTAGATGTTTAGGATCTTTTCTGACTTTGCTTTCTTTTATCTAGTGTGAAGTCGAGGCTGAACCAGTCACAGCGTGAGGAGTTGGGTCTGATTGAGCAGGCCTATGACAACCCTCATGAGGCTCTGTCCAGAATCAAACGTCACCTCCTCACTCAGAGAGCCTTCAAAGAAGTTTGTGCACATTCATTTTAACATACTTCATATTACAACAAGAGTTCTCCTAGTCGTCTACTGGTCCTACCTTGCATCTAAAGTGGTTCTATTTCTCTCTAGGTGGGCATTGAGTTCATGGACCTTTACAGTCACTTGGTGCCGGTTTATGATGTTGAGCCTCTGGAAAAAATTACCGATGCATACCTGGATCAGTACCTCTGGTATGAAGCAGACAAGCGGAGACTTTTTCCACCCTGGATCAAACCAGCTGATACAGAGCCGCCTCCACTGCTGGTGTACAAATGGTGCCAAGGTGAGAGATTTTTGATGGGTGATATTTATAAAAGCAGGGTGGCCAATCATAGTAGCCAATCATAGACATAACTGTTGAGCACATGAACACAGTGGCCAATCATAGGAGTTTAAGAATCCGCTGAACATGATTTAAGAAATGCTGGTATTGTCACATTTTTAAAAATTTCTGTAATTTGGCTGTCACCACAGTTGGTACTTTTGACAACACTACAGTGTATAATTATATTGCTAATTTCAATTTATGTCTTCTAGGAATCAACAACCTGCAGGATGTGTGGGAGACGGCAGAAGGCGAATGCAACGTCATGCTGGAGTCTCGCTATGAGAAGATGTATGAGAAGATTGACTTGACACTCCTGAACAGGCTTCTACGTCTCATTGTTGACCACAACATTGCCGATTACATGACAGCCAAAAACAACGTTGTCATTAATTACAAGGTCTGTTTATTGCATGTGTAATACAGTTTGGAAAAATTCATATTTCTCTCTCAATGCTTTTGAGAAGTCATATTAGAAATGGTACTTTCATTGCTCTGTTTGATTTTAGATATCGCTATTTTCTCTTAACAGGACATGAACCACACAAACTCGTATGGAATCATCCGCGGCTTGCAGTTTGCGTCTTTCATTGTGCAGTACTATGGGCTGGTGATGGACCTGCTGGTGCTGGGTCTGCACAGAGCCAGTGAGATGGCTGGACCTCCACAGATGCCCAATGACTTCCTCAGCTTCCAGGACACAGCCACTGAGAGTGCCCATCCTATACGTCTATACTGCAGATACATAGACCGCATTCACATCTTTTTCAGGTTAGTAGTGCAGATGAAAGAACAGTCTTCCTGTTGTGAAGTATTGAGATGTATTTCCAAACGCTGCTGTTGTACAAGTTTTATGAACTTGTTTTTGCTATGTGCAGATTCTCTGCTGATGAGGCGAGAGATCTGATCCAGAGGTACTTGACCGAGCACCCAGACCCCAACAATGAGAACATTGTTGGCTACAACAATAAGAAATGCTGGCCCCGAGATGCTAGAATGAGACTGATGAAACATGATGTGAACTTGTAAGTGCTGTAGATTTTTTTTTTCTTTCTGAACCTCTTAATGAAGAGAAAAATGCATATGGAATCAACGATTTCCTCATCACAACAGGGGCCGTGCTGTGTTTTGGGACATCAAAAATCGCCTGCCTCGTTCTGTGACCACAATTCAGTGGGAGAACAGCTTTGTGTCTGTGTATAGCAAGGACAACCCCAACCTACTCTTCAACATGTGTGGCTTTGAGTGTCGTATCCTCCCCAAGTGCCGCACTAGTTATGAGGAGTTTACGCACAAAGATGGAGTGTGGAATTTGCAGAACGAGGTAAGCAGAATAACAACCTACTGAAAAAATTGTTGGCACGTCAGAAAGAATGGTGGATAATTGTGGGTCGATTTTTAGGTAACAAAGGAAAGGACAGCACAGTGTTTCCTGCGTGTAGATGATGAGTCCATGCAGAGGTTCCACAACAGAGTGCGACAGATTCTGATGGCTTCAGGGTCCACCACCTTCACCAAGGTATGAGCCCTGAACCTTAGTATCAAAACAGCCACAGCAGACTTGTATTTCCCATCTTACACATGGTTTTAAACAATGTTGCTCCTCTCAGATTGTGAACAAGTGGAACACTGCTCTGATTGGTCTGATGACATACTTCCGCGAAGCTGTGGTCAACACTCAAGAGCTTTTAGACCTGCTGGTGAAGTGCGAGAATAAGATCCAAACGCGTATCAAGATTGGATTGAACTCCAAAATGCCTAGTCGTTTCCCTCCTGTGGTGTTTTACACCCCTAAGGAGTTGGGAGGGCTGGGAATGCTTTCCATGGGACACGTACTGATTCCACAGTCTGACCTTAGGTAGGTTATTTGAATATTTTTTTTAAAGCGTTTTTAAAAAAATTTTTTTAGCAACTTCATGGAAATAAATAAGCATTGATTACAATGTTTTCTGTGTTTGCTCAGGTGGTCCAAACAGACTGATGTGGGCATCACTCATTTCCGCTCTGGTATGAGTCATGAGGAGGATCAGCTGATTCCTAATCTGTACCGCTACATCCAGCCGTGGGAGAGCGAGTTCATTGACTCCCAGAGAGTTTGGGCCGAATACGCCCTCAAACGACAAGAGGCCATTGCTCAGAACAGGTACTGTCGTCTTAACCAAACCTAGTTGTTAAGTTGATGGGTTCATTCTTATTAACATGAGTTTGAAACTCTGTAGACGTTTGACACTGGAGGACCTGGAGGACTCCTGGGACAGAGGTATTCCACGTATCAACACACTCTTCCAGAAGGACAGACACACTCTGGCTTATGATAAAGGCTGGAGAGTCAGAACAGACTTCAAGCAGTACCAGGTAAAAGTCTTTCCTTCTGGGAAACATGAATCGTATGTTGAAAGCAGTACCAGCCATCATTTAGATTTATTTTTTAATTTTTTTTAATAAAGGTTTTTGACTGTGTTTTCAGGTGTTGAAGCAAAATCCATTCTGGTGGACTCATCAGAGACATGATGGGAAATTGTGGAATTTAAACAACTATCGTACCGACATGATCCAGGCACTTGGAGGTGTGGAAGGCATTCTTGAGCATACGCTTTTCAAGGGAACCTACTTCCCCACCTGGGAGGGTCTCTTTTGGTAGGACCTATATCCAGTATAGATAACTCAATTTTTTACAATGTTTTTAAGTTTCAATAACTCAAAATTTTGATCTCTTATAGGGAGAAGGCCAGTGGTTTCGAAGAGTCCATGAAATGGAAGAAACTCACCAATGCTCAGAGATCTGGTCTGAACCAGATCCCTAATCGACGATTCACCTTGTGGTGGTCTCCTACAATCAACAGAGCCAATGTATGTCAATGAAAAGCTGTTGCAATTAGACAGCATTTTTTCCTCGCCCCTTTTTTTTTTTCATGACTCACTCATTCTTTTCATGCTCTCGTAGGTATATGTGGGTTTCCAAGTGCAGTTGGACCTCACTGGAATCTTCATGCATGGTAAAATCCCAACTCTCAAGATCTCTCTGATCCAGATCTTCAGAGCTCACTTGTGGCAGAAGATTCATGAGAGTGTTGTCATGGATCTCTGTCAGGTAAAAAGATGTGCTACCTTTAAATGGGTCAGGATATTACGCATTGTATATTAATCATGCTTATTTAACAGAGATGTTCTGCATTAACTGTTTGTGTGGCTTTACACTTATGATGAACTGCTACTTAACAATTGGCTTATTTAGAAGAGTGCCATCAGTAAACGTTTGTTTGCTCTGTGTAGGTGTTTGACCAAGAGCTGGATGCTTTGGAGATCGAGACTGTCCAGAAAGAGACAATCCATCCTAGGAAGTCTTACAAAATGAATTCCTCCTGTGCTGACATTCTGTTGTTTGCCTCCTACAAGTGGAACGTCTCACGCCCATCACTTCTAGCAGACTCAAAGTATGTCTGTTTGATGTTAATGAATACATTGATTTCTAATATATCAGAAAGATGAAAACGTCGCACACATGTAAAATCCAAATTGAAAATGTCATGTGTTGTATGCTTAAGGTTTTTTTTTTTTCTGTAGGGATGTTATGGACAGCACCACCACACAGAAGTACTGGATTGACATTCAGCTCAGATGGGGTGACTACGACTCCCATGACATTGAGCGATACGCCAGGGCCAAGTTCTTGGACTACACCACTGACAACATGAGTATTTACCCATCACCCACTGGAGTCCTGATTGCCCTGGATCTGGCCTACAACCTTCACAGGTCAGTATATTGTGTAGACAATTTATATCACAGTCAAGTACAACTTGGTTACACATCCCAAAAACAGTGACAGAGCAGTGAGTACTTATGATTTGCTTCTTTCTCTCTCTCTACAGTGCTTATGGTAACTGGTTCCCTGGTGGCAAACCTCTGATCCAGCAGGCCATGGCGAAGATAATGAAGGCCAACCCGGCTCTTTATGTGCTGAGAGAGCGAATCCGCAAGGGTCTGCAGCTCTACTCTTCAGAGCCCACTGAGCCTTACCTGTCTTCCCAGAACTACGGAGAACTCTTCTCCAACCAGATCATCTGGTTTGTGGATGACACCAATGTGTATAGAGTCACCATCCACAAGGCAAGTGAATTTAACATCGTCCCTTTTGGTGTTCATATTGTTTTCTCTATATGTGCCAGATATTTCAATCTTTCGTTTCCTGTTGTAGACCTTTGAAGGTAACTTGACCACAAAACCAATCAATGGAGCCATTTTCATCTTCAACCCCAGAACTGGACAGCTTTTCCTGAAAATCATTCACACATCTGTATGGGCAGGACAAAAGCGTCTTGGACAGGCAAGTCTGTTGCTCTTTATGCTGTCTCTGTGAGGTTACTGTGGTCTGCACAACACAATCACTCATGTGGCTCCGTTTACTGAGTTATACATTTTGCATTTGTGTGATTTGTAGTTGGCTAAGTGGAAAACTGCCGAAGAAGTGGCTGCCCTGATCCGATCACTGCCTGTTGAAGAGCAGCCCAAACAGATTATTGTGACCAGGAAGGGCATGTTGGATCCTCTTGAGGTTAGAAATGGCTATTTAAACTGTTAAAGGCAAAGTAGCTGTGTTATTGCACTGGAAAGTTATTTAAGATGTTAACTTTTAGGTTAACAGCTGTCTGTTTTTCTCAGGTGCACTTGCTGGACTTCCCCAACATCGTAATCAAGGGCTCTGAGCTCCAGCTGCCCTTCCAGGCCTGTCTGAAAGTGGAGAAGTTTGGAGACCTCATTCTGAAGGCCACAGAGCCTCAGATGGTCCTGTTCAATCTGTATGACGACTGGCTGAAGACTATCTCCTCTTACACTGTAAATCTAACTTTTATACTTTAATTTTGACCTGCTGAAATTATTAGTAGCTTCTTTCACTTCTCATTACTACAATGTCTAAAGCTAGTATGTTTTTGTTGCCTAGGCATTCTCTCGTTTGATCTTAATCCTGAGAGCACTCCACGTCAACAACGACCGTGCTAAAGTTATCCTGAAGCCCGATAAAACCACAATCACTGAGCCTCACCACATCTGGCCCACACTGACTGATGAAGAGTGGATCAAAGTGGAAGTGCAACTCAAAGATCTCATCCTGGCTGACTACGGCAAGAAGAACAAGTGAGTTCTAGATAATAAACACTGACTTCTGAGTACGTATGGAAAATGTGTGTATATATGAAATGGTCCTCTTTTCAAATATTAATTTTGTTTACTTCTCCACAGTGTGAATGTGGCATCTTTGACCCAGTCTGAAATCAGGGACATCATCCTGGGTATGGAGATCTCTGCTCCATCCCAGCAGAGACAACAGATCGCTGAGATCGAGAAGCAGACCAAGGAGCAGTCTCAGCTAACAGCCACACAAACTCGCACTGTCAACAAACATGGAGATGAGATTATCACCTCCACCACCAGCAACTACGAGACGCAGACCTTCTCTTCTAAAACTGAATGGAGAGTTAGGTGTGGAAAATTTTCTGTCACTCATAGTCTTTATAGTTGTTAAAACACAGCTAGACTTTGTTTTTAAACGCACTTCCTGATCTCACAGGGCGATCTCTGCTGCCAACTTGCACTTACGTACTAACCACATCTACGTGTCATCCGATGACATTAAAGAAACTGGCTACACTTACATCCTTCCCAAGAACGTTCTGAAAAAGTTCATCTGCATCTCGGATCTGCGTGCTCAGGTTAGAATAACTGGCTTCTTAACATTTTTTTTCTTTTGTGGATCCTCTTCATTATTCTTCAGTATTCTAAACCTGTATTTTCCTGTAGATTGCAGGTTATCTGTATGGAACCAGCCCTCCAGATAACCCTCAGGTAAAGGAAATCCGCTGCATCGTGATGGTGCCACAGTGGGGTACGCATCAGACCGTTCACCTGCCCAACCAGCTTCCACAACACGAGTACTTGAAGGTCAGCAGTTTACACACATACCTATGTCTGTAGTTTTATTAACCCAGTTGCATCAACAATCCAATTGAATGCCTCTGGAATTTCGTAGGAAATGGAGCCTCTTGGCTGGATCCATACACAGCCCAATGAATCGCCCCAGCTCTCTCCTCAGGATGTAACCACCCATGCGAAGGTCATGGCTGACAACCCATCCTGGGATGGCGAGAAGACCATCATTATTACTTGCAGGTACAGTTTAGCACACTAATACACTTTAGCTGCATTTTTAACATCCCGAGTGTAATGATTGGCCAGTGTCTTGAATTCAGTGTTGCATTTGTGGGTTTTTCTTATCTAGTTTCACCCCTGGTTCCTGCACGCTGACGGCTTACAAGCTGACTCCCAGTGGATACGAGTGGGGTCGACAAAACACAGATAAAGGAAATAACCCCAAAGGTTACTTGCCCTCTCACTACGAAAGAGTCCAAATGCTTTTGTCTGACCGTTTCCTTGGCTTCTTCATGGTGCCTGGCCAAGTCTCCTGGAACTACAACTTCATGGGTTAGCATAACCTTTAAATAATGATTCATTTTGAAGTGATTGTTCACCTTTTGCAAATTGCAGATACAACATTGTGCTTTTCTAACTTCTCCCTTTTCATTCTAGGTGTTCGCCATGATCCCAACATGAAATATGATCTACAGTTGGCCAACCCGAAAGAGTTCTACCATGAAGTTCACAGGCCATCTCACTTCCTCAACTTTGCTTCTCTGCAGGAGGGTGAAATTTACAATGCTGATCGAGAAGATATGTATGCATAATAGTACAAACTGTGACTATATCAAGTAAATACACCTAACAGGCTAAAGCCATGTTTTTGTAATGTTTTGTCACCAAGACTCACTCTATACTGTTTGCAGTATTGTAAATGCTAAGAAACTCAAAGCATGTAATCTGTTTGTTTTATCATAATACCCTGGCATTGAGTTGATTTATGCTCCTTGCTGAAAGCACATTTTGTGCTTTCTTTCTGAATGAATTATCATCAAAAAAAAAAAAAATCTGTACCCTTTTTGGAATTGTTTGTAGTACTTTTTTCTTTTTAATAAATCCAGAATAATTTGTCTGTACACTTTAGCTATGTTGTACTGTACTGTAGTTTGGGTTTAAATAAAGATTGCAACTTTTATAAGAATTTGAGCTCGATCTCATTGTCTTTTCTGTTGGTTTCATGGATTAAATCATTAGTGTGTCCCACTGAAGGAAAATTAGCTGTTCTATCTAAAGAGCAAGGACACTGTATGCCTTCAGAGCAAACCAATCTGCATGCATATGTTACAGTCCACTGAGCAGCTCAGCCCTAAAGATATATGGCAAGTTGTTTTCACATTTATTGCTTAAAGCGTGTCTAAATGGATGAATTCAATAAAATGGCAGTGCATTGTGACTAACTTGATGCAAAAAAATATTGTCAGCAAAAACAATGGGTTCTGGTCACGGTACTGTTGTGGTTGTTTGTTAAAGTCATACGGAAAAGTGCATACAAAGTATTTTCATAGCTTTATAAAATAAAGGTTGAACCAGTGTTGTCACATGGGCTGTTTTAATGTTATTACTACCTTGAATGCAGTAGTTGCATTGCTGTCTATGCAGTTCAGAAAGCTCTTGGATTTCATCAAAAACATTAATTTGTAGGGGTGAGTACCTACACTGGTCTCACAGTTTGGTTCGATTACGATTGTCAAGTCAACGTTTCCATTAGATATCATAAAGCATCACAATGCATTGACGATGCACTGCATCCTCAATTTTTGATTTTACCTAATGTATGCAATTTTGTCGGTGAATACAAGCATGATATATGAACTGTCTATAATGTGGTTTCTCAAGTTAGTGGTATTACCCCCCGCATATTTTATTGTGCGTGACATGATTTATATACTATTTAATGAGTAGTATTTAATGAGTAGTTAAATATGAGTAGTATTTAAGTGTATTTAATGAGTAGTTACATATGAAACTGAAAAAGACTTTGTTAGAATTTAAAAATAAGTACTAGTAACAGATGCTCGTTAGTTTGAATGTTAACACAGCTTGCCATATGTTGTAGCTATTAAAGCTCTCGGGTTGCATTGGTCAGAAAAGAAGGAGGGAACAACCATGGCATATAGATGTATATCTGTTCAGCTACTTTTTATAATAAGAATACTATGTGTGCAAACATGCACGGCCATAATTGATCCAAATGGTAGTGACGTGGGCGTAACTTCATGTTATGACATGCAACTCTTTACGGTTTTATAGCTCATTCGTGTTTATTGGAGCGTATCAACAAAGGATGTTGTTACAAAAACTGAAGCGAAATGCATGCGTTTAAAAGTGAAACAAAAAAAAGGTCTGCGTTCGTTCTGAACATATGTTAAGATTTGACTGTCAAGAGGAGACTCGATTGTCGCTGTTCGAATTCAAGTTCATCTCAAGTGCATTATGGAGACTTGCGTGATAGCCGTCGAGGAAAACCAAAACGATATCGTCAAGGCACATTCGTGTTTCGAGAGGACGTTTTCATCCATGACCGTGGACGATGTGTATGAAATTGCTAAAGCGGTGGGGGCAGAAGTGGAGAAACTCATCGACAGCTATGGGAAGTCGAGTGTGGAGGGTCTGGTGTCTCATATAGTAAAAGTGTTAGAGCTATTGGAGAGTTTCGCAGCAAGAAACCAAGCTCATAAATGT
This sequence comes from Carassius gibelio, assembly GCF_023724105.1. Classification (NCBI taxonomy): domain Eukaryota; kingdom Metazoa; phylum Chordata; class Actinopteri; order Cypriniformes; family Cyprinidae; genus Carassius; species Carassius gibelio. Next base: position 10,792,700 of record NC_068410.1, read on the forward strand.
AAGGAAGAGGAACTATTAAAGGCGTTTGAGACATTACAGATACAGCAGCAGAAGAAACGACACGTGAAGGAGTGCGATGAGTCCAGCAACAGTAACGTTACAGAGAGAGGGGTAAGAAACATGGTCGACATGTCAACCCTGTTACTGTAGCAAGACTACGTTGGCTTATAAAACTACGTTTCAGATGTCTTGATAAGTATGTTATCGAACAAATTAGTTTTTAATGTCATGGGCGGAGCTGTTGAGTGGACAGAATTGCACTCTAGGATAACTCCTATAATCCAGATGGACTTTTGATTCGAATTCTGACACGTTGATCGATTCTAGGAAATGCCAATAGAGGGCACTTCCGGTCTCAATAAATGTCATTTTGGAGAACATCATGTACTATCCATTAGTGGTGGGGATTTTGAGCTTGATTTCTATGAGTGACTATGAGCCCTTAAGCAGGATAAAAATATGCCAGTGGATGGCAACAAGTTACATCTTTTGTTTTATGAAGGAGTCATTGAATAATTTAGTCCGATTAACCAAATCGTAAAAAACACGTTATTAATAAATCACTAAACAAAATCAATATATAGGTTTATAAGATATGTATTTATTTTTTATTTGATAAAAAATATATAACTTTTTTTTTTATAATTTTTTAAAAATGATTATATTAATAAGTTTGTGTGTGTGTGTGTGTGTGTGTGTATGTGTGTGTATATATATATATATATATATATATATATATATATATATATATATATATATATATATATTATATATATTTGTGTTTTGGGTTGTAATAGAAGAAATTTCACTGGATGATAAAATAAAAGTGTCTAAAAATCTACACCAAGCTATATAATAAACACACTAACCTAAATGAATTATTAATTTCAAAATTATTGGTTAATTTCATTTACTAACAAGATGTCAAAGTCAAATAAAAGGATGCCTAGTTTTCTGTCCTGCATATTTACATGATTACATAAATGATTTACAAGCCACTGTGTTCTCCAGTGACCTGTTAAATTGGTTAGGCTTTTGAAAGGTCAGCTAACTAATGTGTTTGTGGTGTTAAAGGATTTTTGCAATGATTCTGTTTTGATTTCTCCCCCTTAAGGATTGGCATCAGAAAGAGAAGAAACTGAAGGAAAACGTAGAAGTGTTACAGTCCCAGGTGCAACAGCTCAAGGAAGAAAATCAGGAGCTTCTTGCCCGTTTACAATGCACACACTCCAAAGAAGGTAAAATGACCTGATGTTTAATTAACACAGGAAATTAACACAATAAATTATTCATTTAATTAAAAATGTAATATCAATTCAATTGGTAACTCCATGTTAATAATAAACAAAATACACATTCTAAAAGAAAAACATAATGTTTTCAGTTCAAAAGTTCAAATAAAGAAACAAAAATGTTTAATAACAAACTTATTAATAATAAGTGCTGTCAGATGATTAATCGTGAGTAGTCGCATCCAAAATAAACGTTTTTGTTGACATTATATATGTGTACTGTGTATTACGTATATAAATACACATGCACACAGTATATATTTTGAAAATATTTACATGTATATACATTTATATATTCATATTCTTATGTTTTCTATTATATATAAATATATTTAATATATAAACATAACATCTTTTTCTTAAATATATACCTGCACGTGTTTGTATTTATATATACATAATAACTATACACAGTAAACACATATATTATATAAACAAATACCTTTATTTTGGATGTGATTAATCGCGATAAATCGTTTGACAGCACTAGTTTTAATGATATACCATTAGCAACAGATCTTCTTTTTTTATTGTGGCATACATCTGAGTTTGACATATTATTGAAAAGGAAAAAAAGTAGGGTGGCACTTGGTTTTGTGCATCTGTTGTTGCAGCTGATTTAAAAAAAGGTCTGAAATTTTATATTACTGACTGTAAGATATATGCAATACTTTTTCTTAAAATACAAATAACACATTTGTCATTACATCATCATTAAAAGTTTATTTTTAAGCTCATATTTATCCAAAGTCTTAAATGGTTTTATCATTTTATACATTTTGCTTTCATTTATTATTGTCAGCTCAGTAGTCAGGAATGCTGTTAGTTTTTATCATTCTCATCTTAAAAAAACTGTTTGTGTAGACTATTTCAAAATATGATCATACATTTGCTTCCTTTTTCTAGACCGCACACAGCGTCAGGAACGAGAGGTAATGCTCAAGCTGAAGGAAGTGGTGGATAAGCAACGTGATGAGTTGAGAGCGAAAGTGCAGGAGATTTCCAGCATGTCCAAGGAAGTGGAAGCGGTATGGGTCTGATATAACTGTACTGAGTTGCTCAAATGAATCTGAACCATGGGCTATTTTTAGAGAGACAATAAATAATGCACTTAAAATTAAAGCAAAATTATATGTGCAAAAAAAACAGCGTAAGAAAAACATTATGGAGTGTTTTCTTTCTGAAAATGTTCAAATCTTTTCAATATTTCTTTTATAAAACTGAATGTACTGTTCTCTTCGTCTGACCTAGTTTAGCATCTATCTTTGTTGAATTTGGAACCCAGTATCAACAGTGTGTCAATCTGTTTCAAAATATAGTTGCTCATGAATTGCATCAGAGGCATATAGCTGTGCCTTTTCATGTGTTATGTTTGCCTTGCCTTGGTTTTGAAACTGGCCAGACCGGTACCACACAGTTGCCTGCTGCATAGAGAAATGAACCGAAGGAACATTAATTCATCATTTGGTCTTAAGCTTGAACTTAATAATTTAAGTTCAACCCATTGCACATGTAAACATCTATAAATGATTTTCATTGAGTTGAAGTGTCTGTTATTTAACATGTTTTTTCAGCTCCAGGAGCAGCAGGAGCGACTAATGAAGATAAACGCAGAGCTCAGACACAAGCAGAACATCATTCAGACTCAGCTGAAGAGCGCAGTGGAGAGGAGGGCCGACCTGGAGGCCGACCTGTGCGAGAAACAGAAAGAGATCGAGCGCCTGAACTCACAATTAGAAAGAGCCAGCGTACATACTGCTGCTGAAACGGTTACTCACATTAATATTACACTTATGCTCATTGGTTTTCGTGTATTTCCTAAAGGCATAATCAGGCAGAAGCTTGTATGTTCCTCTTGCCCTAGCACAGGGCCTAATTTCCGCTTTGGTTGGTTGGGTGAAGCATATATAGGTCACATTTTGCCTTCACTTGAGTGGATAGGACATGTTTGTGCACAACTCCCCTTCAGCATACAAACATTTTGGGACCAACATTAAATTCCAACATTAAAACCTTGTCAGAATATTTTTTACAGAGATAAATACAATGATCAGAAATAAGCTTTTAGTAATTAATGCAAAATATTAGGTAATTAGGTAGAATTATTTCATATTTAAATATTGTATTAAATCATGTTTTATATTATTAAACATTTTGTTTTGTTTATTATAAAACATTATTATTTTAACATTTATCTGAATTAAAATTTAATTCTTATTTTATTCATTTATTTTTTACCAGAGATTATTTAAATTCTAAAAATAACGTAAAATAAAAAAACAGTGTATTAGTTCAAATGTTAAGTAATACACTGAACTAAATCTATTATTATTTAGAAAGGAACTGTTTTTTATATTTAAATATTACATCAAATCATTTTTATATTAATATATTAAACTTTTAGTTTTTTTATTTATTCATTATTAAAGCACTATTATTTTAATATTTATCTTCTTTTAAATGTAATTATTATTTAAGTTTAATTAATTTATCTTAGATTATTTAAATTCAGAAAAAAATAAGCTTTTAGTTATTAAAAAAAATGTAAAAGTTTAATCTTGAAAAATAGGATTTTTAATAAACTGAACTAGACGTAGTCAGACACATGAATAATTTAGAATATTTATTTATTATTTTACATTTAAATATTGTGAAATTACTTTTTAATTAATATTTATATTAAAATGTTTAATGAGTTATTAATCATTTTTAAACTTTAACTTAATTGAAGTTTAAATCTGAATGTTTCTTATGAAAACACTTATTTAGGCAACACTGTGTACCACACTTTCTTTTACTAGTTCAGAGATTTATTATTTTAGCTTGGAAAATGTTCATCATGAACACTGTTAAATGTTACCAAACTGTCTAAACAGATTATCAGCTGTGCTCAAGTCAGACATTTATAGTTTTAACTCATATAATTCCACCCTTGCCTCTTTCAGAGCAGTAAAGCCATGGACCTCACAAATAAGATGATCATTGATTTGAAGGATCCAAATCGACCGTGTTTTACAAAGCAGGAAGTACGAGACTTGCTTTCTGAAAAGAACGAGTTGAAGGCCAATCTGTTTCTTGTCAAAGAGGAGCTTGCATATTATCAAAGGTGAGAAAGTTGTGTTTGTGACACATTCTAACCTTGTCTATTAGCACAACGTCCTGCCTCAGTCATGACACACATTTCTTTGTTTCATTAGGGAAATCCTGAATGATGAGAGATGCCCAGGGTTCTTACTGGATGCCGTGCGCTCTACCATAAAGAAGCAGAGGACCGTCATAAAGTCTAAAATGCTTGGCATACCCGTTAGTGAATGTAGAATGTGAGTGCAAGCCACAAAGATACCGGTTTATATTTACAGCCCATGTGAATAATGCTGTGTTTAACAGAGATGAGACAGATGGTCCTTTGTTTGAGAGGAGTGGAAATGAAGACAATGACACTGACAGCACTGAGAACAGACCCCAGGGCTCACGCATCAGAAAACTGTGAGTTCATTCACACTTAAACACTACAGAGCTATAGCAAGAACGTGTTTAAGCATGACAATCTACTTAAGCTACTTCACTGAAAGCTGGTCTCAGCAATATTGGGCTATAGGATAAGCCGTCAGTCTTAGGAACAATAAATACATTGTGAGTGTGAAAGATTTAGTTGTTCTTGTAGTTTAAGCAACAGCAGAAATTCCTCTTAGCGCTAATGCAGTTAAAATATGTTGTATAAAAGATGTTGCTGCTAAACTTACACTCAGAAGCAAATCTACCTGATTTTATCCTTAAAATTACTCTGTTGTTTAATTTAATGATAACTCATTCTGAATAATGATTCCATAATAAAGAATATTCAGGAATAAATAGAATTTCGTTACCTAAATTTGAATTTTTTTTTTTTTTTTTTTTTTTAGATGTTATCACTTATTTTTACATTTACATTTTTTGGTTTACTTTTTTTTTTCTTTTATTGCTTAAATAGATTAACAGACAGATGTTTTTTTAAATGCACATTTCTTGTTTACATTTCTTAGCACATATCTAGGTTAACCGTAAACAGTTTTGTAAACAGTTCAGGTTTACATTCACATTTGGGTTACCTGACAGACTATGACATTTTTTGTTTACTTTTTACCACATTTTTGTGTTACATAACAGACATTTTTTTCAGTGAAGTTTGTGGGACAGGTTGGATTGCATAGTCTTCTCAAACTTTCCCTTAAAATGTATGTTGGTAAAAAGAATGAGACTTGTATTTTTTTTTAAATAAGACTTTTATAGGGCATCCACTCTCTTCTCTGTGTAGTAATTTATGTTGTATATTTTGGCTCTTGGCAGCACTCATACTATATGTTCTTGGTGAAACCCTAAGCTGATTTTAGAGATCTCTTGATCACTTTTCGCTCTTTGGCTTCGTAATCTCAGACTAGCTGCTGAACTACTTCCTACAGTACAGAAGAAATTCCCCTCTGTCATTCTTCTATAAGTGATTAAGAGCTCTCTTATCTCCTCTGATTCAAACCTTTAGATTTGGTTTCCTGACGCCGTCCAGTCTTACTTGGAGCTCTGGTTCTCAGTCTTCCGGCCTTCCAACATCCAGCTCCACATGGGAAATCCTTGATCCAGACGAGCAAGGAGACGAAGAGGAGACACAGACCTTCAGCTCCTCTTGAGAACCACCGCAGCTGCCACACATCTTCACCTGGGTTGGAAGAGAGAAATGTTTTCTTTATTTGATTTAGGTTTCAAACCGGAGAACAGACGACTCTTGTATTTGCTTATACAAACATAGTATTAATAGTTGTTGCCTAGGCCAACCTTTTTCTCAGTATAAATCATTCAGCACTTGGCTTTTGTAAGTTAGCTGATAGCTAGATTTGTGCCTGATGGACACTCAGAGTCACAGATGACCTGAAGATGAGATCAGATTGGATCAGTCATATCCATATTGTTGTTGTTTGTTTACCATTTAAAAATGTAGGGTCAGGAAGAATTTCCCATGTTTTTGAAAAAAATCTTTTTATCGCCAAGGCTGAATTTATTTGGTTAAAAAGCTGTAATTTTACAGTAACTATTTTTAATTTTAATTTATTTTTTAAATGAAATTTTTACCCTGTAAAGGTGACTTTTACTCCAGTCTTCAGTGTCACATGGTCCTTCAGAAATCTTTAATTTCTCCTTATTACAGTTGAAAACGCTTATGCTGCTTTTTTTGTGGAAACATTTTTTCAGGATTCTTTGATGAATAGAAATGTAGAAATATTAATTAGAAAAATTTGAAATAGAAAAGATAGATACTACAGCTTTTGATCAATTCAATGCACACTTGCTAAATAAAAGTAATAATTTCTTAGAAAAAGAGAAAGTCTTACCCAAAACAGTATGGCATATACAGTTAAAGACTAACTGGTTAATTTTTTTTTTTCCACTTTCTCCTAAGTTTAATATGAAAAGCCAACTGATAGTAATACATTTTGCTGATTTTCCAAAGAGTATAAGCAAAGTTTTTTTTGGCACTTTCAAAGCATTGCTGTTTCAAGGCTACATGTAATAAGCTGATTATAAGGAAATTGACTTAGAAGGGATGGGTACAAGGGTTTAAAACAATCATTTTTGTCATTTCACTTGGTAGCGCGAATGACCGCAGAATGGTGCACTTAAAAACATGGGAATAATCTGCGGTGTTTTGATAATCATAAAAGACCTGGCATTATATTATAGATGTGTGGATGGAAGCTACAAAGAATTATAGTACCTATTTTTATAGAGAGTATATTTAATATGGATTTTAACCAAAGATACTGTTATTGTATTGCCATGACTGTCACACTGACCCTTTATGTCACTAGGGGGCATTAGAGTATTTTGTATTCATGTTCTTCCAGTATACTTATAAAACATTAGCTGTCCTTAAAAAGTGTAAATTTTCTATCTATTTTAAGTATATTTAGCATGCTATAAATATTTTAATATTGGCAGATAACATATGATATTATTAATGTCCAGTTAGTTCTGTGATGTTCATTATTGTCAACCTGATGTTAAAAAAAGCATGTAAACTTACGAAAAAAAGATGCAAATTTATTGTCTGAAAATGTTGTCATCTTTTATTCACTCTCGTGTTCTTTGTATGACTTTTTTTTGCAAAAAAAAAAAAAAGAAAGAATACATTTTGAAGAATGCTGGGGTGATTAATTGATGACGATGTTTTTTTTTTTTTTGGTGAACAACTTTTTTAATGAGCTGGCACTTTGCCCTCTTCAGTGCTATAAGGCTAAATAAAATCCAGAGGTGGTGTCTTGACATTTGTCTGTGTGTGATTTTCTTTTTTTGTATTTTAATATAAAAGTACCTGGTAAGGATGAGGAAATGTTGGCAGTCACATTGACCATTAAAAAAACCCAACTCCTCCCACAAAATTCTGGACCTTGATATTGTCTTTAAACAACCATTGGCTTATTGAATCAGAGGAAGTTGACTTTTCTTCCTCAGGAAACTTGCTTGATTTGGGTAGCCCATTTTGCTATAGGGACTGATCTGGATGGTGTCTGTTCTAAAAGTACAGAACTAACCTGTCCTGGTGCTGTGGTATCAGAGGGGGTCCGGTTTTGGTCGGTCCGGAGGGGATGGACACCTTTCTGACCTCATTTGGACTGATGCTCCTGTGTGTCCAATGCTCAGCTCAGAGACTCTCTCCGACCGGGAAAAACGTCTGCTTCAGTGTCAGGTAGCTACTTAAGAATATTTGTCTCAGATATTTCTTCATAAATACCTGTCACCTTTTTGGTATTTAGCCATAGTATGTTATTTTTTCATACGGATTTTCGTATTTTCCGACCTCTACACTGTAAAAAATAATTCAGTGGCTTAGTAAATTTCACAAAAATAAAGAGCTATATTTACTTAATAAAATCTTATGAAATCATTTAAGTGATATTTTAAGTGGGTCAGGTTAAAAATAATAATTAAAAATCCAACAAATAATTTCTCTAAAATTTACATATATTATTTAAGTTCATGTAATGAAAATAAATAAGTATTTAACTAACTAATTATATTTTTAATATACCCTCAATATTTCTGGTGAATTCTAATAGAAATATTTGATAATTATTTACTTGTACTGATCTGTTTTAGAAACTAAAATTATTAAGTATTTCCTACCAATTTTCCTAAATAAAGTTCCAGCTTAATAAATGACGGTTTAAATAAATTGAGTAAATTTCGCGGCTAAAGTGATCACGTGTGCAGCTCCGCAGGAAAAAAAAATCTGCTTTCCTCAGCAGAGACGTCGACTAGCCATACTCCTCACAACTCCTGGTAAGTAACGTTAGTCAGCTAATTCTACTTACGTTTGTAACACTTTATTATAAAGTTAATAATTATTAAGCATTTCCTAACAATTGTCTTTGTATTTTACGTCAACTTCAACAAGTTTCGTAGCTTAATCGAAGTCACCTGAAGGACGGCTTTCCTGAGTTTCCTCAGCAACGGCAAGACCCGCACTCCTCTCATATCGTGGTACGTTTTGTAATTTAGCCAGCTAAAACTAAATATGTTTGTGATGTTTAATTCAGAAGTTAATTATTAAGGATTTCCTAACAATTGTGTTTTTATTTTGCGTCATCTTAAGAAGTTTAACGAGTTTCGCGGCTCAAGCAAGAGGCACCTGTCACTGAAGGACTGCTTTTCTCAGCAACGACGTGAACAGCATTACTCGAATTTCCTGTAAGTAGTCATTTTATAACGATGTATATTTGCAATACTTTATTCAAAAGTTGATTAAACATTGACCGTGTGTACGTGTACATAACAGTGTAGTTTTCTAAGTTAGTTAGTGGGGCAGCGATATGTATGTTAGGGTTTTTTGTTTTTTTGTTTTTTTTTGGAGTGGATTAACTTTCGTACTAACGTTATTTGGATCACCGTTTATTTCAACCGCGTGAGTGTACCGTGGTCCAGCAACTATAACTATACATGCCCAATGGAAAACGATTTTGTACAGGTTCCCCTTTGGGGTCAGTGGCTTGTCAAAAGGGAACACATCATTTATGAACTTTCAAATGACATTCTGTCTTGTAAAAAGCTGTCACGTTGTTGTAAAACATCATAATTACTACATGAACTCAAGTATGAGCTCTTAAATCACCACTACAAATACGTCATGCAAAAGTATTTAAAATGGCGTGGACATAACATAGACTGGTGCGTTTTAATCAGCTCCCACTATAGGGAGTCAGCCAGTTTAAGGCCTGCTCCGTTGTAAAATCATTCTAGTGCACTGAAACCTAGATCACATACAATATCGGTCAAAAGTTTGAAAACGGTAAGCTTTTTAATGTTTCTAAAATAAGTTTCTTAAGCTCATTAAGCTTGCATTTATTTAAAAAAAAATATATATAGATATAGACATTTTAGATAAAATTAACTGTTGTATTTTTAGTCAATTATTATATGTTTACATTTATGCATTTGGCAGAAGCTTTTATCCAAAGCAACTACATTGCATTTCAAGGTACACATTTACAATCGTATAATATTCAGAGATTTTATTAAGTTCATAAAGTTAAATATTATTGTAATATTTACTAAGCCACAGAATTATTTAGAGGGTTAAGGGTTGAGTGTGAGGGTTAATGCAATGCATATTTTTTTTTCAAGTAGTGCAATTAAACAAGCTTTTTTGTTTCAAAACCATTAGTCATTTTACTTAAATATTAAACATGTTTATAAAGAAATTGGTTGAAATAATGCGGACCTCAATAAAAGCCTATAGCATTGATTTAAAGCATAGAAGCTCGCAGTTGGTCTCTTTTCATTTTTCTTTTAGGTTTATTGTTAAAAATAAATGTCCCTATGTAGAAAATTAACCTGTCCTCTTGTTAAGAAGAATGCTGTTAATTTTTGCAACTCCTCCCCCTAGTAAACTTTGAGATTTTACCTATCATACGGTCCAACAGAATGTTTGCTTCTTCAGGTGCTATTTGTTTTGTGTATTTGTCGCTTTCTTGTAACATTCAGGTTTGAATGTTAGCTCTAACCAGTTATCTTTAAAATTTGCCTGTAGGGTTCAGCTGATCTACCCGTCTTCGTACACGCAGAGTTGGCAGAGGAGGTCATAAAAATCTACATCCTTCGGGACAATGATGGGGCAGTCAGCGATGTAGGAGTTGTGATTGAGGGCATCACTGTCCTCCGCAGTCTTGGGAATCTCAGCAGAGCCTGCTGCTATCTTTTGGGAGTCACGATGCATTGGATTTGAGATATCCCAAGACCCACAAATACAGGTCCTTCTCAAAAAATTTGCTTATTGTGATAAAGTTCATTATTTTCCATAATGTAATGATAAAAATTAAACTTTCATATATTTTAGATTCATTGCAAACCAACTGAAATATTTCAGGTCTTTTATTGTTTTAATACTGATGATTTTGGCATACAGCTCATGAAAACCCCAAATTCTCAAAAAATTAGCATATTTCATCCGACCAATAAAATAAAAGTGTTTTTAATACAAAAAAAAAGTCAACCTTTAAATAATTATGCTCAGTTATGCACTCAATACTTTGGGAATCCGTTTGCAGAAATGACTGCTTCAATGCGGCGTGGCATGGAGGCAATCAGCCTGTGGCAGTGCTGAGGTGTCATGGAGGCCCAGGATGCTTCGATAGCAGCCTTAAGCTCATCCAGAGTGTTGGGTCTTGCGTCTCTCAACTTTCTCTTCACAATATCCCACAGATTCTCTATGGGGTTCAGGTCAGGAGAGTTGGCAGGCCAATTGAGCACAGTAATACCATGGTCAGTAAACCATTCACCAGTGGTTTTGGCACTGTGAGCAGGTGCCAGGTCGCTGAAAAACGAAATCTTCATCTACATAAAGCTTTTCAGCAGATTGAAGCATGAAGTGCTCCAAAATCTCCTGATAGCTAGCTGCATTGACCCTGCCCTTGATAAAACACAGTGGACCAACACCAGCAGCTGACATGGCACCCCAGACCATCACTGACTGTGGGTACTTGACACTGGACTTCAGGCATTTTGGCATTTCCTTCTCCCCAGTCTTCCTCCAGACTCTGGCACCTTGATTTCCGAATGACATCCAAAATTTGCTTTCATCCGAAAAAAGTAGTTTGGACCACTGAGCAACAGTCCAGTGCTGCTTCTCTGTAGCCCATTTCCTGCACACGCCTGTGCACGGTGGCTCTGGATGTTTCTACTCCAGACTCAGTCCACTGCTTCTGCAGGTCCCCCAAGGTCTGGAATCGGTCCTTCTCCACAATCTTCCTCTTCCGTCCGGTCACCTCTTCTCGTTGTGCAGCGTTTTTTGCCACACTTTTTCCTTCCCACAGACTTCCCACTGAGGTGCCTTGATACAGCACTCTGGGAACAGCCTATTCGTTCAGAAATTTCTTTCTGTGTCTTACCCTCTCGCTTGAGGGTGTCAATGATGGCCTTCTCAGGTTGGCAGTCTTACCCATGATTGCGGTTTTGAGTAATGAACCAGGCTGGGAGTTTTTAAAAGCCTCAGGAATCTTTTGCAGGTGTTTAGAGTTAATTAGTTGATTCAGATGATTAGGTTAATAGCTCGTTTAGAGAACCTTTTCATGATATACTCATTTTTTGAGATAGGAATTTTGGGTTTTAATGAGCTGTATGCCAAAATCAACACTATTAAAACAATAAAAGACCTGAAATATTTCAGTTGTTGTGCAATGAATCAAAAATATCTGAAAGTTTAATTTTTATCAATACATTATGGAAAATAATGAACTTTTATCATAATATACAAATTTTTTGAGAAAGACCTGTACTCACTTGAGTTGTTCCAAAAACTGTTTCTTGAGCTGGATCCTCCAAAACTCTCTGTTAATGTTCAGAGGTTAAAAAATTACCTTCTTGCACAGTAGTGGTTCATGATCATCCCACAGAATGGGTATTCCTGATGGAAGTGTTTCTGTTATCGGATTAATTCTGTTGAAGGGATAGTTCACTCAAAAAGATGATGTTGTCATAATTTACTCTCCCTCAATTTGTCCCAAACCTGTACGAGTTTCTTTCTTCTGTTGAACACAAAAGATATTTTAAGTGACGTGACATTCAGCCAAGTATTAAAGAGTGTTGGTTAACGCATTTAAAGGTTGCCATTGACTTTGCATAGTAGCCTTTTTTTTTTTTTTTCTACCATGGAAGTCAATGGCAACTTTCAACTGTCTGTTAACCAACATTCATTAAAATATCTTTTGTGTTCAACAGAAGAAAGAAACTCGTACAGGTTTGGGACAACTTGAGGGCGAGTACATTATGACAACATCATCTTTTTGGGTGAACTATCCCTTTAATATTGATGTAAGTGTTGTTGTTTTTTTATGGTTTAATGAGTGGTAATGAGTGTGACTGCAAATGGCTGGTATGCACCAGGAACAAAGTAAGATGTCATTTCTCTTACGGCTATCATATTTTACATGTAATCTACTTGAATACTAAGATGGATGAAATGTTTCATAAGGTTTTATCATTTCCCTTATGGCTGCTTTACAGTTTTTAATTTTTGCAATCTACTGGAATATTAAAATGGATAAAATGTTTCAAAGGTTGATTTTAGACTTTGTCTGATGTTTAATTGATAAATAAATGTTTAATAAAAAATGTGTTTCTTTCTTTATTTGGTTTTATTATATTAATTGTAAAGGGTAAATGGTGTAAAAAAAAAGTGAATGCAACATTTTGATCATTTATAGTCCAATATTAAGTTAAATTCACTTTTACATGTAGTAAACATAGCACATTTGTTTGGTTAAATTTCATCCAATATATCAATTATATCTACTCAATATTTTTTGTTTATTTTACATAGAATTACAGTTGTGGTGTTTTATAATTTTGATTATATCTAATTAATTTTATTTCTCATATAAAGTTATTCAGTTATTCAGATTTACTTAATTTTTTTACTTACAATTACTCAATTTAAACAGTATATTTCATTGATTTCACAGCTTTAAAATTTACTCAATTTTTTTGAGTGTAAAAATGTTTCACCAAAAAAATTGAGTAAATAATAGTTAAACTTTTTACAGTGTAAGGGAGGAACTAGCCTATGTGATTCACGTAGATCTGAGTTTTCTTCTTCTTTTTTTTAAAATGATGAATGAAGTCGTGAAAATGGCCTTAAGCAATTAACCAAATAAACAGCGAAAATATTGTTTTCTAAACCATTATGGACGGAATGTTGTTGAGAGCAACAAAGTTCAAAGCTTTCAAATGATTCACATCGTCAAAAGCGAGCAGAATCGGACTTTTTATAAATGGCGATGAGAATCTGAGATTGCTTAGTGCTGTCATAAAACTCGCAACGGTTTTGATATAATTATATAATAGGCTGTAGGCTAGTCTGACGCGATACACGCCTACTGTACTGTACAGTAGGCTACTGTTTTTAGTTTCGATTCAGTCCTAGCTGCGCTGCGCTTTGTTTGAGAAGCTTTAATTTGCATTTGGGAAGGCAACATTCGTCATTAGAAACGTTTATTAAACAATATGCGGATTTGCTGCTCGAGAAACATTTCTCATTATCATCAATGTTAAAAACAGGTTTGCTGCTTAATATAATAGGCTAAGATTTAAAAAAGAGAGACATTAATAATTGTATTCATCATCCATGAAAGTGCTAAAAAAGTCTGTGAAGACATTTAAAATGACTTCTATTTAATAAATGCATTAACAAATTTAATAAATATATTTTATAAATGCAAAAAATGCTGTTCAGTAAACTTTATATTTATCTAAACAACATTCTGAAAAAGCGTATCATCATTTCCACACAAAATATGAAGCAGAAAAATTTTCCACACTGATAATAATCAGAAAGTTTCTTTAGAGTCAAATAAATTGTAATGATTTCTAAAAGATCACATGAAACTGACAACTGGAGTAATGGTGAAGTAAATTCTGCTTTGCATCACAGGAATGTTATGTTTTATAATATAATAAAATTATATATATATATATATATATATATATATATATATATATATATATATATATATATATATATATATATATATACCTATATATATATACCTATATATATATATATATATATATTTTTTTTTTTTTACTTTGTCAATTTTATTTAGAAATCATTAATAATTGTAATGTTTCCAAACTTTAATAATAATACAAATTATATTAATATTTATTACAGTGTGTATTCAATCAATACGGTTATCATGATTATTAAATGTTGCTTTTTTTTTTTACAGGACGATAGTATGTATTATTACAATATAAGATATGTATTTTAATGTGCTAAAATATATACTATTTAATAATAATTGGATGTGGATCACATAACCAAAATCATTTTAGAGTCTTAAAGGAATTTGACATTAAATGTTTTGAGGTCATCTTGAGATACTGTCAAGATATCTTCTGAAACTCTAAGGTATTTGTCAGGACAAAAAAAAAAATATATATTAGACTTTTTTACTAATTTGTTTTTCACTCATTTCAATCAAGGAGAAACAATTGGGATATTTAAGAGATGCTATTTGCGATTTGTATTTTTGATGTGGTTTCTTAAATTATAAAATTGTTGTCTTTTTCGTAAAGTTGTCTTTTCGCTCTATAAACGTTTTATTTATTATGTCAACACAGATTCAATACATTCTATACTGTCTCCTATATTTTCTCAATAGGGATTATTCTACCATATGTTGTTTAGGATGGGGCCAGAACGGTGAAGAATGCACTGTTGGTGAGTATTGATGCTATCTGTTGATGTACTTTAATAAAAAAAATGGCACATTGTTGTTTTATTTATGACACAAAAGGCTTGCTTCCAGTGGGCCTGTAGATGTCAGCAGTTTTAAGCTGGGGTTTCATGTACTGTTGTGTGTGAAGTGTCTTTTTGTTTTCTCAGCCCTCTGTGAGGGAGAAAGGGCCTGCCTGCAGGATGAAGTGTGTGTTTATCCTGGACTTTGTCGATGTAAACCTGGGTTTTACGGGTACAAGTGCAAAACACGTGAGTAAAATTGTTTGGACTTTGGATTTCTGGTTTCAGGACTGTACAGCTGTGTCTGGCCTTGAGGTTAGACATCCAAACAATAGTGCACTAGCAAGCCTGATATTGCTTTCTATAAACAATAATTTTTATTCAGTAACTTACATTTTAGATACAATTAAGCCAGTTACTTTGTCAGTTTTTCCTCAGATGAACAAAATAGTTACAAACAAATCCAAAGCAGAATCAGATCAAAAAGCTTTCCGAAACTTTGAATAAATTTCTTTCTTTCTAAGTTTCAATTAGAAACGCGGGAAACACACAGATTAGCAGAACCTGCTGGTCAAAATGGCACAAATGTAAAGACAATTCATTGCCAAAACAATTGCAAATGTTTTCATAAAGGTTCAATATATCAAATGTCTACGAATAATTAAATATTTAAGTATTAAATATGAAGTTTATGTAAAATGTGTGTTCTTTTATTAATAAGTGGTGCTTTGTGTGTTACTGCTTGGCAAAATAGGGCAATTAGAATCAATTAAATATAATTCTTTCCTTTTGTACATGCATTAAGTATTACAATTCATTGAATGAATTAAAAATGAACCTAAATTATAAAACTAACATGAGATCACTTCCAATCATTAACGATTAGACATTCGTTTAACATTCACAAGTTAAACGATGGTTGCCTCATTTATTAAAATCACATGACTTAGCAAGGGAAAAGCAGCAAACTGATTCAAAAATATCTAGTTATTATGGATCTGAATTTTTTTATTCTCCACAGCTTGTCCTCCTGAATTTTGGGGGCCGGATTGTCGAGAGCTCTGTCCCTGTCACCCTCATGGGCTCTGTGATCCAGTCACTGGTGAGTGCTCATGCCTACCCAACCGCTGGGGGAACCTGTGCCAAAACAGCTGCAAATGTGGACACCATGGAAAATGTGACCCTGTCAATGGCAACTGCACCTGTGAGGAAGGCTGGTGGATGCCCACTTGCTCCAAACCCTGTCAGTGCCACCTTGCAACATCCACTTGTGATCAAGCCACGGGGCGCTGTCTGTGTGCCAAAGGCTACTGGGGCCAAAAGTGCAGACTGCAATGCAACTGCTATGTGTCCCCTTGCCAGCAGCGCACAGGGGCCTGTCAGTGCCTGCATGGCTGGTGGGGCCCGTACTGTGATCGCCGTTGCATTTGTAATTTTAGCCATGCTGACTGTGACGTGCAAACTGGCACCTGTCTGTGCTACCCAGGTTACAAAGAGCCTTTTTGCAATGAGCCTTGTGACAGTGGAAAGTATGGTGAAGGTTGTAGGAGAAGGTGAGTAAAAATTGAAAATTAAAAAATTAGTTTGTGTTGATTATGATTTTATTCAGAAAGAGTGCATTAAATGGATCCAGGTTTGATGCATTTGATTGAGGAAAGGCATTAATGTCCATCCTGAAAAAATGTATCAGTTTTCACAAAGTTATTATACACCACAAGTGTTTTCAACATTGATAATAATAAGAAATGTTTAACACTGATATGAAAGTATTAGAGATTAAAGCATGCAACATTTTTACATTATTTAAAGTTTTTTAATTGCTGTTTAATTATTCAGCACAAGTGAACATTACTTCCTCCATGATTTCTGCTCTTATATCTGTGTGTGTGCATGTAGCTGTGGACACTGTGAAGGAGGCCGGTCTTGCTCTAAACAGGACGGCCTGTGTGATGCCTGTGCACCAGGGTGGAATGGCACTCGCTGTGACCAGCCGTGTCCTGCAGGTTATTATGGCCATCTCTGCCAAGAGGTTTGTCCGCGTTGCAGAAAAATGGACCCATGTGACACAGAAACCGGAGCATGCTTACACTGTGATCCTGGTTGGACTGGAACAAGGTACAGATTTATTGGGATTCAGTTCTGAAAGGAAACACCCTATTGTCTAAGATACCATGGCAAACTGCAAAGGTCTAAAAAGACATTTAAGGATGGCTGCACTTAAAGGTGGGGTTAGTGATTTATGGTTGCCAATGTTATTTCAAATCACCAAAACAATCATGCCTCTTCCCCAAAAGGGTCTCGCTCATATTTTGATTGCTCCACCCCACTCATACATACACAACTCAGGCAACAATTATGACACATGACCATACTCAAGCAAAAGCTAGCATATATTAGTTGTGTGGAACAAAGCAAAACCAATGTTACTCACCTATCGAGAAGAAACAAATCAACCTTGAGTTCTCTCCAGCACTGGAAAGCTGATCTGATATTTACACGGGTCCTACTTCTTGCCTAATCATAATCATTTCTGTCATCGCTCGCCTAATGTCTGTCCTGTGCACCGAGCGCTCTCTCATCACCATCATGAGTAGACATGAGTAGCCCCTTACTACTGATTGGCTACAAGTTTGTTTTGATACTCAGCCGACTCAGTTTTCTAAAGCGTTTTTGAAAAAACACATACCCCACCTTTAATCATATTAAATGATAGACCTTTGACCTACAATCTGAAAAGTGTTGTCTGATTCACAAATCAAATTACTCATATAAGCTAGTTCTTTTAAACGAAACAACAACATACAGTATGACTCACAAATAAATTACTTTAAATTAGTTTATTCTTTTTAGTGAATCAAAAAATACATATAACCAATCTAGTTTATTTCATGAATGAATGACTCTTTTGAACTGGTTCTTTTTAGTGAATCAACAAAATACAGTGCAACCAGTGTCCCATTCACAAATAAATTACTCTAATAAGCCAGTCTGAAACACTGCACGGCATAATTTACAGCATTAGAGAGAGTATTTCTTTCATATTTAAGGAAAACTGACATCTGGAAAATTCCCAAATTAATAGGAACTGAATCATGACACTCTGAGTCAAATTGAGCTCTTGTGAATCAGAACTGAAGTAAATGAGAAAATACGCAAACACCTAATTTAAAGTGTACATATTATATATTTTTTTCTTTTGTGTATAATTGAATCTTCTACATGCTAAGCTACCTTAGATTTTGAGATCTTTTTTCTTCTCCTCTACAGATGTGACAAACCCTGCACTGATGGTACATATGGAGATGGCTGTCATTTCCTGTGTAAAACCTGCCATCACGGCCACTGTGACCCTGTGACAGGAAGTTGCATTTGTCTTCCTGGCTTCCAGGGTGAGAGGTGAGGGTACAGTGGTATTTATAGGTTGTTTTAACCTTGGTGTAAGAGTCAAATAAGTCTCACTCACTGTTCAATCTCTGTTGTAGCTGTAACAGCACATGTCCTCCTAACCTTTATGGCATCAACTGCTCCGCCACATGTCACTGTGGGAAGATTCATGCCTGTCATCCAGCCACAGGGGCTTGTCCAAACAGTATGTCCAGACACTACAATTGATTTTCACGGCTGGCATCCGCATCCCTCTCATCTGTTTTTTTTTTGTTTTTTGTTTTTTTTGTCTGCTAGGTAGCAGGGCAGGTCTCTTAGCAGGGCTTTTGATTCCCTTGTGCATTTTAATACTTGCCTTGTTGTTCTGCTGCTGCTGCTGTTGTGGGCGGCCTGTCGAAGGGAAGGATGGGTATGAATTTGTTATTTGAAAGCTGATATAAAGATTATTATTATTTATCAAACAATAAGAAAATCTTCTGCTAAATCTGACCTCTAGAGTGGCGGTTGGAGATGGCAGTCCTGCGGTTCGCATGAAGCATCATGTTTATACTGTGCTGGCCAACATGGGTTCAGCAATGCCGTGCAGTACTCTTTGGTCATCTGGTTTGCCTAGGGTTACAGGTAATGTGCGGTTTCCACTTGCAGCCTGCATTTTGGTTTATATAAGTAGACTTTTAATGTTCTACCTTGTGTTTTAAGTCTCTCATCATGATCCTGAGCTCACATTTAACCACAGCTTCATTGAGCAGCCATCGTCCGGCTGGGTGATTGATTCATTTGAAACTGATGATAAAGGAGAGGCCATCTACTGTGAACCAACCAGGGAAGGTACAACACTTATATTTCTAGTTTCAAACTCTTTCAGAGTTGTTTATATCCTGTAGTTAGGACAGCAGCTAGAGTTTTGCTTTGGCTGTTCAAGACTTTAAAATTAAATGTAATTTGCACCAGGTATTTTATACTCACCAAGGCTGTATTTCTATAAAAAAAATTGCTGGAAAAAAACATAAATTTGCACCATATTCAACAGCAATATGTTGATTCTTATTAAACGTGCTTCTCCTCACACAGATGTTCTTACTGTGGCTGGTGGAGAGCTTCAGGAGCTGAGCTCTAAGTGTAACTTCTTCCCTGACCCATCAACCTTTAGCAGTGACGACATGTCACAGGATTTTGGTATCCCTCGTACTTCCAGCATCGCCAAATCCAAACGCCCTTCAGTCTCTTTCGCAGAGGGCACAAAGTTCAGTTCTAAAGAGCACCGCAACTCGACTCAAGACCTGCCAGGAACAAGTCGGAGACCCAAGGCCTGGGGCGTGCTGATGATCTCTGCCCTGCAAGGAGGACAGGGAAACCACAGTGAAAAAGAAACAGAAAAAGGAGAGAAAAACAACGAGGAGACCATGTCCTCTGAGGAGCAAGCAGCTGCATCTGAAACAACACAAACTGACTCAGAAAGAGACAGTCCTGGCCTGATAAGAACTCCGCTTACTATGCCCAGTGGGAGACAACGTACACTTTCCAATACCAGGAAGAATGCCCAACCATCTGATAGCGGCCAGGATTCAGATTCAGAGAAGTTAACAACTTTATATGTAACTGTGGGTAAGACCCAAAAGATGACTAAGCAAGAGCCCCCCTCAGAAGGGCCTGTTCAGCCCAGAGGAAGGGGGCAGGTGATCGCCAAGCCACCGCGGAGGAAACTGGGAGCACAGGCCAGTGCGTGTGAGCAAACTACAGGGTCAAACCAGTCAGAGGTGGTCATGAGGAAACCTAGCCGCAGGAAGCACAACTTCCTCAGCTCTCCCTGCACAGCGGGGGCAACAGACTTTCCTCAGGAGAACTGCACCCCCAACAGGCCATTATCCTTCAATTTAAAAAGTGTTCCAGAGAGTGATACACTCCATAGTTTGGTGGAACAAGACACTGGAGAAGTTTGTGAGAAAGACATCTTGACAGAGCACGCTTACGAGACTGTGGCTCTGTCTGATTCGGTCTCCACATCTTCAGAGATTATTATTAATGAGATTGTTGTGGACCAAGCAGAAAATGAGCAAAATTATGAGAATGTTTATGTAAAGCATTCATAATATTCCTGAATCTTAAAGTTTATGATTTAAAGGGCAATAGGTTTTGTTTTTAGTACTGTATGTAGGTTTTGTATAAACTGCATAAACATATATTATCTACATAGAAAGCATTTTTGTATATTCCCTATAATAGTTTATATTAAAATGTTACTTGACTTTTTTTTTTTTTTACATTTTAAAGTATTTTATCAATATGTTTCCCTCATAACTAAGTAACTGATTTAAAAGTTTAGGGTCAGTAAGATTTAATTATTCTATTTTAAATTAATACTATTATTCAGCAAGGATGCACTAATTTAAGCAAATGGTTTATTATTTTTTTTTTTTATAAATGCTGTTCTTTTGAACTATTGATCAAGAATCCTGAAAAAATATATCAAGGTTTCCACAGAAATATTAAGTAATACAACTGTCTTCGATACGGATAATAATAAGAAAAATTTCTTAAGCAGCAATTCGGGATATTAGAATGATTTCTGAAGGATCATGTGACACTGAAGACTGGAGTAACGATGCTGAAAATTAAGCTTTACCATAACATGCCTAAATCATATTTTAAAATATATTAAAAAAGAAAAAGTTATTATAATTTGTAATATTTTACAGTTTTTTACTTTATTTTGATAAAGTAAATGCAGAATTAGTGAGACTGAGAGACATATTTTAAAAGCATTCTTACCAACATCAAACCTTTGAACAGTAGTGTAGATCAATCCTGAGAAAAGATATAAACCTTGCAGCACTTTTGCATGAAATCACTTCCATAACAGTTTGAAAAAAATAGAATTGTCTTAAAGGGTTAGTAATTACGTCTTGGTTTTTGACATCTTTTTCTCTATGCACGATAAATAAGGATTAGTCCTTACATGCATCACTACAGCGAAGTTGTTCTTGCCAGCATGACACTGTCTGATAACTTAGTGTGATGTAAATGAATTCAATGCCTGATATTGGCAGTTAGCTCAGTGTTTTCTTTGGAAAAAGCAAGAAACCACAATAAATTGAAGAATTATGCCAAAACTGACTGGAAATGTAAATGGCATTGGTTATTTGCAGCAAATGACAAGAAAAAAATGACAAGAAACCCTTTCACTGTGTTAAAAAGGATGTTAATATCCTTAAGAGGATTTTCAAAGGTATAACCTAATAAAATGATGTATAAATTGCCATAATGACCCATCAAAAAACATTGCTGCAAGGATTGCAAAACTGTTCCTCATTAAAAGCTGTTGCAAATTTCATAGCAACTTTAGACTTTTGTAAGCATCAGTAAAAAAAATTTATTCCTCTCATGCAATTACTCTATAAAAATCAGAGTATAATTTTATAATAATAATATTTATTTGAGATGTTTGAGACTGCAAAATGCATGGTGGCCATTGAGAATAATTAATCAACACAACAATTAGGGATCAGATTAATCTCTAGGGGAGGATGACCTGTAGAACATTATGAATGTCATTTTTTTGTGGAGAGATTCTAAAATTGTCTACTGATCACACGTCTCATTGACCGTACAAATGCAGCTTAATTTTCTTGTATGATAAATACTATTTAATGTAATTTACAGTTGGATTTATCTCTTTTCTGCTCCTGGTTTGTCTTTGCAGGCGAGCCAGTATTTTCCAATAGGTCTTGGATATGGAGGGTTTGCATAGTCAACCCGCTTCGTTCGAAGATTCACTCTGTAGTACATATCTGTAAAGAAAAAGTTTGAATCTGAATATCTAAATATAATAATCATGTTGATTTCAGTTCCTCCTTTGAAATATATAATTTCTGTCATGACAATTCTCTGTGAGTTTAGCATGGTAAGAAACATTCAGTGTGAATGTGATTGGTCTTTGCGGAATTGATCTGTACTCTTGCCAATACTTGCTACTAACACATCCACAACATTCTGCTGTGAGTATATTAGAAATACTGCTGCTGCATATATAGCACATACGAAATAACCCCCATATATGACATACACTAAATCACCCTGTAACATATCTATACAGGTGGAGCTGGGGAAGGTGGAGGGTTTCTGAAGCACGCTGAAACTGCAACAGCAAGCACTATCTGAGTATCTGAATGTTGAGCAGCAAGCTTATTGGCTGCTGATACGAAATAAAACCAATCAGCTGCACCATTTGAAGGATGTAATAGTTTCAGATTGAGTTAAAACCTATTGGCCTGTGCCATCTAGAGTTTCATGACAGAACTTGGGATATAAATATTATATTTTCATGGTAATTTCAGTTCCTCCTTTGAATAATATAATATAATATAATATAATATAATATAATATAATATAATATAATATAATATAATATAATATAATATAATATAATATAATATAATATAATATAATAATGTCATACAAGTACCTCCTTTGAAGAAGTAGACGCTCTGTAAAGGCTGACTCCTGTGCAGTATGTCATAGGCGATATCTTCAGAAGATCTGTAGTCATAATCATAGTCATTTTGTCTTTGATAATAGTCTCTTCGTCTGTCTTGGTCTCGCCACCTGTCCTGCCCAAACCTCTGAGCAAACTCCTGTCCAATGCTGATGCCCCTCTCTGCCATAGTCTCCCAATATGGTGACCTATTCTGTCTGCGCCTAGAGCCCCGTTGCTGGTCCCACTCCTGCCCATAACGTTGGTTCCACTGCTGCCCATACTGTTGGTTCCACTGCTGCCCATACCGTTGGCCCCACTGCTGGTCCCAATCCTGCCGATTTCTGTCCTGACGCCTTCTGCTGGGCCATCTCGGAGTGATGTAGAATCTGCCGGCTAGCACAGCATCCACGGGAGATTTGATTCCAACCCAGTCTTTGTTGATGAAGTGATGGCCACCATGATGACTGAAAGCTGGAAGAAAGTAGTTAAAAGCTGAGTTATGGAAGCTGTCTAAGGATAAATTTATTTAGGTAACTTCCTTTAAAATAATATTACCTCCACCAAAGAGTTGGTTGAAGTGCTCAGCCCATCGGTCATAGTAAATATTAGTGTATCTGCGGAAGAGTGCTGAGGGAGATCTCAGTGACATCTGAACGCACTCCTCATGGGATGGCTGATGCTTGAACTCATACTGGTAATACTGGTCTCCTAGAAAGAAGGGACGTATGCTTTGTTTAGTAAAGGTAAATTAACATGGCAGTAAATCCAGATGGATTCTTGAGGTTAAGCACAAACCTTTAAAAAAATAAACCTTCTCTTTGCCATGATGGCTGTGAGCAGGAATGGCAAAGGCAGCATCCAGATGGTCTGGTATCTTCTCAAATCCCACAGATATTTCTCGTGGGAAATCTTCATCTAGTACTCCATCTTCAAACCTCCAGTATTTTTTACCCTGGGAATAATAAAACATATTGTCATTTACAATCATTCAGTGAAACAGATTAAATAATTCTGATTAATTAAATGAATTTAATTAATTCAAATATATTGTGACTATTTAATATTCTGTAAATAACATAGGGAATCATTTCATATGAAGTGCTAGAAATTCTAAATGGTTTCTATTATAATAGATATAAATGAGGTCATCCATACTTTGAAGATGTATGTCTTTCCTTGGCAGTTTATGCGAGTGAAGGCAGCATCTATTGGACCTTTTATTCCCCAGATGTCTTCAATGAGCTTTGGGTACCCGGGTAATACTAATTTCTCATCAAGCTCAAAAAAATATTGTCCTCGTAGACAAACATATCACATTTTAAATTAGAAACACAATGTGTAAAAAAGAATAAATAAATACATTAAGAACTATAATAAGAAGAACAAATAATTATCTGTTATAACAGTACATTTTAAAACATTTTATAGATTTTTTGTTTAATGTTTTATTTTCCTTTGACCTATTTTCCAGGGTTATTATGGTTAACTAAAACTAAAGCCATAAATTGCATTTGTTACTTATAATAAAATAAACATTGATAGCAATATTTTTAATTTTCATTTAAACTGATGTACTAAATTAGAAAAACTGAAACACAAAGCAATACAACTATATAGACATGTAAAAAAAAACTAATAAAATGACAAAAACACAATAAAATCAAAACTTTAACTAAGATTAAAAATAAAAATAATACTTAAATCAAAATATTAATAAAAAATCTCAATAATAATTAAATAACGTTGCTCCCTAACCATTTTCAAAACATTTACTTATAATAAATACATTGTATGTACATTTTTACATAACTGTCAAAAAATGATCCTAAAAGAAATTGAAAATAATTTTGTTCTTCTTTGCTGTAAGGCACTTACCTCTGAATGCATATACAGAGCCATTTTTGAGCTGCATGAAGGAATCAAAGGGTCTGCCACTGCAGACTTCAGCGTCAGGGTCTTTGGCTTTTGTTGGTGTGGGTTCAGCAGTTGAGGCTGTGTGTGGAGTAGTGGCTGGGTTATTAATGCTGGAGCCTAATCTAAATGGTGTATTTGGAGTGGCAGCAGTAACAATCTCCGGTGTTGGGTTATCACTTAACGTCAAATCCATGATTTTTGGAGCTGGTGTTAATAAGCTGAATATTTCAGCAAAGGTCGCTGGAGACGGGGTCAAAGTTTTGTGCTGTGATCTGGATCTGTTTGGCGCCTCTGTGCTGTTTGCTTCCTCATCATAATCATCCTCAGGGTAAGAAGGAAAGGTGTCTCCACGAGCTGCAACAAGAACAGTTTCTCATCCACTTGTTTAGTTTTGATTTGTTTAAATGGAGTTTAAGAAACCAAACCGGTAAACTTACACCTAATACGACATAAGGATTCATAGTCTTTGCAACAGCTCTTGTAGTATGTGCACATAGAGTCACACTGGCAGGTCTGGGTGGCATCAAACCCATTTTCACAGCGTTCAATACATGACTCTTAATGGGAAAAAAACAGCACAGTTCCAAGATACCAGAGAGACTATATGTCCAAAATATTACTAGAAAGTAAGTATTCTTACCTTCAGCAGCATATGTGAAGGAAATCAGTCCTAGCAGCAGAAAAAGCCTCATCATGGCGTCTCACAGTGAATGCAACTGAAGAACTGAGACCATCAGGACTACAGGAATCAATAGACTCAGAGGTCACTCATCCACTTTTGTTTACTTGATCTTATTTGCAATATGTTGTCATCTTTGTTTAACTGTAATCATTAAAACAAGACATGAATTGTTTTGCAATCTGATAATATAAATTTGAAAAGTTTGTTTTATGAGCACTACTTTATGTAACTTTTTTTTAAATTTAAGTTTATTAGTAATAACATTATTCATTCAGTTCAAAGTAAAATTATTATTAATTTTGTGGTAAGTTAGACACTTTTTTTGAGTGATCAATATAAAGGTATAGAAATAAATAATGGTTGTTTCAAAATGTCAGATATAGTCTGTTTAACAAAGTCCACCATGATGTTCTTTACTAAACTAATATGGGAGTGTATTGCTTAAACGTAAACCTTTTGACCTCTGTGAAAAGTGAATGATTAATAGATCCATAAACAACATTCTGACCTGTCAGCGTCCACACACAGACAACACTTTACACAACTACTTACAAACATTCTTTGTAGCTACATGAATAAGTCAAGCTGGGAGATTTCAAAATGTACATTTGTAAATCCTAGTTTAGCGTTATTATTTGCACAGCCTATTTCTTGCTTACTTGTTTCTTTCGAACACGCAAAAAAAAAAAAAAAAAAAAAAAAACACGCAAAAAAACAAACAAAAAAAAGAAAAACCTGATTGTAGCCTACTTGCCTGTGTCGTCGTGTAAAGCGTTGAATAATAATAAAAACGCTGTCTTATTCTCTCATGAGCCGTGTAACTTTACCTTTGGATAATTCCTTTATTTGGATTATTCCTTTAGTTCTTTTTGTGATCTATATATTACCAATAAAATTAAGATTCATATTATATTTACATGCAGCTTATTATTTAAATATTTTATAATGTTAAAAAAATATATATTTAAACGTTTTTAGTCTGGACTTCTTAAATATGTCACTTAAATAACCCAAGAAATATTTAATACTTAAATGAAGACAGCGCCGTGCTGTATGGGAATGTACCTGCGCGCTCAAGTTTAGGACAGCGCGTGCACAGCACATCTGCGTCTGAAAGGAGGACCGAACGTCACTTCGAAGTGAGACATGTTTTAATTTCACAACTGTTGTTCAATACTTAAAATGAAATGTTTACTTATAACCTGACAGAATGTCGTCTGACAGCAGTAACAACGCTTTTTTTTCAGGGGCTTTTTTTCATCTGACAGTAAAGTTCGTTTTATCAGGTAAGGCTCCTTACTTCTTAACAAATAAACGTCTTTTGCGAAAATACATTTGTTTAAAGTACATGAAAAGGTTGTTTTAAGTTTAATTTAATTTAATTTAATTATTTTAAGGTACACAGCTCTGGTGGCGGTTGGAATAACCATAGCAACCTGGGGACAATGTTGCCTGAAGAAGACAAAGGCCTGACTCCGGCTCTCCAGTACGTCACTTGAGAGTACTGTAACAATCACATTCATAATGTCTTTACCGGAAGTGTTTTTATAATATTTATGCTTCTGTAAATATTTCATATGTCTTTATTCATGCACGATATAGTTATGTTTTAAGTAACTTATGTTTTAAATAACCAAGTTAAGCGTCTGGAAAACACTTTGTTGTTGATTTGAATGTACATGTTCATGTAAGTTACTGCATGTCCGCCCAAAGAATATAAAATAAACAAATAAATAAATAAATAAAAATTAACTGGTTACCAACCATTGTTTTAATACAAATAAATAAATAAAAAAAAGAAAAAAAAAGAGAAAAAAAACACACACACACACATACAAACTAATGGTTTATAATGGTATGGACATTGGAAACCATTACATTTTCTATTGTATTTTGGGCAGAGCTCTATTGCTAGCAAAGTCCTTTTAAGGCATGTCACTCAGTGGCCATCTTTGAAACCCCTCTCGGGCATGCAAGTGCTACTCCTATACCTTCGAATGGGGAAACATCAAATACTACAAAACTTGTTCACTAAGCTTACGATTAAATTTCATATTTGCAATCACCAGAGAAATCTGACAGCAACTGTGTCATAAATGTTGCTACTTTTGCGCAAATAGCGTTGTAAAAAGCTTATTTTTCAGACTAGATCAGCCAGTACGCATGCTATAGATTCTAGTCTTTGATATGGCCGGGTCAATCGCAGGATTACAGTGACACATATTGGGTATTCTATAGAATAGTATAGAATATATCATAGTATAGAATATACCATAGTATAGAATCTATAGTTTAGAATATACTATTCTAAAGTACAGAATACCAAATACGTGTCACTCATATAGTTTTTATTTCGGAAAAATGCAAGCTCAATATGGCCACTCAATTACAGGAAGCCCCTCGTTCTGAATGAAAGAACCAATCGCTAATTTGTAAAGTCAGTGCTTCACTGCAGCTACCTTTCAAATATGAATTGTAATCATAAGCTAAAGTGAATAGTTTTGTAGAATTTGATGTTTCTCCATTCAAAGAGATAGGAGTTGTACTTGCATGCCCGAGAGGGGTTTCAAAGATGGCCACAGAGTGACATGACTTGTCTTAAAGGGGTCAAATGATGTGATTTCAAGTTTTCCTTTCTCTTTGGAATGTTACAAGCTGATTGTGCATAGATAAGACCCCTGAAGTTGCCAAGACTGAAGTATCAAAACCAAAGAGATATTCTTTATCAGAGTTAAGACTCTGCCACGCCCCCCTAAAAACGGCTCATTCAAACACGCCCCATATATCTACGTCACTATGTGGAAATATCTGCGTAATGCCGTCCAAATGTTTACGCAAAGATGAAGGTGTGGTTTCAGTAACTGCAGTTAGTGCTGAAGTGGCCATGTCAGGGAGATGCTGTGTGTATCTAGGTGAAAGCAAAATCACTTCATTTGGCTTTCTGAAAATAGATGCATTTAGGAATCTTTAAGATTACTTACAACAGAGCAGCAATGCATTTTATGGATGACCTTTACATGAACCTTGGAGAGGAGGTAATTCTGGCTTTGCTACAACAATCTGGTGCTTCTGAATCACCTATTGTAAGTAGTCTATGTTTTGTTATTAGTTAAAGTATTTGCTATTGACTGTTCAAATGCAGACTTTTGCACGTCCTGTGTGTATGTGTGCACACTAGTCTGTCAGCGAGAGACAGACAGGGTCACACAGTGGAGTGAGCTGTCTTAGCTGGCTTGTATACTGCAAACACATAAAATTTAAAAATTATTATTAAAAATATATTGCGGATGTGGTATTTAGGCAGAAATATACAATAAAAATAAAAGCTTACGTTGCATACAGTCTTTGTCCACCAGGGGGCATTGAACTAAAGTGGGACTGTGGTGCTGAGGTTGATTTCCGCTTCTGGCTTGATACACTGGGCGGGTCTATAAACAGACGCTGAGGATGCTTGAGGATTCATTATCAACGATCTTGACTTTTTACAGATATAACGACATCACGGTGTTTTATTTTAATGTATAAGCAACGCTACAACTGGGTTTCAGAGGAATCTGTCCGAGGGTGGAAAAAAGGACATTGGAAATAGTCGTCTTTTTCTGACAAAACTCAAACAATTGCCAGTATACAGCGATACCAACCAGCTAACGTACTGTCGTTTTAACATCAAGCCATTCTGACAGCGTTATCTTGTTATTTGATGTTTTTTTTTTTGGGTCATTTCTAACAGTGGATTCTTAAAACGTAACAATTGCTCTGACTTCATTTGTGTTTATTATTTTTCTCTGACATCCGCAGGATAATGAACTAAACTGTTTCCCACGCATTACACATTAATGATTTCCTTTGGAATGACAGCGACGCGATAATTTCTTTGTCACGCCTGAAAGACAAAGAAGCATCAGAACTGTTGTTATAACAGAGAAACAGCTGGCAACTAGATGTTTTTGTCTCTTGTCGTTTATCTCAGCAAGTTTTGCCGTTATTTCTCCATGTTTAGCACTGACAGACTCACGGTTCCTGAATATGTCAGTAATCGGCTACACAAGCGGAGGACGAGCTCCGGCCCTAGAGCTGTGTCTCCGGGGATCAGCACCGACGTCCAGGCCGTGTTGGACAGCTCTCTTCCCGCGCTGCGCTCCGCCATCCAAACACTCAAGTCTTCAAAAGACACTGGAGATTTGGAGGAGACCCGTCTGGCCATTGCTGAGACTTTCCAGCTCGTCAAGGAGGCCTGGGTCCTGCCCACAGTGGGCCGACAGGTAGCGGAGGAGATCTGCAACAGGATCCGGCTGGATGGGGGTCTGGAGCTGCTGTTGCTGCTGCTGCAGACACCGCCTGAAGAAATCACATACGAGTCTGCCAAGCTCCTAGAGCAGATTTTGGTCTCAGAAAACAGGTATGGAACATTTTTGATAAATTGTGTTGTTTGTATGGCCTAAAAGTATTTGGAAGCAAGTCACATTTAAAATGAATGAATGGCGTTGTATTAGTCATAATATCAAACAAAGTGGCACAATCATTTTGCATACAGTTTATTTGGTTTAAAATGAATAAAAATGAGATATACTGTTCAAAAATAAGTTTTTTTCTTAAGAATATGTTTTTTCGTAAAAGAAATATAAAAAGTAAAGGTGCTATAATCCATTAAGCATGTAATTGTACGCAGAAAATAATCATACTCCCTGAATAATATACTTAAAATAACTGTTCTGAGATATCATATGTGAGTCTGGACCACAAAACCCATCTTACGTAGCATGGTTATATTTGTAGCAATAGACAAAAATACATTGTATGAGTCAAATATATCGATTTTTTTTATTTTTATCCCAAAAAATCATTATAAAGATAATGTTTCACGAAGATATTTATAAAATTTACTTCTTTGCATTCTAACTCAAAATCAGTGCTTAACTGTCAACTAATATTGTTATAGTCAGGGCTGAATTTTTAATTCCAGTCCTGTCCTGCATTTGTACAAAAAGTAATAAATAGATAGATAGATATATAGATAGATAGATAGATACCAAAAACAGGACAAAAAGAAGTTCAAAGTGACTGAAAAGCTACATCAACATTGTTTTGTTTTCATCTGACAAGGTAATATATTCACCATAGTTATACCACAGGTGTATAAATTGTTCCTAAAGCCACTAAAAATCATATTGGGAGTAAGTGTCTTGTGTGATTTATTTGCAGGTGCCATTTGGTTTGATATTATGCAATAATATATTTAATATTTGTATATAGCATATTTGTTGGATAAAAGGCATATATGCATCCAAATTCTTTTAAATGCTTGTTTTTGTATTTTTCTGCAGGGACTATGTGGCACGTATGGGGCTTGGGGTCATCCTGAACCTGACCCGTGAGCAGGAGGATGCCCAGCTGGCAAGGAGCGTGTCGGGCATCCTTGAGCACATGTTTAAACACACAGAGGAGACATCTGCGCAGCTCATCACTAACGGAGCACTGGACAGCCTCCTGTACTGGTGCCGTGGAACAGACCCAACTGTACTTCGGCACTGCGCCGTTGCCCTGGCAAATTGCGCCATGTACGGTGGGCACCGCTGCCAGAAGCTGATGATCGAAAAACAGGCAGCCGAATGGCTGTTCCCACTGGCGTTCTCCAAAGAAGATGAGCTGATCCGGTTTCATGCATGCCTGGCCGTGGCTGTGCTGGCGGCTAATAGGGAGATAGAGAAAGAAGTGGTCAAGTCTGGTACACTGGAGCTGGTGGAGCCCTTCATTGCCTCGTTGGACCCTGAAGAGTTTGCACGCAACTTGTCGGACAGCGCAGACAGCATGCAGGGCCGTACGGCTGCAGACCTGCAGCACTTACTGCCCCTGCTGGATGGCACACGTCTGGAGGGGAAATGCATCGCTGCGTTCTATCTGTGTGTGGAGACTAGTATCAAGTCCCGTCAACGTAATACCAAGGTCAGGCAGACACTATATTCAGTTTTATATGCTTTCACACTGTGTTACTGATGAGTGAGATTCTCTTAGGCTGATGATACACAGGCCGACGTTTTTAGCAATTTTGCTGGGCAACGTTTTTGAGCATTGTTGCTTGGGCACTTTCCTACTGAGAATGACTAATAAATTCTGGAGACTTTAGATCGATTTTATATATACATATAATTTTAATACTGCAGATTTACAGGTTTATGTACTTAGACACTTAGTATAAATAATATATATCATGGAATGGCTAAACATATATTTATATAATATTTGATATAAAGTAACTTACATATATATAATATGTTTATATAATTTATCTTATTCGAAGACAGAAGCATAAATAACAGCACTTTGTCTTTAAAAAATACTGCTGATTTGTATTTAATTTATCCAAAATATCAATAAAAACTTTTATTTAAAATATAAATATTTACTGTACTTATTAATATATGAATAACAGGCAAATATCAAGTTTTCAGAATTTATCATTTAGCTTACAATCTGCAAAGGAGTGGAAGTCAGGATTATGCATGAGGAGATCTTCATCTCTGGCGGAGATGAAGATAGGAATCATGTCTTTGTCACGTTTTTTTCTGATTCTGATTTAATACTGATTTTTTTCTGATTTGTGATTATGGGATAATATCAGACGTCTTCACCTTACAAATGGTTATCGAAAAGCAAAAATAGTATGAAATGCACATCATATATTGTGAGAAAGTGTGCTAGAGCAAAACAGATACTATTTTTTTAAATCATCACTCCAAAATGAGTTAAAAACAAGTATTTCATTCAGTCAGTATAATGCAGGGCGCTGTAATATTTAAAATATTCCTACATTAAATTGTACTTTTTTTCCCCTGGATCTTTCTACTCAGATATTTCAGGAGATTGGAGCTGTTCAGAGCCTGAAGAGAATTGTCATGTACTCCAGTAATGGAACCGTCTGCTCTCTGGCTAAGAGGGCCTTAACAATGATGAGCGAGGACGTCCCGAGGCGTATCCTTTCATCTGTACCCAACTGGAAGAGCGGAGAGGTACAGACCTGGCTGCAGCAGATTGGCTTCAGTACATTCATTGAACGGTTTCAGGTTTGTACACAGCTCCCATTTCCTGTGTATTTAGGCCCAATCCCAATTCTATTTTATACCCCTAGGGGAGAAAATATTCCCCTAAGGATTGGGACACCACTACCATGACGTCACACGCCATCATTCGTCGTCTAGCTCTTACAACACACACACATACTGGTGTGCTGGTGTGCATTAGAGCCTTTAATTATCGTTCTGAATTAATGAGGTGCTTACTGCACATATGACATGACACATATCGGAAATCGCGCAGCTCACACATCCAGGAGAAAATAAATTTGTCAACGCTGCCCCACAACTTTTATTAAATACAGTTTAAATACTGAATCGCTACATTACATCCATTACATCGCTGTTTTGTAATTAAACTCAATCTAAAAAGATAATCGCACAGACGCGAATACATGCAACTTTCATTCCTCTCTCTCTCTCTCTCTCTCTCTCTCTCTCGAATAGGCAATATTTGAGAAAATGGTTTAGCGATTTCTTATTATTAGGGGGGTTAGCCCCCATCAATGTCTACGGCAGTTATCGCCCTGATCAGACATATGCTGTGGTACTATCATGCAGTCTGTAATGATATGACGTTAGCAAATATTAGCGTTTTTTTGCAAAGATTTCTTTGAGTAACACTAATATGAACTCACAAATGAATGTAACATAAAACAAATGAATCCTTTCGTTAAAATCTTTATTTATGCCAAAAAATATTTATGTGTCTTTTTTTGTTCGCTGTAGCAGCCATGTTTCCGAGATGTCCATGTTTTTGAAGTGTGGTCCTGAAAAATCTTCCTTTGAAGGGCTATCTGGTCCTTCCCCTTTCCCCTCCAACCAAAAGAGAATCGAGAAAGGGGAAGGGCTAAGGGGTAGAATTGGGATTGGGCCTTAACCTCAGATAAAGCTGGGGGATATGATGATATCTTGAAGTTGTTTGTTGCTGTTTTGATCAGTACCATATCTTTCAGGAACTGCAGGTGGATGGAGATCTACTGCTCAATATCACAGAACAGGATCTGATCCAGGATCTGGGCATGACTTCTGGGCTCACTCGCAAGAGGCAAGTGCTATTTTAAATAAGTGAAGTAGAAGCATTTTTATTGTATTATCATAACCAATAGCAGTTCTTTGATAACTTCTGTACAGGTTTCTTCGAGATCTGCGTGTTCTGAAAACCTATGCAAACTACTCCACATGTGACCCCAATAACCTGGCAGACTGGCTAGCTG
Source organism: Carassius gibelio (assembly GCF_023724105.1). Classification (NCBI taxonomy): domain Eukaryota; kingdom Metazoa; phylum Chordata; class Actinopteri; order Cypriniformes; family Cyprinidae; genus Carassius; species Carassius gibelio. The sequence goes on from NC_068410.1 coordinate 10,826,495, forward strand.
ATATAGACCCACGATTCCGTCAGTACACCTATGGCTTGGTTCAGTCAGGAGTTGACCGGAACAATATAATCCACATTACAGAGCAACAGTTGCTGTCTGACTGCAATGTAGAGAATGGAATCCACCGTGCAAAGATCCTTTCTTCTGTCCGCCGCCCCGCTAAACCCTGCTTAACCGATTCCCAACCCGCGGGCCCTGATGTGTTCATCAGCTACCGTCGCACTACAGGTTCACAGCTTGCCAGGTCAGACCTCAAATTAAACAGCTCTTAAGTCTCTTTACAGTAATGGCACCTATTTAGTTACCCAGGTTCTATTTGAATGAGAATTAATGTATGCAAAATATATCTGTACATATTGATTACACATGCACATTTATCCTATTTTATTTTAACTTTTTACATTTAGGTTACATCTGCAATCATGTAACTCACTTAAAGTTCATATTTAAAATTGCTTTATAATTTTAATAACACCGTTCAATGTAATATTTAATGTTCTCTTGCAGATCTCGAATGAAATATACTTGTTTCCTACTGTTGTTTGAAGAATGGATGTACTATTTTTCATTATGATATAGTGATCTCTAAGTTCAAATATAGAATTATTTGAAATCATTGTTTCTGGTATTTTGCTTTTCATTTATTTAGTTACACAAAGTAGTATAGAATTTGAATATTGGCCAGTTATTGGTTGAAATAAACCCTACGTCTCCTGTTCTTATCTTTCTTTGCAGCCTACTGAAGGTGCATCTACAATTGCGTGGTTTCAGCGTCTTCATCGACGTGGAGAAACTGGAAGCTGGCAGGTTTGAGGAGAAACTGATCACGAGTGTACAGCGAGCACGCAACTTCATTTTGGTGCTGTCAGCCAACGCGCTGGACAAATGCATGGGCGACGTGGCTATGAAAGACTGGGTTCATAAGGTTAGAAGCAGAAACCCTTCTTTGATCTAACTGTACTTATAAATAATGTAGTGCTGGGCAGCAACTAATTACGATTTAATCGCATCCAAAATAAATATTTTTGTGTACATAATATGTGTGTGTGCTGTATATATATTAGGTATATATAAAAACACACACATGCATGTATATATTTAAGAAGAATATGTCATGTTTAAATATATATAATATACATTTCAAGAATATAAATATATACATGTAAATATTTTATAAATATTTACTGTATGTGTTTTTATATATACATAATAAATATATACAGTACACACATATATTATATAAACAAAACTTTTATTTTGGATGCGATTAATCGTTGCCCTGCACTAATATAAAGCCATATTTACTCATAGTTCAGGCCACATGCTGAAACTGGACTGAAAATACACTCCTAAAAGCTTCAGTCATTATCCCAATTATAAACTCTATTTGAGGATCCTTAAATCTGTTCTCAAAAGATGCCAAAACGTCCTTCTGCCAACACCTTGAAATATGTAATTAGGTGTATTAATATTGTCAGTCAGCTGTAAGGTTAAACATTTTGATTTATATTATCCACAGGAGATTGTCACCGCCCTGAGTGGGAAGAAGAACATTGTTCCTGTCACTGATAACTTTGTGTGGCCTGATCCGGCCTCTCTGCCAGAGGACATGAGTAGCATTCTCAAATTTAATGGCATTAAGTGAGTCAACACTCTGCCTGACTAAACATGTTTAGTAATTCTATGATATACAGTACGCTTTCCACTGCTCAGTAACTTGTAGTTGTTAAAATTGGCCACCAGATCAATAAAAGCTTTTAATGTAGAGACGAATCTAAAATAATCGAATTGTACAAAGAATTAACGTAAATCTCTTCTCAATGTCACAGGTGGTCCCATGAGTATCAAGATGCCACTATTGAAAAGATTCTACGATTCCTCAAGGGATGCCCAAGCCAAGAGCAACCAGACGGAGCCAAAACAGACAAAAAAGAGCCACAAAAGAAATAATACATACATCTGACCAATAAAACCCCCTTTATTATGCCTAATAAGTAGGTGTTTCCAATAATGACCACTGCGTAATCAGAACACACCTGCTTACCTCTCAAAGGCCATTGTTTCCTTTGGTTGTATGCATGTAGCTGGTCTAGATAGATACATAAGTGTAACCTATCCAAAGATACAATGGAATTTACAAGGTGCACCCATATTAGCAAAGTTTTGGCAGTATTTTACAGGGGAATAACAGTCCATCTCATCAATGGTGTAGCAATATATGAAGCATCTTCAATTTCAAACCGAGTAGCTGTCTGTTGGTCGATGTGGTGAGTTTGTGTGACTAACCTGAACCCGGTGTGAAATCTCCATGGGGGACATAACTAAAGTAAATGTCACCGCTCCTTAAATATTATTTACAGCTTTATGTCTGTTGACAGCATTTGTGGCTCTAAATGACACCGAACACTCCTTAAATTGTGCATTAGTAATCAAACTGTACTGACTGTGCTCCAAGAATTGTGTCATACATTTCTGTAACTCAGGCAGCTGAACAGATTTCTGCATTACGATTTGTATTTATGACATCAGCATAAATCTAAGCATAGTCAATCCATAGCCAGGTAGTACTAGATAATCTTGCGTTATAGTATTGTCAGTAGACTTTTGAAAGAAAGCCTTATGAAATGTTAAAACCTCAGTTTATTCTAGTTCAGTTAATTAATCCAAAAATAGTCAATAATTTGTTTTCTAACTACAGGTTTGTGCAGGCTGTTAAGCAAGTTCTGATATCATGTACAGTGCATCATTCAAAAGGCAAATTACACATTATTCCCCTCTAAGAATATTTCACAACAGTTCATAAAGCTCAATATTTATCATTATAGTCATTATTCATTTCACGCAGTATTAGAAACAATCCCTGAAACAACAGTTTCAGGACTCAAAAGACTAGTGTAGAGGCATTCTTAGAATTTCCGAGAATATTATGCAGCAATTTTAAGTCAATGATGCATTTTCAGTCACTGTGAAAATGCAGATGAACATTTACTGACAGCTCTTAACACCTCAAGCTCCCTGTTGTTGCCTTATGGTGTTTATCCTAATGTCTTTCAGGTGAAATGCAGCCTTTAAAATATGTACAATTAAATAATGAAATGTTCTTTTTCCAGAAATAAACAGCAATAAGGCTTGTTTTGGAAAACATTCAAAAACTTTATTCTCTTACATTTTTTTTGCAGTGCATTTTCTTGTATTAAACTGCTGAGATGACTGGCTTAAACAAATTCAGACATACACAAAACACAAAGATCTTTTACACATTTTCACTTCCTGTTAGCATATTGGCAAACCACACAGCCATAATTCAAGAGTCTCACATCCACATTATTATCACCTGCTTCACAGATTTGAAATATCTAGAACACAACTGACAAGCTTGTTAGCAAAAGGAGGAACATCACTGTGATAGTAGCTGTGGGGGTTAAAGCTGTGATCGTGTGTCCTGAATTCGTAGTATGGCTTTTACTCAAATATTAATACCCACAGTTTTAAATGTTTCATTTTCATAAAACAGAATTACAAAAACAGCTTCCTAAACTCAGCCGACCCAAACTCACGCTATTGGTTGAGCTAGTGTCTGGCCGGTCAGAAACTGTTTAGATAGCACCACAGAGTCACAGTGTTAACACTTTTTGGCTAAATCTATCTACCAGTGGCTTACTTTCACTGTAAATGGCTGATGTCCAAAACTGCTGATGCTGGAATCGGATGAGGTTCATAAAAAAAAAAAGCCTCTTATGAATTAAGACTGAATTAATTTGATCAAAAATACAGTATATGTATTGTAAAATACTATTATAAAATAAGTGCTTTCTATTTTTAACTTTAAAAATAGAATGTCATTTATGTGATGGCAAGGCTGCCCTTACTCAATAAAATAATTTCTTTAAAAAAATTAAAATTAAAATTAAAAAAGACCTAAAATCATCAAATGTCAGTGTCAGGATATTCCAGAGCCTTCTCTGTTTTCTCTGCTCTCTTTCTTCTCCTGGCAACCCAAGCCCCTGCACAAATCAAATAGAAAAAATATTTAGATTAATATATAGCCCTGACATAAATAATTCTGCTTAAATCTAAATCCAATTTAAACTTTAACATATTTTTTAAATGGTTAATTTAGGCGGGGTGAATCTGGGTAAATTGTCCTGAATTAACTTTACAAACTAAAAGCATAATTAATGACCAACGAGGGTTTACCCGATAATGCCAGCTGGGATAAAGAGGATGACGGCCCCAAAGATAAAGGGGAATCCTTTCATGAAGTGTAGGGTGGCAGGGTAAAGAGAGTTAAAGACCCCATTAGATACTAGTGAACACAGACCTTCCACACACGCCACTGAAGCAAACAGAGCACCTAGGATGAAGTTATAGAAAAATAATAATTAATTAATAATAAATAAAACATTCTGTGTCATTCAACAATATTCTTTGTGATGCAAGGCTGTTCTAGTTCACCTTGTTCGGAAGGGTCCACCAGCTTGGACAGTTTAGATCTCAGAACTGGGGTAGAGGCCATAAAAAGGAAGCACAACCCATATCCTGACAAAAACAGATAGATAAGCAGTTTCTGTCATTTCTGCATGTTCATTTCTTTTATGCACATTTACCTAATGCAGCCACTGGAGGACAGTGTTAGGTTGCATCGGCACTCCATATATTTCGAAATGTCTTGAGACAACACCTTGACCTTTATCCTGTAATGTAGGACTATACAGTATATAAATAGTAGAACATTAACTTAATATCTTAAATGCATATTTAAGATTGTGTTAACCAGTAAATAATACATTATAAAACTAGTGCAATCAGTATATACTAGCATAATCAATTAATAAATATGAATAAAAAAATATTTTTTTACATTATATAAATTTTCATATTTTAAAATATAATATGCTTATATACAACCACAAATATACATATTGTATAGACATATTCAAAGGTTTTAGGTCATTATGTTTTTTAATTAAATACTTTTATGACAATAAAGACTTTTATACAGTTGCAAAAATAATCAATTTCAAATAAGCACTGTTCTTTTGAACTCTATATTTAATACAAATCCTGACAAAATGTATCCCAGTTTCTACAAAATTATTCAGCAGCACAAGTGTTTTCAACAATAACAGGAAATGTTTCGTGTTTCTTAAACACCAAATCAGCATTTTAAACTGATTTCTGAAGGATCATGTGACACTGAAGACAGAACTCTTCAGTGTCACATGAATGGCTGCTGAAATTTCAGCTGTCACGACAAGAATTCATGAAAATTTTAAATGCATTAAAATACCAAACACTTATTTAAATGTGCAATAATATTTTACAATATGAATGTTTTTACAGTATTTTTGATTAAATAAACTATACTTTGCTGTGCAAGTGCATAAGAGACTTATTTCAAAAACACCCATATAAACATATTATTTATATATATATATATATATATATATATATATATATATATATATATATATATATATATATATATATATATATATATACATATAAATTAAGAGTTCAGATGCAAAAGCCTCTAAGTGCTGTCTGAAATGTTCTTCTAAAATTATAATTTTTCTCAGGCTGTTTATGTTAAGTTAATTCATTTTAATTGCAATGAAAGGAACCTAGTCATTGCCATTAAAGTGAAATAACTGAAGCCTGACAACAATGCTCATTTAAGAAGACAATTTGGCACTTAAGAGGCTTATATATATATATATATATATATATATATATATATATATATATATATATATATATATATATATATATATATATATATATATATTAAAAGGAGATCTTACCTGTAAACATCAGAGTTGTAGTGTTAGCAACCGAAAACACAATCAAGCCAACTATATTAGAGGTAAGGCCGACCAAAGCCACCCAGGAGTCCTCCAGACAGCACTGCATGGCCCTCAGCCCCATCAGGCTAGTGAGGTAGGCCAGATGCTTGGCCGCAGAGCCATAACCGATCAGCTCTGGACCCCAGCAGAGTGGCGCGCTCAACTCATACAGCACATAGAGGTCACTGCAGCCGAAATGTACAGACACCACCAAAAAGAAGCAGAGAGTGTACAACCAGAGTTTAGTTCTGCGCCCCTGCGGTGCCTCAGATGCATAGAGGCGGTAGACGGCCTGGTGGTGCCTGGTGGAGAGGAGCTTTGCCTCTGGGTCAGGGGTGACCGTTTCAGGCACAAAAAGGTATGCGTAAAGGGCCGTTGCAAGATTTGTGGCCAATACCAGCCAGAATGGGTTGATATACCTAGAGGGTAACAAACAACATTGTTTACATTTTTTTTTTTTTTTATCTATGAAATGTTATGTATGAAACATTGATAAGTACCCTTGTGCCCTTCGCCACTGTCCTCCGATGATGCTCGCAAACATACCAGCCAATCCCAGACAAGCCTCAAGTATCGCCACACGAAAGGTACGAGAACCCCTGGCACTTGTGTCAGCCACATATGCAAAGCAACCGGCCAAAATGGCATTGAAGTCCCCAGACAGGCCGCTGCAGATTCTCCCAATGAGGAACCAGAACACAGGCAGCTTCAGGTACATTACAATCAAATACACGGTCGCCTGAACAGCCAGGCCAAGGGAAGGGATGATCAGAACGAGACGCCGACCTGCATGGTCGCTCCAGGAGCCCAGCAGGGTCACCATGATCAGCCCTACTACAAATCCACCCAGATTGATGTACAGGCTCCAGTGTGCAGTCAGAGTCTCCACTTCCTAGATGACGGAAACAAAAGACATATTAAATCATCTTTTATGACACTTTAGTGTTTGTTAGAGTTTACTTTTTGGAAACATTTACTGTAGTCTTTTTAGCAGGCTACTTGACGCAGCAGCCTCCTTTTGTGAGAGGGTTTTTGGCTAAATATTTTGGTAAAATGAGTCACAAATTTTTAATTCACTAGGAAAATTAACTGGTTCATGTATAATTTGTTTAAGAATCAGACTTAAATGGTGCTCCAATTTGTTTTAGTCCATTGTTGTGATTCACTAAAAAAGGACAGATTCATAAGTACCATTTGTTCAATAATGTACTAGACAGGTTGCACTATAAATTTTTGATTTACTGAATAAAAAACAAAAGTCTCACAACGTTAATTCCTTTGGGAATCAGACTTCATTGGTAGAGCATAGCCTACTATATGTTTTGATTCACTAAAAAGAACCGACTCACAAGTCAACCATTCGTTCGGGAATCGAACTAGCTACACTGGTAGCGCTGTATATTTTCATTCTTTGAAAAGAGCGGCTCAGAAAAGTCACTCGGTCGGGAATCTAACAACACAGTAGAGCTACATTTTTAATTGACCGAAGAAAAAGCAGCTCATGATAATAATTTATTCAGGAATAGGACTACACTAGGTGGGATTCATTGCATGTTTTCGAATCCCTAATTTTTTTGTTGCTCAGAACAGAAGTGTGATTCGTTTCAGGAATCGAACTGGTAACGCGTAGCATACGATTGGTATACTGGAAAATAACTTTATAACAAAAGTGCTGAAGCGGCAGATTTCTGAAAAAAAAAAAAAAAAAAACCCCGCTCTGGGTTCAAGACCCAGATAAAGTGTCAAATATCTGTTACCTTCTGCAGAGGATCTTGGACTGTAGATGCATTACATCCCCCTCCCTTTGTTCCATTATATCCCACATCTTCACTGATACGATCCCACAGGTACTGCGTGTACAGAGGCATCTGGAGAGCTATGGAGAACGTGGACAGGAACATAACGGGCTCCACGGTCACAGAAAACGGACACGAACACGGCGGTGAACGTTTGTTTTGTGGCACCTTAAAACAAAAACAGACTTTGCTGGAGTCACTCGACTCCAGGTCCTCCGCAATAATAGCGACTGTGTCTGAATCATCCATGATTCAAAGCGTTTAGAGTCCCAATATCTCAATCACACTGACTACGACAAAACTGTTGACATAACCAATCTGAACAAACAGTTATTGCAAACTGCTGACAGTGACTGTTACAGAACGGAAGCTGCTGTGTTTCCATGCAGTTTGCTGTGCTGCTGTCGCCCCCTTCTGATACTCGTTGGAAAAGACTCTTGGTAAATACAACAGCGTAATAATAGCCTACATCCATAGATTAAACAAAATCTTTTGCCATTTATTTTGTAAATCATTTTTATAGTATTTGTTGTTTATTATATTTCAAATAACAGTAAAAACCTGAATTTTCTACAAGCATTTCGTATCAGATAAAGCACAAACCTATTGGGATTAGTGAACCAATTCTGTAATCAATGTGAAGCAGCAAATAGTAGAAATATTATTTATTTATTTAATTACATTCATGCCAGATCATGATTCAAGTAATAACAGGATTTTGAAAAGGAATGCACTTGGTTTAACCTCTCAAATGGGATTTATTTTTTCTCTGCAGGCCGATATATCGATTTCACTTGCTCAAGATAAATTACTCTCTTTGTGAAATCCAATTTCAAACTAATCCACTACTTGATATGAATAAGTAATTTACTTTGTGTACAATAATGATTAAGATAGCTTATTTATTTATTTATATGTGTATTTAACTGTATAGAATAAATAATTTGTTTTTGATTCTCTGAAATGTTTTATGGAATGGTAGTGGCTTTATTTTTTTATCAACTGCTAACAGTTTGAAATTCTGGGGAAATTTGACTTTATACTAAAAATGAAAATAATTTATTTTCAACAATTTTGTAAGTTGAGAATATCAAAGATAAAGAGAGGTGAAATCTAGTAAATTGAACATTAGTGTACCTCAGTGACATTATACTTAGAAAGTGCTTTCAAAATAACCTGCGGTGTCGAGTCATTAAAATGTTAGCAATAAAATTTATGTCACACTGTCCTCACATGGGAGTGCCATGAGAAAAACGTTTTTTTTTTTCCCTTTTCCTTTTTTTTTGTGTGGGACCTTCAGCTCCTCTGATAATATCTATGAGATCATGTTGCAGCGACAGAGAGAAAGACAGAGAGATGACTATACCTCTTTTAAGTGCACTTTGTCATTTGATGAGACCAAGGTAATGACAGCTCCTCATTAAAGACAGATTACACTGACAGATACGAACACTTGACCTTTATGAATGGTTTTCCAATAACATTCTTCATGTTCTCAAGGAACATGACATGATTCTGTGTTGTCATGAGTATTTCAGACAAGATATTTTATTGTTATATTACACAGTTTATCAATCAGTAACACACACACACACTTGTTTTTGTGAAAAGTGGGGACACCCCATAGGTGTAATGGTTTTTATACTGTACAAACTGTATATTCTATCGCCTTACACCAATCCTACGCCTAACCCTAACCCTCACAGGAAACTTTGAGCATTTTTACTTTATCAAAAAAAAACTCATTCAGTATGATTTATAAGCATTTTGAAAAATGGGGACATGGGTTACGTCCCATAAGTGTCATACCCATGTCATTATACAGAGTTGTGTCCTGATATGTCACAAAAACAAGAGCATACACACACACACACACACACACACATTGGTGTAGAATTTACCTCAATTAAAAATTTCTAGTAAATTTACCTGCCTTACATGCTGTACGAGGTTCATCTTTCAACATTTGGGTAAATTAAGCAAATCTTTGAAAATTTGATAATCATGTTCCTAAACCACCATTAACGTAGAGATGAAGATATTCTTTTTTTGAATGTCCCTTTGACTGAATAACTTGAATAACCTTTACTAAAAGCCCTTGATCTCATAATAAAATAAACAAAATGTTAATAGCTCAGTGTTTATTTACCATTAACTCTGTCTTTGTCTCAAACTGTGGAATCAATAGTTTGTCTCTCCCTCATTTATTCCTTTGCTCCACCCATGCTGTCAGTTTGTCACACAGTGGGAAAAGAGCACTGCAAGTTTGCCAGAGGCCTTTTCATTTTAGCTGCTGTCTTTCATCCTTTTACCTTTATAAATGTAAGCATTGTTATAACAAAAGATTTGTGGTGTTTGACTTGAACTTAGAATTTTTGAGTGATTTCCTCTTCATGTGCAAGACATATTTTGTTAAGTATGTTTTCAATCACTTTAAATTTGAAGCCCTGTGTGTTTTACTTCTAATATATTGTTAAACTGTTACTGTTTATGGTATAGCCTCCGGTCTAAAGTGTTTGTTTGTGTCAATGTCACTCATTTTTGCACCCATTGACAGGAAACCTCATTGAATTTTTAACCTAAGGTGACTTTGGTCATTCCTGTTATACACCTTCTCACACTATTTCTCACCTCACTTTGGTGACTTAAGTGTGGAACATATGTGATATGGGAAGGTAAGGAAGGGTTCTATACCTGCAGTCCCTGCGGCTTTCTGTTGGGATGAGCCTGAACGTGTGATATGCTGCCAGCACTGATGGTACAACTGCCCTCACCATCACAAACCCCAAGGGCCCGATTGATGAGTAAGAACTACATTAGGAATCAAACATGTCTTCACATCTCTGTTCATAAAGAAATATATATGGTATACAGTATAGCACCTTGACAGGCTGTAATTTCAACAGAGTTTATTAAGCTGAGTATTATGTCTAATATGATGGAGCTCAGTTTGATGTCATACAGACGTTTCTTTGTAATGGCCGCCAGCCAACTCAGAACGGTGCAGATCTTCTAAATGGCCTACGGCTTACTAGAAATCTTGGAGTTATTGTCAAAGAGATCAATAAAAAACAAACAAATTAAAAACCAATTAAAAAAGCAAATAAAAATACAAATAAAATAAAAACTAAAGCAAAAATTATAAACATGGCATACACAGGTTAATATAAATATTGCAGGTATTGTCAAAGAGATCAATAAAAAAACAGTTTTGTTTAGCTGTTGGATTTTTTGTTGTATTTTTTTGCTTTTGTTTCATTGTTTTGCTTAACTAAAATCAATCAAAACTGCAGCAAAACAATCTATCAAAACAAGGTAAAACATAATCCACATAAAAAATAATCATTTGAGAGAGATAAAGATAGATAGATAGACAGATAGATAGATAGATAGATAGATAGATAGATAGATAGATAGATAGATAGATGGATGGATAGATAGATAGATGGATAGATAGATGGATGGATGGATGGATGGATGGGTAGACTAACAGTAAAAATGAGCAAACATGGACACTCTTGCTGGTCATGCATCCTTTTCCAGCTTCAGTGACCTCTACTGATGTCTGATGTGGACCAAGTGGAGAGGACAGAAGGCAAATCCTTTCATGCAATGATATTTAAATTAGAATTTGAGTGGATGAGTGTAGTGCAAGGATGAGATTCGATAAGCTGTGCACGGTGGAGGTGGACTATAAGCACTGTTAACCCCTGGATCCACTAGTAAATAATCTGTGATAAGCACTCAGGTAACTCGAAACCATGAATTCTGAAGCTTTTATTTTATTTATTTATTTTAAAGATTTTAATTTTGGGGATGGGGGGGGGGGGGGTATTTTTGCCTTTATATACTTATATATTTAAGTAATAACTCTGTTACCATTCTGATTCTAGGAAATTAATGAACTTCACAGCATAGCTATTTTGACGATAAAGAGAAAATGTATAGTTGGAATCACTTTCAGAATGATTTTTCCCGTCTGATAAACAATAAAAACATTGACAGCCAATCAGAATTAAACTAACAGGAAAAACAGAGATGCTTATAATAAACAGAAAGCTAGCCATCAGCTATTTGTGTTAAAGTTAATCTAGTTATCATTTTCATTCTTTTTTTCAGTTCCTGTTCTTTGAGTTAGCAAAATGTATTTTCACAAGAATTATATTGACTGCAGCACTTTTAAGAGAAAAACCTGACCTCATCTGCATGTCTCAGGCAAAATTGCAGCTCAGGTATGCTCATAAATACATACAAAAGTTTATGGCCATCAAGTTAAGCCAAATGCGAACACCCAGCTTCATAAATCCAGGTGCTGCAAGATTCTTTTTTTTTTTTTGAGCTCATTAAACATCTCGCTGTCACCCTTAACAAAACTGCAGAATATTTCAGTCATGAGAGATAATATGAAAGCTAATATTTATGAGAGCTAATAGTTAAGCACGTTTGATATTTCATATATTCCATCTGTTCGTTTTTCGGAGAAACATAGCAGCAGAGAACCAGTATTCAGGAATGTAATCTTCCAGATTTACTGTCATACAGTCATTTAAGATAAACATTTTCTTGATCTACATAAATACTTTCTGATTTCCAGCATACTACTGGAGGAATTATTTTAAAAAGGTATTATTTTTGTTTGTTGACTTTGCATGAGTTGAGATGCCAAACCAGGGAGCAGGAAAAGACTAGCAGAAATGTCTCTGTCAAGTATGCTTTGTCGTGCCATATCCTGGTGCCAAACTATTCACCATGATCAGTTACACAGCACAGGGCTTAAGGCATGTTTTTTCAAGGATTTATTTGCAGAGCATACAGAATCAAGACTAATCAAAGAAGGATAACTTGAAATATAATATAGAAATGTAATGTATTGTTTTGAATAACTGCTGAAACATGTCTTGGATTTATTGCAACATGTTAAAGGAATTCAACATTTCTGCTATTTCTGTTGGCCATCTATTCAGTTCAGATAAATTCAATTCACATCTATCTATCTATCTATCTATCTATCTATCTATCTATCTATCTATCTATCTATCTATCTATCTATCTATCTATCTATCTATCTATCTATCTATCTATCTATCTATCTATCTATCTATCTATCTATCTATCTATCTATCCATCCATCCATCCATCCATCCATCCATCCATCCATCCATTTATCCATCCATGTATTCCTGTATATAATATAATATAATATAATATAATATAATATAATATAATATAATATAATATAATATAATATAATATAATATAATATAATATAATTTAATATAATATAATATAGCACATGTGAATGTATTTGTATAAAGGTATTGTTTATTTTATTTTTCAAATATTTTTACTGGGACAATTTATAATATAATATTATGTAATATAAATGTGCCAGATTCAGCCAAAAATATTTTGTTAATATTATTGATATAAAAAAACAAAACCACCCATTTACACTTTAAAAAAAAAACATTTCTCAATTAGTTATTATAATAATTAAAATAAATGGTAAGTGCCATTGAATTAAGCATGAAGTTTTGAAGAAGAAAGACTGAAATAGTATTTTTTGTAAAACAATCTAAAACAGATCATATCTCAGAAATAAATAAACACTTAATTTAAAATGTTAAAGTAAAACCACATGAGGAAAAACTAATATTGACAATTTCTACATTCTGTCATTCTGTCTCATTCCTTCTAGTTTTGATTGCCTTACATGAACAAACCCCGAGCAGCAGCGTTGCATAAGCCCTTTAGTAAGTGATTCCCTTTGACTATCAATATTTTTGCTTCTCTCCATCCCAACCCTCTCCCATTCACATTAAAATATGATTTTAATACAGCAGCTCAGGAGGACTGAGGTTCTGCCTCCCAGGTTCACAAGGAGGGTAGGAAAAGAACTCACCTGTACAGACATTTATTTTTCCCTCCCTCCCTCTTGCTCTTTCTCTCTCGCTCTCTCTATAGATATCCCTCTCCGTTGTTTTTCTTGTCAGCAGTCAGTCATTATAAAAGCAGTGACAAGTCAGAGAGGGAATTTTGAGGAGATCCGCAGCTGGTTTGCAGGTATCTGTGTGGACTCGGACTGTCTAAGATTCACAACCTGGGCCTGGAAGCACCACACATACAACGGTAAGTGAACAATTTTGCTCTTAGTATGCACAGTCATCATTTTTCTCCATTCAGTCCATAATAGGATCAACACAGTGGTACAAATAACATTCTAGAAGAGATAAATCTAAGCTAAGAAGTCCAAAGGAAAGGAGTATGCAGTGTAAACATCTGTGGGATTTACTTTTCACTTACACAGATACTATAACACTGTATCCCGTTTGGCACCAATAAATAAGGCATCAAGAAATGTCCCTCGGGGGTTCTTGTTAGGCTTGTCTCCACCTGGATGAAATCTCCGCTGAAGTTCATCTAGAAAACAGAAGAGAGGTATACAGGGGAGAGAGAGAGAGAGAGAGGGCAAGGCAAGGCAGGTGCAGTCAGATTCTATCGGGTCGTCTTCCTATGGCTGCTGAAGTTCGGCAGAGTGCCCATTTTCTCCAGGACATGATTATGGATGTGTCTGATATAACATTTAAAATATGTTCTCATTAGCTCTGAGAGAGGCTCCCAGCTGCCAGTGACCCAAGTGTGTGTAGCTGCGCGCACACGTGTGTGCACATGTGTATGTGTGTATGGGAAAACCTGTTGCAGCAGGTCTATCCCCTGTGGGTTTGTGGCTCCCACAGGTTGGCTAGGGGCCAAATGGACTGAGCCTTTTACAATTTCCCAGTTAGAAGCTCAGAGCTGAGATTTATTTTATAAGGTATTTGTTATAAGATTAATGCAATTCATTATTTGATGAGTAATGTTACAAAAATGTGATCACAGATATGGCAACTGAGATCTAAAAACCTTGTCATATTGTTAGAGTGTTAACTGATCATTTCTTATTACTGATGCCATCAAAATAATAGAGCTGTCAAACATCGCCATCACATCCAAAATAAAAGTTTGAGTTTACATACTATATGTGTGTGTACTGTGTATATTTATTATGTATATATAAATACATGCATGCATATATATATAAAAAAAAAAAAAAAAAAAAAAAAAAAATATATATATATATATATATATATATATATATATATATATATATATATGACTTTGGACCACAAAACCAGTCTTAAGTCGCTGGGGTATATTTATAGCAATAGCCAAATACATTGTATGAGTCAAAATTATTGATTTTATTTTACGCCAAAAATCATGTTTCATGAAGTTATTTTGCAAATTTCCTACTGTAAATACATTAAAACGTAATTTTTAAATTTAGTATTATGCATTGCTAAGAACTTCAGTTGGACAAATTTAAAGGCGATTTTCTTAATATTTAGATTTTTTTTTTGCACGCTCAGATTCTAGATTTTCAAATAGTTGTATCTCAGCCAAATATTGTTCTATCCTAACAAATAACCATACAATAACCATACAATAATTGAAAGCTTATTTATTCAGCTTTCAGATGATGTGTAAATCTTAATTTCGAAAAAATTTACCCTTATGACTTATGTTTTGTGGTCCATGGTCACATTGTGTGTGTTAAATATATACATGCACATGCTATTTGTATATACATAATAAATATACACAGTACAGCCACACATATTATGTAAACATATCTTCTACACATTTTCATATCTGTCTTATTTATTTGATTATGCTGGAAGGCTACTGACATTTCTATCAGGTGCAGGGTTTGGTTGTTTCTACAGTACAGAACATCTCTTAATTAAATTTTCCCAATAAACACTAGCATTTAGCAGCTGCTTGTCACCATTTACTTTCACTGTATGTAAAACAGCAGCATCAACACTCCGCTGAATTTTCTCCGGAAAAAATATATATACAGGATTGGAGCGACATGAGGGTGAGTAAATGATGACAGATTATTCATTTTTGGATGAACTGTCCCTTAAGTGAAGATTCTGCAATTTGACTACATATGGGGAAGTAGGAAGTACTACATCTAAGGTTAAAAAAAAAAAAAAACCTTGTATTTCCAGTGAAGTGGAGTGAAAGTGCTGTTGTAGACATACGGGAAGAAATCCTAGCAATTACTTGATGGATGACGGTGTAAAGGAAGATGCACAGTCCATTTGAAATGCCACTCAAATGTGATGAAAGCAGTTTTAGTGCAGGGGTGGGGCTGTATGGACATGCAACAGACCAGATCAAAGTGAGATAAATGTGATCATATTGAGAGAGGAAGCAGTGTTAAAATGAAATCCTTTTAGAATATAACTGTTTCAGCACTTTTATTCTTACTCACTCCAGATGATCTTCACACACACACACATACACACACACACACACACACACACACACACACACGCGCGCGCACACACACACACTTATATTAGATGATTATATAGCATGGCTTACTGACCTCATTCAGCTTTCTGACCTTTGCTTGATGCTGATGGAAAAATATAATAAAAATATAAATATAATAATCTAAAAAAACACTTCTCAGTGTGCCAAATCAAATACATTTCAATAAAAAATTCATTCAAGCACAACCCGATCAATTGATATTAAATAAGAACCCACTTTTAATTTTGCAGCATGTTTTGAGTTGTACTTGAGTTGGGCCAAAAGTAGTAGTAAAGCTCTTTATGAGTTCAGGTTCCATACAGGAATAACTGAATTTATCCTTCTTTAATAAATCAAGAAAAATTTAACTTAATCCCAGAGGACATATTAACATGAGCTAAATCTTATTTGGTTTCATTTGAAGTTAGACTTGATTAAACTGACCTCAAAGCAGTGATTAACTGAACTTAAATCTAATCATGCAGTATTCTTTTTTTTATTTTTTTTATATTATCTTAGGATTCTGCTAAGAAAGAAAACAGTCCACATACAAAACCATCAGTCTAGTTATAAAACAAGCATCCCAACAATATGACAATGATATCAATTATCTGCTTGAGCCAAGACGGTGATGGCCGTAAATGTCCAGTCAGAAGCATAGAGCTGTGTAAATATACTTTTATTAAATACTTAATTTATACATTTCAGTTATTTGATTATTTACAGTAAAAGACTTATAAAACACACACTTTAAAAATGTATATAGCATAAAATATGGTAATCCTGCCCTATTTGCTTGCCCAATTCTCTTTTAAACACACACACAAGCACCCCATGACCTTTTTGCATATTCAGCTGTTTTCTCTCAAGAAATAACTTGTATCTCAACCATCACAGGTCAAATGATCAGATTAAAAGTCACAGTGATGGACCATAAAGGCCAGCTCAACTTCCTCTCCAATACCGAATTACACTCTATGTTTCAGATGGAGCAAAACTCCCCCATCTCCATTTCATGTCACTAACACACTTCTGCTTCTCTTTCATGGTTTGTTGATAATTTTAATGAGTTTTTGGCTCAAACAGCACAGTCTGCTGACAGAAAGTGAGAGCGGCCTGAATTTCCCGGAATACCGGATACTTATGTGGCCTTATGTTTTACCTGTTTATGATCAGATAGCAGCCAGGGCAGTGAAATACAGCAAATCGGGCCTCTTTCACTGCAAAAGTGAACATAGACCAGCGCTGTTGTAGAAAAAGCATTTGTAGACAGTTGAAAAGGGATTTTCATTACAAGCAGTTACACAGGTATGGCACGTAAAACTGTAGGTTTGCCCAAAGGCCAAATAGCTAGGGAGACAGATTGTTTGGAGACATGAAAAATGCCTTAGGAAAAAATGACTTAAGGTTGATTGTTGCGGTAATAATGTGCAAATATTCACAGTAAGATGCTTTTGCATTAACTGGATGTATTTGCATTAATGTGTAACTGGGTATATATTCCTATGTTGTGAAATGTGCTTGAAAACAGGACCATGTGTGCCCCCAATTAAGCAAGGGTCAAGCCAACAAGCATGACAGCATTCCTCTGTCTAACACCACAGACCCTGACACATGGGTGTGAAAATGTTTGAGGGTAACCTACATTGCTGCAGGTTTTTTTTTGGGGGGGGGGGGCATATTTGCATATTACAGTTTCTCTATTTGGGCTAATTATCAATGTATACTTGTGGTATTTTGAAAAGCAGGTTGTAGGGACGATGTCCTCTGAGTCCCAGGGCCTGCATTTCCCATCTGTAAGCAGCAGCAGCAGCAGCAGCTCACCGATTCCTTCTCCAGGCGACACTCAGTCCTTCGACCATCTAGGGTTGCCCTGCATTCAGATGCCAGAATCACAGGTATTAATCATTGCATTTTGGGATTTGTTTTCATTTTTCAATCAATTTTGTATTACTTTGTTTTGAATTACGTCATTTTATAGACTTGTTTTTTTTAATTCTTTTTACAGAACTATCAACCAGTCAATAAACAGGTAGGTAATAGACAGACCATGAATGAATAAATAAGATGTTTTATCTTTCTACTTACATTGTAATACAAAGTAGATAGATAGATAAATAGATAGATAGATAGATAGATAGATAGATAGATAGATAGATAGATAGATAGATAGATAGATAGATAGATAGACAGATGTTGAAAATGTTTTGGAAAAATGACATATAAGGTAATCTATCTTCTGTATGTGAATCCAGATGAAACTGTCTGATAAGTCCAGACTGTTCTGTAGTTGCCGCTTTTTAAAAACTGCTGCTCACCAGCTGCTCTGATTATGACACTGTGTCATAATTATTACGGTTTGATGAGGACACGAACCCCTGCACAAGGCACTATTCAAGGACACAAGACCCCAGGGCAGAAATAGAAGTATTTCATCCTGCCTTTTCGTCAAATCCTTTTGATTTAATATTAATTAATTATGGCCCCCAGGGAAGGCAGTATGTCACATTAAATGCTTTTATGGACTCTTTAGCAGATGAAAGATCTTTACGTGCTACTGCATTTCCTCTTGGAAAACTGCTTGATGTTAGAGTGCATTAATTAGAAATGAAACTGCAGTGCGGCTTTACACAGAATATGTTTCACATATATTGATACCATAAAATTTTAGGTTGTATGAAATGTCTTATTGATGCAGGTTTGATAGAGGTTTTTACATGATTTTGTTGTTTAATCTATAGTGTCACCAGAGCAATGTTGGAGAAGGGTTTGCACCGTACTCCCAAAGAGAAAGTGTTCCCTACAGGCAGAAGAGTGCTGAGTGCTGTCGTAGACACAGTGTAGACGGAAGCCCTGTTGGACAAGAATCTGGCCTAATGGAGAACAATCACTACCATCCATACAGGCGTCAGTGCAGCGAAGGAGCCATCAGTGAGGTTCAAACCTTCAGTTGTTTTAGAAGAGCTGGATTGGTTGGAAAACTCACCACAACTGATGGAATGGAGGAACATTCCTCTTGGACTCCGCTGAGCACTGATGTGGAGACCACCAGTGTCATGGTGAGAATGAGGGACTTTTTAACACAAAAAAGTTAAGATTTCTTGTTCAGGTGAAAAATTTTTTTTTTTTCCACAAAATATTATTTTAAGCCATTTTCATGTTAAATTAGAAATTAAGTAGACTGTAAATTGTAGCTTTAGAATTATTTGATTTGATTCAACATAAAAGTTATTACACATTAACATTTAGGCTACAATGGCCTAACATAAACTATGAAACATAAAAATGATTTGCGAAACATCTCAGTATTTTTTGTTCATACAATGAAAGTCATTGGTAACAAAACAGCCTTGTTACCAACAGTCTTCAAAATACCTTCTTTCATGTTCCACAAAAGAAAGTAAATCATTCAGGTTTGAGTAAATGATTTTTAATTTTTTATTATTATTATTATTATTTTTATTTATTTTATTAAATGATGCTCTAAATAAGAAACTAAATCTTCCAGCAGGTGGTGGTAAATGTCTTTATGAGTCATTCATTCGAATGTCTTATTCATTTAGGAATTAAGTAAACGGCTCTCTTTATGAATTGGCCTTTGATTCATTGATTCACACGATTCGTTCAAAACGCAGATTGATATAGAAACTAAACAACGCTGTGGTACTTGGAGATGCGAAACAATTCTGCTATGGCCCTGCATCAGATTGGTCAAAAGTCAACTGTGTGAAATGTAAGATGACGTACATATTTGGGGGCAGGGCCAGTGAATTAACTGTGTTTAAGTATTTTAATTGCGTTATTTTTTTGATAACTAAGTTAACGTGTTAAACTGACAGTCCTACTAAAGTCAAGATAACCTACATGGCATGAAAGCTCTTTTAAATTCTTGCCAGGGGCAAAAGACATGGAAAGGAGAAAAGCCAGGCAGATGTGCAAGCAGATGTCCTTATTACACTTTCTAAAGACACATTAATATATGATATGTCAGCATTAAGTAGATCCTGGTCTTTTCTTGGGGCAGGGAACTCAACAACCCTACAATGAGCCTCAGATGAGCTCTGAAGAACCTCCCAGCTACACGTCAGTGAACCATCAGACATACAGTCCCGTCAGTCCTCAACAACATCAGGTACACCTGATAGTGACAGAGTGAAAGAATGTGTGATATACTGGTTATTTAAACTAACATTCAAAGGTTTTGGGTTAATAGAATTTTCTATCTTTATGAGAAATCTCATATCTCACCAAATCAAAAATACCGTACAGTAAAAACTGTAAGATTGTGAAATATTATCATGTGTTTTCTATTTAGAAATATTTTAAAATGTAATTTATTCTTGCAATGGCAAAGCTGGATTTTCAGCACCCATTATTCCAGTCATGAGTGTCACATGATCCTTTAGAAATCATGTTTAATTGATGCTTAAGAAACATTTCTTATAAACAATATTGAAAGCTGTTGCATTAAATCTTTGTGGAAACCATGGTGTTATTTCATGTTTTTTTTAGAAATAAATTAATTTTAATTTGAAATAAATTTCTTGGTAACATTATAAAATCTTTAGTGTCACTTTTGATCATTTTAACGCATCCTGCACTTTTAAACTGTAATGTATGACTATTTATAAATTATAAGGAAGTCAGTATGACTGCTGTATTAGCCTTGGCATGTGTAAGGTAGAAATGATCAAATGGTTTTGGATGCATGTTCACAGTCAAAACATTGGCAGGGAATTCTGCTACATCTTTAGACTGACAAATAACAAAGACTCACTCTTGTTCAATATGGGTGTAGTATGTAATTTTTTTTTTTTTTACTACTAATAACCACACTATTGTTTTTTATGTGTATGTCTGTCTCTAGTTTTACTCTTCAAGAGGAATAGACACTGTTTCACACTACTATAACCAAAGCCTCTCATCAAAAACATCTCAAGAAAATTCTGTCCAGACACTCTTCCCTAAACCTGTCTACTCTTACAGGTACGTCTGCGCACTTCAACTCTTCTATCCTGGTAAACGCAGGCATCTTTTCAAAGCAGCTCTTTCTCTAAAACATCTGTTCACTGTCATCTGAAACCTGTTAGCTCTAAATAGTCTCAGGGCCCAACATATTATACAAGTTTGTTTTAGTCAGACTGTCAGTCTGTGCATTAGTAATGGAGATTTTTCACTGATTCTTTCTGTAGGTTACATATAGTTATACAGTAGGTGGTGATAAGTGACAGTACAATGAGTAAGTCACTGAATTAATTTAAATTTAAATTCCATTCAGGAGCAAAACATTTACAGTACAACCTAACTGCCATTCTATTTAAAATTATTTTACTATTCTTTTTAAAAACTAAATTGCAGACAGCGAAACTATGTAACCAGCAGTCTGTAATAAAACGATTTGATTCCTATCATTATTCATGTGAATGTACTGTCGTTTTGGATAAAATTGCCCGCCAGATGCATAAAAATGTAACTTACACCACATCCAAACAAATCAAAATAAACCAATGCATCACAGTTTGATTGGTAATGTTCATTGTTGAACATTTCTTTTCAGTATTCTCATCTTCCTGGCTCTGAGGAATAGCAAAACAGGCAGTCTACCAGTAAGTGAGATCTACAGCTTCATGACAGAGCATTTCCCCTACTTTAAGGTAAACTGCACTACCGCATCTCAGAATAATTTTTACATCTAATATACTTTGATCTACAGTGATACCTTGGATCCCGACAGAAGCCTGTGCATGATTAATGTAACAAATACAGAATACAATCAGAGTTATTTACCAGGAGTAATTTCCTCAGGCTTTGTGGAAAATGCCTGTTGTGGCATGATCTTTATTTACCTGATGGTTTGGTTCACCCTCCTCTTGAAGCTGTGCTGGTAAAGGGATTTACAGTGTGACATTATTTTGGCTCATCATTAGGTAAACATGCAGATCCAGTGTTGATTTCACTGAGGGAAGGGCTGTAAGTTATAAAGATGATGGGGTTTCTGTGAACACCTTAGAATATTCTAGAAACCAACTTGACAACCTCTTCACAATGCCATAATGAACCACTATTTCATTTGTTATTCCTCAGACAGCACCTGATGGCTGGAAGAATTCTGTCAGACACAACCTCTCTTTGAACAAATGCTTTGAGAAAGTGGAGAACAAGAATGGGAACTCTTCTCGAAAGGGCTGCCTGTGGGCTCTGAACCCAGCGAAGGTAGAAAAGATGCAGGAGGAACTTCACAAGTGGAGACGTAAAGATCCCCTGACTGTCCGGAGGAGCATGGCCCGACCAGGTGCGCAAAGGGGTCAGATGCCAATAGGCAAATACTGTCATATTCAAGGTCATATTTGTTGGTCTGAACATTAAATGTGCAATCAATTTCCCAGATTACCCAAATTCACCTATGCATGATGATTATTTTAAATGCGTGTGCTCCTATCCTTTTATATAAAAAATATATATATATATTTTAATGCTAAAATGTTTACAAATGTTCAGAATAGACAAAGAAAGACAAAGTATTAAATATATTTCCTTTAGCAAAATACAAAGAGATCCACATCCAGGTACTTGCATAGTAAGCAAAATAAAAAGCCATTAGATGTCTCTTGGGAGTTCATGAATTATTCAAACAGTCCAAAATATAAAAATAATTGTTTTTTTTTTTAAGTATGCAGAGGTATATTTTTTAAAAGCTATGTAAATATATCACTGTTGAACAAATAAAAAGAAAAAGCACATGAAAGCAAAACTAATAATTACAGAAATTTAGAAAAATATATATCTTCATTAAGACCAGGATACGAGAGAGCATTCAATTTATTGAAACTGTCTAATTAAGAAACTTTCTCCATAGAATAGTATTTCGATCAGTAGGTTTTCTATAGACAGAAGTATGTCGATTCCCTTATGCATCCTTACTGATGGTTAAATAATATATATATATATATATATATATATATATATATATATATATATATATGTGTGTGTGTGTGTGTGTGTGTGTGTGTGTGTGTGTGTTGTATATTTTTTAAATGTTAAAGTGTTGTTATACATGCTCACAAAGACTGCATTTATTTGATTGAAAAATCAATTTAATGCATCCTTGCTGAATAAAAATATTAATAAATTAAAAAAAAACTTACGGACCCCAGATGTTTTAGATATTACACAATATTGCTTGTTTATATGGTAAAATATATATTTATATAATGTATATTAAAAATATTTATTTATGCTCATTGTTTTAGAGGAACTGGAACGTCTTCTTGGGGAGAGACCTGAAAAATTGAAGTCTCTTGGAGCTCACTTTAGTCTACCAAGCAGCCATACACATTCTCAACCTTTAAGAGTTGCCATGCATCCAGCTTACAGCCACCAACCTGTCCATGACACAAGCTTCCCGCATCAGCAGTCTCTCTACAACCTTTTACCCTCTCAAACTGTCATCCCACCTCCCCCCTACTTATCCCCTGGTCCTTTATCTTTCTCATACTACCCCCCTGTCACCCATCAGCCCAGTGCCGGACATCCCTCCAGTCCCAGGACAGGCTGCTTGGATTCCCCCTTACCAGCACACACCCCACCGAGCTACAGCACCGCCCTGCAGGCTGGTCACAGCGCTACAGCAAGCATGCAGGAGCTTCTGCTGGATGGAGAAACCAGTAATGATGTCGATGCATTAAATCCCAGCCTCACAGATCTACAAATACATGGTAAGATCGGGTTTGAAACATTGGGCACGTTTGCAGAGGTCGAGCTGCTTCGTTGTTCACGACTTGTTGTCTGTCTTTGTTTAAAGGGAATCTTTGGGAGGAGCTAAGGAACGACAGCCTCGCTCCGGATACTCTGGTAGTCATGGACGGTCTTAATCAAAACCGGGATAGTGTGGGGGTCTGTGGGGGTTTAGCAGAGACTGATGCTGGGATGCAAGGCAGTATTTCTGAGCTTTATCTCAGCGGGCTCTACACAACCCCTATTCCTCTGCTATGAGAAAAACTAAAAACAAATAAACCCGGCGTCATCTTTGCTGTTCAAAATAGAAAAAAAGTTTATATTTTTGAATGCCTAAAAGTATGATTTCTGTGCTAAATGGTGTGTTTGAGTTATACAAATGACGTTAATTTGAAAAATTCAGTCTAGAAATTATTTTTACTTTGAAATTGCTAGGACATTTCACAATTAGTTAGCGACAAAGCAGGTAACAATTTAGTAGAAAAACTAACATACTCCAGTAATCTTTATTTTAGTTACAACCTTTTTGACTCAGAGACCCCCATTATCTAGAAGAATATTTTAAGATGCTACGGCTTATCCTGATATACTAGACAATGGTTAAAGATAAGTATTTTTTACTCACAATTTCTACCTGATAAAATATTCTAGACCTTGGCATAACTAAAAAAAAAATAACGAATTCCCATGAAGTTATAATATTTCATTAATTCACATAATTTTTTGTTTTGGGACGTTGAATTAAAATAAGAAATATATATTTTATTTGTTGTTGTGTTAGCTTACTTTAATGCTTGTGTTAATCTTAAATCATTCTGAGGTTCCCTTATAAGTTTGTGGAGTCCCCCTTAGTGGGCTCTAAAATAATTCCATTGGTATTTTTGGAAATTCCAAAAAGTTCTGTAAGCATTTAATGCTCAAAATCACTTGAATGTGGCCTAAATAAAATCGTCTTATATTGTTTGTGGAAATTCAACAATATATTAATATTTAGTTGCTTTTGTGTGTTTTTAAGTGTAAAAGTGTTTGAATTAGTAATATTTTAATAAGGTGTTCTAGACTTATATAATTAGTATTGATTGTTGCATTTGCCATGGCATCCACTGGGGGATGTGGTTGCCTCTTTTATACTTTCCATAGCAACACACACTGAAAGCACTATAACAAAGTAAATCAGATCTCCTGAATTGCAGGATTTTACTAAGCATAGGTCACAGTTATTTTTGTTTGTCAAAATTCTTTAAAAGTTTCATTATACACCTGAGGTGGGCTCATCTGATCTATTGCACTACCATAACATAATCTTTAATCTGATGCATAAACGATCAAGGCATTTGTGTTATATTAATAGACTTTATACAGCAGATCAATGCATTTTGCTGTATTGGATGGATTTGAACATGTAGCATATAGCAATGTGTATTACTGTAAATTATTATTATTTTTTGCCCTTGGTTGTATCATATATTACTCTTTTCTACAGAACAATTAAGTTTGCAGTCAGTCAGTTTTTTTTTTTTATAAATCAAAGTTTTTATTCAGCAAGAATTTTGATTGTATTGATCAAAACCTTTTACATGGTTACGAAAAATGTATTTCAAATAATTATTTTTTTCAATTTATCTTTATCAATTTATATATATAAAAAAAAAAGTTTTGTCAGTGTTAATAATAATAAATGTTTCTTGGGCAAAATTACATTTTAAAATGTATTCAAATAGAAATAATATTTCACAATATTACTGTTTTTACTATAATTGTGAAAAGAAATGCAGCCTTGGACAGCATAAGGGATTTATTATTAAATATTCTTACCAGTCTCAAACCTTCGGATGAAATTGTAGTTAAATATTGTTTTATATGAACGAAACCACTATGGAGGAGTTTTATGTGTAAAAAAAAAATGAATTAAATCAAACTTATCATAATTTAAAGAACTATTTTTATTTCTCTCTTTTTTTTTGTTAAATCACATGAAACAGATATCTATCACTATCATTTGACAAAATTTGCTATTAAAATATGTGTGACAACATATATATCAATATAAATAAGAGCATATTAATATAAATAACATAGACTTACATCATCGCCCAAATTATGAAGATTCAAAAATTAAAGTGAGAAAAATAAAGCAAAACCAGGCCTATTTGTAGATACCAAAAGGAATCCCTTACTTTATACACTGCATTGGCCACTGTATCTTTAACCAAATCAACGTGATGCTCTTTTTATGCTTTAGAAGCCTTGAGCGAAATCACTGTATAAACAGTTGTTTAAAATTATTTGGCTTTGGGCTTTGAAAAACATAAAAAACAGAGCTTGCAACGAATGCACATGTGCACAGGCACACTCATATCCTCGAAGAGACAGTTTTCACATTTACACGATCCTAAGGAAATTGGTAGTACAAAGTAGTACTGGCCCATTTTGAGCAACATTCTTTCTTTCTCACACACACACATACATACATATCCTGAGATTGGGGTGTTTTTTTGTTTGTTTTAACCGAATGCATCATCACATATAAGATTAGATGACACTTTCAGTAGATGTTCCTCTGCCGGTCCACTGCAAATCAGTGCAAAAGGTGAGAATGACTTCCTACGGTCCGCCGTTGTAAGAATAATCTGCCTTACTGTGCATCACAAGCTTGTTGTCCACAAAGTAAAAGCTGTCAGATTGCGTCTCATAAGGGTGTAGGATCATTTCACGCACTATGGAGGGATACAAAAACACAGTGCCACAGATTAGGTCCAGCCAAAAGATCACAAACTGATTAACAGCAAACAGTTGATAAAAACATTTAGAGCTTACTTATATCTTCAGACAGTGGTGGGAACTCATAGATGTGTTCACAGGTGTTCTTACTGCTCGGGATGCAGAAACCAAACTCAAAGTCAAAGCTTTTCAGCAGCTGCCCACGGAAATAGTGCCTCTCGATCATTCGGAAGTTGTTGATGGGAACATCGCCTACAGTGAACTCCACCCTGTGGAGGTGGGAAAGGACACATTTAAGGGGACATGAAGATTTTTCTTATTATTATCAATGGTGAAAACAGTTGTGCTGCTTAATATTTTAATATCTTTATCTCACAATTGCCTTACTAAACCAATCAATTTTTTAATACATTTTTCTCTTATCATTAGTTATCTTTGATGATTCTTGTGTGTAGGACTAATGGTATCATATTTTCTTCTCATTACTGCCTTTGAAGATGGTTCACATGTTACAGTACAGTAACCTGTATGTTTTTTAAAGTATAACCCATTTATCTCATATCAAGAAAAAGTTGATACATCATAATATGACCCCTTTAAAGGTTAAGTCAAACAGATTCAACTGTGATTTCAGGCTAATTTTAGGTTGCAATTAAGATCAAGTGTAATCCTGACACTGATTACACTTACGTGGCGCCAACCTGGCGTAGTCGGAGAAAAGCGGGGGTGAACTGGTAACGCACAAAGCGCCCGGCATTCTGGTCAAAGTCCGTCCTGCCCTCCCCACTCTCTGTGAATCAGAAAGGGGTTGGCATTACCGAACAAGCCTTTGAAGGGCTCTTGTGCAGCGTATTGCATCTAAATGGAAATCAGGGCTTTATAGGAAAAAAAAATCTAAAAGAGCCTAGGATTTAAATGTGCAGTCTGTGTAGGTGGAGTGAGGAAGTGAATTTGAGAGGTCTGCTGGCTCCTTGCCTACCTGTTGTAGGGGGTTTGGTGATCTCAAAAAGAACCGTGCCTGTCTCCATGTCTCGGATTTTGAACCTGGTGAAGTCGATCTTGTGTATGTTCTGCTCTGGACCACAGAGGTAATCTGTGGGAACAAAAACAAACCAGGATGTGCCGTTAGTTCTGACTCTCATTAGGTCATCATTTGTAAGATAATGAAATAGGAAGGGATCATTAACACAATGTGAGTCTCTCCAGACTTGTCGTAACATTTCAAAATATAAAGCTAATAATTTTTAACACTGGTTATGTGTGTGTGACATGGGTCACATGCATCAAAGACATGCCTCAGGGCTGAGAGCCGTACCCTTGAGTGACACACTGCAGGGACAAAAAGAGCTATTTCTGTTCTCTCTGATGTTGTGTGGAAATGACATTGATGACGACCATACACCTTCTCGATTCATTACCTGCCTGCAGGGACTGATACTGTTTGGAAATACTGTCAGAACAACAGGAAAAGAGATATACTGACAGACAAACATTAATAAACATATGCCTATTGATTCAAAATTGAAGCTGTCTTTAACAGTATGATTTTGCTGTTTTATGTAAAAAAATGGCAGTTGGTTTGTGGTTTGCTTTAGTAATAATGTGCTGTATTATAATGACAATAATATAGTAGTGTGTATTCATTTATATGTATATCAGAGGGCTGCCTTTGTACTTTTGACTTTTATAATGGCTTTTCATGTTTATTAATTATTATTATATACTAAGTAATATTTTATGAAACAGTAGTAATTATTTAATGATATTATTTTGTATTGGGAAACAGTGTGTGTGTGTTTGTGACAGTGATTTTAGTTACATTATTCTGCCATTAGATGGAGACAAGTGACTGTTTTATGAGTGAGTCAGCAGTAAAGACATTTATATTTAAAGAAACTGAAACAGGGGTGGAAACAAGATCATATTTTTACTTTCGACAACACCTTTTAAGATGGCGGCCAACAAATGCACTGAGCAATGCTGTCATCGGAAATCATTAAAAGATGAAAGGATAGTACAACAAAGATACCGCTTTCCTCAGTGGACGTTCAAACTAATGTTTTATTGTGAATATGAGATTGAGCTGAAGAATGAATGATGTATCAGATGCACACTTGCTTAGTCCATCTCTCATCATACTCATACATAGTGAGCTTTTAAAACAGCTTTCAATGAAGCAACTCAATGTTCCTTTGTTACTAGTTCTAAAGTGATGTTTTGGAATTAGTACTGGAGGGTTGAGCTCAGCTGTCTATAGTATAAATGTCAACTGATTTTGAGTCTTTAGATTAAAATTTTATGGCAACCCATGAGCATAGCATTCCTCCCTGGACCCCAGTTTAAAAATCTAATGCAATGACAGTGCAACTTAACTGTCCAAATACTATATGTGGTGATTTATTTGTGGCCTGCAGTTAATGACTAGGGTCAGTCCAGTCTTATCATGAGTCCCTCTTTCCTCATGCCAGACTCCCAGAGGAGGCACATGAGGTGCGAGGAGCAGCTGTGTCAGCCCTCTTCTCCCTGGGATGGATTATACTTAAGAAGCTTACATTGTTCACCATCACATGGCACAGATTGGGAGATGCTAAGGGGATAACTTTTGAGAGGTCCATCTCTGCTAGGATGACACTGAAATGAGCTCCACACTACAGGCTGAGTATATCACTTCCTTCCCGTGGGACAGTGCAGACGCCCCACCTATCCTTTACCCAAGCTTCCTGTTAGTTAACAGATGGGCAACACTGGATTTAGCCAATCACTTGAGATATTTATAGCTCGTCTGTTTCAGAAGTCTGCCAAGCTGAGAAAGGGAAGGCAAAATACTTACATCTGTTCAGGCTGTTTTAAACAGCTTTATGTTGTGGTTTATCAATGAAATAACCATTTCATACAAGCATGAAAATAAATATGCAGATGGAATTAGTCGTTTTCAAATATGTCCCGATGAGATTGACACATTCGCACAAGAGCCGATTCAGAGCGGATCACTGAAACTTGAATAGACAAGAAACAGATACTTTGCATATTTCTCCGTTTTTTTACTGCACTTGCTTATACCACAAAACTTGCTTGTTATATCAACAATTTTATAGCTCTCAATAAATGGTTCAGGGAAATATTTTGCTATGTTTACTTCACCTCATGAATTGGCACACAATGGGACCAATCTACTGTATATGTGCTAACACTGCTGTGCGTGAGTGCAAAAATACAAATAGTCAGTGAAGAAGTAAAGAGTTACTACAGATGATCACAGTTCATGTCAACATAAATAAGAGTGCATACTTTTAAGTGTAAATCTCTATAATTTAAACTTTATTTAGTGAGTTGTATGCTTTAAAATCAAAAAGATAATCTGGACACAACGCAGTATTTTTAACATTAAATTAGCTGATAAAACAAACAAATAAACAAAAAAATACTGTTATCTAGTTATATAGTTCTATAACAACATTTTCATGCTGCAGGCGTCATAAGTGTAGTCAATTATTTTTTAATATTGATAAGGTAAAATATTAATATAACAACAAAATAATATATAATATTTTTATGGTGAATGCATGATTATAAGTGTAGTCAATCATAAATATGTTTGGCTGATACATTTTTAGAATAAATATCTAGTTTTCATAACTTAGTTTTCATGATGGAGGCTTCATTATTAGTGTAAATTTTTTTGATTTTAAAGCCCAGTGGTCCAATATCAGGACATTTGCCTGAAAAACCTCACATCAAGTGGGCAAAGCTCCTGGTTTGTTTATAAAGCATCTGCTTTATTTGTGAACTATAAAAAAGTGAAAATGTGCTATTGTTACTTTAGTTATTTCTGCTCGTTCCTTAAAGATTTATTTGCTTCTGTAACCTAACATAGCCAAGTCAATTCATTTATATAAAGCTGTATCTGTGTGATTGTTAGATTCTGTGACAAAACGTCAAATGTGTGCAAATCATTATCAAGATAGAAATATTCAGAGCAATGTGGCAGTCAAGTGTCAGTGTATCTTTCTTTCCAAGCCACCAAGGAGCCTCGCTTCACTGCTTCTAATGCTGTCACCTAGCAACATATCTTCTGAATCCAATCCAGGATAACTACCACCTGTTATTTTTGGGTAAACAAAAGGAACGGCTGCATATAACAAACACAGATTATGTTCGATCAAGCGTTCATTTATAAGACCACACAGGTTCATTTAGATTTATGAGGCATAATGTGCGTATCTAAACACCATATAATTCATCCTTTATTAGGATTCCAAACACTCTAAGAAAAGTGCCAATCGGAGCAATTAAACCAAAGTTAGAAGGATGTAGCCATTTGCTAAAATGTCAACCCATTTCCCTAATGAAATCGCAACATATATACAATTTTATCACTTAAATATACTCTGCATTCTTGTTTATAACAGTAACATGAGTTGAAATCTCCACTTTCCTAAGAACAGAAGCCTGTATCCTTAATCAAGAGCAGCTTTTATTTTTAAAGCGCTAAGCCAAGTGATTAGCCAGACATTGTTTTTTTTTTTTTTTTTTGTTTTATAAAAAAGAGTGATTTCTCAGCACTCCTCTTCCACGCATTTGTGCATATATTTATTCAAATAGATGTTTCAAAGCTCAGGATAAGAATACACTGTTTATTTTTACTTAAACAGCAATTCAAGTAAATACTGAAGCCTGTTTTGAGGAAACCTTCCCAGACAGTATGAGCTTCAGCAAGAGTAATAACTCTGTAATCTCACATGGACATAAAAACCTTCATTAAAAATAAATAATGGATGCACATGATCCCCTAATCATATAAGATATATGATATATTTAGCTATATTTAGATTCTGGAAAATTTGATTTTTGCAAAACAATCACACATGAGAATCAGTTAGGCTATCTCAGTTAACGGATAGGACTATGTAACTTTTGTATTTAATTACTTCTTTTTTTTTACAGACTTTTTAGAGGTCCTTTAAATTTTGCCATATGTGTTGTTGATTAAAACAAAAAATAACTAGCCTATATTTCATACCTTTTTTCTTTCTTTCTTTTTTCTTTCATACTACTTTATGAAATGCCACTGATTACAACTCAAAGTGATATCTTTGACTAGATGTTTTCATATGAACAGCCATTCATTAACTAGCCTACGTCAGATTAATACACAGTGATTACGTGTTTTGATTCACTAAAAAGAACCGGCTCAAAAGAGTCATTCATTCGCAACGCTGATGAACAGTCATGATGAAGGAATCACTCTGCGAGTATTTTACCACGGTGTTCCGTCGCTTCGACCATACATAATGGATATATTTCTGAATTCTCAGCCCATTCATCAGTTAACGTAATAACATACGTCGTCACTCTCAGTCAGTAGGTTACATGGAAATGTCCACAGTGTTGTTTATTTGCCAAGGAAGAGCCGAATAAACCATATCACTGGGTTGGCTCGGCCAAAATGAAGACCATACAAAGACGCAGACGCTAAATGAAATCGTTACATCGAAGTCACATTCTGAATGAAGACTTCCCATTTTAAATGACGTTCCGTACTTAGAATGTCACAGCGCGATTCTGAATAAAACACAAACCGCGAGAAACATGCAGGAGCGAAACCTGAAATTTAGCACTGGTAAATGTGCAGTAAGTTAGCAGAGCAGCTTGTGAGCGGAAGCTTCCTGTTAGAGAGTGATACTGATGTTACTGAACTTACTGTCTGTGATCTTTTGCAGCCCGAGTACATCCTCCGGCGTTATTTCTGTGCTTTTTAACAAAACCTCTTCAGTCGTACACGGGACACCCGCGTCGCAGCCTTGCTTGACTTTCATCTCTGCGATACGATGCTGCTGTTCGTGCACGACTTGCAGTCTCCGCAGCAAACCTCTCTGGCAAGGGCCGTTTGTTTGTTTGCTTGCTTCACCTCTGCTGTGTTATTCGTTGTCGTTATTTAACGCAGGCTTTTACGGATACAAGAATAGCGCATTCACCTCCCCCAGCCAGTTAGTCTTCGAAATATATTGAGATATTTTACTCCTTCTTTCCTATAGGGCGAGTGGCTCTCGCTCTGTAATCTGCCTGTCTGTCTGCTGCTGAAGGCATTAAAGCAACCACTTCATGTAAGCGAGCAAAACCCGAGAGAGATGAACAGTATAATTAACTAGCGGAAGGAAGTGGGTAGACGGTTCGAAAGTCACTTCTGTTATAAAGTAGCCTAGTGTTTGCTGTTTCTTTTTTAAATATCAAACACACACACACACACACACACACACACAGAAATTTTCTATCTATCTATCTATCTATCTATCTATCTATCTATCTATCTATCTATCTATCTATCTATCTATCTATTAACCCTTATGAAAATGAATTTTGGTTTTACTACTATTCATGAGTTTGTGTGCCCACACAGTCCACTTTTGATGGTTAATGGTAAACAAACTTGGCTTGCTGTCTTTAATGGAGGCTCGAACCTGAGGCTTCAGCTCAAGTTCAACCCCCACTGCGGTACTACCTGAAAAACAAAAATAGAGGAGGAGATGGGGAGGTGGAGGGATGCCGGAAGAATTGACGCCCTGGGGCCATGCAGGCTCCTCCCCAAAATGGCCCTATAGTTAAACCATGGTAACCACAAATTAACCATGGTTTTGCAACACTAAATGAAGCTGAGCCTCAGGTTCGAGCTTCCATTAAGTACGGCAAGCCATGTTTGTTTATTATTAACAACCAGGAATGGATAGGCAGGCAAGCTCGTGAACTATAGTTTAACCATGGTATTTGTAGTAAAACTGTGGTTATACAAATCAAAATCAATACAACAAAAAAAATGGTTACTATTACAGTTTTACTATAATAAAACCATAGTTAATTTTCCATAAATTATTTTTTTCATCAACCATCGACTACAAACTAGTGTGTATCAGTTGTTTACGTTTTTCTTGTTACCTCATTTATTATGCATGATGATAATATAAATAATGTATTCATCTAATGCGTTCTCAAGTCTAAACACTGTTAGTATGAGAGCAGAGCAATGAATTAAGGACACTGTACAATAATTGTGCTTTAAAGAGGTTATATGATGTTGCTAAAAATAACATTATTTTGTGTATTTGGTGTAATGAAATGTGTTTATGCGGTCTAAGGTTAAAAACACATTATTTTCCACATACTGTACATTCTTTTTTTCTTCTCAATGACCCCCCTTTCTGAAACATGTAGTTTTTTACATAGCGAATTGGTCTGAACAGCGAGGTGTGGTCTGACTGGCCAGCTATCCAGTGTGTTGTGATTGGCTGAATGCCTCAAGCGTGTGTAGGAAAGTTAACAAAGTAGTTTCGCTTTTACAATGAAAAACACAGCTTCTCCAGGATATGGCAACAGTAATAATAAAAGTTACACCTTCTTTCTTTGCTTGAACATTTGGGCAGCGTTTTGCAAATCTTCCCACAACACATGTGGGGCGTGTTAGATCAAGCCGCTTTAGGAGGGCGTGGTTGACTCAACTTTGATAAAGAATATCTCTTTGGATTAGAGACTTTAGTCTTCGCAACTTTACAGATCTTCTATGCACCAAGAGCTTGTAACGTTTCTAAGAGAAAGGAAAACTTGAAATTGCATCATACTGTATGACACCTTTAACATAGTTTATTTTTGTTTATTTATTTTCAAGTAAATGTGTTTTTAGATGCCAGCATCCCTGAGAAAGATAAAGTGTTGCAGGATCTCCTCTATTTCATAAATAAAGGATGACTGAAATCTGTACTGGGAACAACAAGAAAAAAAGCAGTTCTCCTCTTCCCATCCAGCCTGCCATGTTGAGAACCCTGATGGTCACGATACTGGTTGTGCATCACTGTGCTGTGATGATGCAGGAGAAGGTTGAGTATGCTGAAGTGCTGAATTACACCTATTTCTGGTTCAAAGACTATTCCCTGCAGGGTTTAGCAGCTTAATTAGAAATTGATTCTGATTAGCTTTAGGTTTTATTGTGTCCACCTGTCCATGCCATTTCTCGTTCCTTATGCCATCTCGAAGCAGCCTCTGGGATGCGTGTGCATGTCCCTTACTCTTCGCACAGACTGGATCTGGGGGTGATGTGCGCCCCATTCATTCCAGTGTTTGTAGGATCCAAATTCAAACAGGTACTGATATCCACGGTAGCCTGGATACTGATATCCAACCCACCTAAAGTAGGTCATAGGTCATAGCATATTTTAATTGATAAGATGACATCAAATAGCTACTGTAGGTAATTATCTTTTTGTAATATATAAGAGATGCTAAATCACTTACGTTCCACCATTTACTTGAATGCTGGCGACTCTGTCCTGGAAGCCGTAGCACCACAAACTTGGGATGTCCTCATCAGAAACCTCCATCTTACGACCATCAAAGTTCATGCATTCATACAGGCAGATCCTATGGTCCTGTGGGTCCTGCATGTAGAAAGGCCATTAGTGTGTTACTGTGTTCCTGTGTTGATTGGTTGGGGATGAAGTGGGAAATGGAGTGATGTAACGGTCACCCACCATTCTAACGGGCCGGACAGACATGAGACGATCACAACGGTAGCTGTTGGACCAAGTGTCCCAGCGTGGGTATTCGCCCCTCTCAAGCATGAACATCTCACCGGTCATATCCTGTTGTTCAAAACCTACCCATCTGAAAGATAGTAAAAGGCACATGTACTGTAAATGCTCTGTTTACATCTCATGCATTTACACTATGGAGAAAATTGTGTTTTTATGAAATAGATTTTATGATAAACAGTAGTTAACATTGGTTTTGTGCGATTGATTAGATGTGGAGTTAACAAATAAAAAGGAATTCTCCTTTATAACATTACCATTAAAAATTTTGGGTTATGGTTTTTTAAAATGTTTTTCTATTATGCTAAGTGCAGCTTATTTATTTAAACGAAAGAAAATAAATTAACCAACAAATAAATAAATAATACAACTGTAATAGTATGAAATAGTATTCTAATTCAGATGAATAAATGAAAGATGAATAGCCATTAATATTACCAGGATTTAAAATTTTAAAATGTAACTTTTTTTTAATCATTTAATTTGGCATTATTTTTTAATTCAGAATCATTCTAATATGCTGATTAGTTTTTAAGAAAGATTTCTTCTTATAATTATTAGTGTTGAAAGCAATTCTACTGCTTAATGTTTTTATGGAAACTGTAATATTAAATTCAATTCACTTCAACTTTATTTGTATAGTGCTTTTTACGATACAATCATTGCAAAGCAACTTTACAGAAAACTTTACAGTCACTTTTGATCAGTTTTAACAAATCTCTTAAAAATAAAAGTATTTATTTCTTAAAATAATTGTATCCAAAACATCTGAATGGTAGTGTACATAATTTTTTTTGTGTAATAATAATAATAATAATAGTAATAATAATAATAATCACTATCATCATCACCACCCCCATATATTTTTCTTTTTCTTTCATCTTATGATTATCATTATTAATGTCATGCATATGAATTGTCAGATGGGTACTCACGGCCCACACTCCACTCTGATGGAGCCAACACGATTGAAACCCTTGTCACAGATGTTACGACACTCTCCACTCAGCTCCATCATGCGCCCTTGGAAATTCTCATACTCAAACAGATATATCTGTTTAGAGAACACACAGTTAAGACAAATAATTCATCTTTGACATCCCACATTTAATGGCAATATTAGATGAAAAAGTGAGAATCTAGTAAGAACATGTTATCGGGCAGATTGGACTTACTCTGTGGGAGCTCTTTCCTGTGGCATAGCGACTACCCATACTTCCTTGTACAGCAGTGTGTGACATGGCTGAAGCTGTTAATAACAGAAGAGTTATTGAAGTTAAGCTTAAATAAAAGATTGATTCAAGATTAATAATTTGTTGTAATCACACACTATATAGACAATCATCATCAGTGTTGGGAAATCAGTTATGTAATTTTTTAAAAATGGTCTTTTATATAAAGCAATAAGTTTGAATCTTTCTTACTCAAATCAGTGAAATCACAAGAAGTTTATTTAAAGGGCAGCAAAAACTATACTGTGAAATGTTATTAAAATTTAAAATAACTGTTTACTATCTAAATATATATATATATATATATATATATATATATATATATATATATATATATATATATATATATATATATATATATATATATATATATATATATATATATATATATATAAATAAATGTATTATTTTGATGGCATTACTCCAAATTACTCCATTTACTACAAATTACTACAGCCATTACTCCAAACTGCAGTGTCACATGGTCCTTCAGATATTATTTTAATATCTAAATAATCTTTACTCAAATCAGGCAAAAACATCTAAATCTATATCTATATCTTTATGTTCCCCAAACAAGCTTATTTAAAGGACAGCCACTCTGAAATAACAAAAATTGGATTCTTATTAAATTTGATTTAAGGAAATAAAATAAAAACTGTAATACTGTGAAATGTATTACAGTAAAAAAAGAGTTTTCGATTTTTATATATTTTCAGTTATAATTTATTCCTGATGGCAAAATTGTCATTGCAGTAGTCTACAGTATTATTTATTAGAATTTATTCTAATATCTTATCTTTGTACTCAAATCAGTCAAATCAATAAAAAAAAATCTATCTCTATACATTCACAACAAGCTTATTTAATAGATTACAACTTTTTTGAAATGTTATTACAATTTTCTATTTAAAAATATATTTTTAAAACTCTTTATTCTTGATGGCAAAGCAGCTATTACTGCTGTCCTCAGTGTAACATGTTCCTTCAGAAGTTATCCCAATACCTAGTAATCTTTGTACTCAAATCAGTCAAAAACATATATCGCTATACATTCTCCAATCACAGCAAGCTTATTTAAAGTGTGGCCATTCTCAAATGTCCACCTCCCCAATCAAATCTCACCAAAATTTTGCAGTCAGGCACAGAGCAATGGAATGCAATAGGAGTGCTGGCAGAGGAAAGGATGCCAAGGCCCGAATGTAAAAGGGATCCAGGCTTCGAAAGGGTTTTATATACATATATGC
Source organism: Carassius gibelio (assembly GCF_023724105.1). Classification (NCBI taxonomy): domain Eukaryota; kingdom Metazoa; phylum Chordata; class Actinopteri; order Cypriniformes; family Cyprinidae; genus Carassius; species Carassius gibelio. The sequence goes on from NC_068410.1 coordinate 10,864,014, forward strand.
CAGCAGTACGTCTAGAGCAGAATGAGACCAGGCTATTGGCTAAAAGTGATGGGTGTTTGGAGGGGTTTGTAGTGCAGGCTCATCTCTGTGACCCTGCTGACTCTGCTCATTGCTTTGTTTCAGGCCGCGGCTGGATGTCTGATGTCTACCTCCATCAGCAGAAAGTGTGGCTCTCCACAACCCCTATCTCTTCAACTCTCTCTCTCAAACATGCACTCATTCACTCTCTACAGTATAGCAAGCAATGTGCTGACCTCAGTAGACTGGCCACAGACCTCTCCACTGAGATAAAGAGGACTTGTTGTGGTTGTGCGACGTTTCAGCAGTTTTATTTGGTGGTTACAGTTAAATTTTAATATGTCAATGATTTGGCGATTAAGTTAGGAGTAAAAAACAGATGCACAACATATGCCAGACTATTAAATATTAAACAATTATAAATAGTGATGCATGTAATCACTCACACAGTCAAAAGCATTTGACAATAAAAACGTTTGTCTCATTGAAGAACCACATTGACACTGAAATGATTAATCTTCTTATTTACTTGAATGCCATCATTCACACTCTTCATTTTACTTAGTCATGCACTTCCTAGTGCGACACTGGGCCCCATCCATGCAGCCTGCTTTGCATAAAGTCAAAGAGGTGGGCAGGACATGGATGTTGAATGGATGTGCTTGTAAGGGCCTATTGTGTATGTATGCATATGTGTGCGAGTATGTAAAGGCAGGTGGAAGTGGGTCTCTGAATCACTCTGTGCCTGTAACTGTGGTGAGAAGAGGGTAGACGAGTCTCAATGCAGGATAAAAATGGACTTTTAATGACAGATAACACTTAAAGACCATCATTCTTTGTCTATCTTTAAGCTTTACTGGTGGTTGTGATGCTTTTACCAACTATTTTCGAAAACCTGGAAGTCACTGTTTCTGTTGTCTTTGCTAGAACAATCTTAAGTCGAAACAGCTTGCTTGTATTTATCCAAGCATGTGTGTTGTGCTGTATGCTCCGGTCATATGTAAAAACATGCATGGAATCATTGTGGCTGGCATCCTCTCCTGTGGCAGATGCCAGTAGGCACGATGTCTCCCTGGCTACGGCAGATGGCATTGTGAGCTGGGTAAAGCCAAAGGCTCAGTCAAAAACAATGAGGCATGGGGCAAAGTGCTGACTCCTGCTTGCCCTGTGGCCAATCTTCCCTTTCTGTCATGCTACATATAAATAGAGCCCTTAGTTGGTGGTCTGGAGACCGTTGTGTGGAACTCCTGAGCGTTTGCAGCTATTTGTTGGGTAGGTCAGGTAAGCCCTTCATGGTTGTCCTTTCAGCCAATGTGGTCATTTTTTAGCATAATTTGCAAACTCAAACGAGGGTTGCACTATCATGTATACACAATTAAAAACTCAAACATAGCAAGCATATATGTGGGCGGTTTTCACAAAATATGTATGGACACATTTTTTGGATATGTTTTTGACATATTGGCATTTCAGAAAATTTTATGTAAAACAAAATATTAAATTAGTATTAAAATAAATCAATTAAATTATTAAATTACATTAAAATGATTATTATTGGCATTTCAGAAAAAATAAAATGACTTATTGGCATTTCAGAAAATATTAGAATGTATTTAAAATAAAAAAAGATTAAGCATTCTATGCTTTGACAATTTCTTTTTTTTTTTTTTTTTACTAATGCTTTTGGCTAAATCTGATATAATTTATGCAGTTTGTAAGTTTGTGTATACTTTTTTTAAGGCCTCATGTTTTGGCCATAAACCTGTCTTTTCTATTTCAGTAAACTGTGGTTTTATTCTGTTATGTTTGGAATATATCATCTAAATCAGCGTGTGATTTATTTTGTTAGGTCTAACTTGTTGGAGCAACAAAGGCATTTGGCTGCCATAACTTTCTTGTTCATTATCCCCAGGCTATTTGTACAGATGTCACATATGATATAGAACCCACACATTTTTTTTATTTTTATTTTTTTGCATATCTCTGTTCTTCAGGTCTATCAGCATTGAGATAACTTCAAGGATGGCTCTGACTAACCCTATGCCACTTGGGCCATGGAAGGCAAGTAAACAATTGATGGCTATGAAATCATGATGCATGATGCTATAGAATGCTTTGAATCCCATCTTTGTTATGTCTATGAATATGTGTATAGCTCACTGTCTATGACCAAGAGAACTTCCAAGGCAAGCGCATGGAGTTCACCTCAGCCTGTCAGAACATCATGGAATGTGGCATGGACAATATCCGCTCTCTGAAGGTGGAGTGTGGCGCGTAAGTCATGCACTCACAGACACACACATTTAAAAGAACCCATGTTGTTGTTGTATTATGCCAATTGTCTGTGTGCATGTGTCTATATTTAAACAGCTGGGTGGGCTATGAACACTCCAGTTTCTGTGGGCAGCAGTTCGTCTTGGAAAAAGGTGACTACCCTCGCTGGGAGTCTTGGAGCGGCAGCAATGCCTACCACATTGAGAGGCTAATGTCCTTCCGGCCAATATGCTCTGCTGTGAGTCTGAAACCATGTCAACTGATCAGTGGTGAAACAGTTTAGCAGTCACTCCAAATAAAATACAAACTCTCCCGTTGTTATGATCTGTGCAGAACCACAAGGAGTCAAAGATTACCGTTTTTGAGCAGGAGAACTTTATTGGACACCAGTGGGAGATAACCGATGACTACCCCTCTCTCCAGTCCATGGGCTGGCCCTCCAACGAGATCGGATCAATGCAGGTGCAAAGTGGGGCGTGAGTACCATACTTGTCTCTCTCTCTACACCAGGCTTGTCCAATCCTGTTCCTGGATGGCCACTGTCCTGCAGAGTTAAGCTACGACCCTAATTAAACACAAACAAACCATTACAAGTATTGCACTAAAAAATCTAATACTTCTCTACTCTATAATATGCACCAAAAAAAAAAAAAAAAGGATGTCTGATTATACAGTATTCAGAAAATAGTAGGTGAAAAGTACCTGGATGACCTACTGTTTCCCAAGAGATTCTGAAGTGCACCTTTGATGGAAACATTGCTATCCCATGAGGCCATAGGAGAGGATTTGTCAATGGCAGTAAAACAACACAACTGAAGCTTTAGCTTACATGACCATATTAAGATTAACTTTACCAATATTCATACTTGTGCTGGGAAGATTACTTACAAATTATAGTCTGGACTGATTACAAATTACATGATGACATTTATAGTTACTAATGCAATCTATTAGATTACTAATATATCCTAAATATTTTTTTTATTCATTTTTTTCATTTTAGGGACACCCCTGCAATACACCATTAGATTCAGGTGTTGTAATATTTGAGATGCTTGGAATACTCGGGTCTCAGTTTGCATTTGTCATGTTTTTTCTCACTTCATGTAGCTGGGTTTGTTACCAGTACCCCGGTTACCGTGGTTACCAGTACATCATGGAGTGTGACCACCATGGTGGCAAGTACAAACACTACAGGGAGTGGGGCTCCCACGCTCAGACCTTCCAGGTGCAGTCCCTCCGCCGGGTTCAGCAGTGATGGCAGCTCGCCCAGCTCCCTTATTCCCTCCCCCACCTCCTACTCTTCCTCCTCCACCTCTTCCTCACCTCCACCCCTTCATTTCGATACCAGCAAGCCCGGCACAGGCTGAACGTCTGGTGCATTTGGTAGATGTTAACAGCATTTTCTTCTTTCTGCGTGCCATCGATTTGAAAGAAGAGTGAGAGGAAGAACTCAAGCAGACTGTGAGCGGCACAGTTGTGTGACTTAAGCTTTGCTCCTCATTGCTGTCATGATGCAGTCTGTGCAAAAGAGATCAATAAAGGAACACTTATGGGAACTACTTACTGTGTTTGTTTGATGCATGTATAGAGTAAGCTTTGTTAAAAGGCCCAAATTCTAATGTCACAAAATTGGAACATCATTACCACCAAAAATATCCTAAAACTATTGTTAAAAAGACTTAATGACCAAGGGTCTTTGAGTTCTGAGACAAAATAGGATAGGGACAAAAGAGGATGAAAATAAATAAAAGTTAATTTATCAAGGAGTTATTATTTTCACCTATTTTTGGGAGCAGTGTTGATTTTCCGTGCCTGTCACAGGTCATGGTGACATGCAAAAACAATGTACCAAATATTATACATTTTGACAATTCACTTTGAGAAATTTGTGAATTAAAGTTGGATTCAAATGATTTTTACTTTAATCAATTTAATCATCACAATCAGAACCAGATTTACATTTTGTTTGTCAAGACATAATAATTAATTGTCATATACCAATATATATATATATATATATATATATATATATATATATATAGGTCTTGGCTGCTATCTTCGAGAAATGCGACATTTCTCCTTGAGATTCACGCCTGACGTAGAGGAACAGCGCCATCCGGCGTTTGTCAGAAGGTAAAGCTCAGGAAGCTGTCGCTTCTATTTAGCAAACTAACAATGTAACAGGCTGGAGAAAGAAGCGGAGCAAAACATGTGCTCTCCTAAACTTGAAAAAATTGCAACATATAATGTCTGTGCTATTGTCAGTGCTGGTCGGTATGCTTGCTGCATACATAGCTTACTGATTGTCATACTGTGACAGAATGTCTTCATTTTCTCTGTCAGAGAGATTTGCCAAGTTAAGCCATTGTTCTCTCTTGAATGACCACTGTCCATGGCCTTGCCCATGGCTTGAACTGCGCATCTCTGAAGATGCAGAGAAAGATCCATAACAGCACAGTTCTTTTCCCAGTGCATCTGACCTGGCATGGTCTCTCTGTCTGTGGTTCCCTCATGCTTCAAAAAAACCCACTATTGTTCCTATACAAAAAAATAAAAAATAAATAAATAATGTTTAAATGACTGGCCCGTTGCTCTGACACCCATATTCAGCAAGTGATTTGAGAGACTAAATCTGCTCTGTGCTGCCTGCCTCACTGGATCTGCTACAATTTGCATATCATAGCAACCGTTCTACAGAAGATGCTATTGCTTTCACCCTAAACACTTCTCTCTCCCTCCTGGAAAATAAGAACACCTATGTAGGAATGCTGTTTACAGGATTGTGGATTTTAGGAAACAGAGCAGAGAACACTATCGACAAGACACCTGTGGAGTGGGTAAACAGCTTTAAGTTCCTCTGAGTCCACACCAAAGAGGATCTCACATGTTCTACACACACACTGATGCAGTGCTGAAGAAGGCACATCAACACCTCTTCTTCCTGAGACTGCTGAGGAAGCTTGTCATGAGCCCCAACATCCTTAGAACATTCTACACCTGCACTGTGGAGAGCTGCATCACTGCCTGTAGGGCTGCACGATTAATCGAATGTGATTGATTGCAATAGTCATGCACATTTAGTCAGTGTAGCTGGTTCTGTGATTAGCAGTAAATCTCCATCACCTGTTTTCAGGGAGAACAGCATTTACTATACAGAGCTGTAGTTCTGTCATTTTATCTTCATGGGACCGAGATGGTAAGTTGGAAGGCTTTTCTTTTTATAAAATTATATGGGAAATTATTTTTTGGGTAATAATTTTACTCAAAATATGATTGGTGGTGAACACATTTAGAAATGACTAACTGTGAGTGTTTTGTCAGGCTTATGGTGTCCGTGAGGAGCAGAGATTGAGAGGTAGCCTACAGAAGAGTTTAAAAGTTTCTCATTGCTGGTTTGATTTCAAGACTCAACTTGCTCATTAACAATGCAGGTAAATTGAGAAGAGTTTCATTATTTTTTTCAGGAAGTTTACATTTGTAGTTTAGTTCTTTTGAACTGGATCTAAAAATTAAATTCTACATGTAGTGCTGGTTTGCTTAGCATTCACACTGTCATCTTTAACTGAACCTAAAGATACAAAACAAATGGCATAATACTGTGAACACATGATTGGGCAGCTTTTATGACATGTACTGTATTTTACAATCTTACCAAACATCTAAAACTGCTGCATGATGGGTCAAATGCTCTTGTTGTATGTGTCTATTTCCACCATTGCTGCAAGGAGATGATGGTTCCAAAGCATCCAACTGTAATGGGAAACATGGCTCCTATCATGAGAAGAACCAGATTCGCTTGAGGATTCTGTCCTGTTTTCTTGTGACATCATGTTCTGTTTTTGGCTTGTTTAGATGACTTGGTCCATACGTTGCATGCATTCATATTTTAGTTGAACTGCACCAGAGTGCTTTTGGAAGTATACTGAGACTGGCCTGTTAATTGGGTTTTGGTCTGCTGCTTCTTTGGTGCACACCAAGGTTCGGATTGCAGTGTTCTCACTTATTTAAATTAACTGAACTAACAGAGCAATTGTCTACCCTGCTGCATTGGCTGTGGTCTGTGGATTTCAACCTCCTCAACACATGTGGTCACCGGTCAATCATCCTGGCATGCGTTCAGAGCCTACTGCTACAGCAAACTGTGTAATGTGCTCTTTACCCGTGAGTTAGCAAACTGACTGGAAGGGGCGAGTGTCACTTGCCATTGCCTGCATCCAGGTTAGTTGGGCATCATTTTTTTTTTTTTGTCTGCTATTGTCACAAGTTTTATTATTCCTTTCCCCCCTACATTTTCTTAATTGTCTCATCTTTATAAGTGTTATCACAGCTGAGATTGGTCAACAGACACAAGTTTGTAGAACATCTATCTATCTATCTATCGTTTTATTTCTCATATTTAATTTCTTTGATATACGTTTATTTAATGTTTCGTAACTTTCTTTAATCCTTTATTTCATATATATCAATCTATATAGATCTGTATCTCCTAGTTACATTTCATGAATATTTCTATCCCTGCACTATATCTTTATGACAGTGCTATTGATATGAACATGCATAAATGTTTTACATATTTTTTATAATCACATTGCATCCACCATTGGATATTTGTTTTAAAGCACGTGACCAATTCAAATATCTTATGTATTTGAAAATGAAAAATCATATGAAGAAAGTAAAAATATCTGAGAACATCAATTTCTTTCATGTGTTTGAGCTCTTTTTGCCTCGTCTGATAGGGTGTTGTACTGTTTTGTTTCACTTGGTGGCAGTAGCGTGTCACATTTGGCAGCTTTCAACTCAGGGGCGACTCAACCTGAAGAGTCTGCAGAGACCTCTGTCAAGATGACAATCATTAGAATAAAGTAGGTTAGATTACACTGAGAATTGCAGAAGTAATTTCATATAATATTAGAGTTTGCTTTTCCACTGAATGAAAAAGGGCATTAGGGGCTACAGCCATTTAGTGTGATGGGATAACCAAAACGAGGACTTGTTATTTAGACCCTTACCCATATCCATGCATCTTCAACAGACCCCCGTTGCTAATAGATCCTTTTCCTCAAACTGGGATTGTCACATTTTTGACATTGTGTTAGACCTAGCATCATATCTATATATGCTAATATATGAAATATTCTTTGCCTTGAGGGTCTGTACACTGTCCAGGTGAATGAATCTGGTTTTATCCAAAACATTTTTCTCAGTCTCTTCTATGCACTATTGTTTTCTAGCCTGAAAGTTTCATATTCAGTGACTGTCACTCATGCTGTTTTTATGAAATGCATTGTGTTGTCATATCACACTGATCATGGCAATCATATCTCGGCCTCCTCCTCGTGTTGGTTCTCATGCACGGTAAGAGTTGAACTCCGCCGTCCCCTTTCGATTCGTTTTGTAGAAGCAAAACACATTGATGAGTGACGACAGGTGTTTACTTTGGACACACTCCCAAGCTCTTTGGCACAGTACTTAACGACTGGATTAGTGCATCAATTAGCAATCACTGCATGGGAGGAGCCTGATTGATCGAGACTGCAGCTGCTGTTAAGGCTGGGCGTGGGGCATGCTGGGGCATGCGAGTGTAGGAAGCAGCTGTGTGTGTGTGTGAGAGAGAGAGAACATAGTGGCCAGCTGCTTGAGAATTAGTTCAAAGGACTAGTTTCACTGCATGATAGCAGAAAAAAAACACCACAGAATTTGTTGACCTTGTAAGGATATCACATGCATGATGCATACCTGGAACTGTCACGTGATTGTGATTTGATAAAGCCAAAATGTCTTTTTAAAATATTTAAAACAATCTCTAGATTGCAATAATATATATGTATGTATTTATGTATGTATGTTAGTTATTTTTGCTTATACTTTTTTTTCTATGAATAGTAGATATAATGTATTGCATTATAATGGAAACTATTATTAAATTAGATTTAATTGCCATCATAATAAAATATCATATGATAGCATAGAATTTATTGAGACCAACTATATTATGTGTTATGTCCCTTTAAAAATATATTATACTTTTGAAATAGTTAAAACAGTTGTCTCATATAGATGTGAATGTGAATATATTATATAGAGACATGATGCACTATTATAATAACAGTTCTCTTAATGCAGTATTGTCTTGTCTGTATTATATTACAATACAAGATATAATGCAAAGTATTATATTGAGAACTATTATTAAATGATTAATAACTTAATTTTCATAATATAATAGAACATATGATAGAATGTAATCACTATAATTATACATCACAGTAAAGTAGCTCAGTATTTTATGTTCTAAAATGTTTATTTTAATGAATAATGTAAAATGTTAAATTAATTATTAAACAGTGTATTTTAAGTGATAAAAAAGAACATTGGCAAATTTTGTTTGAAATCATTCTTTATATTTTTTTTATTGGTAAACTTGGTAGTCGCGTTTAGGAAACACCTCTAGATAAAGGTGCTACAATTTTATGTGGTGCTACTGCTGCAAAATACACTACAATTTATATTTCTATTTCTCGTTAACTGACAAAACATCACATCATAATTCAACAATGAATGAAGAAAAAATATACATATCTTAAAATGACAATTTTCAGGGATATAGGCCCAAAAAAGTTGATGACTCATCCTACACTACACAGGCTCTCGTCCAATCAGATACTAGTATGTTAATGTCCTGCCTCTAATATTGATTAATGGCAAGTAGCCATTTGCATGACTGTGAAGTAACTTAAACCAACTGGTTATTTAAAAAGTCAAAAACTCTGCATGTTTCCCACTATTAGGGTATTTCAAGCAGATTCATGAGATTTTTGATTCATATATTTAATAACACATCTCTAATTGGTTGTGGGCAGTGAGATTATTTTACTGGCTCAGTGTGTACAGTGTCTGGTTTTCAGTGCGGTGGGTAGCAGGTGGTCAGGGGAAAATCTCAGTCTGAGGGGAGGGAGAACAGCAAAGTGATGCTAGGTCTCACTTTAGAGTAACACGTGAGGTGTGAGGAAGAGAAGGGGGTTCAGTCATGAGACTGGGTGACAACATTTTGGAGCTTCATTCAAATATAGGCTGCTTGTGTCACAAGCAAAACCTTCCTATTTTTCCATCTCACCCGCCCCGTGCGGAAATGCCATCTGAAGGCGGTAAATAGAAGCATCCTTTGGGTCATGTTATTTCCACAGGTGCAATTAACACCCCCATCTGCTAATCTGTGATTAACGATGTTTACAAATACGCTGCACATGCCGAAGAGTGTCAGAATAGCAGCTCACACCTTCCTCTTACTCCATCCCTCTCTCATCTGTCTTCTTCCCTGCTATTGTGTACCGGATTAGTAATAAGGGTTTGGGTGGGAGGTGGCAGAAGGAAACCAGACCCCTAAAGCAGTTGACATCACAACAAGGCAAAAAAACGAAATACTGTTAATTTAAATCAGTCCAGAAGATTGAGATCACTATTGACTATGCTTCTATTTTTTATTACTAAAATGTAACACTTTTTTTTTTATTATAAATTATACAATCTTAGTGAAAATTGAATGTTAGTGAAAAAAAAAACCTCGAAGCTCAAAAAGTTTTTGTATTCAATTTATCCATTATTTTTGTGTGTCTCTGTGTTTTTTTTTTTTTTTATATACAGTTAGATGTATATTTGGACACTATCACATTTCTTTTTAAAATTTTGGCTCTCTATGCCACCAGAATAGAATTAAAATGAAACCATCAAAATGAAATTTAAGTTCAGACTTTAAGCTGATATATAAATATATAAATATAATCATAAAATGTTCATTTTTAATATTTTGTTGAGAATCCTTTGCAGGCAATGACTCCCTTAAATCTGGAAGTCATGGACATTACCAGAGACTGGGTTTTCTTCCTTTGTAATGCTTTGCCAGGCCTTTACTGCAGCGGACTTCAGTTGTTGTTTGTTCGTGGGTCTTTCTGCCTTTAGTTTTGTCTTCAGCAAGCGAAATGCATGCTCATTTGGGTCCAAATCAGGAGATTTAATTGGCCATTGCAGAATATTCCACTTTTAAAAACTCCTGTGTTGCTTTTGTTGTATGTTTTGGGTCATAGTCTATTTGTACTATGAAGTGCCGCCCAATCAACTTGCTGGATTTGTCTGAATCTGGGCAGACAGTATATCCATGTACACGTCAGAATTCTTCCAGCTGCTTCTGTCCTCTGTCAAGTCATCACTAAACACCAGTAACCCAGTGCCACTGCACCATTTTACACAGATGATGTTGTATGCTTTGGCTCCAAGCCTTCACAATACCTTTTTCTTCTCGTCATTCTGGTACAGGTTGATCTTAATTTCAGCCATTAAAAGTCTATTCTGGCCTTGTTTGCTCTTTATGGTGAATCCTTTGTATTTGCTTTTGTGAAGTCTTCTCTAGATTATAGACTTTGACAGTGATATGCCCTTCACATGGAGAGTGTTCTTCACGTGGCTGGATGTTGTGAAAGGGTTTTTCTTTACCATGGAAAGGATCCTACGATCATCCACCACTTTTGTCCTCCTTGGACATCCAGGCCTTTTTATGTTGCTGAGCTCATCAGTACATTGTTTTTTTTTTCTTTCTCAGAATGTACTTAACTGTTGATTTGGCCATTTTTCCTGCTGTCTCTGATGGATTTGTTTTGTTTTTGAAGCCTGACAATTGTCTTTTTTCACCTGCATGGGGAGCTCCTTTGACTGCGTTATGTGCATTCAGAGCAGCAGCTTCCAAATGCAAATGGAACACTTAGAATCAACTCCAGACCTTTTACCTGCTTAATTGATGTAGAAATAATGAAAGAATAGCCCACATCTGTCCATGAAAGGGCTTTTTGAGTCAGCTGTCCAATTATTTCCAAGTATCCCAGAGTGCAGTCTGGACGATGGGGCGGGGCGACACGTTGGGGCGGGGCGACACGTGTCGCCCCGCCCACCTCAGCGGTTATTGGTTTATGATTAAGATGAGCTTATTGGTGTACAGATGAGTGACGATTTTACAGCTTATTGGTATAGAGAATTATGACGCTGTGAGCAGGATTGGAATTCGGAAGTAGACACTCAGATGAATAAACTTTTAATATAAATTAAAAAGTGAATATAACTGTTGTGTTTTTGCATTTATTGTTGCATTTCCACAACAGCCCGTATAAATACAAAGAGTTTTGGATTACGACGAACAGAATATAAATAAATGGTCTACTCCCTCAATGGCTGTAGTGTAGACGCTACCTCGGCATTACTCGCTGGTTTGAAAATGACACGGCAATATTATGCGAAGTATGGTTATGTAGATAGTCATGGAGTACCTTGATTTATACATTCAAATTATATATATATATATATATATATATATATATGTGTGTGTGTGTGTGTGTGTGTGTGTGTGTGTGTGTGTGTGCGTCGTGTGTGTAACAAATTGTCACCAGTCTCTGAATGTCACCAAAAATATTCTGAACATTCCCTTGGCCCCTACGAAAATTTACCATGGTTTTGCTACAGTAACTATAGTAAAACTATGGTGTTTTTATAATTACAGCTCACAGTAATTAATATGCCAACAAATATGTTTACTACAATAAATCCATGGTTACTTTTTGCAAGGAAGGAACTATACAGGTTCTAAAGAACTTGCCCAAAAACACTTGTTACTTTCTGTTATTTGTTTTCTGAACTGCACTACTGAAAACCTCATTAATCCTCACCATCCTGTCACAACTAAATTAAGAATCCATTATGAGCAATGCATAGCAAATGATGTTATCATCAAATATGAGAAACCTTAAAGAATGATAGACTGATGTAAATGACTGAAACCTGTTGTCATGCACGTGTTTTCCATTGCTTTTTTATTAAAACATTATACACTGCAAAGTTTAACTTTAAATGACATCAATTAATACATCAAAACCAGTTGATTTCAGTCCATTCTCTATTTCCCTTCAATGAACTTAACACACAAATGTGTTTCATGCCACAAAAAAAAAACAAAAAAAAAAAACAGTCCTTGGAACAAAATCCTGTGTAAACAAAAGCCCAGAAGATCACCACGCCGTCCTCTTCCCTGTACCCTGGTGGGTTAAACTTGAAAAGGGCTCTGCACTGCAAGTGTTCCCTGATGCTGTACATCCGTCTGAACTCGTTCCGGTCAGGAGACAGGAGGACAATTCTTCCAGTTGGCCACAACTTATAGTGTAAAGACAAAATACATTAAAGATAATAATAATAATACAAAAAAAGTTTAACAGCCTTCTACTACAAAATTCAATTGGAGAATGAGCATTAAACGGGGGAAATCTTACTGTCTAGCCAGGCAAAATGTGCCACTTTCCGAAAAACTTCGGAGCACATCCCTAAACCATCTGCAAACCAGAGAAAGTGTCAAATATGCGAGTCACCCGCTGACAAAATAACCTCACTGAGGATTTCCATTGGAAGCTGTTGAATCAAAAACATACATAGGTTTATTTATATATGTATATAAACGTTATTAAACATTATATAAACACTGAATACAGACAACCTTGCTTTTAAACTATCATTAAAAACTCTATAGATTGTCACAACTGCATACTCATTCTTTTATAATAACACTAATAAAATGTTAATATATACAGTACTGTGCAGTATTAGGCATGTTAGTATTTTCACATTGAAAAAAAATAGTTTTAAGCCAATTATTTATATATTTTGCTGTTGTGTGTCAGTAGGATATATTAGTTTACATTTCCACACATTCATTTTGCCATTAATTGTAATAATCCAGTGAGATATTTGTATATATTTGTATGCATGATCCACCTGAAGATCTTTTACATTGAATATAAATATTTCTGTCTTATATGGTGAACAAAATCCACATTAGATCGCAAACAGAAGTTATTTAAAACACTCGCTGCTGTCTGAAAATGAATTAAGCTGAAATGTTTTTAAATGTCATTGATGCTGATGTTAACTGATAGCTAAGCTATATATTAAATAATCCACAGTGCTGACCAATATAGTACTTGTACATAATACCAATTTCACATCTGAACAACTATGTAGCTGTAATAACTAAAATACCTCTGCATGTACACACATATGTAATTATTAGTTCTTAATGAATGTATGTGCACAAATAACCTGCTTTGCTGGACTCTGCCTGAAGACATGGTGAATGGTGAAGTTCCTCCCCTCAGTGGTTGAGCTCTAAAAGAACAAATGTCAAGAGATAGGTATATTGCTAGATATAGTACAGAGTAATGTTTCATGTAGCAACATTCAAACAGCTACATACATTTGCGGAGTAAAGCTGTCCAGGAGAACAGAACACCACCACCTCCTGATCATGTCATCCTGAAAAATAATAATAATAATAATATACACACAAAAATCATGCATGTCTGTTCAAATAACTTGACAAATGTGATGCCATACCTCTGTAAAATCGAACCTATGAACTAAACCCATGTACAGAGTGTACTGTTACAATCCACAAAGAACAATAAAATTAGCAATTTATAACAATTATTAACAATAATTATTCAAATTGAACGTACCATGGATAAAAAAAATGATCGAACATTGCATTTCATTTTATAAGATATTTACACAACCACTTTTACTCACCTCAAGCAATCAACGGAATGGGCTAGTTGCATATCTCCGCCATCTTGGATTTCCGGTCTTGCGAGTGTGTGCGTAGATATTTCCGGTTGTGCTTAAAGTCAGTGCAGAAAACTGGAGGTGTCCAAATATTACCTTCTATATGTTTACAGGATTTATAATATCACTTCATATGCAAATAAGATATACACTGCTATTATCACTATACTACAAATGTTAACTGAGCCAGTGGATTTGAAACGTGTGTATGTTTGGGTCCGGTGAATGATTTAAATACACTAATGTTCACTACTGTTCAGGAAATGAAAGTTGAACTCATGGCGTGTATACACAGCTATATAATGTATTTTATCTTACCAAATATGTAAATGTACAAATTACTTATTTCTCGAAAATGTTTGCATTATTATTATTATTTTTATATTAAATATTTACCTCGTGAGACGTGGTCTGCGATTTATCTTCAGAAATATCTATTTCTCAATTGTACACATACATCACTCTGTTTCATTTTCACAACATATTTTATTATTTTACACAGTAAAAAATACGTGACTAATTTTAATATGTTTAATCTGATAATTAATGCAAAACAATAACAATATACATAGACAGATAATGATTTATGCTACAGATCTCATAAAACAAATAAAAACACACATGAATGCAAACAGCGATCTTTTATTTAATGCAAACATACCATAATTATATTACGTTTAATTGTACAGTTAGTTATAAATTATGTTATCAAATAAAGTTAATAAAACATGCTTTATCAGAAATCTCTGTGCGTCTTGTTTGACAGTCAGAAACATTTATCTTACATAACAGAACAAAACCTGCTCTTCAAAATGAAAAGTATTGCATATTTGAATGGTTTGTGTTTGAAAAAAGAAATCCCTGTGGTCCTGACCTGACGCTGATCCGAATAATCAACAGAAGAATAAAGCAATCTCCGCGTTGTATCTTGATGAATTTCCACACAGATGTACGCAAAATATAGGGAGGATGTTTCCCCATGTTTTTGATATACCACTATCGGCTGTTAAATTTGAAAATCATTAATTATATACATCTAGCCAAGATCCGTGTGCAAGTTTCCATTACAGTCAATGCGAGCGTCGCAAGACCGGAAATAAGTACGCACACACTCGCGTCGCTGAAGCTCACCGGCGCCATCTTGTGCACCTAGCCCATAGCGTTATTACTCTGCTGCTGTTAGTTGCCACCGTTCTGTTTGTTTCAACGCAAACTGCCCCCTGCTGGCTCGGAGGAAAATGTCAAAGGCGGGGAAAACAAATATGGGCGGGGCGACACGTGTCGCTCCGCCTCGAAGTGTCGCCCCGCCCCATCGTCCAGACTGCACACTGGGGTTACTCATTATTTCTGGTTCCTTGAAAAAGGGGGTGGTGCAAATTAAACATCTGTAATCCCTTAACATTTCCTCAAATTTCTGATGAGGGTACCCTCAAATTAAAGCTTAGTGTGCACTATAAGCCCATATTCATTATAACCGTAACTTGAATATGTTTTGGACAACAGATAAAATAATAAAGTGTGCCTGTGTCTAAATATATGGACCTAACTGTATGCAATTATAGATTTATACATGTCAATATTTACTCCCTGATCTATATTATTTAAATTGGATGCATTATTGCTGGATAGTAAACAAATGTTTTTCTTATTTTCAACAATAGATTAATTTCAAACCTCTTAACTTAAGAGACTTTATACAGAAAATATTAAATCTCTTTTTTGTGTAAATATCTATATTCTACTTTAATATTAAAGTATACATATAATACATTTTTTCAATGTTTACCATTCGAAATAATAATGTATGCATACTGAATTGTGCAATTTCAAACTTGGGATTTTTACAAGATTGAGGTTGATCTATTTACCCATTTGTACCTTTTACATTGCACAAGCATCACATAAGGTGCTTTAAATATTTTTGCAGAACCAAAGCCTCTAACCTAAAACTATTCTTTTGCGGTCTTGTAAGCACTGGTACTTCCTTCAGGACATTGCAAAAAGAGTTATGAATATATACTCCCCTTTTAAGTTTGTTGTTCATTTTATAGCCATTTTTAGGATTTATTTGACCCTTTTGCTTGTTCAATAGAGGCTGTGTGATGTGAGTTCTGTATATATAGTGTTGAAAACTTTCCCCCGATGAGCTGCTTTAAATGAGCTTGTTGCTCTTTGACTGTGCCTGGAGACAGGAGTGCGTTAAAAAATAGACAAGCATGTTATTGCTAGTTTCGTAAAAGCTTCATAAACATACATTCATTTACACCATTTAGGTAAATGAGCCCATTTCCTTGTTTTAGCAATTTGCTGTAATCTAATGAAGAAATGTAGCTTGCTGTGCACAGCTCTGAAAGCATGCTGCTGGGTAAGTCAGCTTTATAAACGCTATCAATTAGGCTGATGCTACAATGCTCCACAATTGTTTTACTAATTGCCAATTAGCTACCTTGGAATAAAGTGGCATTTTTTCTTTTATTTGAGAGATTTACTAAGCAATCACTCATTTTCAAACGAGTACAGGATATTTGCAAAAAAACATTAACAACGCTGTCCCAAAGGAGGAATGTGATCTCTTGTGGTGTTTTCAACACAGAGCGAAGATAGCTATGAAGCGTCGTCAATCCATCTCATGTGTTTTTATTTGTATGGAGAGAGAGGACCGAATCACTGTTAATCACAATTTACTGTTGAAACGCACAAGACACGTGCAGTATTTACTTTCATTTTTAATCTGTCGTACTCCTGAGAATACATAATGTATTACCAAACAGCAAGCTGTTTAATAATTAGTCAGGCCGTTTTTGGTTAAACAAAGAGAAGGATATACTCTAGATCTTTAATAGTCAAGTTATGACAGTCATTCATTAAGACCTGTCTTCTGGTGCAACAATCATGCTCTGTGTTTCCTGAAGTGTGTTTTACAATGGAGAGGTGAGACTCTGAATGGATAACAGCTTCTCTGGAGCTGCTTTTGTTGTGATGCATCACATGAACAACCGTTACATTTTTCTTGTCAAATGCCCAGTCAGGTGTGGATCGTCCCGGTTACTCAAAGACAATGAGAGAATTCCAATTATGCGCAAACAACTTCGGTTGGGGACCTCGGCGAAAACGTTAACATTGCTGCGAAGGTAAACAAGAAGTCCTTATTGACAGTTCAAGGCTTCCTCTTTGTCTGAACCCACTCGAAAATTGATAGAGAAATTTAGAGGAAGCATGATTATTGATTGGGTGCTAATTAGACTCCTGAGAAAATAAATAGGGTTCTTTTGCAGGCCTCTCAAGGAAGGCTGGATCAAACATACCCATCAGCTGCGCTATTAGCATCCCATTCTTTGTGAAAGAGTAAGCAATGTTTAGGACTTATTTTAGAGCATTTTAGAAGGAAAGTTCACCCCAAAATGAAAATTGTTATTGTTCACTCACCCTCATGTTGTTCTTAACCTGTGTTGATGTATTTTTCCTCTATTCTGTGGGGCACAAAAAAATAATCCATTACCAACAAAAAATTGTCCCAGTGTTTTTGTCTATACAGTAAAAGCCAATGGGATTCAGTGTTCAGTGTTTTGAAAGCCTTTGAATTTCATTGTGTGTTAAGAAAAAGAAGTTAGAAAAACTAAGTCACACAGGTTTGGAATAATGTCAGGGTGAGTAAATGAGGACAGACCTTTTTCATTTTTATAATTTTGGGTAAATTCCTTTATGTGCCACTAACAAGAGAGTGTTTTAAAAAGACATATACATATTATTTATTTAAGGAGAAATTAATACTTATTTCGCATGGATACATTAAATTGATCAAAAATCACAGTAAAAACATTTAGAATCGTTTTTTAGTTAAAATAAGTGTGTTTCTTTTGAATTATTTATCAAGGTGCCCTGAACTTTTTTTTAATCAGTTTCCAAAAAAAAAAAAAAAAAAAAAAAATCCAAATTGTTATCAATATTGATAATAATAAATAATGTTTCTTTAATACCAGATCAGCATATTATAATGATTTCTGAAGCATTATGTGACACTGAAGACAAATTCAGTTTTTTTTTTCCATCACAAGCATAAATTACATTTTAAATTATATCGAAACTGAAAACAATCGTTTTAAATTGTAATAATATTTAAAAAATATACTGTATTTTTAAGCATATAAATGCAGCCTTGTTAAGCATAAGAGACTTATTTTTAAAATATTCCAAACATTTTACTGCCCCCAAACTTTTTGTAAGGTAGCATACATTTTTTTTTGATTGCACACAATATTTAAACGGTCGAATATTATGATGGCTTGTTTGCTAGGGGACTGGTGCTTTGACAGCGGTGCCTTTGAGCCATTTTCTCAGGGGGGCTAAATCTGTTAATTAATGAGCATGGTGAACTAACTCCTCTTGGCTCTGGTGATAGCGGGACCATGCCAAGGCAACAAACACAAACAGATGTGCGAGGCAATGGGATGGAAAACAAAATCCACATCATCTCGCAACGACGTGCTGCAAGTTATGTTGCTCATACTTCTCTACATCTTTTTTTTTTTTTTGTTAGTCAAGTCTAATTGCCGTAGCTGCTGTGGTGTCAGTCTCTGGGTCAGTGTGTCTTGGCAGGTCCACGTAGCCAAGAGGCCTTTATATTTATGGGTGGAAATGTGAACTGGGAGGACTACTTTTGATCACTAGCAATTTATCTAATAAGGTGGAAAATCCTTAACCACATGAGGCCGAGGGTTTGGGGAGCGTGACGTAGAGGGGGCGGCGTAGATATGCCGCATGGGGAGCTAGTGATCCCTGTTCTGAATCAAGAGTGGAGCTCAGGTAGGGTTTTAATTATGGTTCCCTGCTTCCCCAGACTCTTCCCAGATGCACAGGCCTCACAGCTGGGACTCTGTCAGTCTCCAAACCCCCTACCTGATGCTATTGAACCATTGCTTTTACTACAGTATCCCAAGCTCAATGGTGATCAGGTGGGGTGTGCTGATTGGATTCATGGGGTCTCCTTGATCTCCACTCGTTGACGCACATACTTTTTTGTGCTCATTATTGTAGGAAGGATCGATTGACCATGCTTGCAGAGGCAAAGTAAACTCATGTGACGTCTAGACATCTTGGAACTCGGAAAACTTCCTACTTTAAAATAACCAGCGGAATTGAGCGGATGCATCAATTCTGACCTTTTTTTTTTTTTTCCAGTGATCAACATTTTTATTCAGATTTAATTTCACTTTCAGAAACAAATCACAGTTCACTGTTCAAAAGAACTATGTACAAACTGATTCCATGAAGCTGTCCACTTGTACAGAGAAATGGGAAGAAAAATAAAAGTGATAAATGTCAGAAAAGCATAGTAGGGATGTCCACTTTTCAGCCTAGCATCTAGCAACAAATCGGGAACAGTTGTCCAACTCCGAATAGTGTTGATCAATCCTGACTTTTGTTAAATATGCCATTTCATGTCCAAGATGGACAACTACTGTGCTCAGGCCATACAAATAATATATTGTACATGTATACATTGTTAAAATTTATAATAAAGTATTGGGTAGCAGGAGCAATTTTTTAAATGCATTACTCTCAATGTTAGTTTGTACATACAAGTTGTAAAACTGAATTATTTTAAAATGAAAGGAACATCTAGATATAAAAAAGTTTACAAATTTAACCATAATTATTGAAGGTATTACCAAAATTATTTATAAAATTATTTTAATGCAATTTTGCCGTTAAGTTCTTTATAATTATCATGTTATTAAAGTATTTTTATAAATTATTTCTAGATTCATGTTTAAAATAGTTTCAAGATATTTAAACTGTTAACCTTTTTGCAAAGTGTTGACAAGAAGTATGACATTTTAAATGTATTTTTATATATTAAAGAAAACAATTTAATTTTGTTTATAATTTTATTAAATTATTATCATAAAACTATAATACATGTAATTCTAATAATTTATAACAATCTGAAATGGTATATTTGGAAAGTAATTTTAATCTAGATATTTTTTTAAACCTTGTTTTATGAACCATATTTCAAAGTGTTACCAAAATTAAACCTTTTATCATTGCTTTAAAATATTTTTACTAATGTTAATAAGTTGAACCCATATTGCAAAGGGTTACCCAAATTAATCCAATTTATTATTTATTTCTCAATTGATTAAAAAAGCAATAAAATTTTCTGTTGTCACTAACTCTATTCTAAGTATACTTAATAATAATCAAGTATTAAGCTTGACACCGTCTTGTTTGATTTACATTTGATTGAACATATGACTAGCTGCAATGCTTTGAGGTTGCCGGTAGGGAATTTCAGCTTGACTGTTTCTGTTGATTTAGTCTGGAGCAAAGCATTATTTAGTCATCAGTTCCAACAATGGACGACAGAGATCAACAAGTGCAGGGAGACAGAGGCCCACTGCCCTCTTGGAAAGCTTCTGTGGAGCAGGCAGCAGACGGGACATAGTCATCAATATCGGCCGCTGGCCATTGATCAGCTGTATTGATCAGGATGGGCAGTGGGGCCAGTGGAAGGAAAGGCCTGCTGGATCTCATCGGATCAATTGTTTAGGGTCACTGACAAATTCAATTGCCTATCAGGGAGCGATCATGGAAACAAACGGCTGCTGTCGATGCAAGAGCTGTACCCTGTGGTAGCTGTCACTCAGTATTACTCCCGGTTTGGGAGAGCGTCAGGCACTGTTTTTGCACACACACATGTCAGTTAGGTTACTGGGGCACTGGAGGGCAAACTTGTGCCCCTGACTGCCCACTGTATCCTGTCTGTGGTCAACAAACTTTCAAATTCTCTGTACTATACTCCTTTCCTTCATAGTCTGAATTAAAGCTGTATTGCCTTGAACAGCGTCCTAAAACCACAAACCTGCCCTTTTGTGACATTTGCTGAGTGTGTTCAAGTTGGCTGCTACCATTGGCAGATAATGTCATTCATATATTGCCCACAAGTAAAGGGTACTTTGATTTTGGGCTTTCTTGTCAGTTTGTTGTCTTGGATCTTTTTTTCATTGCATTCTAGCATATTTTTTTGTGAATTCTTTCATTCATTTCTTTATTTTATATTGTATTGTAGCAGTGGACTTAGTTAGGTTGAGTGTTGGAAGAGTGTCAAACAATAATTATTTTATCATTTTAAAGAACAATTTATATCAATGTATTTTGTTTTGTATTTGTTTATTCTGTATTATTATTATTATTATTATTATTATTATTATTATTATTATTATTATTATTATTATTATTATTATTATTATTATTATTATTATCCTTATTTTCATTACTACTAATTCTGCTCTGGCAAATGTTTTGGGTTAACAAGAAATAAGACATTCTTATTTTTATATTATATTTTTTTTATAGAACTTAGTCTTTTTTTATTTAAAGATGCCTAATGTAGGGCATAAAAAATATGAAATTAATAAGCAATGCTTATTGCTAGTATATATTTATGACTTTTTGTTATAACATTGTAGGTTTTTTGTCTACAGTTCAATTTATATTTAAATTAAAATATTGCAAAAATATAAAAATAATGTAAGACACAACTACAGGAAGTTCAGGCAGTGTTTTTTTTTTTTTTTTTTACTTGTTAAAGCCATTTTTTCCCTCTCATTTTGCTTTTGGTGAATGTTATTTTGCACTCCTGCATATATTGCAACAAAAAATAACATTTTCTGTCATATTCAACATTGAAATACCTCAAAAGCCGAAAGCAATTCATTCAGTGCTCTGTTTACTCTATATAACCGGAGTGAAGATTCTTCATGGTCATGTGACCTGCTGTTAAGGCTGACTGCTTCTTCTGTTCAGGGTGTCAGACAACTCCTAACTGGCTTGCGGTGTCCTCAATCGAAAGAGTGGCCCGGGGCTCTTCGTTAACTAATTACGGAAAACAGGAGCACCCTCCCTCATCCCCCTTCTCCAAAGCAAGTTTTTTTTTTAAGGGGGGTGTCTTTTGATAAGGTTTGCACCTTGTCAACAAGCTCGTATTTAATTAGTGTTGATTGTTGTTAGCGTGTTCAATAGTTATTAATTAGAGCTGGGAGGGGCCCTCCACTTGATTGCTTGCCCGGAGCAGTGACATCTTGTGCTGTTTCACACTCAGTCATGACATGGAGTAGAAATGAGAGACGAAAAAAGAGAGGGAAAGCGAAAGATGAGAGGACAGAATGGTTACTTCCAAGAATGTGGAAATGCATAAACTTAAATGTAAATTTGGATGCTTTAAACAGGTGCATTTGTGGTCGCATTAGTAATTAAGGGCAGTCAAGGGCAGATGGAAAACACCCTAAAGACACTTTGTTGTAGTAATAACAAGTATAATAAAGTCTATTAATTGAATGAATTAAGCAAAATGAAATTTCGCTAAAGCGAACACAATTTTTTGTATAGAATATATATATATATATATATATATATATATATATATATATATATATATATATATATATATATATATATATATCTCAAGAACTGCACCTATTAAGTTTCTGGTAACTAAATATTTATTTATTTATTTTAGTAAATCAAGATATTGGCACTCTAATACTGGAAGTCTCTGCAGGTCTCTACCTTTTTTTCCATATACAGCGCATTCGATCCCAGTTGAGTTCTCAACAAGATGCATTGAAAGCTGCTGCTTAAATGCAGAAATGTTGCATAAACCTGGAGAGGTTTGGATGAGGTCTGGTAGAAAATGATTTCTATACGTATGCATATTTTACTGTATACACGACAGAGATGGGCTAAAATATATCATTTTCTGTCTTTGTGCACCAGGAATTGTCTTGAGGTTCATTCTAAACTTCTGCTGTGGGGTGCATTTCCCGCTGTTCAGCTGAGCATATACCCTCATTCGAAGTCGGCGCGAGCAGCTCTGCCTATTAAAATGTAAATTCCCTCTCGGTGCAGCAGGCCCAGACTGTGGAACTCAGCGGGTGAAGAGGGTGTCTGTGTGAAGAGAGAAAGTGTGTGTGTGTGTGTGTGGTGAGCCTATTTTCCAGCTTGGTCTGCTCTCTTGATTGGCAAGATGTGACAGTACAAAAATAGATGTTCGTTTTCTGTTCATAAATGCATAAATACTGCTCATATACTTTTTTCCATTAAAGTTAAATTAAATTAACTACTGTGCATAGAACAGCTGTATATGTGCAAAATAAAAAGATAGCAAGAAATGAAATATAATGCTTAGATAACTAAATTCTGGAAGTCGTTACTTGAATTGATATGAGCTAAAATAATTAAAACTAATAATTATGTATGTATGTATGTGTGTATATGTGTGTATATATGTGTGTGTGTGTGTGTATATATATATATATATATATATATATATATATATATATATATATATATATATATATATATATATATATATATATATATATTACTCACACACAATATGCCATTTTGAACAGTATATGCCAACAGTATTGTGCCAACACAAAAAATGTGTAATAATAAAATAAATATAATTTTTTTTAAACCTTCATTTTTTTTATTTGTTCCTTTTGTGAAAAGGTTTTAGCAGAGCATCTGACCAGATTTTTGTCATTTCTCGTAGTAAATAGACTAACATTGGGAGATAAATATACTTGCATGTTGCAATTGTTAAATAGTGCATTGTTATTTTTTTTATTTAATACACATAGATTCAGATGTAAGGTCTTAGGGTCTCAATAACACTGTCAGGACAGCCAGTAAAAGTCAGTAGTGTGCATTGTACTTTCTTTCAGTAGATGTTTGGTTTATTTTATTATTTATAAGTCGTCTAGAAAAAGTTGTGCATAGAAATATAGATAATTTTAACTGAATTGCTCATTTAGCGATTTAAAAAAAGTGTCTATACTTTTGAAGGTTAAAGAATAACTTCTAATGGAAATATGATGTAAAACGTGTTGCAGAGATCATAGTTGTGCCATATGTTTCTTGTAGCTTGCACTAGGTGGAGCTGTGATCTTTTGGTAGAGGGCCACTGAGACCTGCCTGTGAGAAAGAGAGAGGAAAAAGAGTGGACAGGAGAGCTGGAATGGCTCTTTTTTTTTCTCCTTTTTTATATACCTGCAGAGGCATACTTCCGTGACCCGTTGGGTAATTAGAAATAATAGAGCGTACTGTGAAAGACCCAACATTCAGAATTAATCGATTACTCTTGTAGTATTAATGTATGACTGTGATTGGTGGTGTGTCCAAATGGAGAGTCGCTGCAATGCATTGGAGACCCCAATGCAAAAGTACCCACGTCCCCAATTCAAAAAAAGAAATGCATTTAAAGTATTCGGGAACTAACAAGGTTTTAATTAGTTATACGGCTGACACAGCCTCCAAAGTGGTTGAAACATATATACTTAATTTCTTGAATGCATACTGTTTTCATAATGATGTATTCAAAGACAGTATGACTGGATGACCTGGAGCAAGTGACTGTGTTTACAGATTGGTTAATTCAGTTTTGTGAGCACTCCAGTGAAAATATTGTATGTATGCACACATACCTGATGCATCCTTTTCCTGTAAATCAGTATAATCCTGTAATGGACAGGCCAATACAGTTCACCCAAACCAACATTTCAATGTCTTATATTTTCCTCTAGTCCTTGTTAAAGAGTGGCAGAAATAATGTAGAGGCTCATTTCAAATGCATCGCTGTCAATTGTCTCACAATAATTGGCATTGATTTAGCAGTTAGAATCTGATTTAGTCAAGGCTCTTGTCCGTAATGTTCCTTGGGCTTTAGATGCCAGAGCCTTTTCTTAGACTTTGGTGGTAATTAATCTGAGAAGATCTACATAACGGGCAGATTGTGGTCTTAATATTGCAGTTTGAACATGAAACAATGCCTTGATTTTTTTTTAGAAGGTGGTATAGTGCAATACTTCCACCACATCTGGATTTTTTTTTTTTTTTTTTGTTAGAAAAAAGAACATAAAGGTTGTAACCTACATAACCCAGTCTATCTCTGGAAGATATAACCCTGTGCTCAGCATGTTAATTTGAAACGGTGGATAGTAGAATTAACGGAGCAACGCTCTGCACCAACCAATTGCAGACCCTCTAAACCGACTTGGAAAGCCATTTTGGGTTGACTAAAGAGAACTCAAATTGTTCGCCCATTTTCTTTAGCACAAAAAAATATATAAAAAGTCTTAAGTGGAGGCCAATGGCGAACACGTCATAATTTGAAAAGACTCGAAATATCTTTCATGTAATTAGAGGTCATTTTCAGGAATGGCACTGAAGCGTATTTCGAAGAAGCCACCATTCAGTCTCAATTGTTGAATTCATCCAAAAAGTGAAAAAGTGAGGCTGAATGATGTTTTTTCTAGGCCTTTTGAACCCAGAGTTCAAACATTATTGTTTGCAGCTCTTACTGAATAGTAGGCGCCAAATACTGTTGTTATTGCTGATTGAAAAAGCACAAGCGCCCTCGTAAAAGCACTGAAGTAGCCTGGGGAAAAAAAGATGATGTAAAATACTCCGTCAGTCTTGTCGAAATATTGCCAAATGTTTGCCATTCAACTTACAACACAATGACTTAATGTACAGAAAAAGCAAAAGATTCATTGGCACAAGCATTTGATTTCCTGAGGTAACTGAGATTTTTCTATACATATCCGGTCAGCCTTGAGTTCTTACAGGCGCTGCGGATGCTTCCAGGGCTTGTGTTATTGTCTGTTTGTAACATGTTCATGAGGTTGTTTAGAATGGGATATTGATTCGTTCTTTCCTGCGTACTATGAGCTGGTCATGATAACTAATTACATCGGACCTCTGAAGGTGTCTGAACACAAGTATAGGTATGTAATTACTCAGTTTAATTACAGATCTTTTGAAGATCAGTGACTGGGATGTATGCGGTGAGTAAATGTTGTGATTGTACACACAATATCAAAGTGATTGCATTGACCTTTCGCACCCCACTGTATGAACTGTATCATTTGTTTAGTTGTCTTCTTGTCCTTATAGATCGGTTCAGGCAGGAGTTATCTGAAAGCAAAACTTCCATCAGACTGAGAATGTGATGCTGAAGTGTACTTGTTAGGTATGTTTCTTAAGTTAACATTTCAGCATGTTTTTTATTTTTTGTGACAAGGTGGAAAACAAATGTCCGGACGGAAAATCCATTCTTTGGCTTAGTGTTGCACACAATGAGCCGAATTCGCCCTTCAACAACAATATAAGTAACAAAACCTCATTGTTTACCCAGAACCATTCACTATTATTGTCTTATTTTCTCTGTAAGCCATTACACTTGTTTGGCATGCGTTATTTTCAAGAGAGCGTTTAAAAGCAGTGTGAGGTGAATTGTCGAATGTGCCTCCTGATAATGACCTAAGATTTCACCAGGTTTTCTGCCACAGCATGCAGTGCTTGAGGCCTTCGGCTCCTTGAAAAACAAAATGCACACGTGCGTGCATGCATATAAAGTGATGAGACTCCGGCGGGTTCGGCGCAGCTAAACACATTGTGATTTATTGTGCTTTAATTTGGATGCCGTCTATTGTTTGTGGCTTGCAGAGGGTCGCCCACTGACAGTAATTTCTGGGGTTTGTGTGGATTCTGCCGGAGCTAATAGCACTTTCTTTTACTCTGAGTTTGGCCCCAGTACGACAGAAGGAAGCAGGAAATAAACAGCGGTTCCTATTTACCCTGCCAATTTCACTTGACGGCGCGCTGCGTATTGAAATGAACTGGGCAGCCTTCTAATACAACGGAAAGTATGGAGCCAGCGCTGGCAGAGATAGATTGTAGCAGGCAATTATGGCGGTCCGGCCTCTGATTAGAGAGCTGCCTGCTAGCCACTCAGCCTCACGGCTGCCTCTTATCATGATGAGGCCGGTATTGGTCCGGACATTGTTTGATTGCTTTCAGACACATTTACTAAATCCAACGCACACAATGTTTCCTGTTTCTTCATGCACTGCCATGCTCGCAAACTGCTCGAATTGTTTAACTTTCACCCTGTCACTTTTACAATTTACCTCTCTTTTCTCTGTTTAGCACGCTTTTCTTTTCCAGATCTGTTGGTAGGATTTATTTTGAGCTTTCTACTGACCACCTTTTTGAATGTGGTGGTTTCCTGTGAGTCAGACTGGAAGTCTGTTGTTGTTTCACGTTTCACATCACATTACTTTACATTCTATTAGCCGACCGAAGTGAAAGTTTGTTTAGAAATTGACATAAATGTCTAGGTGTAAAGTGAGCGGTGTGAGATTTGTGAAATTTAAGTTTGAATTAGATTATTATTATTATTATTATTATTATTTTAGACCTAAAGGGGAAACTGAAGTCTTGTCTGCTTCTAGAAATGGTTGTTCAATAAACATAAAGGATACAGAATAGAGACACACCAAGTGTTTACATATGTCTTAAAAATTCAGTGTCATTCAGACCATTTATATAATTATTAACATTTTTATTTTAATAAATGTTATAAATTTAATTATTTAGAGTCTTTTAAAAAGTCATGTGATCATACTAAAAACCATACTAAAATTGACCATGGTGGTGTATTCTAAATATTCAAATATACATTCTCATGAATACTTCATGAATAAGGATTTGTGACATTGTATGGGTCAAAATGATCGATTTTTCTTTTGTCAAAAATCATTGATATTACGTAAGGATCATGTTCCATGAAGATATTTTGTAAATTTCCTACTGTCAATATATCAAAACTAAATTTTGTATTATTAATATGCATTGCTGAGGACTTAATTTGAACAACTTTCAAGGTAATTTTCTCAGTATTTTGATTAAAAAAAAAAAAAAAAAAACATTTGCACCCTCAGATTCCAGGTTTTCAAATACTTGTATCTCTGATAAATAGTATCATATCCTAACAAACCATACTTCAGTGGGAAACCTATTAATTCTAATGTTTCAGATTTCAGATGATGTATAAATCTCAATGCCGAAACATTAACCCTTATGACTGGTTTTGTGATCCAGGGTCACATTTTTCAAAGTTGTAAACCAAGATTATTTGATTGTTTACAAGGAAAAAAAAAACATTTAGGTTTTTCTACTAGAATTTCATGCTGTTCATTCAATGTGTTACTTGCCATTTCTTCATCATTTTCGTGTAATTTACAAAAAATTGTTTCTACAACAAATTTTCTTCAGTGTAGCTCAACTATATTCAGGACAAAATTATAATGACTGTATGTTCAAATGTACGTTACATAATTCTGTTTAAACTGTCTGACTATAATATACACTGTGGACTGAGTTTTGCTTCCAGAAATAATGTGGTAACCTAACAGCTTTTTCCATTGGGAATAATGGAGGATGTGTCTCTTCTGTATCTTTCTTTGTCCCTCTCTCATCTTTTCTTACTAGATACTGAGCCATCAGTCAGTTAGTTATGCTGTGAAATAGCACTCTGCCCTCGGTGAGACGCTGCTTATTTCCTATAAGTTCTCTCTCATCTACAGGATGTGTGCATATATGTGTGGCTGCACGCCTGATGCAAAGCTCATTTGAACGTGACCTCTCTAAGAGGGTGTAATGCAGTATGCTTTCACGTTATTGCAGTGATAGTTGCAGTGAAACCATGGATGCCTAAGGGAGAACTAGTCACTGACTGTTTAAGTGTCCTATTACAGCTTACATGGACCTCTGGTTGAAAACGTGCAAGATTAGTATTTATGGCGAAAATGGATTTGAATTGGGATTTTTTTTTTTTTTATTCATTCTCTTCATCAGTCACACATTTCATTTACTTGTAGGAGTTTTGTTTACAATATATATCATGATATAATTATTTTTGCTTTAAGATATTTATGATATCAAAAATGTTGATACCATAGAAATGTTATAATTCTTGTTACCAGTGTCAGTTTCAGAAAAAAATGAATACTAAATAGAAGCCTAAATAAACACAAAAAATAAAATAAATAAACTCATGCTCATTACAAACTAATTACAAGCAATAGTAACTTTTATTAAAGTTGCAAAAGTGATTTAGTCGGAGCTGTGAGAGATTTTTACTCTTTTGTTTTTTGATTAACATGAATAAGAGACAACAGGAATATTAGAGTGCTGTCACTTTAAGAGCTGCCTGGATCCAATAGACTGTTACAAATGTGTTTTCTTTCTTAACTGTTTGTTTTCACTCAAGACCTAAATTACGTTTTTTACTAGGATACTTGCAAAGATGGGTATCTGGAAGCATATAAGTGTAAATGTTTAACTGTTTAAGGCCCATAAAGAGTCAAAAATAACTCAACACTCCCAATACTACCAGTACATGAGCCTTTCTGACAACGCGTGCATATAGTGAAATTAGTTATCCTTTGCTGCTTATTGCATTTCAATGGCTTAAAATCACTTGTTTTTAAACCACAATGCTTAAAAACACGTGTAAACTGTACGTTTTCATGACCACGTAGCACAGCAATATCACGTGAGCATGTAAATGTGATGGTGAAAAATTTATCCTGGAAAAGTATCCATTTTCCAAGTTGTCAATTGTTTTGTTACTAATTGTTCATCTCTAAATTAACAAAGTGATAAAGGATTAAATCAAATAATTAAAAACATATGCTCATATGCAATGATAACATAGTAAATAAATAATATATACTATATTTTACTGTTAAAAAAATCAGTTACTGTATATGTTGCTCAGCCATAGTTATCGTCTCTGCATGCAGTAACCGTATGGTGTTCACTAAAGGAAGACTACATTATGAAAAGCTGCCGCTGAACCCATGAAGCCGTTTTCTCCACAGTGGGTCCACCATCATCAGCTTTGAGATACTAAGTTAAATGTACGAACAGCCAACCACAAACATTGCTCAAAGCCTATCATCCACTACCGCTGTAAAAGTGCTATGGTCAGGCCAAATGAAATTCAGCCATGCCTCAGAGTGCTGGTCCATTAACTACAGTACCCATCCGCACTCTGCAGAAACAGTTTGGTATGACCGAGAAATAAAACATCCACAACATACAGTAGCATGCATTTACATTCACATCCCCAATAGGGTTGTATCATGGACTGGATGCTTTTGATTCTTCACACACAGTCACAACACGCTTTCACCTTATTTACACACATGAACACATGATCCTGCATGTTTTGAGATGATACAGCCGAGCTCTGCATTGGACATGGATAAAGAGGAGAGGGGGACTGGCTGTTCTTAGGTGTGGCTGCAAAGATGAGAGGGGCCAAAAAGGTTTAATTTCCTTATCGTATTGTACATGTATGTTATTATTGGCTAAATGCCTTTTAAAGTTGCACCACTGACTCCAGCCCCCAGTCTCCGCTCCTCAATGGGAGCAGAGTCACCGTTAATAAACAGACCATGCAACCCCAGCATATCGCAAGCATGGGTGCAAAAAGCTGCACGCGCTGATCCCAGCTGTGTGTTCCCCGCCACCCAAATTAATCCCAAGCAATTTTTTCTGCACCACTTGTGCTCCCGATAAAAAAGCCCCTGCATTCAAATAGCATGGTCCCTGATGGCATTAAGTTCTTAGTATTGGGCCATAGACAGACCTGCAGTGCAAAAAAAGAGAGAAAACCCTCTAGCCTCGGACCTCTCAGCCTTTCGGTTCATTTCAATTCCTTGTCAGTAGAGCGCTTTAAAGCGCTTGTGTGTGAATCTTTTTTTGTAAAGTAATCTCTTTAAATTTAATTCATCAAGTTTTATTTAAAACATTTGCGATTCATTAGCTTAGGGTTTTCGCTTACAGAATGAGGTTTTGAACATTTAGCATTGAAGAATTATTCTAAGAGGTTGGGAGCAGTTGCAGAATGAAAGGAGACAGTTGAATAAAATGGAATTAAACAGGTTAGCATATATCTACAGACTTGTTGCATTGCCGTCATAAGATAAGAGTGTTAGCGAGGCATTGAGGGGAGGCTTTTATGCCATCGGCTGCAAGAAGAATGGTCAAGGCAAGGTGCCTCCTTATAATGAATGTCACAGCTGCTTTAGATATAATGATTGGTGCTTGGGTGGGAAGCTGCAATGTGCTGTACTCAGACAGAATAAGTATAAAACCCATGGCCCTATTATAGCCACTCTGCTGAAGAAAATATTCTAATGATGTCTGTCTTCCCCATTTCAAAGCTATGAAAGTCACCAATGAATGCCAAGACCACAGAAAGACGTTTTATGTAGGACTGCAACAGCTAATTGATAATGAAAATAATTCCCAACAAAATTTCTGTGCTGTGCATAGAAAGCCAGTAAAGTCACTTTAATATAGAGAAGAATGCATTTCTATGGATGAAATGCAGCTAAAAAATGACCCTAGTTGACTAAAAATAAGAATGCTTTATTAAGTCTTTCAAATTTTGAGATGTTTTCCCAATGCATAACTTTCATTTTGTGATTATAACCTTATCTGTAAATATTAAATGTAAATTGCCTAATCGATCATGGTAACATCATGTAATTCTTTGTTAAAACAAAGACTTGGATATGCATATCTGGTCAGGTTTTTCCCCTGCACTCATGAGATCTTTTGTACACTGCTTGTTTTCTTGGCTGCAATATATCCTTCTGGTCATTGCTTTTCATATTTGTGCCGTATTCCTGATGTTAGGGATTAAATGATTCACCTTGAATAGTGCTTGTGTTCAATATATATATATATATATATATATATATATATTTTTTTAGTCAATAGTGATTGAGTTTATATAAATACAACAGCTTAAATGAATCATTGAGGTTATAGGATCTGCTACTCAAGGATCCTCATGTAGATAATGAGCCATATCACCAAACATCACTTCATGCCCCATTCCTCAATAAAACCTTAAGGGAAGCGCTTCTAAAAGCCTTCCAATTGCTCATCCATTGTGTAACCGTCCACTCTGTGCAATGTCTCAGTCTTTGAGGCTTTGACTGTATTCTAAAAAAACCTCTGCATCATAGTTGGGAAGTGTCGGTCTCAAGCACATTGTGTCCTGGAGAAACCTGCAAGCTCTCTCAAGCAAGACTGCAATGAGCTACGGCCTTGAAATGAATTCAGAGAGGGGAGGGATAGGATGGAAACTTCGGCCAGGCCTTGAAATGCATGGGTTAGGAACAACACTGATAGCCCACTTGAGGGAAAATGAGGCGGCTCTTTTAAAGGATAATAGTGATAGTGCATCGATTGGGTCTAGAATGCTCTCTTGTGATTATTCAGATTGGAGTAAGACATTCTGAAGCCGGGTTCTGGTCATCTCACAGACACCTAATCATATATCAGGCAACTGACCTCATGTTGTTTCTGTCTCAACTGACTACTGAGGCCAAACACTTCACGAACAATTGCATAGCACTGAATGTTTTACCATAGCAATGCTTTTTTTTTTTTTTTTGTCTTGGTCCATGCAGTGGACACCATTTGTTCTGTTCTTCAAACAGCAGTTCCATTGGATGATACATTTCTATTATGGATGATACTATCACTGCTTAACTGAACTCTAATGAAATGTAATCTTTATTGGTTTTAAGTTGTTTTGACAGTTTCTTTTAAGTTGATCGAAACACAGATGAATATTATCGAATATTTATCAATGTAATCCAGTATAGTGATTTTGTTTCTGTCTGTTGTTTCTGTTCAAATGAGTACTAACAGAACACAACTGACAAATGTATATTTATGCTTGCTTGCCATTCATTTATTTAAAAGTTAAAATTATAACATTTATTTTAAATTGTGACAGTCATATTCCTCTTCATTAAATAAGTATTAGGGTTAATGCCATGAACTGTCAGGAGATTGTCAAAGACTGTCAAATTTCGATTAAAAGACCTGTAGTTTTTAGGATAATTCATTTCCAGTACTATATTAAATCTGGTATCATTTAATCGTATTCTATTAAGTTGAATATATTATTATATATGAATAATTATTTCTCTTACAATAATAGGAATGAGACTTTTGGTAATGGGAATACGTTTTTCACATTACAGCAATGCTAATCGAGGGTAAAATGATTGTGTTGTAAATAATTTAATAATGCAAAAAATCTTAAGGGTCCTAATAAGTTGTTTTTCTTTTCATTTTTGGAATATAATATGATTTGGAAAATTTAGAGACAAAAATTACTAAACAAACAACAAAACATTTTGTAACATTTTTTTCAAACACATATTTTTGCTGATTACACAAGCAGTGCTAGATAATACTGCCAAGGAGGTCAGCAGAATGCAGCAGCACCGGCAGCTCTGGTTCTAGAAATCTGCATGAGAAAGCCTGCTGCGGATACTGGGCTTTGATAGAGGAGCCCACCTGAATGACATTTACAAATTACCCTGCCGAAAGTGCTCTGTCCCCTGACCCCTGCTCCTGTGTTCGGCACCCTGTGAGATTTGCAGCATTTTGTCATATAATTATGGTAACTCCCCTGAAAATACAACCCCAACACACACACAAAGCTGTAGTGAATTGTAATGCGTGTTGCGGTGCTGTCTGCACAGCCAGTCCTCTTGACAAGCCACAGCAGGGGCAGAAAATAAGTGCAGGGGGAGAGAAAGTGGGAGAGTTAGGAGGAGAGATAGGCTGTGCAGGTGGGGGTGAATCAAAGTGCAAGGCTGGACGAGTAGGGGCTTCTCTCACCCCTTCTTTCACTAAATGTACAGTGGTTGTACTAAGGTAAAGCACCATAATATTAATAATGGTTCAAAGAGAGAGTTTTTATATATATATATATATATATATATATATATATATATATATCTATATATATATCAAATTTTTTTTTTTTTTTGTAAGGAGCACCATGATGAAGCGTTTGCAACTCATTTGCCTTCTGTAACGTGACATGCTTCTGTGTGAGACAGGATATTTAATGAGAAAAAAATGTTTGACAGCACTTGATGTTGTGGAATATATTGGATCATTAATAATGGCCGTAACATGTCAGAATAAAATCAGGTGGTTGGAGAAGGGAGAAAAATAAAATGGATTGCTGATGTAAGTCAAAAAGATTATAGAATACAATTATTGTAGTAAAAAAGAGAATGCATTAATGTATCATTAATGTATAATGATAATAATAGTAATAACTAAAATATAATTTTATAATATAAATGATATTATACTATCGTGTTATAACATAATATTATATTCACATTTTAAATAATTATATATATATATATATATATATATATATATATATATAATATTAGATTATATTAAATAATATTAGATTAAATAATAATAATTATTTTTATGATTAACGTTATATGATTAATGCAATTAATATAATGTAACTATTTTGAGTATATTTTGGGGTTGTTTATATCTCAGCCTCTTCCGTACCAGTATGTTTTCTGCATAATGTATGCATGATTGAATAAGGCTAAACCTTGTACAATCAATGCATGGCAAAGTTTTTCTTCAAAAATGTTGGACTATATAAAGCAGGGCTATTCAAATCCTTCCCTGGAGGGCCAGGGCACTGCAGAGTTTAGCTCCAACCCTTATCAAACACACCTGAGCCTGTTAATCAATGTCTTTGGGATCATTAGAAAATCAACAGGT
The DNA here is from genome assembly GCF_023724105.1 of Carassius gibelio. NCBI lineage: Eukaryota > Metazoa > Chordata > Actinopteri > Cypriniformes > Cyprinidae > Carassius > Carassius gibelio. The sequence continues at coordinate 10,898,463 of NC_068410.1, forward strand.
AGGTGGGTTTGATCAGGGTTTGAGCTAAACTCTGCAGTGCCTCCAGGGTAAGATTTGAATAGCCCTGATATGAAGGAATGAACACAAAAGTTTTTTTATTTTTTTATTATTAATGTGTCTGTTGCTTTCCCTTTCCCGTTTTGTTTGTTTGAACTGATGTTGTTTTGTTGAATTAAAGAATAAAAAAGTTGATCACTCACATAAAATAAGTTATTACATTTTGATGAAAGATTTTTTTTTCTTTGGAATATGAATCATGCATAATGAGATGGTATGTATTAAGAAAGTAAAACAGTAACTGTGTATGGCAGGCGGCCTTTTAAGTCTCACTTTCCAGGTATGAGTCCCAGAATTAAGGCAGCAGATCACGTTCACGGTGCTTACTTGTCACCCTTATTTCTTTTTCACTCATTTCCACTTCCTCTTTTACCTCATCTCTTCCCTTTCTGTCCTGTTCCTTTCCACATTTTCCTTCACATGTGTATATGAGGCTGTGTGTAAATTTTTTCACCGTATGTCTGCATCTTGAATGTGCACAAGAAGAAAGAAATGAAAAGGATAATCTAATTGAACGACTTAAAAGCACCGTGGCCGTTTCATGTAGTCCTTTGGAATGGATGTAATTTGAACACGGTTACCCGCCCGAGCATGTCTGTAGTGAAGGTCAGCTGTCTGCCACCAGGAGCATGCAGAAAATGTAAAATGAGTCTTTCTCTCCTCCTCCTCTTCCTCCTGTTTTCCCTGCTTTGTCAGGAGATAAGCCAGAGCTGCTCACACAAATAAACATTTATAGTTATAAGTAACCCTTGGATAAACTACTTCTACTTCTCCTAATAATGGAAAATCCAGATCATTTTTTTTTTTTGTATAATCTACAAAAAAGAGAGAATTAATATATTGGCACCTGCCAGTTCTTAAGAGTTTTACATAACTAATTTGTAGAATAATTAAGTGATAAGATTTTCCAGACATTTGTCATACAAAACTTTTGATCATAAGTAAAATAAAAAAGTTAATTTGAAGAATGTTCTTGCAGCTCTTTTACATACAACAACAGCCATATAATAGCTGTGTGTTAGCACTGAACACATTTAATAAGATCTTTTTAAAATAAAATGTTCTTCATAGTAGTTTTATTGTGCCATGGAAGAAAATAAGTCTGAAATGACATGATGTTGAGTAATTGATGACAGAATTTTTGTTTTTGTGTGAACTCCTTTTAAAGACATTCCAGGCAAAAATTGCACCCAAACTTCTAAGTTGCTAAGAAAAGCATTGATTTATCTCCACACTTTTTTTAGTTCATCAAGTGCTTTAGTTACACTGATGGATGACACGTTTGGCCACTGTCAGCCTATGGCAAGCGGGGAACTCCTTTCTGTTGCTAGATTGGTTTAGTTTTTCTGTCTGCTTGTTGAAGGCTAAGAAAAGTGATGAGAATGCATAGGTGTGCAGCTCCATGCCTTTAATATGCAGGCCAAGTCATTGGTGTTTATGTGTGCAATGCATCACTGTACCACTGTGGCCCTTTAAGTCCATTGAGTGCCACTTTGAATGAGGCCCCTGCACTCACACAACAAACAAGATCTGCCTGAGAAACAGAAGCTTTCAAAGCTGTGATGGAATAATGCAACTATCCCTTCTGTGTTAAACCCCATGGGGTCCTGCTCAGTCCGAAGCTAGGAGAACCGTGGAGCTCACACATGTTGGCGCTTTTCATAAGAAACATGGTTTCTGCTTCAATAGTTTCTTGTTCTTTTTAGAGTGTCAGCGTTTCGGAGTTTGATTTTGAAGGGCGAGAACATCTAATCGTGTCTAGCCTGCTCCGAACGGTATCTCTGATTCACAGCCCAAAACCACAGAAGAACAAGAACACTCGAGGAGCGAGCGTGAACCTCCTTTTATCTGGCAGTCGTTTAATTTTTTTCCATGATATTGTTTGAATGCTTCTCATACTTCTCGCATGGATTTATTAGTAACTCTTTGATCTATTTCTGTCGCGCTAAAACAGTCGTCTTTTTTCTCTTTAGATGAAAGCCGCTCCACAGACGAACTCCATTATTTGTTTTTACATCAAAAGTTTCATTAGTTATTCCATTAATCTTACGGGCTGGAGAGTGACAGAGTGGCGGGCTTAGGCCTGTACGTCCCTGCTCTGGGGAGATCTGGGAAGGGTAGGTGTGCGGACGGACTAGTTAAAGCCCAGGAGGGGGAAAAGGAGGAAAATCTAATATGAAAATGAAAATGTAAATGCGGGGGAAGCAGCAAGCGTTTTCTCCAGCTGGCCTAATCTCGCTTCCGCGGGGCTCAGATAGTGATCGCTAACAGGAGGGCTCGCGCTGGGCTTCTTTGAAATGCAGAATGGCCCTGTGTGTAAATTGGAGCCACCACGATGGTGCCAAAAGATGACACATGGAGCCGCGACCCTCTCGCCTGAGCGGGGCCAAATGCGGCAAAGGTAAATCTTGCACATCAGACAATTTCATTTTCAGCACAGAGGGGATGAGCAAGTACAATGACTGGATCTTTTCAAATGATACTTACCCCCCTTAGAGGCGTATCATCATTTAGGATTTTTTTTCTCTGCTCAGGTAAACTCCGTCCAGTTGGAGAGAAAGATGTTAGTTAGTCTTTTCTCAGAATTGCATTTCTTGGCTGTTCATTTTTGCGGTTAACTCGGATATCTGCCTCCCAGAGCTCTTTGCATTTCTGATCATGTTACAAGCTTGTGCGTCTCCTTAAGTTTCCCGCTCCTCCACTAGTCCACGAACACTCTCTGTAATCCATTTATCCAGTTTGTGTTGTGGCTTGTGTGATGTTTTTTTGCATATGCCACTTTGTAGCAGATCCCCTCTGAGCGACTCTATTTCATGGCTGCTCTTGCCATAACATGTGTAGCCTGTGAGCATGGCACACATTGTATTTCACACCAGCTTACATACATCCACACACATTGGCACGTCTTTTAGCAACAGTGGTGGAACTTGCTGATATTGAGCAGGCGCTGCAGGTTCATCCGAATGGTTCTCCCCCATCCCACTTCTGCTCAGACAAATATAATCGACTGCCTCAGCATTTCAGAATGCACTGATGAAGTCTCTAAGCTTTTAGGCACCACTGGACATTTCTAGAACCAAGGGCATGAATTGTCAAACTATAGTGTGACCTCTCAGACAAAAGGATAAATCTGTTCTTGGCAAAATTAAAGGATAATAAAGCTGTACAATTCCAAAATATATTAAAACAGCAACATCACTACTACTACTACTACTACTACTACTACTACTACTACTAATTAATTTTAATAATAATAATAATAATAATAATATAATAATCATCATAATTATTAATATTATTATTGGTATTATTATATATACATTAGTCAACATTTGAAATGGGTCATAACCTTTTATCAAAGTAAAAAAATATTTTTTTAAATCCCCTTTAAATATTGACTACTATAGTTTAAAATAAATGTAAAAATACTATAAATTTTAAATACATCTTTATCAAATAAAGTCTAATTGAATAAAAAATCTGATTAAATAGTCTAAATAAACTGTGGACTCGTACAGAGTTCGTAATTTACAATTGCTGTAGTATTTTATTTTACTCTGTCCTTGTGAATAAATAATTCATTATAAAAAATACACTTTTACATAATTATTTATGCGTAGAAAATATAATGTAAATTGTGGACATATGTTAATATATATAATTAATCATTTACATTTTATTTTATTGTATTATTTATTACTTGACTTTATTACTTACATTTAGTGAGTACATTTTTAAATGATTTGTTTAAATGACATGCATAATGAATTACATAAAAATACATCCATTAAATGCTCTGCATGTAGGCTTGTGTCTTGCTTGGCTTAGTAATTATTGATACCAAACCAAGCAAACCACTCAGTGTTAATAAACTTTTTTTGAGACTTTTTATTTTTATTTTTATTTTTATGTCTAACTCAACAAACAATGTTTGCCATTCCCTTTGTTGGGTGCTTCATTCACAACCATGTCTATTAGCACTTGACACAAAATGTAAGGATCATTCCAACTATGTCATCGCATTTTGATGACAAGCCCACAGTCCAGCCTGCGTTAATGATGCTTTTCTCATTGGCCACTCCAGCAGGGCTTTAATAAGAGCTAGTGTGGAGGGAGATGGCCGTGGTGTCTGGGCCAACCCCTCCTTTCCTTCCAGCCCGCTCGGTGCTGTGATGGAAAGTGACACTGTGATTGTGTGTGGGGCTCCGCCATGCTCAGATGAGGGTGTCACTTCTGCCTAGTCTGATTGCCACTTTCGCGGTGTTACACGGAGGAGTTAAATTGAGGCAGAAAAGGTCAGAAGCCAGTGGTCATCTGCTCTCTTCTCTCCCAAATTACTTGTCCTCTTGGAGGGGAATGAAAACAGACAGGGCCGGCTTGGCTGCCAAGTGGAGATGATCCAGGAGCGGGCAGAGAGGAATGCAAACGAGTGGAGAGGGGGGCTGAGAAGGGGTGTTTGCGGGAGAGAGATAGAATGACAGGATCAGAGAAAGAGAGAGAGTGAATGGAAGTAAAGTGGAGAGAGAGGTAGGCGGCTGCACTGCGACGGAGCAGGAAAGGGCACCTGTGAAGGTCAGGCTGAACGGAGGTGTGGATGGTTATGACTGGAAAGTGAAGAGAATCTGTCATAACCTCGTCTTGAAATGCCTTTGTGCAGCATGATTGTGATTAGCTACTCTTTTCAGCACCATGGACAGGGGCGCATCAATTCTGCTGCTAATTACTTCCCAGCTATATACATTTTACACTCATTTTACATTACTATTGGTCAGGTGTTTTGTATTTGTATATTTGTCCATTTTTTTCATGTGTGTGTATATATATATGCTGCTATCACATATTGTCCTGTGAATTCTGTACAGGTCTGTACTAAAATAGTGTTTCTCAACCTTTTTGACTCCATTGTCCAACACAATGTTTAAGCCTTATGTAGGTTAAGGTATATACACACACATACACATACACACACACACACCTATATAAAACTCCATCTTTTTGTTTTGGTCTTTTGCTTTTTGGCATTGTTGGTTGATTCAAATAATGAAGACATTTTAGGAATGCTATGTTCGTGATTAAATACAAAAGTTCAAAAGTTTGAAGTTGGTAAGACTTTCAGATGTATGTCTGATTAATGTATAAAGTGAAGTAATATTACAATATAAGAAAAAAAATGTTCTGTTGTAATACATTTTAAAATGTAATTTATTCCAGTGAATTTTCAGTAGCCATCCTCCATCTTTAGCTTCAAATGATCCTTCAGAAATCATTCTGATATGGTCATTTGTTGCTCAAGAATAATAAACATTTAATAAACAATTTATTATTATTTCAATGTTGAAAACAGTTGTGCTGCTTACTGTTTTTGTGAAAACCTAAACAAATGAAAAGTAAAAATGCAAGTTCAAAAGAAGAGCATTTAAGAACAGACCTTTTAATTGAAAAGAATGCATTAATGCTTTATAGAAATATACATTTAATATTTACAAAAAATCTTACTAGCCACAAATGTTTCAATTACATATTGTTATATACGTGTTTCAACAGTGTGTGTGTGTGTATATATATATATATATATATATATATATATATATATATATATATATATATATATATATATATATATATATATATATATATATATATATATATATATAAATATAAATTTGATTTAACAAAATTATAAATGAAATGGGTCCTTTTCTTATTGCTTGGACAAAATGCTGCACGTTTCTTTGTGAAATTGAAATATGACACTATAATAATATGCTAATATAGTACTTGCATATTATTGCTCTTTGTTGGTTTTGATTGCTTCTACTGTCTTCATTTATATGTCACTTTCGATAAAAGCATCAGCTAAATAACAAAGTGTAAATATATAAATATAAACAAAGAAAACTAAATTGGAAAAAAAGAAAGTCAGATAAGTAACACAAATAAAAGAAAACTCTTAAACAAACTAAGGCTTTGTCTGTGTTCTTTCCATTTAAAATTAGAGGCAACCCCTGCATTTTAATCATGATCATGAGCACATGATTTTTATTTTAAATTAGAAGCAAATTTGAAGCAAAACAGAATAGTCTGACTTCAGTTTTGTGAAACTATTTATAAAAAATATCTGCATGAAACAGAAAATTGAGATGCAGATTTACTCTCTGCCAGCAGGTGGCGTTTAAAGCATTTCCTTAGTTAACACTGTAAACAAAGCAGCGCTGCAATTGTGAAATTTAAGATGCATTATACAGAGGAGAGATGAAAAGGAAAAAAACACCATCTAAATTTTTCTAAAGACAGTAAGTTCCCCTCAGACATCAATTCATATAAACGTCTACCCCTAATTGTATCGCAATTGGTTTAGCAACTAAATAGATTTGAATCATCATATATTTGAATCGATCTTCAACCAGCTCGTGGTTAATTGTTACATCCCTACCAGCCACTGCTTTAGAGGCCCCCTGTTCTTTGAGGTTTTCTGTTAGGAATGGTGCACAATTAATCTGAAGCGACCCTCGTGTGATCCAACACATGGCAATTAACCTGATAATGCACTGCAATGTCTCCACAGCCAGCCCTGGGACACGGAAAAGCTGGTGGATTTGACAAAAGAAAGTTTCACATATTGTGCTAACTCAATGGCTGATAGTTTAAATAAACGGATTTGTGTTTGTTTCCCAGAAAATGACCTAAATGACCTTTTTTTGGGGGAATATTTTATGAAACGCACACAATCGTTTCCCGAGAAGCTTAAGCAATTCAGTTTCTGGTCGATGTGTTGTGATCATGATAGCAGATAGACCAGCGTGCCTCTGTGGTCTCTACAGAACGGCCTGAATCTTTTGAAATCTCTCGGAGAAATAAAACGCAGCACAGAGTGAATTTGCTCCAAATCTCTCAGGACAATGTGCAACGTGTCTTAAGATCTTTAAATCAAACATTAAATTGCATTTGGACAACACAAACATGACATGCCTGTAAAATAGCCGCTGTGCACTTTGAAACTGTCTCAAGCAGTGAATGGCAAAAATGCAATTGCTCGCCATATATTTTATTAGACTTTTCAGTCTGACCTTGAATTCTTCAAATAGAACTGAAACTGACACAGATCTGTTTGTGAATGTATGCTGATGTTGTGTGTGTATATGTGACAGATGAACAGGCCAAGCAAACGGGCACTGCCGCATTCATGTGTGTGTGCTTCTGTATGCCCGTCTTTGTACACGAGTGTGTTTGTGTGGTCTCTAAAGCGACGACGAGATGGAGAATAAATATTTACCATCTGTGTTACTCCCCCTCCTCCGCAGATTCCAGCGTGTTTTATCGGCTCTGGAGTTCAGCCATGGGCTTTTTTAATTTTCTGCTTTTGTGTTTTTAGCCGAGATTGACAGGCCGCTCGCTCCCCGGAGCATTGTTCTATTAATCTGTTTAATATGCTACAGAAACACTTGAGCGCTGGAACAGGCAGCCTGGTAATGGAATCGCAGCAGGTAAAGCAGACTTGCTCATCCGATGGCGGCGCAGGGCACAGTCCGTATTACTGCACGGCTCTGTGCAGGCGTGGCACCATTCCGGGCATCGAAGGGGGTGTGCCACCCACCCCCCGCAGTGACCCTCTGCAGAGACAGACAGATGGACAGATGGAACAACTGAGGGGGCCATTCCCGGAAAACCGCCACCTTCTGCGTGCTCTTGCGTTCTGAAAAGACCCCTTTTAATGCTCCACGTCCTGTCGCCTCTCGGCTCTGGGATGAGGAGACTTTTTCTCTTTGTTCAGCAGTACCTAATGACCCACTTTTTGCTATGAGGAATACTGTGCATGTGGAATGGCATGGACTTCTTTCCGAGGCTGTTGAGCTGGTGGCGTATTGCGTATTAACCAAACTGCAAATTGGATTTGGGGTTATGTTGATTAGTCCGTGGGCACTGGATTGCACCAAAACATTTCCCCAAATTCACAATCATCTAGTCCTTATAGGTCATTATGTAATGTGGCCTAGGGATATGGGAATGTTTTGACTGCTAATTGGTGGTTTTATTGAAAATCTAGTTTACAATATTGTACACAACCTGGAAACTTTGTAAAAATGCTTGCTTTTAGCCACTACTACTAATTATTATTATTATTATTATTATTATTATTATTATTATTATTATTATTATTATTATTATTAATAATTTGTATTATTTACATTTATGCATTTAGCAGACACTTTTATCGAAAGTGACTTATAGTGAATTTAGGCTACACATTATTTTACCAGTATGTGTGTTCCCTGGCAATACTCTACCACTTAGTAGTAGTAGTAGTAGTAGTAGTTGTTAACCTTTTATAAAGCACATTTCAAGAATCATACATTTCATTATATAATAATAATTTTTTATTATTATTGTAGATTTGTATTATTTATAGGGCTGGGCAAGTTAACGCGTAATTATTGTGTTAATGCATTAATTGATTAACACTAATTATTTTATCGCGTAAACACAGTTTTTTTTATTATTATGAAAGTCCGTTGCTCACTGGTTCTGAATACTCATACATATGAATATTCATAAGTACATGAAGTATTCACTTAAGTGTTTGCAAACCAATTGTTATTGCACTTTTGTTCATACAGCAGTACTTTTAAATGAAAAAAATTATGCAATACACTACCTTTAAATGCATTCTTAGTTTTGTGCATAACAATGTGATGAATTGTGATTTAATCGCAGACAATCATGTGATTAATTGCAATTGAAACAATTTAAGTGTTGACCAGCACTAATTATTATTTTTATTATTATTGTTGTTAAAGGGGGGGTGAAATGCTCGTTTTCACTCAATATCCTGTTAATCTTGAGTACCTATAGAGTAGTACTGCATCCTTCATAACTCCAAAAAGTATTTAGTTTTATTATATTCATAAGAGAAATATAGTCTGTACCGATTTTTCCCGGAAAAACACGAGCGCCTGGAGGTGTGACGTGTGGGCGGAGCTAAAGAATCACAAGCGCCAGTTGCGTTGAGAGCGTTTGGAAGCTGTGACAGCTGTGAAGGCTGAAACTGAACGAGAGCGGCAGCAGCAAGGACTCGCTCTGAGCGGGGCTCGAACCTGGGTCTCCGATGGGAGGCGGACGCACTAACAAGGAGGCAGAGATATTTTAAGCAGTTTTACTCACCGCCTGTGGTTCTAACACACAATCGTGACCCTTTTTCGTTGGGATTGCATCATCCTTAAGAAATAAACGATACGCAAATCCGTTGTCAAACTGGTTTTTGTTTGTAAAACAAGCATTTTCGAAATGCAGGGAACAAACACAAACACTTGCACAACTCCGTTGATGCTCTGTAAAAATAAACTCCATCCACTGGTCCCTTAATGCTGTTTTTTCTTTGGTAATCTGTGCAGGGTTGTCTTGCCCTGGCAACCAAAAACACACTCCTTTTGTGACATTTCGCGACGCTCTCGCTCTGATCAGTGATTGTCTATGCACAGCCTCTCTCTGCTCTGCTATACGGGAGCACACACTCTTCCGGCAAACGTGCCCTCAGTACCCATATAAGGTAATTCCGCTCCATCTAACGTCACACAGAGCCAAACTCTAAAAAAACTTTCCGAAACTTGTGACAAACCGGAAGGAGTATTTTTGGAACATTGTCCATGTTTAGCATGGGAATCCAACTCTTTAACAGTGTAAAAAACTCAGTATGCATGAAATAGCATTTCACCCCCCCCCCCCCCTTTAACATCTATATAGCACCTTTCTAGAACCATGAATGTCATGCTATAATAATAATAATTAATATTATTATAGATCGTTGTTTTGCATTTTATATACCACTTTTCTAGAACCATAGATTTCATGTTATAATAATAATAATTTTTTATTTTACAATTTTCTAGAACCTACGGTCTGTGTCACAGAAACAAAGAAAAAAAAGATAATATTTACATGTATTTATTTTGCATAGTTATATATTTACATATTCATATATTTACATATTCATAACTTTAGCTCTAGGTCTAATCTGTTTTGACATTTCTGCTTTGAACTTGAGTTGGATCATATTCTTTTGGAAGTTTTTTTTAACAGTTGCAGTGCTTATTTATACAGAAATGTTTACTTGAAAGTGTTTAGTTTTAACATAGCATCTAAAAAAACTGATTTCCCCCTAAAATTATTAATAAATTTGTCTTTGCCTTCCTATTTCCTAGCACCATAACAAACTAAACTAGTTAAGTCTATCAGGGGCCAAGTATTGTAATGAGCTTTGTATTTTCATGCCACATTCTATCGTAACAACGAAACCCTGACATTGAAAACTATTACTGGACTTGATACATCCCTCAAATCATTAACAGGAGGCCCCTGATATCAGGAAACCTCCTCTCAGTGCCAAACTCAGATTAAAACCACTCATACCACGCACGGCCCCTACGAGCCCGGGCATTATGATTGATATGAAGCTGATGAAATTAATTTAACACCGCAGTCTTTAACCCAGCCTCCAAATTTTAATCAGGTAATCAGAACTCGGACTCATCTTTAATCCCATCTTCCATCTCCTTAAATGCAGCGGACTTTGTTTTGAGCCCCATCTCCAGGGAGCAGATGGAAGCACCGCTGTGTATTTTGACAGTATATGTCAGTGCGCTCAGTTAATATGTCAAGCTGTATCTCCCCCCACAACTGAATGTGTATCGGTGGAATAAGAAGTGAGCCAAGACGAAATGAACCTCTAATGAAATGAGATCCCGGGGAAGCCGGAGCAGTCTGAAGTGAGGGCCTCAGATCAAAGAGAGCCACAGGTAATTAGAATACATGCTGAAGAGGAAGCTGGTGAGGAAAATCAGCATTTTGCTGGAAAATTACCTGTTGAGCTTTTAAATAAATTAGAACTGTCTGGGGAGTGCCGGCCACGGCTTTACTAAGCCAGACATTGGGAGTCACTCTCATCTCCCTGAGGCGATGCTCTATTCACATATATCTATTGCTCTCCCTGGATCTAATCAGAAGTTTTGTCATTTCTGCCTCAAGCTGAAGTTTTATACTTTTCTTCTTATAGCGTTTTAATAGTTCCAGTTCCACCGAATCATTAACTCAGCTGATTAGTTCAAAGATAGTGATTTATTCAAGAACGAAACAAGTTCAACTGAATTGTTTAAAGATGGCAATTTATTTAGGAACAAAACGAGTCTCTGTAATTAATAATTGTGAGTTATTGAATCATTCATTCAAATGATTAGTTCAAAGATGCTGGTTGATTTGGTAATAAAAGGAGTTTCTGTTATATTGAGTGTGTCACTGAATCATTAATTCAACAGATTCCTTCAAACATGCTGATTCATTCCGAAATGAACAGTTAAATCTGCTGTGGCTTCACTTTTTGTTGGTGGATCAAAACAGATCAAGTAACTGGCAACATGTACGTTTCCAAGTATTAATGTTCAAACAAACAAGTTTTTATTAAAAAAAACATTTGACTAGCAAGCCAGTTGACTTCAGGATGTCCTCGCCACATTTATCTATGTAAAATAATTTTTCTAAAATGTCCAGGTTGTTAAATGTTCAAACAAGCAAACTTTTGTATTAAAAATCGACGGACAACTTCAGAGAAGTGACAAGATTTTTCAGTGTTCACCAAAGCACCATCATCAGTTTTTCGTCCAATGATTTTTAATAAATATAGAATAAAAATGAATGTAAATAGGCAAATTTGTTAGATTTAACATCTTATTCATTAAACTGTTTATATATATATATATTATATATATATGTTTATATAATATAAAATATTGTTTTTGTTATTCAATTGGTTGTAAGTATTACTTGCTCACAAAGACAGTTATGACTGCAAGTGTGACATTGCTTAATATATATTAACATTTGAATGTATTGAAAACTAAATAATCATACCAGGGATTCTAGTTTACATAATCCTGTGTTTTTCCCAAGTCTACAATGTTGCACTTTTGGTGGAAAATGGCTGCTAGTGGGAATTGACTTGTGCTTGCCTCCTGGGCTCTGTGCTGTCTGCTGTATTGGGCTGGGCGACACGGTAAATGTCACTGATCGTCAAGCGCTTGTGCAATGGCTGCCCTTGCCAGAGAAAGTGCCGAGGTGGCAGATCCCGCCTTTGATTTAGACACTAAAGGCAGCAGAACAGCAAAAGCACTGAAGCATGAAGGTAAATTCTCATAATTCACTGCTGAAAGGTTAGCCAGTGGCTGCCTCCTTCTTGGTGTGGGTAACTAACAAATGTCACCTGATTGAAATAAGTACACCTGCCTATAGGGCTTTGGTGCCTTTACTTTGAAACTGATATTTATTTACAGCATTTATTTTGGTGGGGTGGATTAAATTTAGACTTAAGCCAGAGGGATGCTTACTGAGAGAGTTGAGCCGGAGTCCTTTATCTTTTTAGCGCACATGCTTTCTGTCATTGGACACACTAAGGCTAAGTAAATGTTAATACAGTGCTTTGACGATTGCATATTGTTTTATCTATCAGAGTTAGTGGTTCGAGAGGTCTTATGCTGTCATTTTTTTATTCTGCCCTGTAGTGGGTGGGTAGTCAATGGTGTGTGATAGTCTAGTAAACTCAGTTAACTTGTTTTGCACACAGTTTTAAAGTCGGCATGAAACTGATGTTTCTTTTGTGATGTACATCTGTACGAAACAACTTTTTTGAGAAAAAATGCTTGATTAAATTTTTTTTTGCTAAATGGAGCAGTCTTATGTGTGTGTCAGATTGTTAAAAGGAAAGATTATTATAATAATGATATACACAGATAAACTGATTATAATAAATACTACCATTTGACATAACATTAGAATAACATTAGAAATAGTCAATTTTGAATTAATTCTGACTTTAATAAGTAAACAATACAATACTTTTTTTTTTTTTAATAATATGCTCAAAGTTTATTTATTTATTTATTTATTTTGATGTAATATTACATTTTATCTCTACATGGCATAAGATGACAGGTCCATATCATGTAATTTGTCAGACAGTTAACTCACATCTGCCTTTAACATTTATTTTTTAATTTTTTGTGTGTGTATTTTGTGATTTTCGGTTAGAGATCAGTTTATGTTTTAAATAATTTAAGTTAATGTCAGTTCAAATATGATCAAAAGTGATTATGTGTGATCTGGTGTTTTTTTTTTCCTACTCTGTTTTTAGTTGGATCTGGTGAAAATGAACCAATTGGGAAGATTTACAGACCTGATCAGCCAATCATAGCACAGTTGAGAATGTTATTTTAGTAAAGTAATATTATGTAACATTTGTTTCAGTGTTGATTTTCTCATCCACATTTTAAAACGTAAAAATGTACATCTAATTGCCATTATGAAAAAAAGTTAAATCATTTATAGATGGTCCTGTGGTGTGACATTAATTTTTTTTAAGTACAAATTTCATGTAGTCAGTTGGTATGGCATTATAAATTACAATAATTTTTTAATTATAAAAAATATTTTTTTAGATACCATGTCACACTCCAGGAAATGTAAACATGTTAGAAGTATTTGATGTCGACTAGCCATATTTCATTACTTCTTTTGTTCAGCCTCTAATTTGGTTCCTGCTGGTAAATAATACACCATTGAAAAACTGCCTTTATTTTACACAGCAGAGCTCAGCCTCCAGTGAGGGTATGATAATAATAGCCTAATAATAATATTTTATATAAATATATATATAATAAAAAAATATCAATAGGGGTCATTTACTAAAAATGCATAGACGGGTATAACATTTGAGTACCGAATAAGCCAAGTTCAAGTCTTCATGATCTCTCACACACAACCTGTTTCCTGTACAAACACAACATTTTACTGTTTGCATTTCTAGTACAACCCTCTTTCCTTAACCTCTTTGCCACATGCACTGGAATATTTATTATGTTGAAAGTTACATTTTCAAATGAAAATGGCAACATGATGGTTTTATAAAGTATGTGTTCAAATGTGCTTCATTTAAACTGGATTTATGACAAAGATCTGCACAGATGCAGTATTTATAACAATCAATTGATAAACGCACACCTTGTCCTCTGTCTCTCGATCTGTGTCGACGCGGTCTGCGGATTGAAAAAGAACGTGCTGAAATATGGGGAGGAGCCTATGGGGGAAGCCGATCAAAGTCTTCCATTTTCATATGAAATTTAAAGGTAATGGGGCGATACTGAATTGGTGTAGTTTATGGAGCTAATCGCAAAATTGTAGTGGAGCTGAGTATATAACTATAACCCCCCTAAAAATGGCCTAGTGATGCCCATGGTTCTCAATTTACACAGACCATGAGTTCATATGATCATTTATTTGAATGTGCATATGTGAATGAGCTGAGGTGTCAGTAAGAGCTAAGTGCTAGTTTTGTTTGATTCTGATGGAGGGGTCTGAGGCTAACTGCAGTTATTGAGGGAAAGACAACTGCCGTTATACATCTCTCATTAGTGCTAATTTATCTGACGGACATTTCTTATTTATGTTTGAGATTCTCTTATTTCTTAGGGTTGTATGACTTCTGATGTTGTCTGTAGAGGTCTGATTGGGGCTTTGGAGAAGCCAGCTGTCAGTAGTGGATGTTGGACTGCTGTTCTTACATGGCGGTTTGTATATTTACAGCAGTGCTGGGGCCAAGGCTTCATCAATCTCAGAGTGGAGAGAAGGGGGCTCTTTCCTCCACTATCTGCTCTCCATCTCAGCTGCTGACCTGCAAATGTGCCTCTGAAAATGCAACCCCCACCACAGACTCCAGGGATTGTTGGCCAAGACTGGATGAAAGTGGATGAGAGTGTCAGGCTGACCAGTCTCTTCCAGATTGGCATGATGCTTGATGTGCTGTTTTGGGTCTCATTTCAAAGTAAGCACAATTGCTTGGCACTTGTTGTTGAGCAACTGTTTGCACACTATGGTGCCTGTCTAGTACTGAATTTTCCATTGCAACATATTAGTCTCAACATTAATGAGGACAATACAAAGTGTAGTTTGAATTTCTACCCATGTATAGTAATGTTAAATTAGTTTAGGCAAGTTTTGAGAATACAGTTACATGTTTACTAGTGAGAAACAAAAAACAAAAAGTTTGTATATTATTAACACTAAAATAACCCTAGCTTACAGAGTGCCATTGGACATGTACTATTAAAATGTAAAAAAATATATTACTCTAAATGTTAGTTTCTCAGAATGATGGATAAATTATTTGTATGATGCACATAATATTTCTCATACATTTCTGTCACACACCCGATCTTGCGCACGCTCCCAAACACATGAGCATTAAGGATGGGAGGCAGTTTTGTGCACATGCAGGGCCAGTGAGGTGAGAGGTTCAATCCTTGATTGGTGGCATGCTCCACAGCCAGCCGCTGTTGCCCCAGGCGAGGTAAATCCTGCCAGGCTGACAGAAAATTACAGCAGGGACCTGGAACAGCCCTGACTCCCCACAGGCCTCCGTGTGCTAGCCAGCTCTGCCTCTGCAGCCAGGGTGAACCAGTGCACATGTGCACACACACATACATACCCGCTGCATAAATGTGTGATACCCACGGCTTCATGCCTCATGGTATACAAACAAACAACGGCAGGCGAGAATAGTCTCCCACATCGTGCGGTGAACATCTGTGATACTGAAAGACTCTCTCACTTCCCCTCTCAGGAGATGCTCACTGAAATAAAGATACTTAACACACACTATTATTATTATTTTAAAATTATTTTAACTAGTATGTACTTATATTTAAAATAATCATTTGGTAAAATGCACTTATTGTGTACCTACAGTACATACATACATACACACACAACAAAAGTGTTTTGCAATGCAAAATGAACATAAGTACATATAACTTTTTTAAATGTAAGTACATTGTAGTTTAGGCCACTTAATATAAAGTGTGACTTTTATTTTATTTATATTTTAGTCTTTTATGTCTCATGGAATTGACTTGATGGTCACCATTTCCCTAAAATTCTGCTGACCTATAATATTTCTGATTGAAGCAGGAAGTCTGGCACTGTGAAACATTGAAGAGATTTTTCTTGTATTTTCTTGTATCAGCTACAGTTCTAATAGAAAATTCACATTATTAGATTAGACACTATCACATCTGTCATAAATCTAGCCTTGGTTACCACAGTAGTATCATTTTAGTAATTTAGCCATGGTGTTAAAAACCACTATGCAGATCTGACATTGGCAATATTGGTTTTCACGTACAGTAACTAAATGTGATTAGGAAAAACCCATTGTATTAATCCTTCAAATTACTAGTCAATAATTTATTTATTTACCTTAAAAAAAGTACTTTTTGCACTATTGTGGTGTTTTGTGGCTTTTTTGGTGCTTGTCAGATGTGGTCACTTATTCCGAGAAAAGGACTGTGTGGAAGACTCTTAAAAATATCTGCTTTGATTTTCAATGGAGAAAATAGCAGCATATGAGATTGGAATTCCATAAGAGTCAATTAAAATTGTGAACTACTCATTTTAACTTTTATTTAACCCAGAATATTCTTTTAATATTGATCGTATTGCGGATTTACTTACAGTTAAAGTGACATAAATTCATCATTCACCATTTACTCACCCTGATGTCATTCCAAAACGGTGTGAATTTTCTTCTGTGGATGACTTTGTGTTTTTGACAATGCTATTAAAGTAAATAGGGTCCAGTGTTGTTTTGGACCCCACTTACTTTCATTGTATGGACAGAAACATTCTTCAAACGATCTTCTTTCTATGTTCCACAGAAGAAAGTCAGTCATACAGGGTTGGAATAACATGAAGGTGAGTAAATAAATAAATGACAGAATGTTATTGTTATTATTATTATTATTTCGGATAACTGTCCCTTAAAAAATAACAAAAAAGCCAATATAGAAAAAGCCCCCTGGTCCTGTTAGCCTGTTCATTCCCCTTTTTCCACTTTCCTCTCTCCACCCGTTCCTCCCTCACTTGATTTTCCCTCTCCTCCATCCTACACGCAGGGGACATTAATCCAGAAATCTGCATATGTGCTGCGCGCCTCGGGAGCCGGGGCTGTCCAGACACGCTAGCGTATGATTTCACATTGTTTTGAGCAAATTGCAGCTTCTGATGATGGGAATCTAATTCCCACCGAGCTCGAGGATGGAGGGAGGGAGGGAGGAGGGGGACGAGGGAAGTGTTACCGAGGCAGCAGCCGTCCTGTGGCATGGCAGCGCATGTGCCTGCGTGGTGCCACTCATGTAGACACTTCCACACGCACCCGCACACACCCAGGGAGGGGGCATCCTAATACACCAAATTGCTGATACACATGTAAGCAAATATCCTCTCAAATTACTTTCTCTCTCTTCAGGCCCAAGCTCACGATGAGGCTTGTTATTTAAGAAAGCAAGGGCGGTGATTTAGTTTTTTCCTCTAAGAAGGGCTCTAATTTGCATTGCATGCTGAATTACATGAACAGGAGGCCCACCCCTGCCAGGGCTTGCATTGTCTCCATACGCCTGTATTTTTGTCACGTTTAAATTTAGTTGATTTAAGGACAGATGTGGTTTGCAATCAGCAGCGCACTCCGTTTATTTCTCATGAAATTGGACTTTGTGCTAAGAATGTTTGCGTTTGCACTAAATTGGCGCGTTTATTGGGGTCTTGAGTGTGCCATCGTCTTCCATTTGCGATGGGCATACGTACATATGGGACCAGCATAAGGGATGCCTGATTTGCTTTAAATGGCAGCTATCTTTAGAAAATGATGTCTGTCTGAGTGTATAGACTCTGCACGGTATGTAGGCAATCCATCTAGACAATTAGCAGAGTGATTCAGACTGCAGCAGCATGGAAAAAGCCACCAGCTGTGTGCATCATTCCAATCACACGCCGTTTTTCCCTCTTTATACACATCGCTGCATGATATATATTACTTTACTAACAGCGTCCCTGACTAACCTTTCAGTGCAAATACATTATTAGCAACATATTACCGATAAAATCGTAAAGTAGTTCCCCAGTTGCCTTTATGCTAATGTTATGGGTCATAATTAGTCCCTTTGGTATATTTAATGGTTATATAAAGTGGTCTTTAAACTACTGCAGACTATAGATGTCATTATTATTATGGTTTTTAATCCCCTCCCCCATAAAAGTGCGTGCAAATAAAGTTTTAAGATATATTTTAGTTATTGAAATGGTTTATAAGCAGTTTTAACATAGAAGTTGCTAGAAAATTTTACAAACAATTACAAGTAACACATTGAATTAAACATAACATTTTGAAGTAGCAAAACTGAAATGGTATTTTCTTGTATAATGTACTTCAGTAATCTTTCTTTTATTTGAATCTTCACGTTGTTTTCTTTTTACAGTGTAGTGTTGTGTGCATTGAAAGGCATTGTTAACTTAACCTAAAGTGATCGTTCACCCAAAAAATTTGTAATCAATTACTTAGCCTCATGTTGTTCCAAAACTGAAAAAAAAGATATATAGAGAAATGTAAATGAAAGTGACAATTGACAAAAAAAAAAAAAAAAAGTACTATCTCTTTCAAATAAGTGAGACTGAATTTGTTTTATTTTTTTCAGAAATGCATGTCTAAACCAAAAGATATAATTTATTATGTTAAGACACTGTAGTAGAACCTTGACCATAGGCTGATATAAGAAAGGGGGAAAATAGAGAAAACGGAGGTAGCTAGAAAGAAAGAAAGAAAACGAGAGGGTGGGCGAAGTTGTCAGGCGGAGTGTGTGAGCTAGCCAGATGATAATGTGGCATGACACTTCTGAAATGAGACACTGGTTGCCATGGCAAAGAAGCAGGAGGGACAGTCTCTCAAGAGGCCCAAATAAAACAAGCTGTAAATGATGTTTGATTAGAATTTAGATCATGTAATCGTTCGGGACAGGCCTTTTGTCAGCTGCTTTAAAGCCCAGGCTTTTGCAATTTTTCACAGAGCTGCTTCTGCTATGGCAAAAACACTCTCTCCGGTTCTTTCCATCTGTATCTCGTCCTCTCTTCCCATCTCTCCTTCTCATTATCTCACCTGTTTAACATATCGTAATGATCCTCTTCAGTAAGACTTTTGTAACCGAGTCAGACATTAGCACATATTTAATTTCAGTGTGAAATGGATGTAGATTAGAAATGATCAAGCATGTTGTCCAGCAGGTATTTGGACAGTCTGACAGGATGATGATTTTTAATTTTTCTCTCTCAAGCTATCTAGTAGTTTTAATTCCCCAATTGTAAGTCGCTTTGGATAAAAGCATCTGCTAAAGGAATAAAGGTAAATGTAAAGGATCTTATTCACTAATAATTGTGGACAAGTGTGCTTATTTCTGTTCTCAGAGAAGTTCATGTGTAAATGCATTTATAACAGATGTGTAGTCTTATTTTAATGTTGATTAGTTTGGATTACTCTACTCTAAATGAGGGTGGGCATGTCTATAGTTAGTAATTAGCATAAGACACACCTAGCCTGTCACCAAATGCGGGCTTTCTGCATAACCTCTTTTGTACAGCCATTTATCACTCTCCAAACACACACACACACACACACACACACACACACACACACACACACACACACACATGAATGACTATGTTATGCAGAACATGAGAGCTATATCTATAGAAATTTTTTTTTTTTTTATGCTGTATTGATTTTTTTTTTTTCAGTTTAACCCACTTACAATGTGGATATTGTGTACTTGTAATTTTAGTTCTGTCATGACAACTCTCTGAGGGATTGGCGTGGTAATGTTCATAACAATGTTAATGTATTTGATCTTGGCAGGATAGACTTGCTATGCTGCTGTGGCGGAGCAAGTACCGAGACTTGCTACTGCCAATACATCCACAACATGCTGCTGTGAGCGTGTAAGAATATTACTGCTGCAAAAATAACATGCATGAAATAACCCTATAGCATACATGAATCACCTCATAGCAGATCTATACAGGTGGAGCTGTGGAAGGTGGAGGGTTTCTGAAGCAAGCTGGACTGCTACGGCAAGCTCTAGTCATTTATTTGAATGTTGAGCAGTGAGCTCAATGGCTACCAATACGTGAGAGAACCAATCAGCTGTGCAATGTAATAATGATGTCATTACGTCAGATTGAGTTAGACCTATCAGATTGCACCATCAGAGTTTCATGCCAGAACTCTGTATTTGCTGCTTTTTATCCTGAAATTTAGTCAATGAGATGTAAAGAGGTTATTTTTTGTTGCCGTGCTTTTATGTCGCACACAATAAAGAAACAAAGAAAGTTAAGGTCTGAAAAGAAGTGTTAAAAAATAGATATTTTGTTTCTTTCCATACAGTCATTTCTTTTGGAGTAGTTGTTGAATATACTGTACAGTTTCTTCGTTTTTTCTTTTCAGAAGTCACAGCTTTTAATGCTTGCTGAGACCAAATAAGCATATTCTTGTTGTAAGTTCAAAGACTGATGAATCATCATAAAAGCAATTATTTGTTCAATTCATCACTGATGCTATTAATGCAACAGCTAAACATTTATGTCAAGGTCACTCAGAATAGCACAGCACAATGTGCAGTAAGATGAAACGCATAATAACTAAAATGTGCATAAAAACGCTTCACTTTTGTAGAATTCCGCAACCTTGTGTACATGAGACCACAGTGTGAATAACAAAGGGCCTCACACTTCTGATTTCCGTATTAAGTACTGAAAAACATGAACCGCTAAATAGCACATAGCTTCTTTCATGCAACTAAATAAATATTAAAGACTGAATACTAGATAACAAATATATCTAAATCTAATCTATGTAGTTTAAACATCATACAAGCACACCTTTCAAGCAGTCTTTTACCAAAAACTGTTTCTTAGATTCTAAATGGGAAAGCAATAGATATACTGCTCAAAATTAAGATATATATATATAATTAAAAAATGACATCATATTCCTGTGATGGCTGTATTTCTGCCGCAATTACTTGCATGATTCTTCAGAAATTATTGATTTGGTGGTCAAGCAACATTTCTTTATTCTCTTTTATGATCAATTTTGAAAAGAGTTGTGCTGCTTAATATTTTGTGGAAAATGTGATTTTTTTTTATTTTATTTTTGTATTTAATTTTATTTTTTTACTTTGATTCATGGAAAGTTCAGAAGATAAACATTTATTTGAAATATAAATATTTTGTATCAATATAAATGCCTGTCTGGAAAAACATGAGATTTAGTAAATGATGACAGAATTTTCATTTTTGGGGAACTATCCCTCTAAGATTGTAAATGCTTTAGTGGCCACTACATGTAGTACATACATCATGATGTAGGCCTACTATCTTTGTAAAAAAAAAAACATGATTATATCTGTGATTTTGACGTAATCCTTAAAATGATATAACAAACAAAAATAGGACCCAGTCCATGAAATTTCCCCTGTACTATAGAGTTCAAGTATTTTGCCACCCCCCTTCTCTCTGCCAGCCCAGGGAGTAATGAACTGCTTACCAAGCCTTAACTAATCAAGTCTGACTGCTCTCTGTCATTGTCAATTACACAGCAGCCTTCGCCTGTGAGAAGGCTAAAGGAGACTTAAACTATAGCTACAAATTGAAAAGTAATGTGTGGAAAGGATGTGTTCGGATGCAAACTCCCAGTGCAAGGCTGCCTTTTGTTCTGCACTGTGTTTAAAGCCTGTCCTTAGATTTACCATCTTTACAGGCAGGATGTAGGATGCTTCTTGGAGGAATATGCTCCCTTTTGCATCATAAAGTTGTGTGAGAGGGTGGGATATTGAGGCACTAGTAAATGTGACTTGTTTACATTAACAGTATGTCCTGGAGCATTGAACAGTCTGTAGTGGACTCTGATGTGTAAATATATAAACTCATGGAGACCACTGTTAGTCCCAGCTGTGTGTCTACCTTTGCCACTGTGTTTGGCTAATCAATGGCAGACATCATCAGTAATCACAGCAGCACAGCTCCGTGACACTACTTGCCAGGCTCTCGACACACAGACACGCACTCTTTTCTGTGTTGGGGTGTGACCTTTGTGACCGGTGCAACCAGAGAGTATATATAACAAGGCTTTCAGAACATTTGGTTACACTTTATTTTGATAATCTTCTTTAGACATTCTACTAACAGTAAGTAACTGACTGTCTGCTTAATATATTCTAACACTTTATTTTGATGAGTCCACAACATACTAACCGTTACAAACTTTGCAAGTATATGTCAACTTATTCTATTAACCCTAAACTTAACCTAAGAGTTAGACATGTAGTTGCAAATTAATGAGAATCACTTGTAGTTGCAACGTTACTTAGTAGAATGTCTAAAGTGGACTACCAAAATAAAGTGTAACCAAATGTTCTGAAAGCCTTGTTATATATACTCTCTGGTTGCACCAGCCACAAAGGTCACACCCCAACACAGAAAAGAATGTGTGTGTGTTGCCAAACATTTAGCAGAGCACTAATTAGAATCAATTTAAGATTAGCACGTCTGGATAGCATGCTAACTTTTGAATAACTGAACTGTGTTAACACTGATATTATATTATTGGATGAAATAGATGATACAAATTTTAATTTAGTAAACCCTATGTTGATTCAAACCTGCTTTCTTCTATTTCAGTTAAAAGCTCACTAGAAAGCAAGGTTATCAAAGAAAATGTCTCTAAATTCTGCCTGTTCCTCCTCTACTACATTCTCATACTACTTCATTTGCAAAAAATTATTGTGGGACCAATTGGGTAAAAGTCATTATAAAATAGCTAGATTTGAGAGTTGTGAAAAAGTCTTATTTATTTTCAGATTTGATGATTTTGTAACACTTTAGTTTTATTCTTGCAGTTCACTAAAAAAATACCCAATTGACTCATGGTTTGATTCTTCAATGGTTTAGCAGTAGGTCACTGGAGAGGAAGATTACCAGAAAATGTTGTCTCAAAATTCAAAAAGTGACTTGATGCATGCACTTAAAATTTTTGTGGAACCAAGTGGTAGAACAGAGAAGCTCTGAGAATTCAACCTGATGTCACATCAGTTTGTACATATTTTAGAAGGTGGTTAATTCATACAAATTTGTACAACCTCACATCAAATGTATTTTACAAATGTGGCAAATTCATAGGAATTCGTAAACCTACTCCTCACAGAAACTGTACATGTAAGGTTGTACAAATTCGTAAGAATTACCCACTTATATAATATGTATGAATTGGTCATGAGATAGCATTGGAGAATTCCTCATTATTCTTTTTTTTCAACATTATTTTCAGAGGTCACTTGATTTGATGCTTTGTTTAATGATGCAGTTTAACATAGTTCCTAGAGTTCACCAAGTTATTCTAATTGATTAATTCACACTATAATTCTCAACTGATTTGGTTTTAGCAATTAACAGCTCACTTGAAAGGAAGATTTGTATAGTAGTAAAGTGAGGTCACATTTACTGTTACATTTTCATAGACAAAATTCAGTCATTGCAATAGGAATCCATTGCAAATTCTGTGTGAGGGTCAAAGATTTCCTCATGCAGATTTCACAACAGTTTGGAACAGTTGGTATCATGAATTCACTTCACTGACCAATAAAAAGCTGCGTTGTTTGAAAGGGAATTCTGTATGAGCCGTTCTTCATAGATTGATTTAAGAAAACCTGGACCACTTTTATTATATTTTATGGTACTTTTATATCCTTTTTATAGCTTGAAAGCATCAGTATACATTCCAGCACAAGCAGTGCAGTTCTCCAGGGTTTTTCATTGTGTTGTCATTTTTGGGTGCACTGTCCCTTTAAAACCGACACCGAAACATCACAATGCTGCATTAGATACACTGCACCCAGATCTCCAGTAGACAGGCTATTGTGGCCTCCTCCTTTATCTTGTTCGAGCCAATGGCACTGTCACTCACCTCTATGTGTTCTGGGATTATTGAACAGGAGGTCAATGATCAGACACCTTGGCTAATAAAACGTGCTGCCGGATTGTTTGCAGTTGAGCTCATAGCTCCATATTCATTTACAGTGTGTCTGTATGTATGTGTCCTTGGCATAAGTAATAGTGATTTCATGCATATCTGGTGGGTGCCCGTCCATGAAATCCTGCAGATACCTGTGCTATCTATTACAACTGTCCTGAGAATAAAGCGCACTCTTTTCAGTCCGCTTCCAGCCACGTTATTTAAAGTAATTAACCTTAATTTGCCGAAAATACAGAAATCTTTATTAGACCGTTGCCACTTAACCAGACCCCGAGCCCACCGAAGTCCATCTCCCTCAGCTCCAAATGGGGTCTGCATTTAATCAAAAATCATCCATCAGATTTCAGTGTTGAATCATCTTTTAATTGGAAGTTACAATTCTGGTTAATAGTCTTATAATTCACAGGCTCTAATAGTGGCACCATTGGGAGCCGCTCTATTTTCACTGATTCTACACCTTCACGTGGAGCCTGGGAGAACTTTTTTTTTTTCTGCCACTGTCTGTCTGCACACCTCCATCCTCCTGCCCATCTACCGGCTCACAGAAAAAAGAAAAAAAAAAACATCACTAAAGACTTGACAAAATGGGTAATTTTTGAGCTACTTACTTTTATAATTGATGGTAACTCAAACATGTAATGAGGAAACAGCTGTTTTAATGTCTGCTTGCACTGGGGAGATTGACTCTTTCTGCATTTTGGAATAATTGTAAAAAAAATAGAACAAAAATGGAAATATGGGAATTATGCAGTGACCCAAATTGTAAAAAAAAAAAAAAAATTATTAGTTATTCTCAGAGTAATCAATATTCTCCTTGATTAAAAAAAAAATTATAATTACACTAAATTAAATATCTTTTCATAAAGAAATGCATGCACATGGAAGAGATTATAGGTGGCTACACAAGGCTTTTTCATATTTAAGTGCAAGCTTGTAGATCAGCTGGAACTTTTGCACACAAAAGCCATGATTGTTCAACAAAAATATTCAAAGACCTGCATACTGTATATTGGCTTGGATATTTAGTATTTCTCTAATATTTCTTTTGGAAATTTGACAACTGCTTATTTACAGTAGTTTTTATATGATTAACTGATTAATTCTGCAATTCCAGAAAATTCTGTTTTTAATTTCTGTATGTTCTTAATAATAGAAATTGTGATATTCATTTAGCAATTTGATCTCTGCTTTAGGGCAAAACATTAAGATCTTGCAAAACATACATCCAGTCAGGTGTGTCAGAGTTGTACTGTTAATAATGGTATACTGTTAATTCACTAGTTGACTTTGTTGTGAACAGTGTACATAGTGAATTTCACACTGTTGGTGTGCAGCATCAGTTTTCTTGTATGGACAAAAAATGGGTTAGCTATCCTTTTAAGGAAGCATTTGTTATTTATTAGTAATTGTAGATCAAAGGTCGTTCTGATTCCCAACTCCTACTCCATTTCCTTTCAAAGTTATTGCAGTGTTGTGTGCTGTGCCACAAACAGTTTCAACCGTTAGGGAAGTTTGACAGCGGAAAAGACAACCGAGTTCATACATTGCATGCATGTAAACTGACCTTGGACCTTTTGAGAGGGCCTGCGTGTTGGGTTGAATCATCACACTGTGCAAGCCAGACTTAAGAATGCAGCAGCTACACAAAGGACAGTGAAGTCAAGACCAAGTTCAATGTCTGGGGGTCAGAACAGGGTGTTTCTGCATTCACAGCGCAAGTCATGGGGTCTGTGCAAAGGCTCTTCATGGTGAAAGGGTGAAGAGAGGGCTCTGTCACAGGCCAGCAAAAAAGACTGCGAGCTCAATGTGTCAGCCGAGTAACAACATCCTGCTTTTGTCTCTGTCTTGCCTCTTCTTTTGCTCCTTGTGTCTTGCTGATACAATATCGATTGGTTGGGATTTGGCCGGCTGTGATGTGGCATTTCATAGGCCAAGCATTCAAGGCTGGAACTAGCATTTTTTTTTCTATACGTACATTCGCTTTTCAGCAGTTATTTACATTGTTGCACAGTATTTGAGGAGGCAGGTGCCCAATTCAACCTCTGCATTGTTCTCCGCTCTGGCTGGAGAAAAAGCCCTGCCAGTGCTGTTTGCGTCTGTGCTCTCTGCTGAAAAAAGAATTGATTCATGCATAGGGTCTATAAACTAAGGTGACTTGGAGGAGATAAACTGATCATTTTGTCAGGTTTGTGTTCCAGAATCCAGTAAATTTTAGGCCAGTGGTTAACTGTGACTAACTTCAGTTTGACTTTTATCAAACGGTACACTTTTATCGAACAGTTTTCACACAGTACCAAACGTGTAACCTGTATTTAATGTAGTCTAGACTGTATTTAGTTCATCTTGACAATTTTCTTTTCTTTTCTTTTATTTATTTATTTATTTATTTATTTTTTGGATATCACACAACCTGCCCTTGTTGGGAACTAGGTTAGACAAAGTGGAATATTTTGTAATACTGTAATAATGCATAGATATTTGACTGTATATATATATATATATATATATATATATATATATATATATATATATATATATATATATATATATATATATATATATATATATATATATATATATATATATATATATATATAAAATAAACACACACACTGTTATGGCTGATAACCAATAATTAAAATTAGTTGGTTGGTCAGTGTACTGTTTAGTATTGTGGTATTGATCAATATTTTGAATGGGCTTTTATTTTCATATTTTCAGTATTTTAATTTTAAATTGTTTTAGTAATTTTGTTGTAGTATGTGATTTTGACGTGAGTGTGAGCATAGAAACCAATGACAGAGTGTTTCACCACAAGCTTGTCAGAATGTGTATGTGCACATGTGTGTGCAAGTGTGTTTTCCTCTGCATCTGTGTACCCCCCCCCCTCAATGTGCAGTGCTCCTCTATACTCTGCTGCTGTAGGGTAATCTTTTACACTAGGCAGAAGAAGGCAGTGGAGGGTGGAAATGAGCTTTTCATTCTCACTCCCTCCCGTATTCCCCCCTCAGACTCGCTTTTGTACCCAGTGCCCTCCTTGCCTTCCACCTCTATTCTTTCAGCTCTCTCACCTCAATTGTTTTGCTCCCTTTCTCCCTCAGTGTACGTTCAGGGCACTATCTGTGACTGTGAAATCAGACCGTGTGGCGTCATCTTCCGCACGGCGCTGTTAAAAGCAAATTGCTGCTTGATCATTTGCTTGCCTGGTTTTGCTGTCATTTGTCTGTACTTTGGTAAAAAAAAAAAAAAAAAAAAGTTTTTCTTTCTCCTTACTTTTTCGGGTCTCCTTTCTCCTGTGACCTAGGCTTGCCCTCTAGGGGCTAAGGCAAATCACTGCAGCAGCACCGCTGCCCTCGTCGAAAGTGTGCTGAGGCGTTGGTGCCGGGAGTGAGGGCACAATGGGCTGCCTCTTACTCCCTCCTCAGCAGCCTCATTCAGCTCTCCACATATTAGAATAGTTCACAGGGTGCCCCTGCTTTCCAGGTGATAATGAAAGGCGTTCCAAAGAATGCTTTCAACATGACGGTTCCTCTTCAGTGGCCCTCACAAAGTAGCGCACATTCGGGGTATGAATATACCTCAGTGTGAGCAGTGCCTCTTGTTGAAATTCAATTTACCTGGTGTATTTCTTTAAGTGGACCGAAGGTCTATCAGGAAAACTATCAATGCTTTTCTCTGTTCCGCAATTGTCACTGTTTTTGTGCTCTCATAATGGGGGACTATTCAGTTATTCAAACAGGCTCTAATGAGAGAAAAACAGATTCATAGATGAATCTCATATTATGAAGAAAACTGTACAGCACTTAATCAGAGGTACTTTTTGTTTTAGTTCAGGTGCTCTAGTTGTTTGGGTTCAGTGTTGAAATTTAACATGTTAACATCATGGTATATAAACTAGAGATGTCAAAAGATGGAAAACCTGTGGAAATGCATTATATATTCTATTCTATTCTATTCTATTATTTTTATTTATTATAACTTATATTATACATTTGGCAGATGATTTATCCAGTACAACTTTAATTGCATTTACTGTAAGGTGTACACTTTATCAGATCATACATTTCCTAAGAATTGAACCACCAACCTTGTGTTATACCTGTTGGTAATATTATTCTATACTGTTTGAGCTTTTATTTTATTTTATGTTCATTTTTAATTTTTAATTTTTAATTTTTTACATTTTATTTTTACAGCATTGCTCTTAATTGGCTCTAAATTTCTCTTAATTAGTAATTTTGTAATTATGTTATTTGTTATGATACCCAAATAAGTACATGAAATGTTTACTTAAATGGATCACTAGCTCAAAAAAAAAGAAAATGATTATTAAATAATATTTTATTATTTACACATTATTTACACATGTCTGTGCTTGTCCATACAATCGAAATCAGTGACAAAATGTGTCAAAACATTGACTTTTTTTTTACGTTTTAGTATTAATATGAATATTTTTTTTTTAATGAAATTGTTTGGTAGCATCTTATTTATTTTAAATTGTTGCCGTTTCAAAAATTTTCACTGGAGTTGTAATCAATGACTACAGTTTGAACCCTTTTAAATGTATTTTTAAGCTATATAGCATTTCTAAAACATCTCTACTTTCAGCACACAACTCTTGACTGCTGAAAAGCATGGTTTTACTTATGACACTGTGGGCTGCCTTTTCTTCTCCAAGCAGCTTCATTTCTCTTTCTGTCTCCTGTCACCAGGCCCTCTTCCATCTTTTCATTTGCTTTCATCAGTCGCTCTCTTGCTCTGTCCATCTCTCTCTCGGTCCATCCCTCTCACACTCCGTCTCCGGTCTGAGAGCGCTGACAGGGCTGGCAAAGACAGAGTGCGGACGTCCACCTTAAAAAGTGACCGCCCTATCCTGCAGCTGCACAGCTGGGGAGCTGCAAATCTATCATAGCCAACTGCAGCCTGCAAGCCAAATGCACCTTCTGTTAAGGGGAAGAAAGACAGAGAGATGCAGAAGGAGACAAAGAAAGAGATGCAGAATAGGGTGATATCAAAAGCATGGCTGCTGGTGAAGGACGCTTGGTTTTTAGGAGTATGCAAAAGCAAGAGGAACAGAGGTGGGAGAAGGAATGTGGGGACGGGGGCACCGGGGACGGGTGGGGGGCATTAATCATTATTGGCGCACACCTCCGTCCATGCCGCACCCTGACGGCCCTTCCACCCCTGACATAAATCATAATTCCTCCACAATAGATCCCCTCTCCAGCATGCTACGGAAAAGTCTTCTACTCTTATTGATTTTTCCTTTTCTCCCTCTGCCTTCCCCATCAGCACCTGCACCCCCTCCCCCCACATCCACCGTCACCTCTGCTAAGTCATTAGGAAACATAACCGATATGATATTCATAGAATACTAAATAAACTTTACAAGGACGTGACGTTGTAAGTTTCAACGCCCCCCCCCGCCCCACCTTTTCAATGCATGAGAAGCAAGTGTGAAAAAAAAAAGAAAACTAATGATATAAAAATTACAAAGCGTGCTCTGTGCTATTACACCTCTATTGATTTGTTTTTGAGGTGCACCTAGGCTTATAAAAGTTGCTGGAGGAGATTAGAGAGAGCGAGGGCCCCACAAAGAGAGAACACATAGAGACAGATAAAGAGAAAGAAAGAATATGGAGTTCAATAGGCTTTGTTCGCAGACCTGGTGTAAGAATGGCTGTAAGTGTGTTTTAAGTGATGCTAGAATAGCCTGTAGTGATTTAGCTCAGAAAATAGCTCATTGATTTTTGATCCTTGACCTTAGAGTGACCTCTGTAGTGCACCGCATTATTGTGAAGATTTTACAAGTATTTGTGTATCTCATTTATTGTATTTTTTAATAAATGTAGTTATATTTTTTATATTATGTCATTTATTTTAGTCATATTTATATTTGCATTATGAGTTTACTACATATTTTACAAGTGTATAGTATAATACATCATTTACTATATTCTACTAAAAGTTTGGATTTTTTAAATTATTTTTTAAAAAGAAATACTTTGTCTCCAAAAAACTGTTTTTAGCATTGATTTTAATAAAGAAATGTTTCTTGAGCTCTAAATCAGCAATGTTTTTATAATGATTACAATGATTTCTAAATGATCATGTGACACTGAAGACTGAAGTAATGGCTGTTGAAAATCTAGCTTTGACATCACAAATAAATTACATTTTAAAATGTATTAAAATAGAAAATTGTTTTCTTTAAAATAGCTCAAATAGTTTTATTCTATTCTGAACAAATAAGCCTTGGTGAACAAAAGAGACCACTTTCAAAAACATAAAAAAACTTTACGACCTCAAACATTTTAACTTGTCTTAAGAAGGAAAATATTGGAGAATTCAGGCACGTGATGAGAACTTAATGTATGTCAGATTCAAACCTGCATCTCCTATTTGATTATGATTTCAAATCATGTAGGCTCCAGGCTTCTATGATATTTAGAGAAGGATACATATGTATTATATGTTGGATATTATGGATATCATAATATCCAACAGAGTTCTATAATACTTTAAAAAGCTATGCTTTAGCATTCTTATTTATCTTTCAGGTAATTGCTTAGCTTGTCCAGGCTTTCCATAAGTACACAATTTGATGTCTGCTATTGGTTAAACTTAAGTATAAAATTAAATACTTGAGACTTGTATGTTTCTTACAGAAATATTTATTTAGTCAGAATACACTTACTTCTGAATAGCTGCCAAGAAGAGAAAGATTTGGCCAACAGAATCATGTAGTTACAGCATCTACCAACAGGTGCTAACTGGCTAGCAGCTTAACCTTGACTACTTGCTTTTGCTCTCCTTCTTAGGGCTGACCTTAAAGCACTAAACTGCCACCGTAGAGCAGCAAGCATGTTCTGAATCATAAGAACATTATCAAAATAGCCATTGTGCAGACTTGTGGGACACCTTTGGATAAATCCAGGGATACCGTGTATACAGAGGGTCCTTCTGCATCCCTCAATCCCTGCTTTCCTTGGCATTTTCCCTTTTTCTAACCCGGGTCTGCAGTGCCTTCATTTCTCTGCAGGCTGGGTCAATGTGGATGTTGCATGCACTTGACATGGGAGCAATTCAGGCTGTGCGGGCTGAGGCCTGGCTGGGATTAAAGCTTGGGTGGAAGGATATAAATGTGAAGCGGAGGGGACAAGGGCACTCCTGTCCAATTACTCTGTACCTAGTCACCGCCATCCGGCCACAAAACAACAGAGGAGGAAAGGATTAATTGCCTTGGACTCTGCCCCCACTACAGACCCAATTATGGAAACATATTGGCTCCCAGCTTTGCCACAGACACTGCTGTGCTGGGATATTGTGTGAAATTTCTAACCGTTTCCAGAGGTCAGGACGAGTGGACTGAAGCAGAGGCTCAGAAAAGAGTGGTTGTGGGTATGTGTGTGTGAGCACTGCTGTGTTATCTCGGTTAGCACTTTGTTGATGTGTCCTGTTATGGGTTTAGAAGATGAGACTTCGTGAAAGGAAGCAAAACAAACAAACGCAATTGGAATAGTTTCGTTCGACTGTGGTCAGCTGTTTTTTTGCGCACTTGACTTGTTAGGATTTATATACAGTACATTATTATTTGACCTGGTTGATCTATCTATCTATCTATCTATCTATCTATCTATCTATCTATCTATCTATCTATCTATCTATCTATCTATCTATCTATCTATCTATCTATCTATCTATCTATCTATCTATCTATCTATCTATCTATCTATCTATCTATCTATCTATCTATCTATCTATCTATCTATCTATCTATCTATCTATCTATCTATCTATCTATCTATCTATCTATCTATCTATCTATCTATCTATCTATCTATCTATCTATCTACCTACCTACCTACCTACCTACCTACCTACCTACCTACCTACCTACCTACCTACCTACGCCGGCCCGCCCCCATCTATCTATCCTTCCGTCTGTTTAATTCTGCTTTTGTGTGTTTTTTTACATTAGTACACTGTAAAAAAAAAAAAAAAAAAAACACTGTAAAATATACGTTAAAAAAACGGCAGCAGCTGTGGTTGCCGGAATTTTACCGTAAAAAAAATACAGTAGCAACATTTTAGGTTTTTTGGTTTAAACTAAAAATCTACACTTAAATACTGTAATTTCATTAAGTGATATAATGTTAACTTACCTATTGAAGAGCTAAAATCTGTTTTGTTTTGTTCCTCTGTAATACACTGCTAACCGCCAAAATGTCACATGATGAGCCACAGCCCATAACAAGCAGCTTTTAGATATTAACATATATAGAAGGTGCACAGTGTCATTCACACAAACACTGAGCACCTTCATGGTAACACACATGAAACTGAAATAATGCAATAAACATTCATTTAAAAACATTAGGTGTAACACACAACCCTAATATACAAAATTGATAAGAAAAAAACTAAGAAGAAACGTAAACATCAAATTTGAAATGTAATGCAGGGAATTCTGGGAATGTTTAACATTTTTTTTTTTACAGTGTACAAGTTTAGTCAAAACAGTCAATACATTTTTACTGTAAATCCTCTGCAGATCCTAATCACTTAATACTTTAGATTTTCATTTTGTTGCATTGGTGAAAAAGCAAGAGATTTCTTATTTCTACTTTAAATCAAAGTAAATGGAACCATTATAGTATTTTCTAATCATGGAATGCTGTACTTTGTCTCTGGACGCACCGACACCTTAGCTCCACAAATGGAGATGGCATTGATCGCAGTTTACCTGGCATGTTGACTGATGCAGACTCCATGAATCCTGAATTAAATTGGCCCTTGATGAATCTCAAATGTCCTTTCCTGTTCTGAGTAATACAAATCCAATGAAACCCAGTCACAGCTCGAATAAAGCCATACATTCCACCTTAAAACCACTCACAGCTTGGTGAGTAAAAAAATTACAGCAGCTTGAGAAAGTCATAGCCGAGGTGTGGGTGGCCAGGAGATGAAGGAGAGAAAGCATTGCCCTGGCTGTGCTGCATTAGGCCTGTCCTTTAGCGTGCAGAGGGAAATATTATAGTGATGAGATCCTTGTGTCGCCTCTATGCCTTCAGCTCATCGAGTACACAGGTCAGGCCAAGAGTAAATCAGCCTGTGCTCCCTAGGCCCAATTTCCCCCGAGAGCTCCATCCTAGACCCACTCAAATCAAGTAGGCTGCCTGACTTTCAAACAGAAAATCAAGGAGACTCCACAACCATGGAAAGAAGCGCCTCTCAACAGACTAAAATGGAATTTAGTGAACTTTTCAGTTGATCTGCCACACAAAATGCACATTGTTTTTTTCCCCTACCGCTCTCTTTTTCCTCTAAGAGCACAGTCCAATTGAGTTGCAACTTAATGTGTGGAAGGGACCAAAAACGTTATCATTGTGGTCTGGGGAATTGATGTTTGTGCCCCTGCAGAGCTATGAGGTGCGTGGATGATGGCTGGTGTTCAGGCACACTCCCGGCATTCCGTAGCTGCGGTGAATAAGCACCCTCTCCTCGCACCCTCGCCCTCCTCCATTCATAGCCTAATGTGAATAATGTTTCTCCTCAAACTCCTCTGTTATAAATGGAGTGCCACTCTGCACAATGGCAAAGTCAGGGCTCGTATTGATTAACTCTCGTCATCGACTCCCACCCCCACTTCCATGATTTATGATTGTCTGTTATTTTTGCATTAGCAATCAAATTCATCTTGTCTTTCCTGACTAGGGTCTGGCTGAGCAAACAGTAAACATATTTAGCTTGCACGGCGCTGTTCCCAGCGCTGGCCCATTTAACATGTTGCTCTCAAAAAACAAAAAACAAAAAAAAAACTCTCCCAGAGGCTGCTCAAGGGCCCTTCAAGGGCCAAAATAGTACAATTAGGTGTGTTCGTATTTTTGTCCTAATGCTTCATTCTTTGTACAAATACTTGTATTGTGCTATCATGACACTATTTGAATTACAATAGCATGTATAAAACTTCTAGAATGAGAATGAAGGAGAAAATAACTCTCTTGCTGGTGTTGCATAATTGTAATGCATTGTTTGCAGCACACAGTTTAATCCTTTTGAGATTTACAGTTTTTTTTTATTTTTTACATGAACTGACATTTAAATGTAAGTAGAAAACACATCTTCATATAAGTATACTGCTAAACTCATGAACCATTCTCGCTCTAAATTTTTATTTAGCTATTTTTTATTTATTCATTTTCAGAATGAATAATTCTTTCCCATTTTGCAGTTTTTTTTTCATGTTTATGTACAAAGAAGACTGCTTATGTATAGTAATAATTGTTGCAATAGTTAGCCATTGTTAAATTTATCTACATGGGATTCTTTGGTTTGGTCTCACAAAAGTGGTATCAGGTTTGTAGAGTATTTGATTTTTAGACATGAATTTAAAGTACATGCTCCATCATTGTTGCAAAAATGTTCACAATATTGGACACGGATAAAAAATTTCCATAATTTGCATGAGTTGAGTTATACCGAATGGACAAAAATATATTTGAAAAGAAAGTAGACTTGTTTCTCTGAAGACTGAAAAGTGACAGTCTGGGAGACGCCTTGAGTCCAGATATCTATGTTTTGTCTGTCTATTTATGAATCAGTGTTTGAAAATAAAATAGGAGACGACTACA
The DNA here is from genome assembly GCF_023724105.1 of Carassius gibelio. Lineage (NCBI taxonomy): Eukaryota > Metazoa > Chordata > Actinopteri > Cypriniformes > Cyprinidae > Carassius > Carassius gibelio. The sequence continues at coordinate 10,933,104 of NC_068410.1, forward strand.
AGGCTGCGATCAGCTATCAGTTTAAACACAGTGTCCACTGCTGTCAATTTGGAAGACTGCCTATTTCCCTCAAACCCAGATCTAGAAAATGTCAAGGTACACAGCGATAAGTAATAGTAACCTCTTTTCTTCTGTGCTTTTTCCCTCCTAGCTGCCCGGCTCTTTAGCCTGTGGCTTGAAGCGATAATAACAGCCATGAGTGAGAGGTGTCCGGGTGAAGGAGGGTCCTTTCTCGTAATGGCGAGGGCTGTCTGCTCCTGTGGACCCTCGGCTCTGGCTTCATTGAGATTCCATTAGGAACGTAGGAGTGTGCTCCCCCCTCGTTCGCCTGACACTTGCGCGGGATCGCGACAAATTGGCTCTGTCATAGTGGACGATTTTGAGATGAGAAGTAAATTAAACATGTAATCACGCAAGGAGGTTTTCGGTGAAGTTCGGGGGCCATCCGTGTCTTAGCCTTGCATTGTAAAACTCTCTCTGTTTCTCTTCGTTCTCTTCAAACTCTTTGCCGGAGCCGGTGTCACTACCAGGGGCAGATGGAGTAGTACACTTGAACCCAAGTTATGGCTTTGGAATGTGTTTGAAACACTCCAGAAGTCTCCTCTTTGCTGACATTTGATTTCTTTGTGGAGAGCTGGATAAAGGCACTCTAACTTACAGCGATTGAACAGGTACAATATCCCGCAAAAATGGAAACTCCACATAAAGCGTTTTTTGCAGCATTGCACTGTGCTTAGAAGGTACCCATCATTGATGCGCAGAAGCTACTTGGATGCGTTACAGATCTTGTGTTTGGTCCATGGGATCTCAAGGCCAGATCCAATAATCAATGCCTGAGCGGAGGCTTTGGCGCAGAGTGTGTTTGCGGTGAGTGGAGGAAGCAGCAGGAAGTGTTCAGGGCTGCTGAAAAATTAAGTCTTGTTGGTGTAATTCAGCACTTCACTGATAGCATCAGGTTTCAGTTGGCTGTATCAGGCAGGTATAACCACCCACCAACTGTAATCACTAATGAAGCCGGCAGCGAGTTTATAACGCGCTAAATGATGCAGTCCACTCCAGATAAACACGTCCTAAATAAACGATTTGGGTGGTAATTGCACTCTGCCAGGGCCCTGTTAATAGAGTCAACTCCGCTGATGAGAGGGTTAACTTCTTTTCCGAAGGAGCCTCTCACTGGCTCATTGCACTCTCATTTTTACAGAGATCTTGGCATTCCCTTGGTTATCAGTGTACTTAAAAAGAAAACCTAATTAGACCAAAAAAGGCCCTCTTTTTTATTTTTCTCTAATTAGGTCCTTAACATAATTAGTAGGTAATGTTAATAACCCTCTTTTAAACTCTATTAAAAGGCTGTTTTGGGAGTAAGTGGTTGAGGAGGATGTCCTGCGTGGAGCCATGGTCCCTTGGTGGGTGGAAGCAGGAGACCGGAGAGGCATGCTGGGATGTCGGTTCATCAGGGTTGGAGTGCCACTGCATTATAGCTGGGGCCCCACAGGAGTCCCCTCATCATCAGACTGTGTGCCCAGTGCATTAATATTGGCACCCACCCCTCCTTTCCCTTGCTCTATCTCCTGGGCAACACCAGGTCTTCATCGGGGGCGGTCTGCGAAACAATGGCTGATTTAAGGGGGAGCCGGCGTTTGAGCGACATTAACCATGAGCCCGTTGCTAGAGTACGGCTGGAATTAGAATCCACCAGGGGGCATTGTGTCTTCAGTAATGTTCTCGCAAATTACCATCGAGAGGACTGGGACCATTGTCATTAATGTGACTCCAGTGAAATATTTATATGGGTTTTGGGAAGTGCTCTGGGTTCCAATGAGTGGTCTGTTGGCTTCGCTGAGGAGGAGGAGGATGAGGAAGAAGCCGCCGTCGACCAGAAGAGCCCAGTCCTCGTCTTTAATTAAGTATCTGAAACATCAATTTAAATGTAAATATCGGTGGTGCAGCTCCACTCATGCGTAAATTAGAGCGTTGGCCCGGCACATTGCTCTATCTCTCCCAAGTCCCCGCTCACTTACTCTGACATCTGCTCACATCTGCTGGGCCCCGGGCTTTCCTCAATGCACACACGCGCACACACACACACACACAATTAAAATTGGACTCATTCTTGTGCAAGCAGATTTGCATTTACAAATCTATACAAACGTATGAAGCAGCATATCCACTGTTATATATCACATGCATTAATAGACTAGCAAAGTTTTGGGAGTGACAGTCACGTTTGTTGTACGCTCTTTTAGTGTCCGTACATAATAAAGTAGTTGGAGTGACAGTACTTCCCCGAAATCACAATAAGTGAAAACCATTGTGGAATCTTGCAGTTTTAAACATGGACGATGATAGTTTTACATGACTGATGTTAGCTATTTTGACTAAACTAGCTTTATCCCACTGAAATGGCTCACATTTATGCTTTTATCCAAAGCAGCTTACATTGCATTTTACTAGTTCCTGCGTTTTCTGGGAATCAATTCCATGACCTTGCTGTTGCTAGTGCCACACTCTACTGTTTGAGCTACAGAAAGGGATGATGAGCAGTCTTTTTTCTGTGTAGACTTTTTTTTCCCCCTATGCTAATATCAATCACCCAAGTTTTTATTGGCCATTGGACTTTTATATTACAGACAAAACAATTTCCTTCTTGCTGTTGCTTGTCAGAAATATATGGTATTAGGGAAAATGTTCAGGATTTTAAGGTTTAGTTCTCACTATTAACAAACTACGACTTTTGCCTCAATAAACTCCTAATTTGATGCTTATTGATAGTAAGTAAGGTAGCTGTTAAGTTTTTGGTAGTGCTGGGTAGGGTTTAGGATGTAAAATATGGTCATGAAGGACACTAATGAACAGCCATTATTTTAATAATTGGCATGCTTATAAGCAACTAGTTGATATAGTGAGAACTGGTCCCTATACTAAAGTGTTACAGAGAAAATAAGTGTGTGCAGTATTAGTCAAAATAAAAGTTTGGTCATACTTTTTACTTATTTTGGGACTAATTTTCCCTATTAACAAACTATAAACTACAACTTTTGCCTCAGTAAACTCTAAATTTGCTGCTTATTAATAGTAAGTGAGGAAGTTAGTTGAGTTTAGGGAAGAGTTAATGGATCTTAAATATGGTCGTACAGAATAAGGCATTGATATGTGATTTATAAGTACTAATAAACAGCCAATATGCTAGTAATATGCATGCTAATAAGCAAGTAGTCAATTGTGAAATTGGTCCCCAGTGTTACCACAAATGTATTTAATGTTGATGTTTAGGAGTATGCGAGCATGAAGATGACTTCAGACATGAACAGAATTCAGATTTTAGCTTATATGGGTTAGTGCACTGCTAACCCAACTTTAAATGAGAAATAAATAGACATTTTAAATAAAATGTAATCTGTCACTTTGTGAATTTTCATGGATTAAATTCTGTGTAGAATGTAGAATTCTACCTAAACTTTGACTTCACAGACCAGAGACAACTGTATTTTGCTGCAGTGTGTACATGGCCCTAGAGAGACTTACCTGACAACCTGTTATGATGATGATGACACCAGTGGTGTGCCATGGAGCTGTCTCATAACCTGTCCCAGTGAGTAAGTTTGCACTCTACCCGGTTCCTTTTATAGTCCAGTTCATTACCAGTATAGTTAAAGCACAGTATATGTCTTTTTATCTCACTGCTGGGTGTTATTTTCTGAGCTGCTTAAGTTTTATTTTCTGACTGATGAATTGTGCTATCTTCTGTCTGGCACATGGACACAGCCTTATTCCTCAAGACCCTGTTCTCTGACATGCATTGTAGCCTATCAGTGTAGTTGCACCGGCATATGGTCCTGTTTCCTTCCTGAATGTTTTGCTAATATATTTTGTGAGGTGATGTAATTCCGGCCTTGCAGATCTAATGAAAATCCCCATGTAGTATGAGAAACTAGAAGTCTCTAAAGGGTTTGTCTGTCTAGCTCTCCTAGCCAGCTTGCCAGAGCCTCTTACAACCAGCACCATGACATTTTGGCTCGAGGCGTGAAGGCTGGAACAGTGAGACGGAAACAAATCCCCCCCACACCGCAGAATCCCCTGAACCGTGATGCGAGGCGGAAAGGCACCTGTGCTAGCTTGCTAGGCAGTTACGGTGGCAGGCCACCTTGCCCTGTCTGTTGGGCCATTAGGACACAGCTCATAAAGGCCAGGCGGGGAAGAAAAGTAATGATTTAATGGGGCTACGGGGGACGGGCGCTTCTGCTTACAACCCCCTGAGGACCTCCTTCTCCTGCCCACGTCCTAATAGAGGTACACCGGCCGAATGGGCGCAGGGGAGGCTGTTCCACCGCTTAGTTCCCCTAACCTGCGGCTGAGCTGATTAAACAGCTAATATTCAATCGTCTGAAAGGAGCCTGCAGTGGAGAAAAATGGAAACTTTCAGTAAAAGTGGGGAGGGGGTTCATAATGATATCTTTTGTGCTCCTTCTCTCGATCGCCGTAATCTCCGTCATCTCATTAACTGGTGACACTCTCGTAATGACTTAAGAAAATCTTTACAGGGCTCACGGAGGCTTGACATTAAGTCAGTACAGCACTACACTGTATTGAAAGGGTCTGTGTATGGCACTGAGCTGCTAGTCTAGTCTAGAGTTAAGGGTATTAGAGTGACACATACACTCTGAGGAACAATGAGAAGCTGTCTCTCTGAGAGGAAATGTCATATCATCTACAGCTTTCCCATAATGTTGTGCTAATTCTGTGATTGAGGTTCAACAGCTTCTCTGGCCTTTTCATTATTGTGCTTTGGTACCACCTGACAGTGGATGACAAAGGGAACGGCACACACTGGCACCGAACTGTCTCCACGGGCTGCCAAAATAGCAGGCCGAAAATGGCCGGTAATGCCCTCCATGGCCTTATCATAAAAGGAGGCTTGTGAGGCCAGAGGAGAGATAAAACAAACAAACAAAAAAGACACAGTCAATTTGCAACTCTATTCTAATGCAGTAATTTGAGAAATCCCTCAATTCCAAGTCCTAGCTGGGAAATTGGCCTTGGTGGGCACTGGGCGAGTAGGGGGGAGGAAAGAGAGGTTGTCGATATGGGTGTGCCAGTCTAACACCGGTGCCCGTTGGCAGCCGAAGATGCTAAATGAGGACCACCCTGGCATGGTGAGTAATTCCCTTGTGTACTCGGCAGACTGAGCTCTTTGCATCCTGGCATGGCTCCCTGTGCCCATTCTTAGTCAACAGGATTAGGTCTGCTTATTGCTGGCTCTCCAGGATCACCTGTGCTCTGCATTGTACACGCACAATGTTAGCTCACCAGTTTGGCTACGACACGAACGTGGCTTTTTATTTATTTTGTTCCCCTCTTCTCTATGTCAGGGTGCTGATGAGGCTGGAATGGTGACGGAGCGAATCCATCCCTGCCTGAAGTGACATTAGGCTTGAGTACATTAGCTATGCCGTTTAAAATATAAACAGAAACAAATAAATATTCCCCTTTAGTTCTGATTAAAAGCCCATTTTAAATGTAGGGTTATTATGTGCTGCTAACCAAACACATAAGCTCAGTTTGCCCTTTGTTTTTCATTACTATTGCATTCTAAGCAGGTAATGAAAGAGGCAGCCAAATATTTTGTAGGTGGGGGGGAGGGGGGTTATATCTTTACATTTTGATTGGTATGCCGAAATATGTTGGTTATGTTCTTGAAATATATTAATATTATAGTTATTGAAAAATGTATTAAAAAAAATAAGTTATATTTTACGTAATTAAGGCATGAAGTAGAACAAATATATAAATCATAAATAAATATAAATAAATAAATAAATAAATAAATAAATATATATGTGTGTGTGTGTGTGTGTATATATATATATATATATATATATATATATATATATATATATAGATAGATAGATAGATAGATAGATAGATAGATAGATAGATAGATTATTAATGTGTTAAAAAGGTCATAAAGGGTGTTAATATAAGAAAATAATATTGTAATTTACATGTACATTTTACATTTGATGCCAAACCCTCAGTGTCAAGTGAACCTTCAGAAATCACACACACACACACACGCACATATATATATATGGTCACACTTTATATATATTAGTGCTGTCAAATGATTAACTGTGATTAAATTGCATCCAAAATTTACTTTTTCATTTACATAATATATCTGTGTACTGTGCAAATGTATTAGGTTATATAAATAATACATAATATGTATATAAATACTCACACATATAGTATATATTTTGTAAGTATTTACATGTATACATTTATATTAATATAATCTGTTAAATATATATGTAACATTTTTATTAAATGTATACATGCATGGGTGTGTATTTATACATAATATAACATACATATAATAAGTAATAATAAGTAAACAAAACTTTTATTTTCGATGCAATTAATAACAATTAATAATTAGACAGGATTAATATATATATATATATATATATATATATATATATATATATATATATATATATATATATATATATATATGAATCCATATTCATTTGTATATGTGTGTGTGTGTGTGTGTGTGTATTTATATATATCATAAATCATTTATTTCATATTTTTGTATTTTAATAATCTTTACACATTTAAGTATGTAAAAGTAGCAAGAACTAATATTTAGTTTTAATATTTAGTCTATAAATTCTTACTAGTTGGAAGTGAATTAATTTTATGGCAGGTAAATCACATTTATGGAGATTGACAGCCTTGGGAATGTGCTCAGGCCAGCCTGGCACAGGACTGAACTTTGTTTTGAGCACTTCACACAGAGCCATGCCTCATCCACACACTAGGACCTCTCAGTGCATTTAGGTTAAAATGTGATGAGTGCTGTTTGTGCCACATTTAAAATACTAACTGTACAGAATGTCATTTGCAAAATCGGGGCATTTGCTCCAGAAAATTAATTCGGCTTCCCCCCGGATCTGGGCTTCTGTCTCCAGGCCAGTATTATGCTACCCTTTTCACAAAGAGTAATATTTAATGAATAAGACTATTAATAATGACAGGGTCTCAGGGGGATGCTTCTTGGTAACGGATATGCGCAGACAAGATTACGTATGGGAGAGGGCTTTGTTAAGGTCTGGATTCTTTCATGCATCCTCAGAGGGAGGATGTGCTGTTTTTTATTTATTTTTTGGAGCGGGTGGTACAATGCGGTCCTGCAGCTCCATGTTTTTATTTTCTCCCATAACAAATATAAATATATCTCTTTTCCCTCTGATATTGTTGCTCGCAGTGTTTTTTTTTTAAATCACTGGGTTATGGCAGGTGCTCTGCAAAATGTAATACCATCTCTCATCTTAGTGCGCAGTCGTTTGTCTTAACGGTTTGTGTGTTTGAAAGAGAGTGCGACTCCAAGAGACAGAATAATAGAGAGAGAGAGAGTAGGAGAAAGAGAGCGAGATAAAGATTATGAGAGTGTATGTATTGTACACCCTAGTCTTTTATTATGTCTATGGGCACATGTCTGCCAGCATGCATTTCCATGTGTTTGTTCATCTGTGGCTGGATGACAATAATAATGTTCACGTGACTCAACTTAATGTACCATGAAAATAGCAGAGAGCAGTTTAATTATAGGCTACAGGAGAAATGAAGCCAGTAAACTTTCTCCTCATCTATATATTATTTATTTCCCCTCCACTTTATTTATTTATTCCATTGCAAGCAGAGAGTCTGTATAATAGTTATTCAAATTCAAATGCCACAAAGTGCATCCTGCTTGGTCAAGCAATTCAGCTGTTGTAAAATAATCAAATTTTTGAAAACATGTACAGTAGCATACATAAACTAAGCCTAGCTCAACATAGATGACAGTATAACAAAAAATATATATAATCAAACGATTCAAAACGAACAACAGTCTGACATGCAAATACTTAATCAAATGAAACAAATCAAACAACAGCCTAACAAGTAAATACATAATTAAACTAAATGAAACAAAGCAAAGAACAAGACAAACATAAAATCACATGAAATAAAACAACAATAAAACAATCAACAACCTTACAAACAAATGCATATTAAAATAAACACACACACACACACACACACACACAAAAACATGGCAATCTAACAAACAAATACATAAACAAAAACGACAAAAAGTCTATAACAAAGAAATACATAGATGAACTGAAACAAAACAAAACATATAACAAATGCATAATCAAATGTAACCAAACAAACAACAATCGAGCAAGCGAATACAATCAAATTAAACAAATTAAAACAAACTAAAATAAACACAAAATAAAATTAAGCCGAACAAAGAACAACAGTCTAACAAACAAAAACATAATCAGATGAAACAAAGCAACAAACAGCCAATAACAAAGAAATATATAAAAGGCTCCCATTGTTTATAGGCTCATCTGGCCACTATTTTATAAAGAATTTCTAATATTGAATTGAATTTTTAGCTCAGACGATGAACCACAGATGCAGTTTGATTGTGTCATGCTGGAGTCGTGTGCTAAATAAATTTCAGGGTGGCGAATTCCAGCAGGTACTCTAAGCAAGAACAAATCCCAGTAAACAACTGTTCTCTCTTGCTCATAGACATCCCTCTCTCTCAAGAGGGTTGAGATCATTTTCTTCATTCTAATTTTCTGCTCTGCAATTGATTTTGATAACATCTGATTGTAAGCAGTGACAGCTATGAGCAACATTAGAACATCCGTGTCCTAAACCAGAAAACTCTCATTTGGCCATCACGATCATTAGAAACACCATTGGCTGTCTAGACATACATGAAACAGTGGCCTGCCATTGCCTCTATATTTTTAGACCGGCTTGAGTTTGAGTGTCCTGTTTAGTCACGGTGCTGACTGCTGACCCCTGTGTGTCCTTCACACAAAAGTGAAGACCACCTTATAATTGCAGCGGGCGGCAGCTTAAAACTGCCAAATCATAAAAGCCAGAAGAGATCCAGTGAATTACGAGGAAATATGGCCTTCCTTTACAGCGAGGGCTGTGAATGAAGCCATTAAATTATGAGCAGTTTTTATGATGGGCCATTCAAGGGGGATGCTTGTATATTGATGGTTCACAGGCTGTATCCCTCTTCCCCTTGTGCTAGGGAAGAGCTGACTAGAGGCCCCTGTGTAACTATTTTTCATGCATTTAATATATTAATTATCCGGTAAATGTTCCCCAGGCAGTGCTTGGGATACTGGAGAGTGACAGCTTTTCGATGAAGCTCCCCCACCAGCCCATCATGCAGCAGTGTATTACGTGGGAAAGGTCGGCTTGGGGTTAATGTAACTTTTTATTTGCTGATTTTTCATAGGCTGGGAGGGAAGTGAGGAGCAAGGCTAGTTTAGAAGAAGGAGAAAGAGAAGGAAATGCCCTGAAAATGCTGTGGTCCAAGAAATCAGATTTGCATCATATTGGGTTTGGACTGTTTTTCCATAAAAAAAAATGAGTCCACACATCTTTTGCCAAAATATGACAAAAAAAAAAACTTAAGTACCTATAATAGGGAAAAATGAAAAGGGAAAACAAATGACATAAGAATGATCATAGTACTTTTAGTAGTAGATAGTTCACCCAAAAATGAAAATTCTGTCACTTATTCACCCTCGTGTCATTCCAAACCTCTAAGACTTTCTAACACAAGATATCTTGAAGAATATTGTTGAAGAAGAAAGTACATCATAGTTTAGAATTATTTGAAGGTAAGTAAATAAGGTGAACAATCATTGTACAGTGTTTTTGTGTTATTATTATTGTATATTTTCTCTTAACTACTTTATTTACTTATGTTAGCAGACAAATCTATGTCAGAGCTGTTTGGTTAAACTGTTTGGTCAGACAAAACTAGTTGTTGTTAAATATGTAATTGAGGATTATAAAACATACTTTGTAGTCTAACTAAACAAATCATAACAGAATGCAATCTACAGACAGATCTAATAATCAAAGGAAATGAAACCAAACAAACAACAATATAACAAACAATTACCACAATAAACATCAAACAAAACCAAAAAGCAGACAAATATAAATGGTCTCTTATTGATATAGACTAAAAGGCTATAGAATAAAAGACTTGCCGTATCGTAATCAGTGTTTGGTTTTGTTTCAGAACACTCTGAAAATCCACTAAACCACCCCAGTGATGCAGCATATAATATAACCATTAGTGCAGACCTCTTCCATTTTCTGACAATTAGGAGTCTGTGCTTTTTGATGGGAGAAACAGCTTTTTAATCACCATATGTAGCTCTGCTAATTCAGCTGCTATGAAGTGCTGTCAAGAAACAATTGAGTGAAGAGGGCCTGAAGTGATCAATTGTCTGCGGTCTCTAGGTGAACTTCTCATTTTCTGCACATTCCGGCGTCTGTTTGTGTTAATTAGGCTGCCCTACATTCTAGTGATTGGATGTAAACATTAATATGGCAGAAAATGACTTGGTCGATGCTTACTGTTATGTTAGAAGGTATGCTAAATTGATCAGCTATAGAGAGGCAGTCACTTCTGATTTGATTCTGGTTTGAGATAGCGAGTGAGAGTATCGTTTTTGAAGTTTTTTTTTTTTACGTTTACTATTGTGGTTGTTTATTATTTTCATAATAACCTCTGTGGATTTGATTTGCTGCAGTTGTTGAATGAATTTAATTTGAGCATTAAAAGTGGGCCAGGTCCTCCTGAAATATTTTGATGAATTTTTCCTCTCTCTGTCAGTGAAATACGGGGCCGGTGGATCTGGTGGTCTCAGCGAGAGCGTCCTATAAATCACACTGCGTGGTTCAATATCTCATCGTTGTGCTGTGAACTAAGGGCTCTGTACATTGAGGCGACTCTGAGAGCCGACGTAAATACAGCACATCTCTGAGCAAAACACAGACGTCCATCCTGCATCAGCCTGCAGTAAGGGGTGAATTTCGCCCCCTTGACTGATGGAAAATCTGCTAACGTTATTTTGGCTGTAGTAGCATATTTATGTTTGTAGTGGTATTGAGAGCCTGTGGGTGGGGGTCTCAGCTGGGTTGTACAGTGTTTTATGGCTCCGTCCTGTTTTAAACCCTATGCCCTCCCTCCTCTTGCCCCTTCCCTGGCACCCCAGCACAGACAAGCCCCATTAACCCCCGGATGCCTTTCGCTGGGGCCAGTGTGTGCTTAAGCGTCGACGTTAGCATAAACGATGTCCTCAAGCCTGGAATGAGCTTTGCACAGTTTAATAGAGGTCTGCAGGTCCACATTAATACAGTGGTGCTGGAGAAGGCAGAGGGCTGCTCCCTGTGATGGGCTTCTGTCATATCTCTGTGCCGGCGACACATTCAGGCCAGTGCTGAATTTGAAATGCTCTGAGCTCTGACACTGTGACTCCTCTGCTAAGCCGTACGGCTTTGTTCTGTCTGAAAAGGCTAATTCAGAACGAAACAAAAGTCTGCGGTTATAGAAAATATCAGATTGGACTTGCCGGGCAGTTTGAGGAGATTTTGTATATGCACTTTATTAAATGAAGTCTGTACATATATATATTTTCATAATCATGTTGTTCTAAACTCTGATGCATTTTTTTGTAAAACCTGAAAATACTATACTATTCAGATATTTTTTAAAATGTTTTTTACATTTTTACATTTCAATTAATGACTACATTTTACTATATTTAGCAATTCACTAAAAAATCTTCCCCTGTTCCTGAAAGACTGGGTGATTGTTCAGTACTGGTATTGTTTGATTTTTGTATTTTTATTTTTTATTTTAGATTTCTAAATATATTTTTAATAAATACATATAATATAAAATATTATTAAATCACTTATTATAAAATAATTATATATTTTACTATTTAATTTATTAATTTGTATTCTTACTAATTATGTATTTATTTACCATTTGTATAGTTTTGGACTATAAATATGTATTTTTATTTTATTTTCTATATATAAATATAAATAAATATATGTGGGATGTCATATGATTTCTCATTGGACTATCATTCATATATATTATATATCACATATATTCATATATATATATATATATATATATATATATATATATATATATATATATATATATATATATATATATATAATCACTATCATATCATTATATGTCATCATATGACATCCCATATGGAAAACTATTGTACATTAAGATATTTACATAGGTTTTCACGACAAAAGAAATGTGTGATTTATTTTTTATTTTTGTAAGTTTTATGATCAATACATGATCATGTGATCAATCATTAAGGACTAAATAATTTAAGATATTTTCAATGTTTTGAACTTCAAAAGTATTAAATATTTAGATGTTAATTTTTGACATATATATATATATATATATATATATATATATATATATATATATATATATATATATATATATATTTAGATCCTTCATGATCGATCAGTTAGATGATTTCCAATATAGAACTTTTTTTTAAATGGTTTATCATTCATTCATTCATTCATTCATTCATTCATTCATTCATTGATTTATGTTTGTCCTTGGTTGAAGGTTTGTTGTTGTGCAAAAGAGATATGTGAAGTGTTTTCAAAAAAATCACCTGTTGTGTTCTGCTGAAAAAAAAAGATGCACGGGTTAATAAATAACGACAGAAAATAGCGACAGCATTTTCATTTTTAGGTGAACTATCCCTTTAAAAATGCCTGGGAAACTACTGGTTTCCTGGGATTTCGTCATTGTCATGGGATAGATGGATACTCATGCTTATCATGTTTTTTTTTTTTAGCTGCAGGGCAACAGTTTGATTCTTTGCGCTCCAGACCCTTCTGTCTTTATGTTTGTATTTGTTTACTCTCGTCTCAGTTTTACCTGAGTGTTTACACTCACAAAATCACAAACCATCGTCTCCTTCTCCCCATTGTCTATGTAGCTTTCCTGCAGCTTCTCAACTTCCACAGCTTATCTTCTCCTCAGACCGCCTTATTTCTCTTTCTCCATCCAATACTCCCCATCTCTCTCTCTCTCTCTCTGTGCTTCCTGTTTCTGGGCCTGCACAGCCGTCACTCTGAATTATTTTCAATGAGCTCCTTTATAGCATGCGCCAGATCTCAGCTCCAACCCATCACCGAGCGCCATGCCACAGACGCGGTCTGCATTTCTATCAGCCCTGAGCCTTCTGCGTGCTATTAACCTCTCTCTCTCTCCCTCACACTCTCTCCCTCTTTTTTTCCAGCACCTCTATTTCTGTTTCTCAATCTTTTTTTCTCCCCCTCTCCTCCTACCCCATTTCGTCTCTCCTTCCCCCAGTTTTTCTCTCCATTCTTGCACGCCCTCCTTTTACCCTGCATGCATTCGCCCTGACCCTTTCCCCCCTCTCGCTTTCCTTTCCTTTAGTCCTGCTGCACCTGTGCTGACTGTCGCTCTCCATTAAAGTATTTTCAATGATAATCATTTACTATTATTTATTTCTTTATGTATTTATTTGCTCTTATTGTATTTCATTTAATGGCTTTTATTATATTTATTTATTCAATGGCTTTTATTACTTTTCAAATAAATAAATAAATAAATATATATATATATATAAAAATATATATATATATATAAATACATTTTATTTATTTATTTATTTTCTCTGCATTATGAATGATTTAGTTAATTTAATCTATAAATATTTTCTAAAGCTTAAATATGACACCAGTGCTGCTATAATGGAAGACAGACATAGTTTTTATTTCAGTGAATATTTCTCAGGGTAGATTTAGGGTATATAAGTTTATTTAACACACACATTGACCATATTGGGGCAATGAAACTTGCAGCTTGCATTTTTTTTTACTGCAAAATTTAAACCATAAAATAATCATGAAACAACTAAACTCTAAAACATAACATGTATATAAAATATAAACGTATCAAACATTGTTTTCTTTTTGCATTGTGTTCACTTGTTTACACAAGATACACTATGTTTGCAAGTTTTAATTCAAGACCAAATATTCTAGTTTAGAAGGCTTTAGACTTTTAAATAATGCAATTGTCTAAAACCTTTTTGTCAGTGTAATATATGTGTATAACATTCCTGTGTGACAACTAGCCCCAGTCTCTAACACTTACTTTTCCATCAGCAAATGCATCAGCTTCACTCTGAAGTTCTGATGACAGTTATGCAAACTATGCTATTACCCCAGGGCAGGATTACACTTTGTAGGGTAAAGTTTGATCGTCAAAAATAGAAAAAAAGAGAAGTTCACTCTTCTTTTATTGTCTGAAAGGCTCCTGGGCTCATTGTCTTTCCTTATCAAAGCATTTTTAAATGAACAGAGACAGGGTGCCACACAACACAATTAGCCTCCATTACAGATGTACATTACTCTCCCCCTGTTGCAGGCGTATTGTAGGTAATCTAGGACACAGTCACTGTTATCTGCTTAATGTGAAAATACATCTCCTTACGGAACATGTCATGCTGCCCTAGGACCATTCAATTTCATCTCATCAGCGTGCAAAGCTCTAATCCCATTCTACATGCTATCCCTTTTCCACAGCGAAGAATTGAGATTTTACCTGATCTTAAGAAGTTAATTAGTTTGACAAGATTTGAAATTCCTGTCATCTCATATTTCCCCAATCACTGTCTCCCCTAGAGGCCCCCACAGCTGCCTGCTGACTGCCGAGCACACGATTTCCAAGACACGCTCAGCTGATTGTGCATGCGAGTTTTGTGTTGTTCTGCTAAGAGGGCTTTTAAATACACCTTAAATGTATTTATTTTTTTTAATAATAATTTATATGAACAGCTGCGGATTTATAGCTGATATCTGTATATTTTTGATAGCTTTAGATTTGTTATATTCTTATCAGCTGACCATCTATACATATATATACTAAAATATATATATATATATATATATATATATATATATATATATATATATATATATATATATATATACACTAAAATACTTTCATTTTACACGATGCTTTTTTATTATTTATTTAAAATAAATATTTAGTTTAGTTTAGTTTTTTTATGACGAACATGACCAGATGATACATCAATATGGACTAAATATTTTGAGATATTACGTTTGATAGTTTCATTGTATAGTAAGATTTTCACATTACATTGGACATTTTTTATTTTATTATTTGTATTTTATGATCAGTTTATGATTATATAATCAATAAGATGAGCTCTCATGAGGACCGAATGTATTAAGACATATTCATCGTTTTTTTTACGACAACCCAAATTTAATTTTATTGTATTTTATTTGCAGAAGGGTTGTTTTCTTGGCTTTCCCCATTCTAATTGTCTTGATAAGGATGTTAAGGTTGAGTGGCCACAGACAGAATGTGATGCATGCAATACATCCCCCTCTACATGCTTAAGTACTATTATTTGTCTTTTGTCTAAACCCAATCTTTCTTCGCCACTATACATCTGAATCAGTTCATCTCTCTGAGAGATGGTAAAAGAAGATGGTTGTCCCATCATTTCCCAGTGACTTATTATTTGTTTATCCGTTTGTAGCTTTGACACTGCCATTGTCATATATGAAGTCAAAGGCACATATCTATCTGTCTAAGCAGCTGACAAGGGTAAGCACTTCAGTACATTAAGGTCTGTAAGGCTCACACAGCAATTTGTCCGCCGAAAACATATAAATGTAGTGGGAAAGGATCCTCTCTTTCGATCAGTTTTGTACAATATCAGTCAAAACTACTCAGAAACATAGCATCAAATGTGCAGAGTTGAGGTTAACAACTACCCCCCATTACGTTATATCCATAAACAACAACAAAAACGAGCAATCCGTGTTTCAAGATGGGCTGAGGTGCAGGAAATTATAGAGTACACAAAAGACGAAAGTGAAGTCGCAGTCAATAAAGCCAGTGGCGATTATAGCAGATATAGCACTCCTCCTACTGAATCCCAGCATTAAAAAGTCTGTAATAACAGTTTACATAGAAACAGCGCACTGATACATAATAGCTGTGTTATAATTTGCTCTAACAACTCCAATTATGCCTCTTATTGATTCAGCTACACGTTTAATAGGAATAGCCACACCTTTGGCATTACGAGTCATTAAAGGTGTTCACCAGTGAAAATTTAAAATTGTGTCCTCCTCATCCAAGCTGGATGTGTCCCTGACAGCATAATTTCGTCTGCTATTTAGCCACCGTAAATATCGTGCAACAATCATTTCTCTAACCTTTTCTTTCTCTCACAAAAGCAAGACGCGCTGTGCGGGAGAAAGCAAAACAACGGTAGCGAAGCTAGTTTTTGTTGACTGTATTTAAGTGGGTCAATTTCTGTTTTTTTTTTCCTCCACCATTACTTTCGGAGCATTGGTTAGTTATAATTGCGCAAGAGTCTGGGCTGTTCACCCGCTGGAGTGGAACAGTTTTACCTTCTGAATCTTACCCACTTATTACGCCTCTTCAAAATCTTGCTTTGCCCCGTTCTCTCTCTCTCTCTCACACACACACACACACACACACACATACACGTCTATGTTACTAAGAGGGGACTATCGCTCTACACTGACCAAGAGGGGACCAGTGTTTCTGGTCATTTTTAAGAAACAAAAATTACATACAAAATTTTCATTTGAGGTCTTTTTTCATAATATAACTGAAAAAATGCATTTTTAATTTTTTTTTAAAAACATGCCAAGTGGGGACCTGAGTGACGTCTACCTATCCAACAGAGGACCTCCATAGACTGCAATGCAACTGTGTGTGCAAAGATTAGGGCAATTGTACCAAGTGTTTCTTTACAATCTAACCGTATTTAAATGCAACTCTAAACTTTGAAACATTCACACTATATCACCATTGAAGAAATATTCTAATAGAAATCCAAAATGTTTAATAAATTAGTATGACATGCAGATATTTTCGGGGCTTGAGACTAATACAAATACACTTCTCAATATATGAATGCAATCACACAGATAATAAGACAAAACAAGCAAGACACTATAGTTAATTTGAGCATAGCAAAAATAAAGTAAAATAAAGAGCTCTTTAAGATAACAATTGCATGTCAATACTTCTGTCAGTAAAGAGTGCATGTGTTAGATAAAATGAGTTTGGTCCCCAGTTAGATGGTGACGTGTGACGCCTGTTAGACTGAATCACCTCTTCTTACATCACAGACACATTAACATTATATGTTAAGTTAAAAAACAACATTATATGTTAACTTAAACAATATTATATGTTAACTTAAACAATATTATATGTTAGCTTGCTGCATTGAAAAATTTCAGTTGAGTTCAGTAAAATACCTTTTAACCAGGCTACTTTAGCTGTTTAACACTGACATTTTCCAGAGGCTCAATTGTTTTATGGTATTATCAACATTGCCATTATATTCAAAAATAAATAAATAAATAAATGTAATTTGTTAAATGTAAAGGCAACCAAACAGATCACGTCATACTTCACCATCTAACTGGGGACCGGTTTGATCTTGGAGGCCAATTTTTTTTTTTTTTTTTTTTTGATAGATAGATAGATAGATGGATAGATGGATGGATGGATGGATGGATAGATGGAATAATGCTAATGTTGATCTGAACACTTAGGTCCCCTGTTAAATGGTAAACTGCGACATCTCTTTGGTTGCTTTGACATTTCTTGAAGATTTCATGTTAACTTTGAAAATATTCAATTGGCTAAATTTCTAAATCAATGTTACAATCAACATATATTGTAACATTATATTATCATCCTTACCATAGCATTCAGAGATGGTGAGAATGTGAAATATTGTTAAATATAAGGTCAGCCAATCAGGCGTCACACTTCACCATCTAACAGGGGACCAGTGTGCTTATTTTTAATGCAACAATCAATATATAATTTTGAAAAACTGACATATTATAACCAAAAATTCCTCATAAAGTAGACTACCAGTAAATTTGATAAAAATTATTCTGACAATAGACCTGACCATTTTTTAAGTGCTATCTGATATTATCAAGATGAATTTGTTCTGACAGGTTAACTCTGAGTTCTTGTCATCTTTTATTACCATTTCTAAACTATAGCAAATAAACTGTGATAATGTGTGAAATGTTCAAGGTGTCTGAATAAATGTAGTTTTTACTGTATACATACACAATATACGTATATGTACTTATAATACTGACACATTGAGAAGTGTCATTATAGTTAGTTTGTTAGTACTTAGTTTCTTTATTTTTCAAATAATAATAAGAGTAATAAAAAGTAGTAATATAATTAGTCAGCCAGCTGTCAACAGTTCAAGGGCAGAGGTAATGCCTCTTATAATTAACTATATATATATATATATATATATATATATATATATATATATATATATATATATATATATATATATATATATATATATATATATATATATATATATATATATATATATATATATATATAATTATTATTATTTTTTTTACATTTATTTGACATTTTCTTGGCTTAACCCCAATACACTTCTCAACGTATGAATGCAATCAAAACCCATTCCTGAGAAGGTCCTATCAGTGATGATAATTTGATCAGACAGATAGATAGATAGACAGATGGATGGATGGATGGATAAATAGATAGATAGATAGATAGATAGATAGATAGATAGATAGATAGATAGATAGATAGATAGATAGATAGATAGATAGATAGATAGATAGATAGATAGATAGAACAGATAGATGGAATAATGCTAATGTTGATCTGAACACTTGGGTCCCCTGTTAAATGGTAAACTGCGACATCTCTTTGGTTGCTTTGACATTTCTTGCCAATTTCATGTTAACTTTGAAAATATTCACTTGGCTAAATTTCTAAATCAATGTTACAATCAACATATATTGTAACATTATATTATCATCCTTGCCATAGCATTCAGAGATGGTGAGAATGTGAATTATTGTTAAATGTAAGGTCAGCTGATCAGGCGTCACACTTCACCATCTAACAGGGGACCAGTGTGCTTTAGTCTAGTGAAATCACCACTACATGCACAGATCTGTTGCTGTGTACGTTTAATATGTACAGTTTAGCCTGTGTGGAATTGTTTTTATTATTTGACTTTTTTCTGTTCAACACAAACAAAAATGACCCTCATTGGCCGATAAGAAACATCAAAGGAGGATTCGTTGTAGAGTGTCTGACAAAATTAATGTCTTGTAATGTATAATGTACGCTCAGCACCGCTGAGTGATCCCGCGATCATTAAATCAAACATGTACGCGTATTTAAAAGCAATTTTAATACCCCACATTTTGAGAGTGACTCCCTGATGCTCGCAAGTTAGGCTTCATAACATATCTAGACTGTTATTAGTATGTAGACTATAACAGGTTTTGTAGTTGTCTATAGATCTGTTATCTTTCTCTATTTGAACTTTGAATATATAGAGAGCACTTATTGTTTCTACTTAATACGACTATTATGTTATTTGTTATGTGTTTATTTGTATGTTCAGTTTGTGAAAAGGAGTTCACTTTCAGTCAGTCACTCTCAACGTCACATCGGTGATGACTGACACATTGTGATCCCAATTCTAGAAGCTCATAATTCATGTACGGTTCCAATGTCTAAAGAGACTCAGATAAAATCATGCAGGAGAGAATCCAGTCAGTTGAACAAAACCTTTTACAGAGCTTGAGTGTTGTTGTGTTTACTGCATATGATAATTCATACTCAGGAAGTAGAACTGAAATTATATTTATTGCAAGATGATTTTTCCAGTCAAACATTTTTAGACCAGAAGTTGGTCACTGAGATTCCTTTTTTTTTATCTGTAAAAATCTTGTCTTGTGGCCTGAGTTAAGTGTTGGCATTAATGCTAATCAAACAATAAAAGGCGAGAAGAAAATAATTACATTAATTTCTCAAGTAAAGCATTATTAGTTTGTTTAATTTACATCAACAAAACAAATTTATGGGTTAAAAAGAGCAGAAAGAGCTCTTTAAGGTAACAATTGCATGTCAATACTTCTGTCAGTAAAGAGTGCATGTGTTAGATAAAATGAGTTTGGTCCCCAGTTAGATGGTGACGTGTGACGCCTGTTAGACTGAATCACCTCTTCTTACATCACAGACACATTAACATTATATGTTAAGTTAAAAAACAACATTATATGTTAACTTAAGAAACAATATTATATGTTAACTTAAACAATATTATATGTTAACTTAAACAATATTATATGTTAACTTAAACAATATTATATGTTAACTTAAACAATATTATATGTTAGCTTGCTGCATTGAAAAATTTCAGTTGAGTTCAGTAAAACACCTTTTAACTATGCTACTTTAGCTGTTTAACACTGACATTTTCCAGAGGCTCCATTTTTTTGTAGGGTATTATCAACATTGCCATTATATTCAGAAATAAATGAATAAATGAATAAATGTAATTTGTTAAATGTAAAGGCAACCAAACAGATCACGTCATACTTCACCATCTAACTGGGGACCGGTTTGATCTTGGAGGCCAATTTGTGCATTTTTTTAATAGATGGATGGATGGATGGATGGATGGATGGATGGATGGATGGATAGAACAGATAGATGGAATAGTGCTAATGTTGATCTGAACACTTGGGTCCCCTGTTAAATGGTAAACTGCGACATCTCTTTGGTTGCTTTGACATTTCTTGAAGATTTCATGTTAACTTTGAAAATATTCAATTGGCTAAATTTCTAAATCAATGTTACAATCAACATATATTGTAACATTATATTATCATCCTTGCCATAGCATTCAGAGATGGTGAGAATGTGAAATATTGTTAAATGTAAGGTCAGCCGATCAGGCATCACACTTCACCATCTAACAGGGGACCAGTGTTTTTTTATTTTTTTATTTACTGCATTAAAATCTTCAGTTGGCTCCAGTAAATTAAATGAACTGAATGTCTTTTAACATTTGCACATTTGTAGATCCAACTGAAAATTCTCAATGCAACAATCAATATATAATTTTGAGTTTTGACCTCCACATGTGTATTAGTGTCAGGTGTTGTATGGAGAGCTACAATAAAATACTTTAAGCATTGTCACTTTAGTCGTTTAACACACTACCATTTTTCAGAGCAGCACTTGATTTAGGGGCTCCATTTTTATTATCAACATTGCCATTACATTCAGAAATAGGCAGAATATTCTATATATATATATATATATATATATATATATATATATATATATATATATATATATATATATATATATATATATATATATATATATATATATGCAGACTTCCTGCATTGAAAAGGATATTGTGAAAAAACAAAACAGCATTTTGAATGAAATCAAGTCAAACTTTATTCTCATAATCTCTCTAAAAATAGCTCTCAGGGTTTATGGGCTCAGTACTGTTGACCCAAACTTCTCTTAACTGAAATTATTCTGTTGAGCACAAAGTATTTAACTGTTTTCAAGTCTCTTCCATTACCCTTTAGAATCCTGTTTGTCTAATCATTTTAATGCTTATTGTAAACTCTACAATAAGTCTTTGCACATAGTTTTGACTTCCTGAAGGCTTTCCTCAGTAGTAGGATGCTCTTCCACTGATTTGCTCATCATTCTGCTTAAGATAGTCTTTCATCCCATTGAAGACTGAAGTTACTCGTTCTGACATGTAGAGACAGACCAAGTGGATCCTGGGTGGAGGGTGTAGTTGTCTGATGAGGGTGTTGTCCATCCGTCAGGATGTAATGGACCAAGCATCCTGCTACCTGTAATATAGAAGATTCATTTATATCAATCTCTAGTAATGGCCACCTGACTAAGCTGTACAGAATTAATAATGATATTGTTATGAACGCTGAAAGTGACATGCAGAACATTTCAACAAGTGCTCTTTTTTGTAAAACTGATTTTAATTAATGCTTTAATTAATTATTTTAATCATATTTGTTACAGACTAAAATTTTATTATTGCATACATTAAACTTTTTGACTTGCATCCCCTTTTATACTCAAACCCAGACCCAAATTAAAAGATGTAATTCATGTAATAACACACTAGTAATTCATGATTAACCTAACATTTTAAGGATCCAGAATTGTGTATTAGTTAAGAATAAACAAACCAGTAATTAATTATTAACTTTTTCACAATTATTGAGTGGCACTTACTAAGTGATATTCAAGTTTATTGACCAGAATAAGCCAATAATTATTGATTAACTAATCCATTATTCTGGATTACTAATGCATTATTCCCTTAAAATAAAGTGTTTTTTGTTAAGTGTAAAGTTTCACTTTACAATAAGTCAGGTCAAGTCAATTTCTATTTATAGAGCACAACATTAACACAACCATCATTGATCCAACTGCTTTACAAGAAAAGGTTACTTTAAAAGCAACAGAGATCAAAAATTAAAATAAAAAATATGTATATATACACATTTAAAAAAATAAAAACATACATCAAAAGAACCGTACACCGCATCACTCAAATGCAAGGGTGTAAAAATGAGTCTTTAAGTTTGATTTAAAAACACGGAGCGATGGACAGGACACATTGACTAACAATGAGAAATACATTTGTTTAAATATTTAAGCTTTGTTAACATTAAAAAAAATACAACTGTTTATTTTTTGTTAATGTTAGCTCAACTACATTAAATAATATTTATTAATACATTATTAAAATCAAACATTGTATTTGTTAATGATGAAAGTAATGTTTACTAACATTAATAAACACTTTAAAAGTGGTTTTCATGTTAACTAGTGTTAACCAATGACATCTTATGGGAAAGTGGTACTATTTTATGAAATATAGTAAAGACCATACCAGTCGGATTGTTTTTTCTTCACTTTGATCAATAATCTCTATTGTGTTGTAGCGCTATCTGCTCTGTTCACGCTCTCTCTCTCTCCCCCACAAACATTCACACCTCTCACAGGATCAACACCTGACCAGTGAGTCTGGGATCAGGAAGATCGGTTTAATGTTTTTAAAAGAAGACTTTTCTGCTAATCAAGGCTGCATTTACCTGATCAGAAATATTGTAAAATGAATTTAAAATTGTGAAATATTATTACAATTTGAAATAACTGTTTTCTTATCGAATGTTCTTTAAACTGTAATGTATTTCTGTGAAGTGCAGCTGTATTTTCAGCATCATTACTCTAGTCTGCAGTGTCAAATGATCTTCAGAAATAATTTGAATTAGCTGAATTGATGTTCTTTTATGATCAATTATTATTGGTTCTCAATCATTAATAAGGATTCTTATATTATCAATGTTGAAAGCATCTTTTCCGTCTTCATAGTTTTGTGGAAACTGTGATATATAGTACTTTTTAGGATTATTTAATGAAAATAAAGTTCAAAATTACAGCATTTATTTAAAATAAACTGAATAGACCTATATAGAGATATCTATAGATATATTGTCTATATATACAGTATACGTATATATATATAGAGAGAGAGAGAGAGAGAGAGAGAGAGAGAGAGAACTGTTACTTTAAACTGTGATAATATATCACTATTATATAGTTTTCACTGTACTTTTAATTATTAAATAAATGAAGACTTGGTGAGCAGAATATTCTTTTAAAGACATTTAAAAAATCGTACTGATCCCAAACTGATTTAACATTGTTTGTAACAAGTTTGCCAGGTTAATTCCATTATTTTACATTAAAACTCAAAGGAAGTTTGACTACTACAAATAAATAACAATTCATGACATAACTCAGAAATATGAGCTAAAGTTACTGAAATAGAAATGTACAAACCTGTCTCCATGAGCTGTCAGGATCTCCGCAGTCGAACATCATTTCTTCTCCTTTAGTGATGTTTGTGGTCACAGATGCACACAAATCTGCTCTTTTCTGTTCATCAACAATCTGTTGGTCACAAACACATACACACACACATATTAGCTTTAGAGAATACATACATTTATGATACAAGTTTAATATGTGTCCCAGTTGTTTTCGAGTTCCAATGATTATCAATATTTTATATTTTATCAAGTATGATTATCAGTACATTACAATCTTTATAACTGTGCATCAAAATTAAAATACACTAAATATTCAAGCCACTGATTATCTATAATTTCTGTTGTTATTTTTTTCACACTGCACACTATGAACTAGTAATAACATTGCACAGTGCACTTCTTGAAATTCATAAGACACTATGCCAAGTATTCAATTAATATTTGCAGTCATACAGTATTGGAGACAGAGTCATAAATGATAACTTACCTTTCTCTTGACTCTTGACTGAAATATGTCTTTATCTTTCCCAGATGCGATGAATTTCAAAGCTTCCTTTTCAGGACAGACTCTTCTGGGTCTCATTTTCCTGTGAAATATTCAAGATTTTTTTAGGGTACACTGCATTTGCCAAAATGAAAAACAATATTTAGAAACAACCACAAAAAAAATCTATCAACAAATGAACAAATATATACAGTAAATAGAGAACTAACATTTACTAAGAGACTACATGCAAATTTTAACAGTCTGCATGCATTTTTGACACATTTATTTTTTAAGGCTACCATTTACATATTATCAGAATCTAAATTCAGAATATATAACTTACCTTTTCAGTGTTGAATGGAAAAAAGAGATGAGAAATGGCCTTAGTAGGCTTTGTTGTATGTGGTCCCTTGTAGGCAATGTAGGAATCTCAAAAAGCAGTTTGTCCTTCAAGGTTTTGGAATTTTATTTCACAAAAAAACTAAAAAAGTCAATGTAGATTCTGTCAGGAAAACAGTATATATACAACCCAACCCAGATATCTGGTCCGTGATTGGATGAGACTCAGTCTGGATACTGTTGGTTCTGTTGCTGTGAAGGGCAGGTGATAATGTGGAGACATTAGTGTTATTAGCATAAGAAGAGAACAATCAGTTTACCAGACACTGCTGGGGGAATTGGGGGATGTGGGGATTCTTTAAAACAAGTCACTTTGACCGGGATTGGTTTGCTTTTATATTATGTAGCTTGAAAAATAATCAGGGAATTTTTATTTTTTTTACACTCAAGGGCATTTAGTGCTAGAAAGATTATAAAAGTATTAAAAACTATTTGTATTGTATTCAAAGTCTTCTGAAGTCATACAATAAGTTTGTGAAAAGTTTCAACATTGAGGTATTAATAACTGAAAATGAGTCCACTCCATAAACACAGTCATCATAAAATACAGCTGAATTGAGTTTGAGATAAAAGACATCAAAACTGACGTAATAAATGTCCCTGTCCACAGCGTCTGTTGATGCAAAGGTATCTCAATGAAACCAGTGAAATACCCTGCACATGGAAAAACTGCACTAAATGGACAAACTAAATATTGACGCCAAGGGCTCCTGACCAAGAGTCAAGGATTGAGAAAGTGTAAAAATGGTCCCCAATGAGACTGTGAATTGTGACGCCTGTTTGGTTGCCTTTACATTTATCAATATTTCATATTCTGTTTATCTATGAAACAACAATGTTGATAATAACACTAAAACAGCCATTCTTGCCATCAGAAATAGTTAAACTTAAGTAAAAACATAAGACATAGAGTGACTCGTCAGGTCGAGATGCAATGCATAAGAGAATGGCCAGCATGCTGATGACTGGTCATACAGAAGCTGATCGTACAGATGACCGTCCATACAGACCGCTTCATACAGACAGTGATCACATCCTGATGTAACCCATCGCTCTCCAGCTGGAGGAAGTGCTGCTTTATAATCACAGAACATTCACTCACTATTAAAGTGATTCTGGCTGCTAGAAAGGAGAACATATCCTACAACATGAGTAAGTTCTACATTTTCTAATCACTTATTCTACAAATGTTGCAACTATGTTTAAACATGTTTAACAAAACTGTCTTTCCTTTTTTCTTTTAAGAAAAGTCAAGTCAACAGTTCACATTGTTACCTCTAAACAAGAATTTCACTTCATCAGAAAGTTCAGTCCTCAAGAAAAGGTATGTTGCTACTCAATATATTTTGAGTATAAAATGTTCTAATTACAAATATATATACTCCCAAAAATGGAATTGCCACAATCAACAAGAATAATAGATGTCAATCTCATTTCAAGACAAGTAAACCTCTTAGTGTTAGTGTATATTCATCTGAATATCTTTCAGTTTCAGGGATCAGCTTTAACGTTTAAACCTGTGAGTTTTGGCTGGCCATGTTAAAGACTGGAAATGTAACAATAAAATAAACATCCTATAAACACATTTTTAAGCAATTATGGAACCTCCAAAGATTTGAGCCATAATTAATAATTTGTATTGTATATTTTCTATCAGCTGCATGCAGAATCTGGATTGTTGGGACAGCTACATTCGACGTGGTGAAAAGCAAGCAAGGGAAACCATGGGCACCAATCTCAGTGTGTCCTCCCAGGTCCAGTGTTTGGCAGAGGAGGCATGTGTTGGGGTGACCTCCTTCCTTTCTTCCAACATTGTCTTAAAGAAAGAACTGAACAAATGAAGATTATGCTTTCTTCAATCGACCCGAGGCACCACTGGAGTAAAGGTGGACAGAGTCAGGAAGTTTGTGAACAATGTTTTGGCCAAGTTTGTTCTCTGTGTTAATGGGAGCATTGTCCATCATCCACACATAGTGTTTGACAAACCTGAGCTATATTTAAATGATGAGGTTCATTTAAGCCCTAAGGGAAATGATATATATTTTTTAACTGATATTATCCAGTGTTTGAGAGACCAGAGACCATAAACCTGATGCTGGATTGGTGCATGTTCTGGGAAAGAAGCTCTCCTGTATTTTTAAAAAGTACCCAGCAGTGTGTTCAACAAATGCCTGACTTAATAAAAGTATTCCCCGGACTTACTGCTATGATCTTATTTTATTTATCTAGCATTTAAAAATAAAATAATATACAATGCCTAAAATATAAACAGCTTCTTTGCAAAAATGTTGAGTTTCAACCTAAATTTAATAATAATAAATTAATATCTGGTATAATTAAATACTATTTGTATCATTTCATTTATAAAATACACTTAAATGGACCTGCTTTCTTTTCTGGGCTTTGCTTGTATGTCCAAATACCTGCTCGCTGTGAGAGGCCAGGTGATAATGTGGAGACATTAGTGTTATTAGCATATGAAGAGAGGAGACCATCAGTTTACCAGACACTGTTGGGGGAACTGGGGGTGTGGGATTCTTTAAAACAAGTCACTTTGATTCGGATTGATCTGCTTTAAGATTATGAAGCTTGAAAAATAATCAGATTTTATTTTACTTTTTTATAATGCACTAGCCAGGAAAGACCATCATACACATTGTAGATACTGATATACATATATATATATATATATATATATATATATATATATATATATATATATATATATATATGTATGATTCAATGTTTAGCTCTCCATTTTGTTCACTATTGCATGGTCATTTCTACACAGACTAAACCGTAAATGCTAAACTTACACAGCAACAGGTCTGAACCTGAACTGTACTACTAACGTAAAAAGATTAAGAACACCGCATTTAAAGTCTTTTAAATCATTGATGCAACTTATAAAAATTAAATTTTCTAAATGAGGAATTGTTTTATTTTTTTGTGTGGCTTAACGTCGGGTTTTTAGTAGACTTTTCTATTTAAATTATTATTTTTAAGTTTACTCTGTGACGTCACGTTGTTGTTTTAATCGATTTTCAGAAGAATCCGTTCAACACGGCGGATAATCACAAGCGACTGGAGCAAACTTATGGAACAACTTGTAAGTACATCAAAACAGTTGTGAAAATGTCTTATTGAATATCACGATAAAGGGATGTTTTTATTTTTGGGAAATGCTGTTTTTACACAGTGCCCAAGTGTTTTTGAATGCGCATTGATTTGGATTCTATTTTAGCATCACTGCTTACAGTATGATGTTAACGTCAAAGAAGGACACGAATCTTAACGTTAGCTGGCATTTCGTCACTAAACGATTTGAGTGTCACTGATGTTAACTGTGATGTTTAGGACTGCGTTTCTCAAAAGCATTATGAGCAAGTCGATTGTTGAGACCATTTGGTGTCAAATGTTTCTACGCTCATCCTAGCCATACAGTGCTTTTTTGGGGAAATGCCCTGGTAAACGTGTGTTTGTTTGTTTTTTGGTCTGTTTTTAAACAACTAGCTTCTAAGAGTACTAATCCAAAATTAGGTTTAAGCTTATACACAGACATGAATATTGTAATATATTAAAATTACAAAAGAAATGTACAAACTTGTAGTAAACCTTTACAAATCTTTCTTAAACTGCAGGCTGAGCTGGATGCTGAATATAACAGAGTGAGCCTCAACACTTCAGGTAACTTCTGTTGAGTTGAAGAGCAAACCTAACATAACAGGACACAGACTTGGCTTTCTCTTTTCCAATGTCGGTTAAACACTTTACGTTTTTGTGGTTTTCTAGGTTTCACCATATCAGAGACCTGCAGGATTTCACAGACATTCATGACAGTCTAAACGTCTGATCTTCATGTGAAGGCAAATCACAAACACTATCTGCCTCCTTCACCGTTTTTTTATTATTATAGTTTTTTTTTTTACATGATGTCAACATTAAGGAGCTCTTCATGCTTTCCCAGTGTACATGTGTGAGAATAAATGTTCTTTAGGACATAAAATGTAAGAATTAACTGCCATAATAGATCTGAAATAAGAGTGGTGGAATTATGACGTCAGAGCTGCGGGTTGCTTTGAGATTTTCATGTTTTTTTTTAATGGAGTTTTTCAATTTATGAATAAAATAGTGCCTGTGGTAAACATAACTTGACGATGCTTCTTTTTATTTTCTACAGTGTAAACTCCACACACTCACAGCCTAAAACTTTCTTATTTAAATTAAAGTTAAATTAAAAATTAAATTTATGCATTTAGCAGACGCTTTTATCCAAAGCGACTTACAGTGCTTTCAGGCTATCAATTTTTACATATCATGTGTTCCCGGGGAATCAACCCCCCAAACTTGCGCTTGCTTGCTTATTTTTATTATTTTTTGCTTATTTAGCTATTTATTAAAAACATCATTTTTCAAAAATGAACATAACTGCTTCAATATTTGTGTCTGATGTTGTCTACACTGGATGTGACACGATCCCCATCAGTGAAATGATGATCGTTCTGTTTATGATCAAATTTACTGACACTACGTTCAGATGATGTGACACTATAGTGTGATGTCATCAAGTCTAGACACACTTTCAGCTCAGCGGGGCACGGCACAACTCTCACGTTCGGTGTAAACATGGTTAGACAGTGTCTGCTCTATTACAAATAATTTAGATTTAAATCAATCAATAAATAACCTAAACCTGTGGCATTACAAGACGGAAAATATAGCCTAGAAAATATATTTCCACTTGCTCTGTCCTCCGTCCATGACACTGTTTCACTGCGGAGCTGCAGTTTAATCTGAACAGCTCTGAACGCTGAGTGGATGGTTAGATGCATGATGGGCTAGTATAAAAACAATAAGGTCTTTCCAGCTTTAAGGTAATTCTGCCTTATATATATATATATATTATATAATCTTGTCTCAGTTTTAAATTTGACTGTTAAATTATAAAGAATGACATTTTAACTGCTTTGGAACTACTTCTTTGTCATCTGAATATTGATTTTAAGTAGGGGGAAAATCAATTAAAATTGTAAATCAGATTGTTTTATGAAAAAATTAGTTTTTTGTTTGTTTGTTTTTTAGGCCATATCGCCCAGCTCTAGAACGATCCCATGGTGAATTACTCTTCTGGGTTCTGATGTTAAAGTTCCCCCCACTCTGTTGGCATTACATATTAATGTCTACTTTAGTCTCTGACGATAAAGTTTTCCTCTCTGTGCTTATTCCAGGATGAATTGAGCGAGACATCACTGACACTAGCCCCTCTCCTGCTGATTGTGTTATCATGGACAATGAAATGTCCTGCAACACTGCAGCTGTGATGAGATGATCTTCCAGTGTTTCACATTCAGAAATACACAGATCGTGCGGTTTAAAAAAGGCTGAATATTCTTTTGAGTTTTTGATTCTTTTTTTAGTTAGTATTTGTAATTTATAAAGTACCAAAATAATTGCTAAATGAAAAACATTATGTATGATAAACAGTTTTAAGTACACTGCACTTAAACATTAAGCAAAAAAAAAAAGCTTTTTAGCTTGACTTGACTAAATTAATTCATGTAATTATTATAATGTATAAGTAAATAAAAAAATTAGAGTTGCTTAATTATTCTTTTTTTTTTTTTTGATAATTGGTGTCCACAAAAAAAATTGAGTATTTAGAACTTATGGGTGTTACGGCCTAAGCCTTCTGAGTGTTGTATCTGTGTTTGTTTGTGATCTAATTAGTCTTTTCTCTTCTGAGTGCTAGGCTCCGCCCCTGCACACCTGTGTCCTGTTGCTCTGATGGCAACTAGAGTATATAAGAGAAGTGTGAACCAGAATGAAGGATGCAGCAGTGAATTCCATGCAGCAGTGAATTCCATGCAGCAGTGAATTCCATGCAGTGGTGAATTTTGCGTGCATCATGCTGTCCAGCCAGCCTCCGAAGAAAGCTGTGTTCTATTTGATGTTTATTTGGTTTGATCTATTTGTCAGTGTCTGTTAAGTATATTCTTTGACTTTGGTATAGTTTAATTGTTATTGTTACATGTGGAGAGTTGAGGTGAATGAGAGATGTGAGATTGCGTAATCGTTTATTAGTCCAAAAATAAATGGTTAAATTGCTGTTGGCCTCATGTCTCCTCTTATGTTGTGGACCCCTTTCTCAATGAGCATTTTTATAACAGGGGTTCGTAACATAAATGGGGGCTCGTCCCGGATTTTGTCCTGATTTTTCTTTTAAGGTTGATTTGATCCTGAATTGGATTCTGTGGAGCAGATTGGGGGTGATCCTACGTATTCTCCGGTTAGAAAGAGTGAGCCAGCAGGGCTGTGTCTAGCACCAGTCCTGACGACGGTTTGCTGTTTATTGTTTTCTTTATTATTTTAGTTTGTTGTTTTTGGAGGTATTCCGGGGGAGAGAGTAATCTCTTAATCGGTACCCTCTGAAGACTAGTTAGGTTATAGTTAGCTTGATGGTTAGGTAAGTAGGACCGGAGTGCGTTGGTTTATTCCTTATACATTGGGTTTTCTTTTGTCTTCTCGTAAAGATGGCAACCTTTGAGTTGAGTCAATTTATAGATCAACCTAGTGTTGAAGTATTAGA
This sequence comes from Carassius gibelio, assembly GCF_023724105.1. Taxonomy (NCBI): domain Eukaryota; kingdom Metazoa; phylum Chordata; class Actinopteri; order Cypriniformes; family Cyprinidae; genus Carassius; species Carassius gibelio. The sequence goes on from NC_068410.1 coordinate 10,964,306, forward strand.
GACATGTCGGAAAAATGATTTGTTTCTCATTGCTCAACATTATGAGATTTCTATCTCTAGAACACTGCGTAAAGAAGCGTTAAAAGCTTGTTTGGTGGCTAGTTTGACTAATAAGGGGGTATTTCCTTCTATGGAAACTGTTTCTGTTGCAGCAGCGGAGTTGGCGGCACCGGCTGCAGGAAGTCCTCCCTTACGTGTGTTGACTGGTGATCCAGTCACTCCATTGATTGAGGTTGGTGCGGAGGTAGGTCCGTCGTCTTCAATGCCTAAATTTGAACCTCTTTCACTTTCTACACAGTCGTCACCAGTAGTTAGTTCAGATTCACGTTTAAAGTTACGTTTAGCACGGTTACAATGGGAGACTCAGGATAGAGCTCAGGCGAGACAAGATGATTTGAAGCATCAGATCGAGATGTATCGAATTGATGCAGATACAAAAGTGCGACTGCGGGAGTTGGAGTTGCAGGCTGTAGCAGAGGTACCTAAAAAAATCTACTTTTAAAACATCTAGTTTGAAGGGTAATTCTGAGACACCAGCAGGTCCATCAAATTCGAGTATTAATTCTGTCTCAACTGATACCGCATCGGAATCTGTAGTAGCGCCGTTTTCAACTCATTTTGATGTTGTTAAAAATATCTCTATTGTTCCACCCTTCCGTGAGAAGGAAGTTGAAGCGTATTTTCAAGCTTTTGAACGAGTTGCAGTTGCTTTAAGATGGCCAAACGAAGTTTGGGCACTAATGTTACAGTGTAAACTATCGGGTAAGGCACAAGAGGTGTGTGCATCTCTCTCGTTAGAGGAAAGCGTACAGTACGATGCCGTGAAAACCGCAATTCTACGGGCATATGAATTGGTGCCTGAGCATTATCGACAGCGATTTCGTACCACAAAGAAGGCAGTGTCTCAAACTTATGTCGAGTTTGTTCGTGAAAAGGGAATTTTATTTGATCGGTGGATCAAAGCGTGTAAGGTAACTGACTATAATTCTTTGCGAGAACTTTTTCTGATTGAAGAATTTAAAAACTGCGTTCCAGAACGTACTGCATTGTACTTAAATGAACAAAAAGTCAGCACCGTACAACAGGCTGCTGTGTTAGCTGACGAGTACGCATTAATGCACAAAACTGTGTTTTTTAAGCGTTCGTCTGAATTTGGGGGTCCCTCACCAAAAGAAAATGAAAATTTTTCTGATTCAAAAAATAGATGGGTTCCTACCAGTCCGAAGTCTAATAGAGAGTGCGGTTATTGTCACAAAATGGGACACATGCTAGCCGAGTGTCGTATCTTAAAACGTAAACAAGAGCGACAAGATTCTTCATCTTTTCAGCCTCGAGGTTCTGTTTTGGTGAAAACTCTGTCTCCGTCCTTCTCTGGTTCTCCTGCAACACCTGAGAGCTGTTTTCAGCCTTTCATGTTCGATGGATTTGTGTCGTTAACTGATAAGGTCAAGAGTCGAAAACCTGTAAGAATCCTCCGGGATACAGGAGGGTCTCAGTCCTTTATATTATCAGATATTTTGGATTTTTGTGCTGACTCCGCGTGTAATACCAGCGCGATTGTGCAGGGTATTGAAATGGGTTTGGTGCCTGTTCCTCTTCATCGCGTATACGTCTCTTCTGATTTGGCATCTGGGTGTTTTGAGGTTGCAGTTCGTCCCTCTTTACCTGTGAAAGGTGTTGATTTTATCATGGGCAACGACATAGCTGGAGGTAAGGTAATGCCGGTAGTGCAAGTGACTGATGTTCCGTGTAATGATTCGCAGGCTGATGTACTTGCTGAAAAATTGCCAGATGTGTTTAGTGCTGTTGTGACGCGAGCACAAGCGAAGCATGATTATCAAGAAAGTAATATTCTCTGCGATTCTGTCTTCTCAAAGATTTTGAGAGATGATCTTATTTCTGAATCCTCAGACGCGTCTAAAGTGACTTTGAATTCATCCTTCTGCTTTGATCTGGCTGCTGATTTGCCCGTCTCGCGGGAAACTCTGATTGAAGCTCAGAGAAATGATTCCTCATTAAACAAATGTCGTGCGAGTGTTGAAAATAAGACAACGTCATTACGTAACCAACAGTATTACTGGAATGATAATGTGCTCATGCGTAAATGGAGTAGATCGCTAAATCCTGAGCAGCGGGAAGACTGGAATTCGGTGCAACAAATTGTGGTACCTTTGAGATTTCGACTACATGTTTTAAGTCTGGCCCATGACCATCCTTGGTCTGGACACCTTGGGATAACTAAGACCTATAACCGGGTGCTCCAACATTTCTTTTGGCCAGGGTTGAAATCTGATGTTGCAAAGCACTGTAAGACATGCCATATTTGTCAGGTCAGTGGAAAACCTAATCAGGTAGTACCGTTTGCTCCTCTCTGCCCTATTCCTGCAGTCGGCGAACCATTTGAGCGTGTTTTAGTGGATTGTGTGGGCCCACTTCCTCGGGCTAAGTCTGGTTGTCAATATTTATTGACAATCATGTGCGTGGCAACACGTTTTCCAGAAGCCATCCCGTTACGGAACATAACTGCTAAGACTGTAACTAAAGCTTTAACGAAGTTTTTTACAACTTTCGGGTTGCCGAAAACTGTTCAAACTGACCAGGGTTCAAATTTCATGTCTCGCGTGTTTCGTAACTCGTTAAAAGCTCTTGGAGTGTCTCATGTTGTGTCGAGTGCCTATCACCCTGAGTCGCAAGGGGCTTTGGAGAGATGGCATCAAACATTAAAATCGGCACTGCGCAAGTATTGTATAGAGACTGGGAATGAGTGGGACGATGGAGTTCCATTAGTCTTATTTGCTGTGCGTGAGGCCCGACAGGACTCGCTTGGGTTTAGTCCGTCAGAGCTTGTGTTTGGTCATAATGTCCGTGGACCCTTAAATATGTTGAAAGAGGAATTCCTTTCTACAGGTTCATTTGCGAAGACTAATGTCCTTGATTTTGTATCACGTACTCGTGAGCGTTTGCGTAACGCGTGTACTGTGGCGAAAGAAGCACTGTCTCTTTCACAAAAGAAAATGAAGAAACGCTTTGATCGAAAGGCAGTTGTGCGTAATTTTCTGCCAGGAGAGAAAGTTTTAGTACTGCTCCCCATTCCTGGGTCCACACTCTCTGCGCGTTTTTCTGGCCCCTATGTGATCAAAAGTAAGTTGAGTGAAACTGATTACATCTTATATACTCCTGAGAGGAGACGAAAAACTCGCTTATGTCACGTCAATATGTTGAAACCATATTTATGTCGTGTTGAACCAAAAGAGAACACCACTGAGGGTTTGGCATGTGAACCGGTGACTGAGTTAACCACTGAGCATATTTCCTTACTAACTTATACCTTGCCTACCGACACTGAGGATGATGGGTTGAATATCCCTATGGAAGCTTTACAAGGAGGATGTTTTGAAAACTCAGAAGTTTTATCTTTGCTTTCCTCTCAGCTCTCCTATTTAACGATCGAACAGCGAGGAGACATAATGAAGTTGATCGAAAGTTTTCGGAGTTTATTCTATGACGTTCCTCCTGGTACTAATGTCATCCAGCATGACATCGAGGTCGGCAGTGCATTACCCCTCAAGCAACATGCTTATCGCTGTCCAATAGGTAAACGAGAGGCAATGAAGAACGAAGTGAAATATTTATTGCAGAATGGTTTTGCTGTTCCGAGCAATAGTCCCTGGAGCTCGCCGTGCGTTCTAGTACCAAAGGCTGATGGGTCTTTTCGCTTTTGTACCGACTTCAGGAAAGTCAATTCTGTCACTGTGGCTGATGCTTTTCCCTTACCGCGTATTGATGATTGTATTGACAATCTTGGGGGCGCAAAATATATCACTAAGTTAGACCTGCTGAAAGGCTATTGGCAGGTGCCTCTCACTAAACGTGCTTCTGAGGTCTCCGCGTTTGTTACCCCTGACGCTTTCCTACAATATACGCGAATGGCGTTCGGCCTGCGAAACGCACCGGCAACGTTTCAGCGTTTGATGTCAACTGTCTTAGGTGAGGTTCCTAATTGCAATATTTATTTGGATGATGTAGTCATCTATTCATCTACATGGGATGAACACCTGTCGACCTTACATGACGTGTTTCAGCGTTTAGCAGATGCTTCCTTAACGCTAAACCTTAAGAAATGTGAATTTGTTAAGGCTTCTGTCACCTATTTAGGGAAGCAGGTGGGGAATGGTCAGGTACGGCCATTGGATGGAAAAGTGGCCGCTGTCCTTAGCTATCCAGTACCTACTACGAGGAGAGAGTTGCGTAGATTCCTGGGCATGGTTGGATACTACCGGTGTTTTTGCAAAAATTTCTCAAGTGTTGTTGCCCCCTTAACTCAACTGTGTAGTCCTAAAGTTTGTTTCAGTTGGACTGATGAGTGCCAGCAAGCTTTTCTCTCTGCAAAATCTCTTCTTTGCAGTGCACCTGTGCTGTCTGCCCCAGATATGACTCGCCCGTTCCAGCTTGAGGTGGACGCTAGTGCAGTGGGAATAGGAGCTGTCCTGCTACAGGAGGGTGCTGATGGAATCGGCCACCCAGTGTCATACTTTTCAGCTAAGTTTAACCGTCATCAGTTGAATTACTCCACTATTGAAAAAGAAACTTTAGCTATGTTGTTGGCATTGCAACATTTTGATGTTTATGTGGGGTCCAGCTCTTGTCCAGTCGCCGTTTATACGGATCATAATCCGTTGGTATTTCTGCATAAAATGTATAACCATAATCAACGATTGATGCGTTGGGCTTTGATGGTTCAGCCGTATAACTTGAAGATCCATCACAAAAGAGGATCTGACAATGTGGTGGCCGACGCTTTGTCTCGCGGTTTGGTTTAGGTTTTGGTATGGTTTCATTCAGAATTATTTTTTCCTTGTCCTTTTAAGGAAGGAAAGAGAAAAGTCAAATTCTTCCTTTAGGGGGAGAAGTGTTACGGCCTAAGCCTTCTGAGTGTTGTATCTGTGTTTGTTTGTGATCTAATTAGTCTTTTCTCTTCTGAGTGCTAGGCTCCGCCCCTGCACACCTGTGTCCTGTTGCTCTGATGGCAACTAGAGTATATAAGAGAAGTGTGAACCAGAATGAAGGATGCAGCAGTGAATTCCATGCAGCAGTGAATTCCATGCAGCAGTGAATTCCATGCAGTGGTGAATTTTGCGTGCATCATGCTGTCCAGCCAGCCTCCGAAGAAAGCTGTGTTCTATTTGATGTTTATTTGGTTTGATCTATTTGTCAGTGTCTGTTAAGTATATTCTTTGACTTTGGTATAGTTTAATTGTTATTGTTACATGTGGAGAGTTGAGGTGAATGAGAGATGTGAGATTGCGTAATCGTTTATTAGTCCAAAAATAAATGGTTAAATTGCTGTTGGCCTCATGTCTCCTCTTATGTTGTGGACCCCTTTCTCAATGAGCATTTTTATAACAGGGGTTCGTAACAATGGGTTTTTAGAGTGTAGAAGTGATGTGACTAAACTAAAGCACACTGGTCCCCTGTTAGATGGTCAAGTGTGATGCTGGTTGACCTTACATTTAGCATCTTCACTATCTGTGCATGCAACGCCAATGTTGATCATAACACTAAAATACCAGTTCTTGACATTCAACAAACACTGTAAAAAGATTTTAGGGTAAAAATAAAATAAAAGCATATTAATACTACTAGTGAACAATCAAAAGTAATTTAATTAATTTAGTAATATAAGTAATATACTAATATACATTATAGTCAAAATTGTGTATAAAGACAGATAATATGTGTAACTCATATGTCATTATTACATTCAGAAATAATGTAAAAAATGGCTAAATAGAATTAAACTTAGTAGGCTTCTCATGGCAAAATCAGCTAAATAGACGTCACAATTCACCATCTAACTGGGGACCAAAGTCATTCTAACTGAATCTCTTCTGTGTGTATTTCCACACTGCGTAAACTCTCAAGCGTTCTCAACTGGTCACATACTGACAGAAAACACTGTTTCTCCACATGCAGGTGCTCCATGGCTTTGAATGAGGAACCTTTAGCATCAATATGCAGAATCTATGGCCAAATGTTATTTCCTGATGAAATAATATATTGGGGTACACATACTCATGGACATTTAGTGCAAGAAATATTATAAAAGTATAAAAAACTATTTGTGTTGTATTCAAAGTCTTCTGAAGTCATACATTAAGTTTATGTGAAAAGTTTCAACATTGAGGTATTAATTGCTGAAAATAATTCCACTCCATAAACACAGTCATCATAAAATACAGCTGAATTGAGTTTGAGATAAAAGACATCAAAACTGACGTAATAAATGTCCCTGTCCACAGCTTCTGTTGATGCAAAGGTATCTTAATGAAACCAGTGAAATACCCTGCACATGGAAAAACTGCACTAAATGGACAAACTAAATATTGACGCCAAGGGTTAACTGTAAACTGACATTAAGAACTTTTACTTACAAACTGTTGTTTTTTCAAGCCTTTTTTACAACATCTGCTGAATAGTTAGTAAAATATGCTACTCATGTCAAACACAATTGTTTTTGACAGAAAAAAAGTTGTGTTCCATTAAACTCGAAATAATGTAAAATTTGCGTTTTAAACGAATAAAAACTATAAACACCGTAGTCCATGATAAACCCTTTAAATTGAACACTATTCGTCAGTAATAGAATTGTTGAGTTTTAAGCTCCAGAATCTTTAAAGTGCGTTTGTTATTCGAGAAAGGGCAAATCAGCCAGACATGTATCACACATCACTATCTAACTGGGGACCAAAGTCATTTTATCTGACAAATGCACTCTTTACTATTAAACGTACTGACCTGCAATTGTTACCTTAAAGAGCTCTTTCTGCTGGTTTTTACCCATACAATGTCAAAAGTTTTGTTGGTGAAAACTGAAGTGTAAATTTGGTTCAATGATGTTCAATAATTTTTTTCACTTCAAAATCAGTTAATTTCAATGTTTCCATGTTTAGGTCACCATTTTGTTCACTACTGCATGGTCATTTCTACACAGACTAAACTGTACATGCTAAACATACACAGCAACAGGTCTGTGCATGTAGTGGTGATTTCACTAGACTAAAGCACACTGGTCCCCTGTTAGATGGTGAAGTGTGACGCCTGATCAGCTGACCTTACATTTAACAATATTTCACATTCTCACCATCTCTGAATGCTATGGCAAGGATGATAATATAATGTTACAATATATGTTGATTGTAACATTGATTTAGAAATTTAGCCAATTGAATATTTTCAAAGTTAACATGAAATTGACAAGAAATGTCAAAGCAACCAAAGAGATGTCGCAGTTTACCATTTAACAGGGGACCTAAGTGTTCAGATCAACATTAGCACTATTCTATCTATCTGTTCTATCTATCTATCCATCTATCCATCCATCCATCCATCCATCTGTCTATCTATCTATCTGTCTGATCAAATTATCATCACTGATAGGACCTTCTCAGGAATGGGTTTTGATTGCATTCATACGTTGAGAAGTGTATTGGGGTTAAGCCAAGAAAATGTCAAATAAATGTAAAAAAAAAAAATAATAATTTTATATATATATATATATATATATATATATATATATATATATATATATATATATATATATATATATATATATATATATATATATATATATAGTTAATTATAAGAGGCATTACCTCTGCCCTTGAACTGTTGACAGCTGGCTGACTCTAATTATATTACTACTTTTTATTACTATTATTATTATTTGAAAAATAAAGAAACTAAGTACTAACAAACTAACTATAATGACACTTCTCAATGTGTCAGTATTATAAGTACATATACGTATATTGTGTATGTATACAGTAAAAACTACATTTATTCAGACACCTTGAACATTTCACACATTATCACAGTTTATTTGCTATAGTTTAGAAATGGTAATAAAAGATGACAAGAACTCAGAGTTAACCTGTCAGAACAAATTCATCTTGATAATATCAGATAGCACTTAAAAAATGGTCAGGTCTATTGTCAGAATAATTTGTATCAAATTTACTGGTAGTCTACTTTATGAGGAATTTTTGGTTATAATATGTCAGTTTTTCAAAATTATATATTGATTGTTGCATTAAAAAAAAAAAGCACACTGGTCCCCTGTTAGATGGTGAAGTGTGACGCCTGATTGGCTGACCTTATATTTAACAATATTTCACATTCTCAATATCTGTGCATGCAATGCCATTGTTGATGATAACAATAAAATACCAGTTCTTGACATTCAACATACACTGTTAAAAATTTTTGGGGTAAATATATAAAAATAAACTTTTTTTAGCATTAGAGTGAAATAATAATGCTAATAATTCAGACACTATTTTGCCTCACTGTAATGTGGTCCTCCTGGATGTTTGAGAATAGGAATGTTTTAAGAGTTTAGAAGAGTTTAGGAGTTTAAAAGACTGGTTTGTGTTCAATCTCCTCTCAGAGCCTCAGAGTCTCTCTGGAGCAGCAGGCATTCAGACAATAGAGGAGTGTGAACGACGTGTGTGAATTTACCCTTACAGTTCCTGCCCCGGCCTACAGGGGCGCTGCTGAGAATGAGTTTAAACACACACACACGTCCAGGTCCCCACTTGGTCAAAATTAAAAAAACTTCACCAGGGGCTTTTTCAGTTGATTTTAGCATGATTTAAGGCATGTCTAACAGGGGACCTGAAAAATGTCCCCTCTTAGCTCTGAGGTCCCCTGTTGGTGAGTGTGTAACGACACCATGGTCCCCTGTTGGATAGGTAGACAAGTACACACACACACACAAACTTAAGCAGTAAATATGTGGTTGGAAGAAATTTAACTTCTTGTACTATTGTATTTTTTTTTGTCTGCTGTTAGGCTTAGCTGTCAACTGTTTTTAATGGTTTGTGGCCATTTAGCCATTGCAGTCTGTGGGATGGCACTGTGTTTTGTTGTAGCCGGTGTGTCATGTTGCCTCTTCTACTTCCTGCTGGTCAGTTTGTTTAGGGCTGTACTTGCTCTGCTGGTCCTCTAAAACAAAATGAAACCAAAAAAGAAAACGTCCTTCACACTCCCTGCATGCTCTCTTATTTATGTACTTCAGGGGCAGGGTTGGGTTACCTGCTCATAAATGTGTAAATAGTGTAATTTAAATGAAACGGTTTTGACCGTTTACATAAAAATAAAATAAAATAAAAATCACACCCCAACATATATGCAATAATGGCAAAATTATTACTCTATACATAGTTTAATCATGACAGTAAAATTCCCAGTGCCTTTTGCATCGACATATTGACCCCAAGGGTTTCTTATTTAAAGCGATGGAGGAACTTGCATGCCCTTTTTTTTGCAATTGACATATTTTTTTGTCTTTTGACAATTTATTTTACATTTATTCTGTATTTTGTAATGTCACAATACATTTTTTTGTAGTTTTACTCTGACATAACAGTATACCATTTTAGTTAATAAAATTATAATTTTAGTTGATGAAAGGAATGCCAAATTAAAAAAAAAAAATAATTAAACCGCACTAAACATTCCGAAAATGCTTTATACTTTAGTTAATAATTGTCCATGTTTTAGATTTTTAAGTGCATTATGGCAAGAGTGTATTTTCACATTCTGACTTGTTCACTTATGAATTTGTGTCATTTTGTGCAGATGCAAATTATGACGTTTGGATTGGATTACTAGAAACAAGAAACAATCATGTCTTTCTAGATTTTTCTTCTTCAGAAACCTTGATAAGAGTTTGATTTATTATCTTCAAGATAAGATTCGACAAATAAAGAACATTAACATTTCACTAAATTAATTGTAAAGATTTGCACTGGTTTGACTATTTACGTTTTAAACATAATCCTTTTTGTACATCTGCAAGTGCTTCCAGAATACTCTTCTTCCTTTGAACTGTCCATTCAAGTGATCAAATCCCTCCATCGCCCTCACAAGATCCAGAAACAAACACCTCGGCTACTCTCCAGGATAAACATATGTTTTATGTTTTCCTCTTTACTGTGACACAGATGTTGTTTATATTCCTTTTCCTTTGATATTGTGAGGTTCTTCTCAATAAACAGACTGGAACAATGGTGTGAAGTGTGTCTTGAAGCATGGCGAGCTGTAATCAGCTCCCCTCACAAATGTGCCTCCTGTAGTCTGTTTACCCCACCAGCCACTTGCCATGAACAAGCATTGTGTTGGCACATTCTTGTCACGTTGGTGGGATTTTCATTGTCCAACCGAGAAGTCCCTGTTAGTTGTCAATGATTGCGAGGTTCTGTGAAGCTCTGGGCTGCTGGGATGGTCGTGCGTCTGGGCGTGAGGTCCTCTGAGCAGGTGTGTGAGGACAGGAGAGCTGGCCTGCGTTTGGTCCATCTGGTGGGGCGATGTTGAAGGTATGACGATTGGGTGTGAGAAGGCTGATCGCACACAAAGGCACACAGAGACTGCACAAACAGGCCGGCCTCAGATGGGAAGGGAGGCTCGGTTTAATTTTCAGCTAAGCCGTGAAGTTAAACAGCATTGCCAGGGGTCAGTGACACCGAGGTATCACTAGTGAACAAGCACTAGCACAGACCACATTGCAGCGGATGACGGGATCAAAGACAGGAGTGCTCATGTTGATGGAGCATTCTGGAGTTCTTCTTTAAAACAACCGATAATCTGGGTTGCAGTGAAACACTCACAATGGAGGTGAATAGGGACGTGAATTTGTAAATGTTAAAATACTCTGTTTTAAACGTATATCCATGAGATGTGTGCAATATGCACATTAACAAGGATTAAGTGTGGAACAGGGTTATTATCATTATTTAAAACTATTACAAACACTCTTTTAAATAAAAAATAAAGTTAAATTTAACTTAACAGCAAGTTGCTTACTGGAAATAAATAAATACTGAAGCGTAAACAAAGGTTAATCTAAATAGTAATATTAAAAAGGCTAAAAAAAATGAGAAGAGCACAACAAAATTGTTAAAAGTTAAACTAAAATTGCAAATCTATGGTAAAATAAATATACTAAAATGTATTTCAAATTAATTTATTTCATGCCAAGTATACTACAAATACTTTTCCATATTTATGTATGTAATAAATATACCCCGCAGTTGTACTTTTAGTATACTAAACTGGTATAATTAAAGTCTGCTAAATTGGAACAACTAATTTTAACTGTGCGAAAGTAGTGCGGATGTTCAACTAAAGATATACTGAACTATATTTGATTGTGCTAAAGTAGAAATATTGCAAGTATGAATTGGGACACATTAAACATCTTTCATTTAAAGACTGATATTATTAATATCATACAATCCTCGTCAGTAGTGACATGAAAACACATTTTAGGCTTAATATTAAGAAATGTTCACTGTGCGCAAGTAGTACTACAAATAAAATTAAATTATAATTTTTACATCAGTAAAAGTTCTCAAGTCTTGAGCGATATGTCAGTAAATGTTAATAGATTTAGACTATACTTGGCATTATTATGACATTATTGTATTTTAAACACATTATTTTTTTTACTATGGAATGATTTGGTCCCATTTTCTTCCATTATAAAAACCTCACTGTAAATGTGATTTCTGATTGTTTTTTTTTTTGTTTGTTTTTTCTTTCAACTAAGCAATTAATTTAACCCCCAAAATTAACCAAACCAACATGTGGTGATCAACATTAAGCCGCACGTGGTGTTGATTAATCTTAGTTTTGTAACCAGAATATTCTTGAAAGCTTAAAGGCATTGAAAGTGCCGCAATTGAGTGGGACTAAAGGCAGGGCAGCAAAATGGGTTAGAAATCAAAGACTCTACAGCATATGAGAGAGAAAGAGGCCTATATAACCATTAAAACTTTTACACAATCAGACACAGAGCCCTTTATGATAGCCACTGGGCTGTGGAGTCCCAGTAGCGGCCCAGCCCAAGGTCAGTGGGCCAGACAGTGCAGTAAGAGGCCTGGGCTCGCTGTGGATAAATGTCTTCCCCGTGCCACTGCACACAACAATCCTCTATCTTTAATCCCTGCTGCTCCGAGTCAACTATATAAACTATTAACTGCACATCCAGTAAATCCCACCGCAGAAAGGGCTGTAAAATTGCACCCCCCTAGCAAACAGCACAGTAAACTGCCCTCGCTGTATAACATTATGGGGGCCAGAAACAGTCATTTCCCCCTACAGGCTTCTCAAATTAAGTCTTATCCACTGTGGCGACGAGGTGCCCCCACCTCGCCCGCCACCCTCGGCCTCTCTTTACCTTAAATTGTGCTTTCATCAGCAACCAGTGAGATTGGGTGGAAAGGGCTGACCTTAGAGATGGGATCTTAGCAGGTTTAACGCCACCTGTCCCGACAGTCAGTCAGCCTGGTAGACCAGCTTCATTATCCCAGTGATGAGCCGACAGTCTGCTACCATGGTTAACCTCTCACCTCCAGAGCACCAGGGTGGCACATGAAAAGGCCACTTCTGATTTGGCCTCATTTTGTAACGCACTATGACTTCTCTGGAGGCTTTTGACTTTAGACACTCACATCTATTTGACATTTGTGGGTGAGCTTGAAATGATCTACCAATGATTGTAAAAGGGATAGTTCACTTAAATTAAAATTCTGTTGTCATTTACTAACTCTAATGTAGTTTCAATCCTGGGTCCGTATTCACAAAACTTTTAATAAGGAATAGAGAGAAGTCTTAAGCTAACAGTAAAGGCAGAGGTTGACCTTGCTGCTATGGATGGTGTCCACATGCTTGCTATGCACACAGTGATTGGCTGATAGGGGAGGGGTCTCTGTCAGAGATTTATTCATAGAAATATTGTATTGAAATTGTAGAGCACGATTTTGCCATATATAAAGGTTTAAAAATAAAAATGTTGCCACATTCAAATAAAGATTTATAATGCAGGCTAAGTGTGACTAATTAAACAAGTACAGTATATCTTCAGCTAATTGTCAGCCTACATGTATGTAGGGGCGCCAGTGGCTCAGTGGTTCATGTAGGCTGTCTACAAACCGGAAGGTTGGTGGTTCAATTCCCTGCTCCACCTGACCAAGTGTCGAGGTGTCCTTGAGCAAGACACCTACACCAGCTGCTCCCGGCGAGCTGGATGGCGGTGTATGAATGAGTGTGAATGGGTGAATGTGAGGCAACTTGTAAAGCGCTTTGGATGGGTAAGTATGATTTACAGGACCTACTGTAAAATTGTATACACATTTAATAGTTATAGAAAATACTTATTACTTTCCTAACGTACTGTATTATGTTGAAGTAACTATAAAAAAGCCTTTTTTGGTCGATTCTCCCCAAATATTTAAAACAGTGTTGTTCTGTGATGCTATCAACACTGTTTACAATTTGACCATCTTGACATGGCAACACCCCAACAAACACAGAACGTCCCCCTAACCTTTCCATTAGGCTCCCATTTGGTTATTTTTAGGTTTAATTTTTTTTTCCCCAGAATGTTCCCTGCAGGATATTTTTTGGTTTTATTTTTATAACCTAAAGGGAACGTCCCCAGAGGTTAGGAGAACGTTCTGGAAACCTTCAGAGAACTTTGTGAATGCTTTCAGAAATGGACCGTTCCCGGAACCTGCTGCGAACGTTCTGGGAACCAAACATTTTTGGACTGGCTCAACCTAAGGTGTGAGTTTGGGGTCGGGGGTGTCTGTTTGTGTAACCAAATTTAATCAAATGTATATTTTTTTTTATAATATATCTACATGTATCTGTCTAAAATCCTTAAATGACTGTGTAAATGATTTAAACAGCTTTGCGGCCCAAATAATGGATATTTAAAAAAAATTATAATAATGTAAGCGCCTTTATAAAATAAATTATTTTCCATTTTTGCTTTAAAATCTTCCAGATATGCTAAGGCAACTGTAAATAAGCCACTTTGTTGATTCTGTGGTGGTATCAAAACTCTTGATGTAAATCCGACAAAATTTTGTTTTACAGAATAATTATTGTGAGTGCTTTTATATAGGAAGCTTCTAATTTTGCTTTTAAATCTTCCAAATGTGCTCAGGTGACTATAAGCTGTTTGTTTATATGTTGTTCTTTTGTCACTATCAAAACTGTTTCCGAAAATCTGACCAGTCTGGCACGGCAACACTGGCTCAACCAATAGTGTGAGTTGAGGGCGGGCCTGTCTGTTTGAGTAACCAATGAAGGATGAGGGGATCTGGAAATCTGTTTGAAAAACATTATTTTTGCATTTCTCTTTGGTGATATTAGTGGTTCAGAAATTACAAATGTGCTTGTTTTCAAAATGTAACTCTAGTAAAACTCTTTGGATCTTTATGTTCTTTCCTGCTCCCCTCATTCCCCCACCAGCCTCTTGCATCTTCCAGATTGTCATCCACTACATGTCCAGCCAGCAGGGGAGGTAAAATCGTATTCTCTGCGGTTTCCATCACTGACCTGAATACGCCTGCTCCTTCCAATAAGAGCTTTAGAAGTGCATAAATAGAGACGAGAGGGAAAAATAAAGCAGGAAAACAGACAGGGAAGAGAACATGACTGATTTGCCTAGAGGGACAAGAGGCGGTGTGATTGTGGAATGAAGTGAGATGGTATCAGTTGGACAGTGTGTGGAAGCTCTGCCAGCTTCAGTGCTGTTCTTCCCCTCAGTCTGCCACTTTATCCTGCCCTCATGCCTCCATGACCATGTCTAGTCCAGAGCCTGCTGGGAGAGTCTGACTTCCCCTGATGCACCTCCGTAAAATCATACCGTGGTTAGTTGTTCTGCCTGGTTTATTGTCCTGTAGTCAGTTGTGTTGAAGGATCTTTAGATGAGTTCTTTTTTTCATTACCTAATGAAGTTGATTTTATCATGGTTATGGAATTTACAGGAGGTAATGGATCCTTTAGCGACTGTAAATGAAACATGGTTCATGCGTTATGGACTTTGGATCAGTTTAATCTTCGTCCACTTGTGAGTGACCATTTATTCAGCTTATATTGGTGTAAACCTTTCTACATGTCTTCATTTATTTGTATGTTCTTTTTTTTGTGCAGTTAATTGCTAAGCATTAATCAATTAACTCATGAGAATCTGTTTTCATATAAGATGAAAATATATTGATGGATGGTGTTGTACTAAATAGGAAACTGATTTCCATGATTTAATAAAAATGTGGTTGCAAGGTTATAGGATAAATATATAGAGCAGTGATTTTGTGAGCAAATTAATTTATTTTTATTAAACTTATCAACTGCATCACATTTAAATATAATAATTCTCACAGAAAGTGAGTTTATTTATTTTAATAAATAAATATTTTACTATTTTATTCATTTTTTTATTATTATTTCCTTTTAAAAAAAATTAAGAGACCGTTAAAAATAACAATAATATTAGTAATTACTAGCAATAACACAAGTAAAAGAATCTGGATGATGTCAAAAATCCATTTATAATGGATCAGTATGTAACATTTTTAGGTTTTGTTTTTTGTTCTGATGCCTCATATTATGTACTTATGAGGATAGTAGCTTACCGTTTGGGTCACACCTCAACACCAGGGAACATTGCTACCACAATACCCGCCTTGTACATTACAGCTTTAAAGTGAGAAAATGACACCACCAGGCGACCTGAATGGACTACAGAAGTTTGGTGTTTCATTGATGGTTATTACAGTTCAAGATATATAGGAGTCTGTGCTCTCATTGCAGAGAAACTTGCGCTGAGGGAGCCGCAGAACAGCCTGTCTGTGAGTGGCTCCTGGTATATGATAGGCTATGAATTACATTACATCTCTAAAATGGGCCCCAGAGCTGAAGCAGCACTACATCTTAAATTTCAGGACACTGGGTGAGAACGAGAGAGGGAGGGAGGGAGAGCCAGAGAGAAGACGACGACGACGACAGTGTAGAAAAAAGAAATAAGATTCAATCTTCAAACGCCTTACAAATGTTTGCGTCAGTTTTCTTGTTTAAAGCAGAAGCCACTGAGAGGAAGAGGTAAGAGAGAGAAACCGAGAGCAGAGAAGTAATGTCCACGTCTCGTTTTTTTTTTTCTTCTTCTTCCCTGCGTTCTCCTTTTTCCCCCAAACTGTAGTGAAAAGATTAAATTGTTTACGAGCTGGGAGCCAGGCTGGCTAGAGAGGATGAGCCAAGAGCGACAGAGATAGACATTCTAATTCGTGGCTGTACTTAGCGCCCCGGCCCCTCTGTGCAACCACTAATTCTTTTATCTAGCTTCAACACTCCAGGCTGCAGCCACATTCATGAAAAAAGTAAGTGAAAGAGGCAAAAAATGACTGTTTTATACTGCGTACAACTGATAAAAAAATCTCTACTTGAATACTTGATTTCTTCGTCCCCCTTTCTTCTGTCCCGTCTTTCTTTTTTGTGTTCCCCTCATCTCACAAAGCGGCAGGCCGACTGTAGTCTTTAACCCTTTATCTAGACTGAGCAGAAAGACGTTTGCTGCATCCCGCACTGAGGTTTCTCAGCTGGTGTGTGAGTGCCTGTGTGTGCGTGCGTGTTTGACGGGGTTTCGGTCGAGGAGCGAGATTGGTGCAAGTTGATTGTGGCGGTGTTGGGTGCTGGGGGGCGTCAGGAGCATGGGGGGCTGGGATTGGGGGTCCGGAGGGTTGAAAATACAGCCTAGAGAAGAATTACTGTTATCGCCGAGGCAGAAGAGGAAGAGGCGAGATAAGAAACTGCAGCAGCTGGGAGAGAATCAGGCGTGCGAGTAGCCGTGTTTCAAGGGGGCCCGGGTTGTAAATTCACTGGATATTCTGCACGAGCCGGCCCTGCTTGTCTGTCACATGGGGTTCAGGGTTTTTTTCTGTCCATCTCTTTGCTCTACCCTCTCCCCTTCCCTTTTTTTCCTGAGGTCTGCTCCTTCGATAGAGGTATTGTGCAGGCTCTGCTGTATAGAAAGCTCATCAGTGGCGTTTGCCTCTTGGGTGTTATCGGCCAGTAAGGTAACTGCGCGCTTATAGACTGCACGCAGATAATAGTGGCAGAATAAAGGAGATAAAGGGGGACCTCTTCTCATTAACAGCTATCTCAGCCACTGCAGACACTGCCAGTATTGAGTGCTTAGTATGCTGAGCATAAAAAAAAAAAAAAATTTGACGAATAAAAATGGGAGGAGAACTGAAACGAATGAGGGAGAGGGGTGGTTGTTGTAGTAGGGAGAGCAGGAGGGACCGAGCGTATATGGAATATGAGACGTGAACGCACACAGAGATGCAAACATGCACAAACAATGGCTTATGTTTTCGTGGCTTTCCGAGGAGATGCCACTAAGGCCGTTTTTTTACACGTAGACTTCATCCGGCATGAGAATAGGAGTTTATGAGCCTTATTATTCATGTTCTTGTTCGCTTGTGTTGGCTGTTTAATATCTGCATATCCCTCAGGTAGTCTGGGAGAGGTATAAAGGACACAAGAGCATCATTCGTCATAGCATCACATAGATCTTCTCCAAGCACTTTTTATTTATTTATATTTCTTTTTTTTATTATTGGAAGAGGCAGTGGTGGTTCTGGCTTATAGTGACTGCCCTGAAGTTATACTCTCAGTGACCATAGAGAAAAACTATTCTATTCTATTCTATTCTATTCTATTCTATTCTTTAGCATTCAATAAATGGTAAAGGAATAATGCGTGTAATATTGCAGGAAAAGAGCAGCTTTTACATAACAAAACTAGTATTATGCAGGACAAAATATTGCTAATTACTTCTTTTTTTTTTGGAATCTATGAAATGTAAATTTTGTATGCAATTTCTTTTATAGTCTTTTTATATACAATAATTCTCTTTAAAGATTAAAGATCTTTAACCATTTTTAGAGGTCCCTTATGCTCACCAAGTCCCATGCTCATAATAATATTTTAAATCCCTTATTTTGTTTTTAATTTTAGTTAGAGGCTTAATAGTTGTGTTGTGTATTTTTGTCATTTTTAGTAGTTTTTGTTGTTTTAGTTTTTATCAATATTATCAGGTTTAGGCATATTTATTTTAATAAATAACTAAACGTAATCATATCTATTGGACATTCCCTTGAAGTAATTCTAATTTACAATTTCTGTATTTACATTATATATATATATATATATATATATATATATATATATATATATATATATATATATATATATATATATATATGCATAATTTTTTATATATAATGTATAAGTCCTTTGTGTGTACTTGAACTTGAACTGATAACACCTCCGATAATAGACTCATTGGTGGAACTTGGGCTTCTTTTAATCAGCTAGTCTATAGTTTAATCAAAAATAAAAATGTTCAGTACGTAAATAGTAAATTAAACATTATAATGTGACATCTTTTAGCAATTTCAAGTATGTTAAAATAAATAAATAAGGCAGGGAAGATAAGATACCACTCCACTTCACATTGTCCAATGAAATCTGAACTTGTTTAAGACATACTATTACATGCATTCTATAAACCGTAATCTATAGCAATGCAATGGCATCGATAACTCAGACTGAAATATAGTAATAATACAGGTATTTTCTGAGTTTTGATATATAAATATTTCATATTTTTATTTAAATACAAATTTCTCATTCATTTGTTTACAATATTATTGTTTATAACTGTTGAGAGAGGGACACTTTTGGTTAATTTGAGGAAAAGAGCAGGGACTTGAGCCCCCAAAGCACCCCCCTCTGCACGTGCCTGCCTTCGATCACTGGCAACGGAGGGGAGAAGGTTAAATCTGGTGGAGCTCTTCTGAACAACACACACACATACACACAATCTCTGTCGACAGTGCTGGCGGATTAGAGCCATTTCTGAAATGCATGGAGCTGTCTTTTTTTTGAAAAGCCTTTCAACAGTTACACCAGAGTAAAAAAAACATGAAAGGAGCAAAACAAAACCATGAATATGTCCCCCCACCTTCCCACAGAAGCCACAGCACAGTAACAATTAAGAAAGAAAATGACCAAATTGGACAGCAGAAGTATGCATTATCTTGGAGGCTGTGTGTGCGTGCACGCTTCATGTGTGTATGTGTGGTTTTTTCTGGAGCTCTAAGAATGACCATTGAGCTGTAAATAAAGCAGAAGCCCCCCAGCCTGCCAGTAAGAGGAGACAATCCTACGTTGCTCAGGCAGACATGTTCCTGATAAACCGTTGCTCTCTCGCAGGCTGTACAATAGGGCCCGGATTCATTTGCATGACACAATTGGCTTGCCGTGCTGATGTGTTGCGGCTAGACAAGTGTAGCATTACGAAGAACAAGTTACCATGGGGAAGGTTAATGCAGACAATAAGGGAAGCAGATAATGGGAATTGGGCTCCTGTTTTTCAAACCTCTTATCTGTGAGCCCAGTAAAATACAGGCGACCACTTTAAAGGGCCAGTTCCCCATGTTCACACAAGCATTAGGAATTATAATTTATTCACTCCATGGCATTTTTTTTACGTATTAAAGCATGGATCTACTGCATCTGATCTAATCTTCTAATGTTTTTAGATTTGAGATATTACAGTTAGATCTGTTTTTTTATCAGCAGTGTTAACAATTAGGCCTTGTCATAACTGCATATCTATATATATAGGGTCATTAGTTAACGTGCCTTCAAATATGTGATATTGCTGTAATTGGTGGGGTTTGTGGTGGAGATGTTTTTCTTTTCTTTTTGGTTACGGAAAATTGGAACTTGTTTGTGGAAAACTTGTGAAACAAATCAAAACAAACAAACAAACAAACAAAATCTTCAATATCATTACAGTTCACATCCTAAAGGTTGGTTGAACATTTAATTTCAAACAAATTATTTGTGATTTGTTATACTGACAGCTCTGATTGAATTTTTAGTCGTTTTTGTTTTGCAATTTTATTTTATATATATAGTTTAATATTTAATTCAGAGGATTTTTTCCGCCCAATTTCAATGCTGCAAAACTTGCATTCCTCTAATAAAATTTGTGTTTGCAAAGCCTTTTGAGATGGAAATAAAACTATGTTGGAGGAAAAACTATTATTTTTTGCTTTTGCAAGCAAACTCAAAGTTTATCTGGGGAACACAATTCTTTTGTGAGAGAATGCAAAAGCATTAAAAGATAATTCTTCATTCTGAATCTAAATGGTAGCAAATACAAAAATATATGTTTCTTTCTCTGGTGTTTCAGTATTGCTTTTTTTTATTTCAGTACATTGACAATATATAAATCTATCAAATAATTTAGTATATTTCAAATTGCCTAATTTTAATAAAAATTAATGGGGGGGTTCTTGAAAAGTTTGAAAACCCCTCCTTTTACCAGTTTCCCTGCGTGAGTAGAGAAGAGTAGTGAGGGTTGGTAGGGGTGGTCTCCAAAAGGTCTGCCCCTTCTGTTCAGCATGTGCCCGGATCCACCCAGCAGGTAAAGGCTCAATTACCATCCTTCAGCAGACCCCTAACAAGGCGACAAAAGGCTCTAATTTTTAATTTAATATTTGGGCTGCTTAGGAGTTAGGGGAGAATAAGGGGGGGGGGGGATGGGGGGGGGGGGGTCGTCCGTCTGGGTGGAGCCTCCCACCGTGGCCTCCAGATGGGCCAGGCTGGCAGAGAGGTTGTTAAGTGCGAGGATTGAGTACCTTACATAGTGAATTAAGTTTGAACCCTGGGGTGTCTGGGCTCTACAGAGAGAAAGACAGTCCTATTTCGGTGATGCTGTGCTTTAGCTCTGCTTCCCCGTCAAGTTCCCTTCAACCTCAATATCATGACATTTAAGCTATTCATTAATTAGAGTCCTGCATGATGAGCTTTTTTGCTCTAGTATGCAAATAAATAAAAAAGGCATGTGACCCCTCCTCCTCTTTTTCATTATGAAGAAGCATTCTGAGATGTTTTACACTGTATCAGAGCTGCAGAAGACAAGTATGTGTTACTACCTGTTGTCTCTCCACCTACAGTATACGTTATTCTAGCTATCTTTGTGTCATTCTATCTTTCTCTGATGTTCTAACTTTCTGTCGTTCTGTCTGTCTGCCATAAATTCATTTAATTTGAGAGAACGAACTATGCCAGTTTGCTTTATTTTTGCTTATGTTAATGGGGTTTTGAATGCTGATTGGTAAACAAAGCACTTCAGTTGTTCTAAAATACATAAAATAAATTAAAAATTTTGTACTTAAATGTTTAAGCTTAAAATTTTGAGTAAATACTAATAATTCTAAATACATAATTCTAAAAATAAAATTCTGCCTATATGTTTTATGTAAAGTATTATTGAAATTGACACGTGACGCGTTATGTCACAATGAATAAAACCTTTAAATTAATCTTTAAATGGTCTTTTTTCTTTATTTTATTACAGACATGCAGCTGTATATACACATTTAACTATTCAAATTGCAAGTATATGAATTTACACTTACTGTGACCGAGTTGCGTTAATGTTGCACAAAATGTCTCAACTCTAATGGCACCATTATCTGAGAATGAGCCATAAGCATAGCAGGCTTGTAGCAGAAAGTGACTCTCTGATCTTTTGTATATGTACAGTATGCATGTGTGTGTGTGAGTGTGTGTGCATGTTTGTGTGTGTCTGAAGGAATGGATTACAAAAAATAGAACGGGGATATATTTCCTCCTGGGGATGACACCCCATTTGTTTTCATTTTGTAGATGGTTGTTCGTGGCAGATTACGTGGTTTTCCCTCACGTAGGGCTTCTCTCCGGTCCTCTTACCCCCCACCTTCTAATAATGCACCTCCTATTATTCCCTAATGGATCGAGGACAAAAACAGTGACCTACTAAAGACCAGACAGAGAATTCACCTGTGATTTATCTATTTGCTCTCACACTCCCTGCCATAGTCGGGGCACAAATCACCTGTTATGCTCCTATTGTGGTCTCTTCAGTCCGACTTTTTCAACACTTAAACTAGGCCTTATGTGCTTCATGAATGTGAAGCATAGGAAATTAACATTCGAGAGTAGAATAACTTCATTCATTCATTTTTGCTTCCTAAGTTACTGACATATACTGTGTAATGATGTTTTATTTTATTATTTTATTTTTTTGAGTACCTTTTATATTTTAAATACCATTCCACTTTCAAGAAAGTTTCCTTGGTATGATCCTGCAGGGTATAAAACAGAGGAGAAGACACCACCTTCAAGTGTACACAGGAGCCTCCAAATGAACTTTTTTTTTTTTTTTTTTTTTGGAGACAGATGGTACCCTGTTTGACAATGTTTTAAGAAAATGCTGATGTCTATTTGGGATAAGATTGGAAGACTTTTCATTTAAAGGGAATTTAATTAAAAAGCTGGAAAGCACCAAAAAGAGCTGGAATAAGTAGGACGATATGAAACTGCCAGCAATTGGATTCCTCAAACCCACTCGAGGGAAACCACACAAGCCACTTAGCAAACGAATAACTTTGGTTCTATTTTCACTTTCATATCACAACCGAATGTATTATTTAACGCACGTACTTTGATGTATTTTTTTCTCTCCGCTTGTTTTGTGTCAGCCGTTGTGGCGCTGGCAGAGATTGCCTTGTTAAAGATTAATAAGGCCGGTGGCGTGTGATTGTTTTAAGGTTAGGAGCGGCACTGATTCGCTCTGCTAATGCCGTATATGTGTGTGTGTGTGAGCCAGGATACTGATCGCCTGTGTGTCGGCCCAAAGAGCGTTTGCTCAGTCAGGCAATGAGAAGACAGCAAAAAGTGAGGTAGAGGAGAGAAAGCATGACTGGTTTGGCTGACCTCAACCCACGATCTAACACCCCAGATGTATTTTTACCTACGTCAGCATGCATCCTCATCTTCTGTGTGCAGGAAGTGTTACACCCCAGCATGCTTGATGTGTGTGTGTGTGTGTGTGTAGTCTTCTTAATGCTAATCCCAATCTGGTGTTGACACTTGACAGAGACATAGCGCTAACTACTTAAGTATCATGGACACGCGCATGTCCAGTTTGACTCAACTCACACGGACATATTTCTCCTGTTTTTTATAGAGCTTCCCTGGGGAACTTCTGTTGGTGACCCATATTGACACCTTTGAGCCATTGTGAGAAGCATTGCTTTATGGGACATGTACGCATGCAGTGACCTCAAGTCTCCTCACACCAGCACCACTCGACCTCCTTTTGTTGATGGTGATTCATTTTAAAAGCTATTCCCAAATACAATTAGCATACTAGCTCTTACGGAGGTTATACCCCATAGCCGGTTACTGACCATTAAGCTGTCCATTAACACACTGCTACTTCTTCTGTAGACAGCTTCCTCCTCTCTTCATCGGTCTGAATGGTGAATGAACTGATTTATGTCACAATCTCATTTTGCTGTGTTTTTTATATGTGCGTTGTAAACCTTTAACGGCTAATGCGTTAACAATATCCCTAATCAAAACTCTGGGTGCCACACACATCAGTATCGCACTGGGACTAATCGAGTCTCTTTGGAAATCTCTGCGCACCTGGGAATAGTCATCTTTCCATTTGCTGCAGTAGTTAACGGCTGAGGTTTAATGCTGTTTCATCTCAAATTTATCAGGCGGGAATTGGGCCGAGGTCATTGTCGGGCAGCCATAACCCTTTGTACCACCTCTATTGTGGTTTAAAGATAAAGTGCTGAAAGACAGGCAACCGTCATCCCACTCTCCAGACTCTAACGCGTGCGAAGACGAAGTACGCATTCGCCTTGAGTGCACGACGCGGGAATGTGGTTTCAAAAAACACTTGACGAAGACCAGTTCCATCATCACGCTCCAGGATAAAAGGCGTAATTTCAGAGGTTTTCATTGCCCGTTTAACTATCCTTGTCCCCCCTCGCTCTCTAATATCGCCTCTAAATTACCATCTCAAATCTACACACGATTGCCACACTAGAGTCGTCTGCACAGTCACCCACCACCCCTCAGGCTCCGTGGCATTTTACAAACCCCGACCACGTTTGCCTGCGAATTTCCCTCGGATTAGATTTGTAAATCAAAAACCAATACATAACATGCAAGAATTAATCTGTTTTATATACCTTGGTTACATTTTTCCTGCTGCACATTTGGAAGATTTAGATTGTATTTGCATCTACTGGTTTCAGCCATTATATGCTTCAGTTCATACGTCTATTTGTGAGGCTATAAAACAGGCATTGACTACCCATGTAAATTGTGTTCCTCACAATAAATTATATGCATATTTGCAAAAAAAAAAAAAAAAAAAAAAATGCATGACTGCTGTCGGTCCTCCCCTGTGTAGCTGGAATACTAATAACAGCTGGGCGAGACGCATTTGCTTCTTCCGTGTTTTTCTATCTCAGTGTGATTTGGATTGAAGTGTAGGTTTTTAGCATTTCGTTCCCCCTGTCTCCCCATCTGTAGCGTCTATTTATTATAAGCGAGTGATGTTCTTACTGTAGCGAGGTGGTTGAAAATGCCATTGACCCGCACACACCTACGGTTCAGCAGCTGATTTCTGTAGTGCAGGCAAGCTCTGTGTGGCTCCCTATGAGATGCCTCTGCTAGTAGATGTGTACATTAATCCAGAATCTAGTTGTGTATAACCAAATATTAATCACATTCTGCCTGGGGAGTTGAGTGCTAGTGATGCTAGCCAGAGTCAGGGCAGGAAAAAATCTTTTTAAAATGGTTTTTGAAAACGCTTGACTTAAATAAGGGGTGTTGTATGGCTCTTGGGTTTCACTCTAAGTGTGCAACATAAATCTGCAACAGTTGACTTTTCTGTAACCCTACTGATAAATGAGATTAGAGCTGACTGACTGCATACTAGAAATAGGTCCCATCTTCATATTTCTCCTGATGACCTTAGCTATCTGATTTGCATTATCTTTCAAGACATGATGTCACCAGAATTACCAGTGTCAAATTTTGGACTACTTAGCAAAACCACACACAGGCTTTTTGGATAATTCCTTCCTTTTTGTGCCAAACGGGGCATGTGTAATGACTGTATAAACAGAATAATGATCCGTGCTGGCTGATGACTGACTATAGATGTAGAAATGCTTTCACATGTGTTCCAGAGTACTGTTTCACAAAGATAAAGTAGGTTGTTTTAGGCTGGTTTAGTTTAACTTATTTTTAAAGACTTACAAGATATTTGTTATATACACAAAATTTGTATATATTATATTGTATCATATCATATTGGTAGCACTTTACTATGAGGTTCAGTAGTTAACATTAGTTAACTACATTAGTTAACTACATTAGTTAACGTGAACTAAGAATGAACAGCATTTATTAATCTTAGTTGTTAATTTCAGTGTTTACTAATGCATTATTAAAATCACAAGTTGTGTTTGTTAACATAAGTTAATGCACTGTGAATTAACATGAACAAAAATAAACAATGTATTTTTATTAACTAGCATTAACAGAGATTAATAAATAGTTATATATATAGTTATAATAAATGTATAGTTTATTGTTCACTCTTGTTAGTTAATGTTTTTAAATGACACCTTATTGTAAAGCGTTACTATTATATATTATATTATATTATATTATATTATATTATATTATATTATATTATATTATATTATATTATATTATATTATATTATATTATATTATATTATATATTTAAAGATGCCATACACACACACACACACACACACATCGTCAAATATTTTATTTATTAAATATATGTATATAAAACAGAAATATTGGTAATATAAAAATTATAAATGATTACATTACATTTGCTATCATTTATGTCATTAATCTCATTTTTATTTGGTTATGATGTTAAATTCACAGGTATATAAAATACACAATCTCTGCATAATAGTTAAATATGATTTTTTTCCCCTCCCTATAGCTTGTCACTGAAATTAGCAGCCATTTACTTGCAGCTGCCTGCACACATAGAGTGTGAAAGTAAGCCTGTTAGTCTGTGTCAGAGAAAATCTGGTGCTTAAATTCTTGGTCAGTCCTGCTGTTAGAGCACTTTAGGATATGTAATGTGATTGTAGCTGAGCTTAGGTGAATATCAGTGCACCTTCATGTCTCATGCCCCACTGAGGATCTGTACAGATGTCAGAGGTCACCGCCCCACTCCATAGCCCCTCCTCCTTCTCCCCACCCACAGTGCTGTGCACAAAAGCCAATAAAATTGCAAATTTCCCCATATTTTCACAATATCCTAAATAAACAGGAGACAAGCACACATTCCCTCGCTCTGCATCAAATATTAATCTTGGTGTGGCTACAGCGCCGTGCGGTAGCACCGGCCGCCCCTCTCTAGGTAAACATTGGGGAGATTGCTATTCAGCAGCTCTTATCCGTGTGCCTTGCCGAAGAGCATGACAAATTCTCTTCCTAATTACAAGGCGCTCTGTGTGCTCTCCAGCACTGTAAATCCACCTCATGCTCTCTCCTCTCCAATTCTGGATTAGGCCTTCACATTCCCTCCTCATTATAGCTTCAGCTCAGGTCGGATGTATTAAAATGGGTGAACCAGTGTTTCGAAGAGTTCATCATTTGTCAGAGGGGTGCTTAGAGGCCCCTTATTTCGCAATTGGTATGTACCCAAAGATGGAACATTGATTTTTTTTTACATTTTTTTTAAATATTTTAAAGAGTGGTTGAGGAGTCATTCAGTGCTCTCTTAACCTTTCAGCCATACTATGTAGACTTAAATGAGTCTATGTATTTCAGTTTAAGGTGTTATTATTTTACATTAAAATTTGATATATAGAAATATGCATGTATTATTTTCTAAACTGAAATGTACTGTAATATCTACTGTCATTAAGTCAGATATCTAACAAAACATAGATAATTAGAATATATAAATGATATATTATTATTTGAACTATTTTATGACTTTAATGTTTTTTTAAAAAAAACTTTAGATTTTTATTTAATGTACATATTTAATAATACTGATTATTTAAAAAAATATATCTATATATTTTTCATGGAACAGGTCACCATGATGAAATCGAGTGACCAGCCAAAAGCCTTTAATAGTATCTCTGTAATCCCAGTGTTACCAGAAACTCAATCAATAATATCTTAATAATGGCTGATTGCTAGTAGTAGATTTCTACAATGGCATCTGATTTAAAAAAAAATTAATTCTGAATAATGTTTATCAAAATTTCTAGTCAAAGGTGACAATACTGGCCAACGGCAACAAACATAATAACCTTTATGCCCTTTTTTGTACAAGAAAGTTGGTGAGAGTTATATAGGAGTATATAAAAATATAGGAGCGTATCAAAATTAGAAACTCAAAAACTCTTTCTTTCTCTAAACTTTCCCCTCTCTTTCCACTTCCTCCCCTGCAGCACTTGAGCGTGCCCTTTACCGTTGTCAATTTTCACCCCCTCCTCCTCGCCAGCAGCACTGTGTCCTTTCCATGCCATTGTCTCGCTGTTTTGCAAATGAATGTAATTATCGGGAAAGTAATAAGAGGCCCCTGATCTGGATGAAACTGAGAGAGAAAGTCTTAATGTTCCCCTGGAAAAACCTTGAAAGCAGCCCTGAACAGGTTGTCAACAATACTGACGTGCCATCTTTAACCACAAGGGGCAGCAAAGTACACGACATCCAGAAATCTTCTGCCCTTCTGTCCAGTCTCGCCTCTGATGATTAAGACATCCTCCATTCACAGGAGAACAGGCTAATTTGAATGCTAGCGGCTGGCTTTGGAGTCTTGGGTTCAACCTGAATTGGTAAAGCTAGACCAGGAGATTTGAGTGGAATCTGGACTAGTCTGTCATTCAGCCGGAAAACCAACTTCTTCCAGCAATTCCCCTTAGACTCTCAGGCAGATTAACAGGTACATTTCTTCAGTATACAGTCACTGTCAGTCCCTTATTAAACACCACCTGCTGTTATCCGCCACGCTGCTCCTGTTTCTCTCTCCAAACCCTTGGTAGAAATAAGAGCGTGAGGAAGTCGCTGACACAGTTCTCTCAGTCTTTCCCTAATCTCACACATCCTACTTCCTCTCACCATGTTCCAGCCGCACACACAATCATTTAGTGCTCCTGCAAGTAATTGGGTCTCCTGATGCTCCCTGTGAATCTGGGGTGTTTATTGAAACCACTGGGTCAGATATTACTCCCAGTGGCTCTCGCTACCTCATGTACCCGGTCAATCCAGGTGTTTCTTGGGATTGTATCAAAAAAGGATTGTATCTGCTCATCTGTGCTTTTTTGCATATGTAAGAGGTAGGTTGCTGTGATTTTGCCAAGTAAGATCCTGGATCAACATTACTGTCCAAAGTTAAAGACTAAACCGAATCCCAATCCCTAGCCCTACACCTAAACCTTACCCTACCCATAATTTAAGATCATGGATCAACATTACTGTCCAAAAATATAGACTAAATCGAATCCCAATCCCTACCCATAAACCTAACCCTACCCATAATTTATTCCTAAAATCAGTGGGAAATGATAGCTCATTAACAAGGGTGTAGAAGCACCTAACCCTGATCGTTAGCCTAAAACAGATATTTCCTGAAAAGTTATCCTTCAATTCTGTTTGGTTGATTGGATTGTTGTTTCACAATCAACAAGCATGTTGATCCAGGAACATGTTGTATCTGTAAGAGGTCACCGCAAGAAGTCTGCTACTGCAGATATCAGTCAAGCTACCTTGAAACTGTAGAAAATTCTCCTGATTGAGTGTTTAGCCACATGTAATTGAATGTTGTTGTATTTAAACTACTTTAATTGACTCTGCCATGATGAAAACACTGTCTCTGTCCTTGAGATTATTTACGGTTGGGAGGTGATGGCATGTAGATATGGTAGCAATGAGCTCCATCTATCAGACATCAAAGATTTTCATCAGGGTTGAACTCAATGAGGAGGTTGTGACATGGTGGGAGAAGCAGCAGGGAGAGGAAGTATATGGGTGAGAGGTCTTCCTGTACCAGCAATCCAACCTAATCTTAACAATTATAGTGGCTAATTGCTGTCTTGTGTGCATGTCATGTGAGCAGTATTCCTCATCATTCAGTTTTTTTCATTTTTGAGTCTATAATAAAGTCTATTTATTGCTATCAGACTGGTGTAACAAGATATATATTTATAAATATATATATATATAAACAACACCCCCCCCCCCAACACACACACACACGATTTTCTAGAAGGCATGCTCAGGACACCCTACAGGAGGGCCTTCTCCTCCACCACCACATGCTACATCCACCCCCCACCCCCCGTGCTGATGTACCACGATTGGTTATCTCTGTCACAGTGTGTGATTGCAACCTCTGGGTGACCCCTACGCAATATATATCGTCACAGGTTATCTACATAATGCAGGGGGAGAGGGTGAGAAAGCTATCAGAGAGATAGCGTGGAGCAATCAGACCTTTCCTGTAGACAATGACGCCCGTTGTATGGCTGGAAATGTCGCTAAGGTGACAGCAAATGATTCAGAGCGAATAGGACACAGATGACTCGCTTGCGTGACTCTACATCTTCTGATAGACAAGCACACAAGCGTGTTTGTCACAGACATACCAAGGGTATAGCCCCACTGCAGTCACCTGGTAGCTCTTCTGAGGTAGCGCTTCTCTGCTAAATGAAGCCATGATGGCAGATTAAAGCAAGCCATTGATCATCTCCCACCGCAAATGATGCATAATCCCTCTCGTAATGTGTCTTTCATAATCATCATGACAGGTCCCAGGAATGCATGCAAGCCGGGGAAGGAGTAAACCGATGAACGAGTTTTTAAGAAGCAGGCTATTAAGAGACATTCGCCTTCTTTTTATGATATCAAACGATCAGTTATCCAGATGGCTGGAAGAGGGAGCATCATGACACAACTGCTTTGCATTGTTTTGTTTTTTTACTCTATTTCTACCATAGCTGTGCTCTGCACATGGCAATAAACAGATGTTGGCTTTGTTTTGCTTTCAAAGGCAGGTATTCCACCACACCACAGTTCCCTGACCAGCTACTGAGCAGCTGAGACTGGCATCTGCTGCTGTGTTTGAGCAGGAGGGACTCACTGCTGGCAGGTTGCTGTTAACTTGGCAATAAATGAAAGTCCGGGAATATGAAGAACTATGATGCGCTTGATGTGTTTCGATCATTCTGTCTCATCAGGACGTTTGTTTTTATTGTCATGATGTTGGAACGTCGTTCTGTAGCGAGACTAGCAGCATGGCTGGAGAGAATGTGGCTGCGGGTGAGAAAACCACCATCACCCTTATGCTCAATCTTAGCATTTCATTTTCCAAACAAGCTTTTGGTTGTCTGATTGTGCTGATCATATTCAAAGTAATATAGACTTTTTAAGAATGTTTATTTGAAAGCTTGTGATGCATGGTCGGCTGTTCAAATGAAATGACACTATTTTGAAAATGTAGGCGCTCATTTACACAGCTTTGTTTTATGGATCAAATAGCTAACTGATCATGAATAAAAATGTAAATGGTTTCCAAATATATACAAAACCGTTATTACGCCACTTGAAGTTCATCTAATACTTTGACACTGTTAAATGTAATCTTTATAAAATATAATTGTACTGTATATTATAATGATGCCTAATTTTACTTGTAGCATTTCAATCTATTGATTTAACTTTTTAGGGTTTTATTTTTGGGTTTATTTCCTCAAAATATCCTAGAAATTTAGGTAACACTTTAGGGCAAGGTCTTATTACTCATAACTAACATTAAGAAACAATGAGCAACATATTTGTTACAGTATTTAATAAACTTTAATCATGTTAGTTAATCAAAATACTACTCTTCATTTTTAGTTTTTGTTATTATTAACATAAACAACTTTTGATTTTAATAATGAATTAATAACATTTTTATTTAACTACGATTAATAAATGCTTTAGCAGTATTTTACATTGTTAGTTCATGTTAACTAATGTAGTTTACTTTTTACATCAAAGTGTTACTGAATTTTAATATCTGCTATTCATTGGTTATCAGGCACTTTATTTTAAGGACCAATTCTCACTATTAACAATTAGCTTGTTAACATGCACTTTACTAGCATATTGGCTGTTTATTAGTATGCATAAAGTAAATATTAATGCCTTATTCTGCATGACCATTTTATATCCCTTAATCCAACCCCATACCTAAACTTAACTAACTATTAATAAGCAGAAGATTAGGTTTAAAATAGTTTGTATAGTGAAATAGTGAATATGTGCTCCTTATTCTAAAGTGTTATCGAATTTTTTATATTGGTGCTGCCCTAATTTTGATCTGAGAAAGTGTGAATAGTTGACCACATTTGTGTAATTTATGTGGCCAGATGTAAATAAAATGTGCATAGCAATATCAATTGATAAAGGTGAACGATATAACTATGTCTAACCATGATAACAACAAATTCTGTTTCTGTAGTCAGTCACATCGCTTCAAGATTTACATTTTAGACTCAAATAAACCTGAACTTCTCAGGAATTATCTTCTGTGTAGATGAGGCCTCTGTCAACAGGGTGCCGGCACTTTGGAAAATTCTCTCACTTTATGGGTTATATCGTTCGGAAGGGAAGCAATTCTTGTATCTGGTGATGGTTTTTATGTTTTATTGTTTGTTTTTTGCCTTTCGAATCCCAGTGGAGGGTGTGAGCTGCTTTTTTAGATTTGCTCCTCCGTTAAAGCATAATGTGTGTGTCATTTTGGGAGAAAATGGTGCATCTGGAGAAGCAGGTTGTGAAAATGGCACCTGGTATGACCTCCATTTTAGAGAATGGTGAAGGAATAATGGAAACCCCGGGAGGTAAAGAGTGCTGCCTTCTCCCCTGCCCTGCGACGAGACCCTGGGCCAGGCATTAGTGAGGATGAATGACAATACTGAGATCCCAGCCACCGCACTGCTTGTTTATGGATGTGTGCACGTCTGTGAAGTGTGCCATAGATTAAAGTTGTCTCTGCAAATGTTGTTTTTTGTGTGAAATCGATGATTGATGTTTCCCTATCATGCAGTGCTGTCATTTTTCTCTTGTAATTAACTGACACAAAAAAATCTACTCTCGTCTGTCAGTGCATCAACAGTATGTGTAGTCTATGTTTAAAAACTGTCTTCTTCTTTTTTTTCTTTCTTTTTTATAGCATTTAATCGTTCGCTGTGTGCCTGTAGCTCTTTTACACTTTGCCCTGATCTCTGTGAGTCAGACACATGAATTCATTTCCAAACTGGCTTTCAAGAGTCGCCACTGCCAGACCCCCTGCTGCGCTAAGCCATCAGCTTTATTTGTTGATCTGTATTTCTCTCCCTCCCTCTTGGCTCATCGAGGCAAAGAAGCCTTCTCGTGGGTTACCATTAGAAGCAGATAATCTGCAGTGATTAGATAGGTTTTTATGTGGCGGTTCAAGCCTGGTCCCAGGGAGGCAAGAAGAGAGAGCCTTTCAGCGGAGAAGAATAGGGCGCAGCGCTCCGCCAGCCACTCAGCTTTGCCTCTTCCTCTCAGAGCTCAGCGGCCGGGGCAGCTGTCTATTCACACAACCCTGCCAATTAAGCACATTCAGCAGGGCGCTGGAGAGACACCCAGCCGGAGGTAATCAGAGCCTTGATCATCTCTCCTTCTCCCCTCTCATCTCATATCCTCTCATAATTTCTATTTTCTCTTCTTCTCTCTCTCTTTTTTTTTACTTTCTCTTGCTACCTTTTTCCTCTTTACCTGCTGCTGGTGTGAAAATGGCTGAGTGGGAGTTTACGATGCTGTGCCCATGCTGGTTGGATAAGTTTCTCCTCTCTACACAAGTCTTGTAATATTCCTGGTTGTTCTTCATGATGTAAGTTCATGTTCAGTGGGCATGTCATCTCAGCTCGATCCCTCCACCTCCACCTCATCATGGTGACCGAGTAACTAACTAAAAATGAGTGATACTAACTTAACTACTTATGAATTCATGGATGTAGCTCAGCTGTCTTCAGAAGCACAAGTTGTGACATCACATGGCCAAACGCACTATATTACACATGTACATAGTTTTAGCCCATTCAGTTTTCTTTCCTAAATTGTCCTCTTATGTGTAGTGGAAAGTCAGATTAATTCTAGTAAATCAGTTTTTTGTGATAGTTTAACCTGTTCTCTTAAAAATGCATTTCAATGGCACAATATTCTGTTTCTATTTGGCATAGTATTTATGAGCACAAATTACTTTGGCATGCATATTAAATGCAATGGGAAGGTTTAGGGGTGTGAGGTAAATGCGTATTATAGCTATGCCAAAATGAATATCATATGCACGCTAACAAAAGTGTGTATCATATGCATGCAAAAACTGCGTATTATATGCAAGTTAAGCACATGTGCATCGTGTACACACAAAAGTCAATTTCTGCTTATAAATGGCATGCAAAATACAAAAAAATAAAAATAATAGCATGTGCTGTTGATATGCATTTCCATGAAATCGGGCTTGATAGTTTGTGTGAAAAATGAGCAGATTTAAAAATATATATATATAAATATATAAAAATTTTAATCCATTCTTTCTTGTAGCATTTACTTAATAATATGCTAAGGTATCTATATTCTTACCTCAGTTGCATAAATTAGGTGCTTTGCTACTTTTTAATATTTATTTAATACGAATTTAGTAAATTGTATTATTATGTTACGCATATTATAAATTAAATAAATTATTATTTACTATAATATTTTGTTAATTGATCTAGTCCTTGAGTAAAATGCGAAAAAAAACCTGAACAAAAACCATTCCCTGTGCTAAAATGTGCTTTGATTAAATTATTATCTGATGTTATAATGGATAAAATATGAATTTTGCTCCCTTAAAGGGATAGTTCACCCCAAAAATATTATTATTTATTTTAAATAATGTATTACCCCTCATGTAATCCCAAACATGTATGTCATCTTCTGCATAGCTCTGCAAGTTTACCCATGCTGGGAAAGTCATTGGTGTTCATTGTTGTTTTGGACCCAGCTAACTTTCAGTGTATGGACAAAAGTAGTTGAAACATTCTTCAAAATATCCTCTCCTGTGTTACGTACAGTAGAAGAAAGAAAGCCATATGGATTTTGAACAACATAATGGGGAAATATTTAGAACAGTATTTTTATTTTTAGGTGAGTTATCCCTTTAATATCCTTTAAGTTAGTCAGGTCATTCAGTCCACTGACACAAATGTTTATTAAAATATAAAAAGGGTTCATGTTTACTTAATTTAGAAGAAAACCTGACATTATCTCTGAGGTATCAAGAGGACACATAGACCCCATTCAGGACATGCACACACTCACACACACACTTGCAGGTTCTAATAATGGCACTCAGAGCAGTCATTTATACTCCGTGTGGCATGAGCACCGTGGGCTGGGCAGTAGTAATGGATGCTGTGACCAGTAATTAGAGTACAGGCTGGTGTTAAAGAGTCAAGACTTTGGGAAACCGATTTGTGGAATAATTAGTCTCTAACAGTTTATTGATAGCTCTTTCATACTTTTCCAATGTGTTCCTTTTGGCCCCTCAGCCAACATTAATGACCCTCTGGGTCTCCCCAAACAGTCGTCCTGTCTAATTAATTGAAATTAGGGCAGATCAAATGCATTTCAAGTTTTTCATATTAAAATTACCTGGGGGAATGAATTTCCAATTTGGAACTCGGGATTTCTGTCTTGTTAAATGGTGCTAAACGATGGTCTTTATATGCATGAGGCAGTAATGCAGTAGACTAATGGCTACTAATCTAAGGCCATTGTTCTTGTTGCCTTGTTGATACCTCTCAATTTACAGGACCTCATTGCTCAAACCTGTCTCTTGCTTAGTATGATGTGATTTAGCTGTTAAATGATTTTTAAAAGGAAAAACAGCTCAATTAATTTATTAGTTCATATAAACTGTAATGTTTTTCAATGCTTATTAGGCTTTTTAATCTCTAACTACTAAATCTAAACTGTAGATTGCATTGTGTAAATTCTCATTCTCATTCAGTTTTGTTCTGCTGCTGTTATTGATATATTTTGTGTGACCTAATAGGATGTGCCTGTGTTCATTTCACCTCCTGACCTCTCGGGCTAAATGTCAATGCTCTTTTGCATTCATTTCGATCACACGTATCCATCCTTATGGACTTTTGCACTTTTTTAAAGTCGTGTTAAGGCACATGAGGGAACTAGACTTGTATTTATGTTGGCTATAGACAAGCTGCTCTATGGAGTCAATATAATGCCTGTATATATATATATGCAAAAAAAAATTGTTTTGCAAAATAAAGTTTTGCAAACAAAAATTAAAGTATTGAGGAAAATAATTTTGCTTTTTGCAAACAAAAATAAAGAAGAAAATAAAGAATTGGGAGAAAAAAATTAAGTGTTGCAAACAAAAATAAATAATTGCAAACCATGAATGAAACTAAAGCAATTATTTTGCAATACATATTTTCCATGGTCAAATCTATTAATTTATTTGCAACGCCGATTTTATTTGGCGTGTCAGTCTAGTTTGAGCTTGCAATGCCTTTTTCCTTTGCACTTCATTTTTCTGCATGTCTCTCTTTGTGGCACTGTTTTGATGTGGAGATGGAGCTAAGGGACGGGGGCGTGTAAAACATGTCTCCCTGGAATGACGTCATCGGTGCGAGACACAGCTCACTGATCCAGGTTCTTTCATGATGAGCAGAGGCTTGCGAGCGGATCGTTTCTTTTTATTCACTAGCATTAAAACATGGAATTTTTTTTTGTTTTATTTACTTTATTAACAAATGTATATGTGTATTAGCAGTATTTGCTCAAGTTAAATAAGTTGTTTCCATGCTGTTTATTTCTCTCGATGTGCGCACTTTTATAGCATTAATTGTTTAATTTGGTTAACTGCATGTGTATTAACAGTGTTTGTTTAAAATCACTTAACTTGTGAAAGGGACGCCAGCGCACACAAGCATTCCCCTTTTAATTGCTTTTGCGCTGTTTAATTTATGGTTTGCAATCCTTCATTTTTTTTCTCCCAATACTTTATATTCTTTTGCAATTCTTTAGTTTTTTTTGTTGCAAAGAGCAAAATTATTTTTCTCAATACTTTAATTTTTGTTTGCAAAACTTTATTTTCTTTTGCAAAACATAATTTATTTTGCATATATATATATATATATATACAACATTATATTGACTGCATAGTGCTTCACTGAACTCTTGGGGGACTTGCTCTTACGGGGCAACGGTGCCTTATGTCTTCCAACAAGAAGTCAATCTTCCACTGTTGTGTCTTGATTACGAGGCCTTATTGGCATTTACATCTGTATTAACAGCGCCACACATGACCCTGTGTGTGTCCGGCCTGGCAGATTGATTAACAAAGGATGCCGCTTCATGCTTTTTACTGTTTGCTTCAGCAAAGGGAACTCTAGAGGCCCCAACCTGCCCCGAACCCTGAGGGACCGGAGGCCTTTGGTGAGGCACTGGACCCCAGTGTGGCCCCCTGCTTCAGGGGCCGGATTAACCCTGTGGAGCCACAATAGATGCACATGTCCCCTTGGCCAGGGCCAGCCCATTCAGACCTGTGTTACTTACACCCTAATAAGGATTAGGCTTAATGAACTGGAAGAAGTTAACAATAAATGAAGCAGCCCTTTAAGCAGACTCTAATTCCATTTTGTGTCGCCTTTCTCTTGCCCATTCTCTCCTGCCTCTATTTGAACACAAGGTGTAATCCTCTTGAATATCAAAGATGGTTAGGGGTATGAATGTACATTTTGCTCTGCTGGTTCTAGACCGATTAAACATCCCCAGTGAATGTTCCTGGGAGTGATGCAACCGACAGCTCCCATCTGCTGTCAAGATACACATGCTCCTTTTGTTTGTTATATGATACCAAATCACACATTCTCATTCTGGTTTTGATTTAGTAATGACGGAAAAAGAGAGCAAACCATTGATATATTGAATCTTATTTATTTATTCATGAATTTATTTTTTTTATACACTCTACCACACTTACATCCACTGAGATGTTTGTAAAAGAAATAGCTTATGCTCACAGAGGCTGCATTTATTTTATCAAAACTATAGTTAAAATACTAATATTGTGAAGTAGTGTATATATATATATATATATATATATATATATATATATATATATATATATATATATATATATTTGAATATATTTTAAAATTGTTCTTTGTATAAAATTATTTCTTAAAAAAAATTTTTTAATTTGAATTTAATTTGATTCATGTTAAAATATTATGATATTATTTAATTATATTTTATAATACTTATATTATTATATTATTAACATAAGTCATACATAGCTATAATATTATTTAGTAATATAATTAAATATAGATCTCAGCAACATCTTAGTCACATACACTGGATAACATAAATCTGAGCCATGATTCAAAACCCATGTTTAAGGGTAGAGGCTATTTCATTGTGAGGTGTGATTTGTTTTATTGAATTTTCTCTCAAAGGTGAATCCTTTCATTCTCTGCAGTGACGTTAGAGGCATGGCCAGTCTTTGAGTCAATGAAGGAGGGCTGTTGGAAGGGCAGGAATTTTTTCTGTCAGATTTTTTTGTTTGTGGTTCAGATCTTACTCAGATCTCCAATTGCAATTTCACAAAGCCCTTTACCCAAAACCATATTTTTGACACAAAAATGGCCATTTACAGATGGCCCAGGGATTAAGTGCTTGTAAAACTTCACTTATTGTACAGAAGCAACACAACAGAAAGAAAGAGACTGCAGTAGACAGAGTGGGAGAACAAAGGCAATCCACTCCAGCAATCCATTTTACTTCCTCATCTCAAAGAGGTTCATGACATGACTAAAATTCTGGGAAGTGTAAGTGATATGGTTCAAACAAGAGATATCGTAATGATATAATTTTCAGTTTTAGGAGAACG
The DNA here is from genome assembly GCF_023724105.1 of Carassius gibelio. Classification (NCBI taxonomy): domain Eukaryota; kingdom Metazoa; phylum Chordata; class Actinopteri; order Cypriniformes; family Cyprinidae; genus Carassius; species Carassius gibelio. The sequence goes on from NC_068410.1 coordinate 11,002,076, forward strand.
GTTCCTTGTCACAAGTAGCTTTAGCTTAACAAACTGCAGTCTCAAAGTAGCTGTTGTTTGAAATGCCTGGTCAGAGGTGGTGAGATGTCAGAAGTTGTCATTAGGGCTGATGTTGCTCATGATGTTGCTGTTCTCGCTCATGGCATGAATTAGGTCAGGGTCCAATGAGACTCACATTGCACCCTTAGCCATTCAGCTCAGGGACACTTTTCATGGTTGTTGTTGTCACTTCATAAAAGCCTGCAATTCAAAAGCAATTATGTATAAACTAGCATGAGGGTCTCTGCTGGTGGCAGATCAGGCCAAACTAAGTCAACCCCATCATCGCTGACACATACACTGACCTGTAGACATAGAGGTCAGGATAATCAGCTATTGTTTCTTTCAGCACTAACTCTGATAACTTTTTCTGTTTCACTCAATTCAATTCAAATACGTTCAATTCAAGTTTATTTGTATAGCACTTTTCAAATGCAAAGCAGCTTGACAGAAAATTAAGTTTCTACAATATTTAGTAGTAGCTTATCATTTGTGACTCAGTTAATGTAGATTTATCAGAATTGTATGGAAAAATCAATTAAAGATGTAATCAAACAGACGATGAACACAATTAATAGCAATTATTACATGTTGCAATCAAACATATAGCAAAATGTGGTTCTGTATGTTGATTCAGGGTTGGCATCATCTGAGGTCCTCTGAGGGGTCAGCATCATCTCTTCTCAGGTGTTCTGCGTCCAGACTGAAGCTTGTGTAAACCCTAGTTATCAAGGATATCTATTCCAGAGTTTGAGAGCCAGATTCGAAAAAGCTCTACTTCTTTTAGTGGGCTTTGCTATCCTAGGTACTACCAAGAGTCCAGAGTTTTGCGACTTTAGGGAGCATTATGGATTGTAGCGTGGTAGAAGGCTAGTTAGATATGCAGGAACTAAACCATTAAGGGCATTATAGGTAAGTAATAATATTTTGTAGCTGATACAGAACTTAATAAGTAGCCAGTGCAGAGACTGTAAAACTTGGGTAATATTTTTATTTTTTCTTGACCTGGTAAGGACTCTAGCTGCTGCATTTTGGACTACCTGTATCTTCTTTATTGAGGATGCAGGACAACCAACTAACAGTGCATTACAGAAGTCCAGTCTAGAGATCAGGAATGCATGAACTAGCTTTTCTGCATCAGAAATAGGTAATGTTTCATAGTGTGGCACTGTTTCTAAGATGAAAGAATGCTATTTTTATAACATTTCACTTTTTCCCTTTCTTCTTTTTTTAGCCAAACAGTATCTGTCTGTCTGTCTATCTAAACCTCCAAACCTAAATCTGTCTGTCTAAACCTAAAACATTTTGTAATTACCTTCAAACGACCCTAGTTAAATGTGACAGTTGAATTTCAGTTCATTTTAACTCTATTCACATACATTTGAATTCAAATTGTTTGCTTTGTTTTATTGTCTGTCGATTGATCTGTCTGTATGTCTGGTACGTTCTGGTACATTTGAATTCAAATAGTTTTCTTTGTCTTTGTCTGTTGTTCTGTTTGTCTGTCTTTCGGGTTGGATGATATTGTTAAAGGTGACAGTTGAATTTCAGTTCATTTTAACTCTATTCCCATACATTTTAAATTAAATTACTTGTCAAGTTTAAGACTTTTAAGACTCAATTCTGAATTCTGTAAAATAAACTCTTTGGTTCATATCTTTACACATCAGTCTGACTAACATATAACATCTTCAGACCATAAAAGGAATGGAAAATCTGGAAGTGCACAATTGCCTACTGACGTCTGTTCTTGCAAACGGATATTGATTCCTTGTTGCCTTACTCATGGCCTAGGAGTGAATGCTGACATCACCTGGTGGAGCTCTCGAGCGGTGGTTGGTTCAGGAGGTGGAGGTGTCAGAGGTTTAGAAGGAGCTGTTTGAGATCACACTGAAGGTGCTGGTTGAAGGTCGTCATCACCAGGAGCTCAGCAGAGCAGGCGCCAGCATCACTTCCTCACTGGCTTCCAGGCCAATCCCAACATGGCAGGTGTGACATACACCCAACCACAGAGAAAATCGCGAAACTATAGGGCGCCCTGGCAGGCCCAAACTCCAAAAAGGGCTCAGCGAATGCTATTGAGAAGGGATTGGGAGAGATGTATACAGGCTTTCTTCCTGACTTCAGGGTGCTTTGTTGTCCCTCACTAACAAAACATCAATTACTGATTTGTCGATGTAGAGCATGTTCACAGAATGGTTGTCACTTCACTTCTAAATCAATCATTTGAAGGGGCTTGAAGTATTGGCTGGAGACTGTTTTTCCTTTAAATGGTGCTGTTATTCAAATCGTCAAAGACCATGGCTGAATCAGGCATTTTAATGACCACTTGTCTGAAGGAAAACAAAACAAGTAAATAGCAATGACAGAGGGAATAATTCTCTGCGAGGAAATATCAAAAGACACGGATATCAAAAGTTTACTTTCTCCTCATCTGCCTGCCAGTTCAGAAAGTCAGTCCCAATGTCAGAGGTGGCCATTACACTAATTTTTTGATGTCTCATAGGGGGACGGCCCCAAATCAATCCCAGCTGTCAGTGCTGTCGACCCAGGTGCGTGTAAGCAGGCGGACACATTTACATTTATATGTATATGTAGATGTGTACGGCATGCGCGGGGTGACATGTAAAGACGTTGACACAGTAATCACAGGGCTGGGGGATGCCACCTGTCCAGCACTGTGATGAGCACAGGCGAGCTGGACGTGAGGGAAACAAGTCACCCTCAGATAACTGCCTGAACCGGCCGTCACTCTGATGACAACACACAATATTATGCAAATGGATGTCTGCATGATGGCAGCCTAAACCTCAGTGTCACCGCAACATCCTTGCTGCTTACTGATCAACTTGTCTTTATTCTCTCTCCCTTTAATATTGTCTAGCTGTATTTCACTTTTTTTTTTCTCTGCTACGTGTTTATGTGCTTACCGTTCATTAAATACTATTGATTTGTCATTCCATGTGTTATTTTATAACACAACATTATTTGAGGTTGGTTTAACTTTCAGACATATGATTAATATATTCCGCTTTGCTCCTGTATAGTTTACTCGTATATCATTTGTTCTGTGAATCACGTCCCTTCTTTTTTCTATCTATCTATCTATCTATCTATCTATCTATCTATCTATCTATCTATCTATCTATCTATCTATCTATCTATCTATCTATCTATCTATCTATCTATCTATCTGTCTGTTTGTCTGTCTGTCGTCCTGTTATATCTATCACTCTGTCTGTCTGTCTGTATCTTAAAATTGCATTTAAAATCCCCTTGCCTCAAAAATCTGAGTGGGCACATAGGCATGATGCTTGTTTGTGTCAGTTTGTGTGATTTTCTTTTGTATAAGCCATGGCAGATGAGATATTATGACACCTGACCGCTGTGAGCTCTCAAAGGTGCTGACTTGAAAGAAACACCTGGAATCTCACCTTTGACTCTGAAAGGACAGCTGACGATAAACACACTCAAACTTGCTAAAGCTAACATAACACAGTTGCCCCTCTCCTGCTATGCTCAGGGCCTGCTATTCTAAAACAAATATCAGTCAATAGCAAATAGGTGAATGAACAGGTGTGAATAAGCTCTTATATGTCTCCTAATATGTTTTGACGTGCAGTAGTTGCTATGCAGAATTAACTCTCTCCGCTTGTCCCATAGTTGAACTGCACATCTGCCATTACATCTGCCCCAAAGCAGCCAGAAATGGCTATTTCTTATTTTTATCACATTTGCCCTTTCTTATCCTCCCTGACCACACTAAAGACCATTTAAGGCACACTTATTAAACATAATCTAGTGAAGTTATTAAAACAAGCCATCTTACAGAGATCCCTGCCACAATTCAATTACCTGTGTTGCTGGAGGGAAAGCTGTGCAGAGAAAATGACAAGACTTCCGCTTTTATAGAGCAAGCGAGGAGCATCGTTTCTGTGGCTTCAATTAACACAGTGGGGACAGGGCAGTAATGAGCTCGGAGAGGATTTGACAAAGTAAAGTTGAGGTTCGTGGTTGTCTTCCTACGAGCATTAACGGCATTTTTAGGGGCAGGCTGATTTTTCACTTTCCCAGTCATCATGGCTTTGTAGCTGACTTACATTCAAGCTGCCAGATATTTGTATTACTTACTCAAGGCTTTAATCTCCTTCTGGGATTTTTATAATTGAGCAAATGAGTTCTGTTATAAAATACATGTTAACATAAATATCCATACAGATTCTTTACTAAAATACACATCTTTATAAAATAATTGTAACGTTATTTTTATTTCTAACTCGGTTAACTGCAGATTTATGTAATGAAAATAAAACCAGCTAAATGAAGTATAACAATAGGACCAAAATGTTTTTTTTTTTCATTATTAATTTTTTTTTTGTTGTTGACTGCCATAAAACTGGTAAAGTACATTACTAAAAATGTGCCTATGTCGGTTTTCAATATACTAGATAAATATAATACATAGGCAAACATGTTATTTAAGATCAAAGCAAACTTTTTTTTTTTTACACTGTCCGTGTCTATGTATTAGATATAATGTTCACAATATATGTTTTTATATATTGTTTGTATGTTTTTAGAAGTTAAATAATGAATCTCTACTTCAGCACGTTTATTTTCTGCTATATTATTTAAAAACTCATTACAAGTGGAAAGACAATGAAATACAATGAAAATAAAACCAGCTAATATTATTATACAGTAATCATAAGGTCCCAAATGTTTTTTTTTTTCGTTTGCTTGTTTGTTTATAAATTAATTAGAATTATAATAAATATCTGCCATAGAACTGGTACATTACTGAAAATGTGCCCAATTTTCTCTGCACTAGATAAATATAATACAAAGATAACCATATTATTCTAGATCAAAACTTTTTGGATAATTTTTCCTCTCCATCTATTACATATGATCTGCACAATATTTATTTGATAACCACTTTATGTCCTTGTCTGGTATGGGAACTGCTCAGTGGCTGACCGCAAGGCACTGCAGAGGGTGGTGAAAACTGCCCAGCGCATCACAGGGACACCACTTCCTGCTCTTGAGGACATCCAGAGGAAACACTATCTACGTCGAGCTCGCAGCATTCTTAAGGACTCCTCTCACCCTGACCACGAACTGTTTAACCTCCTCCCCTCCGGAAGGCGTTTCAGGAGCCTCCGGACAAGGACCACAAGATTCAGGAACAGCTTTTTCCCTAAAGCTGTCTCCTTGCTGAACTCTGCCCTCTGACACACCTCAACACCCCCCACACCACACATAGACTCCTCTCCCTCTTCAACACTCTGATTTATTTATTTACTCACAACAAGCAAAAAGTAACTTGTTATTACTTGCACTACTGCCTGTTCATCCAGGAACAATGTATAATCCATTTGCACATTGAAATATTTTTTTTCTATGCACTTTACTGTCCATTGCAATACTGTAAATTATGTTCATAGTTCTGCCTATAGTGTACATACACTTTTACATAGCCCATCTGTATAGTATGTTCATAGTACACCTATCTGTATATCGTGCTTATAGTATTTAATATCTGTAAATTATGTCCATAATACTTACCTGTATAGTTATTGTACATATTATAGACCTTTATTCTTTACTTACTGCTTATTGCACTTCTGGTTAGATGCTAACTGCATTTCGTTGCCTTGTACCTACATGTGCAGTGACAATAAAGTTGAATCTAATCTAATCTAATCTAATCTTGTTTGTATGTTTTTTTAATAAGTAAAGTAATTATGTTATTCAAACTACATATTAAATGTTCTACTGCATAGTTTGGAAACCATATATATAAAAAAATATTTGCTTATTTATTTTAAAACAGTCCAAAAAATTAATCTCTACTAGAGCATGGTGTGTTGTTTGAAAACCATAAAATTCTATGCAATTTTATGCAGCTAATTTCTAATTTTTTTCTTGATGTTTGCTATCCTAACCTGTCCCTCAATAGTTTACCTCACAGCTCAGTATCTTTTTCACCTCAGAGGGTCACTGAGCTATCAGTGAAATTGGATCACTTCCCTGTCATGTTGTTGCTCTGTTTGTTGATAGCTCCCTCTTTATTTCTCCTTTGTCTTTAATCTGCGGTAGCTGGCCTGGGTGCTGTAATCCTCTCAGATAAGTGACAGACAGATTGTATTTCCAAGAAGCAGCAGCCAAATGCTGTAACCTGTTTATAAGCCCCATGTAAATATGGGCAGGCTGTTAATAAAGAAAGCAGCTGTGCAGTTGTGTCAGTCACCTTAGAGAACTCTCTCTCTTTCCCGAGGGAAGGAGAGGTTGTGCAACTTTTCTTTTTCTCCCAAGGTCAGGATGAAGGCAGGGAAGGTGTCACTGCTCTCATTTCTGGAGCTATGGCTGGACTTACAGGCCAAAGCCCATAAAACCACAACATGATTGTGAAAAATGTTATCATGTATCTATCACGCTTAATTGCTTAGTCACTTCTTAAAAATCCTAATGTAAAATATTAAAATATTTATAGGTTAAGATAAATAAATACAGTACATACTAAATACATACATTAATAAAAATATGTATTTGTTTTTGAAAAAAGACAAACAACAATTTAAAATAACTTGTTTAATAAATTGTTAAATTGAATTTTCAGTGTCAAATGATCCTTCAGAAATCATTGTAATGTTAATTTGGTGCTCAAACATTCCTTCTTATTATCGATGTTGTAGTTGAAACTGATACATTATTTTCAGGATGGTTAAATGAATACCTCAACAATAGAAAGATCAAAACAACCAGATTTATAAAATAGTCATGGCAATAAAAGCATTCATTTCTCCTGACCCAAAACTTTTAAATGGTAGTGAAAATAAAATTATAATAATACAAATAATAATCATAATTCCTATCTGTCAGTCATAAATGTTATACAAGAGTTTTATTGTGATGACATAGGGGGTTTACTGACTTAAAAAAAAAAAAAGCCAATTCATTTTGGCTAGTGGGTTTTGCATACCTGAGCCACTTCCCATGAATATGGGTATACATAGGTGACAGGTGCATCCACTGATTCAGATTTTTGCTTCAGAGCAGAGTGGGTGAATGATCTCTTCTCCACAAAGCGTTTCTGATCTGGTTAGAAGAAAGAAGCCATTCCTGGCTGGCGTGACAGCACAAACAACTGTGTCCTTTTGATTCAGTGATTCCCCTTGGTGCTTCATCTAAAAGAGCAGCCACGAGCGATGCCTTCAGTGTCTGGGCATTCAACACGCTGAATCTGCGTTGGTGGATGACTCATCAGTTCCTTACGAGTGTATGAGGATGGCTTCGCTGCAATCTTGTCTCTCTGTCCTTACAGGGAACAGAGCGGCACCCTCTGCTTTTACCAGTACTGGTTTCCCTGTCACAAGCAGGGGACGGCCTGCTAGAACTCTGGGAGATCTGAAGTTCAAAGTTAGAGCTTCTCAGCCGGGCACGTCCCCGTGTACCTCTCACTCCTCTCACAGTAAATGTCCGGTGCGGCTCCTGTCTTCTGTTGAGGACTTTGGTCATCAGTTCTCGGCAGTGCTGAGACAGACCGTGGCCATCAAGCACCACTTGCTCCGACATGATCCTCCAGCTGCCGCCACCAGTGGTACCTCGAAAAAAGAGCAGTTTCCTTTTCCTCTTGGGTTGACCGTGAGCAACGTGCTTCCTCCTCACTCTCGTCCATAACACCCCCAATCATCAGCAGTCAAAAGATCACAGCTCTGAGACACGCTGCCTCTTCACGCATCTCTGGCTAGACCATCCGGGGACACAGGGAGTCCTGCTGTGAAGAGCCAGGATGTGATGCCTTCTGTGCCATCCAGCACAACTTCCCAGCATGGGTGCATTGATTGGTTTACAGTGGTCGACCTGAAGGGTCACTTGCTTTCATGTCTCAATTCTTTGTCAAGACAGGCTGTTCCTATGGTTGATTGCATCTCGAGGATTGGGCATGGCAATACAGGGTCCTCCCCTTTGGGCTGTCCCTGTCCCCCAATGTCTTTCCAAAAGTCACGGAGGGTGCCCTTTCCCTGTTATGTGAAGTGGGCATCAGGATCCTCAACTACGTCAATGACAGTTGTGCGATTACAGAGTCCTAGCTCACATTCCCTGGAGAATGGCAACTCCATCCAGAGATGGTCCGGCTGATCTGGAGTTGATCCGGGGAAGCCCAGGTAGACCTGTTTTCTTTCCCACAAGTCCTCCCACTGCCAGCTGTATTACTCCCTGACCAAGGCCCCCCTCGGCATGGATGCACTGGCACACAGCTGGTCTCGGGTTCTATGCAAGTATGTGTTTTCCCCAGTGAGTCTTCTCGCATAGACACTGTGCAAGGTAAGGAAAGATGAGGAACAGGTCTTGCTGATTTTACTGGCCCACCTTGACCTGGTTTTCAGAACTCATGGTCCTCGAGACAGCCTTTACTTGGCTTTACTCTAAGGAAGGACCTAATTTCTCAGGGGCTTGGCACCAGATGGGACCTGCATCCAGATCTCTGGGACCTCCTTGTGCGCCTCCTGGATGGGATGCTGAGACTTAAGTGATTTGCCACCTGTGGTGCTAAACATGATCACTCAGGATAGAGCTCCCTTGATGAGGCAAGTCTATGCTCTGAAGTGGTATCTGTTTGTGAACTGGTGTTCTTTTCGGCATGAAGGCCCTCAAAGATGCATGAATGGAGCAGTGCTTTCTTTCTTGCAAAAAAAGGTTGTAGCGAAGACTGTCACCCTCCTCCTTGAGTGCAGTGGATGGCCGGTCCCTAGGAAAACACAATCTAATCGTCAGGTTCCTGAAGGGTGCCAGAATGTTAAATCCTCCTTGGCCACCCATGGTGCTCTCCTGGGAACTCTCTACTGTCCTGGCTGGCCTTCAATGGAGTCCCTTTGTGTTTCTGGACTCAGTTGAGCTTAAGTTCCTTTCTGCTAAGACTGGCCTCGGCCTGGATATGTGCCCAAGGTTCCCACCAAGCCCTTTCACAATCAGGTGGTGAACCTACAAGTACTGCCCTCGGAGGAGGTAGATCCAGCCTTGGTGTTCCTGTGTCCCGTAAGTGCAAAATGCATATACGTGGACCACGTCTGGAGCTTTAGAAGCTCTGAGAAGCTATTTGTCTGCTATGGAGGTCAGCAAAAAGGGAAGGCTGTCTCCAAGCAGAGGTTGGCCCACTAAATAGCGGATGCCATCGCCTTGGCCTACCATTCCCAAGGCAAGCCCTGCACCCTGCCTCCTCCTATGTGCTGGTGCATCTGTAAATCTGTGGGCTGGGCGACTCAAAACACCTTCGCAATATTTTACAGTGTCTGCATTGAACCAGATTCTGCCCATGTGTTGGGTAACAGATAAATGGTGGAAAGAGCTGGCCGTTGTCACGCTTGCAGCGCCATTCCCCCTCGCCCGGGGATGCGAGCGCCTTTTCCTCCTCCAGTAAGTTTCCTGGTAGGCGAAACCTGGTTGAGTATCCTCCAGTACAGGCGTAAGCATGCCTGGGTTTTCGGTCAGCACCTTTATGGACTAGGTGTCCATATGGCTTGATTCCCTGTGGGCGATCCCATATATGTATTCTTCCACTGAAAGGTTTCCCTCTTGTTGAACCCATGTCTTCCCTTTGACAGACCACTCAGTCACTCTCTGTGGGCAGCCGTTCCTCCCTAATCCTAGGTAGGACCTGCCTCAAATACCATTCCATATGTAGCACTGCACTAGGCCTGGGTCAGTCCATATCAGTGTCTCCACATGATACCTCCCTAAGGGCAGGATGTGTTCTCTGTAACAACCTTCCCTGGAGGGCTTGCTTCCCCTTCGTTATGTCCTGAATGAGTGGATGCATCTGTTGCCTATTTATACCTGTATGCATGGGGAGTGGCTCAGGTATGCAAAATCCACTAGCCAAAATTAATTGGCACTTTCTCTGAAAGTCAGAGCAGATTTGGTCTCTCAAGTAAACCCCCTATGTTGTCACAACATGACATCTCTGTTCTCTCTATCAAGAAATGAGGGTTATGTATGTAACCCGAGACATTATATATTGATTAATTTAACTGTATTGATTTTCTGTGCAATTTATTCTTTCAATAAAGTGTTTACTAATAGATTTATGTATAAATGTTTACTACTTTTTGTAATGACTAACAATTGTGATTGATCCATGATGATTTTATTTAAATTTAGCATGCCTAATTGTAATGTAATTAACTTAAATATTATTTTATTAATTTATGTTAAATAACCTTTAGGACAAATGATTATCCATGTACCACCTCCATAGGCCTGCCACTTGGTGCTGTCTGTCTGGAAAGCCATAGACATGACATCATGAAAATGATGGAGCAGACTCCATTCCTTTGTTTCTGATTGGCTGAGAGCTGCTCTCTTATTATCATGATGTCATGGGATCCTGGCTGACCCTCCTCACATCAGATGTTTATCAGGGTACTTGCGTGCAGAGACGATGGGGTTTAGTCGAAGGATTTGGCCTTGACACCTCGGGCACATAGCCTTATTACACTAGGAAAAAAAAGAAAAGCTCCTAATTCAATTAGGGGAGAATGAGGCCATTGAGAGTGATTTCACATGCTCTGCAAATGCCTTGAGATCTGATACTTAATCTTGGCAGGATCCTCTGCTGTTTTAAGCCAAGATATTAAAACCATTCTGTGTCCAGACAAATGACAGCCATCATCCGAGTGGGGGAGTTGTGTCCTCCTGGCCTCGTCCTCTCTGCTCATTTACAAGCGCTTTTCTTTATGTGCCAACCTCGGAGGACAGAACTCAAGTATATGGTTACCTATATCAAAAATACTTTTGCAGTTAAGTGGTTGTTGCTTACATCATTGAATTAAATGGTCTCAAGCTGTTTACTTACAAAAATGTATTGCGTGAAAGTCATCCACTGAATCATATGGGACAAGTTTTCACAGGGCAATGACTGACACTGTGGTGATGACACTCTTGGAAAAAAAAATGTGTGAGATATGGATTAACCTTGTTTTTGTAAGGGCAAAGGGCAGGATCACTCCCATATTCTTCTACTGACTTGACTCAGATATCGGATACCTGTTTTTCCTTCCATTTTTAGTAGTCAGGGATCCAAAAGCTACAGTAGTTTTATTCATACAATTAATTAAAGTTTAATCAAATGCATGTCATGGAATTTATTTGTTTTGTGTGTTATGTACTCCTCTCTTTGATTGTTTAAAAAAAAGCACACACACACAAAACATTTTTTCAGAAAATTATTCTCATTATTTTCTGTTTTTTTGAAAATGTAATTTACCTATCATAGCTTTTTTTTTCCCTCTCCTGTGGCTTGGCTTATTTTTTTTCCCAAAAGGTCATGTTGTGCTGTTGAACATAAGTGACATAATTACTTGTAAAAAGTTGTTGATTTTTTGCATTCTTGGTTTGATATTAAGAGTTCGCAGTGTTTGTTTCTGCCTCTGACTCAGCAGACTCAGTCTCAGGGTATGAGTCAGATATTGGTGAGTGGAGCTGATGTCTGTGTACTTCCTGCAGGGACAGCCTGTTTGCCCTTTCCTTTTCAGCCGCTGGCAACTCTCTGCTGTTCATTTAATCAGCACTATGTTTGCCTATGTTTTTTTTCTCCTGTGGGTGGCAGTTCTTGTGTTTTCCTCTGTGTTGCAGAGGGAACAGGCAGCCCTTTCATACAGTTTTTTTTTTATAATAGCAGATTATACTGTATTCACAAAAGTGTTTTCGCTTTGTTTTGTATGTTTGTTATCTATCTATCTGTCTGTCTGTCTGTCTGTCTGTCTGTCTGTCTGTCTGTCTGTCTGTCTGTCTATCTATCTATCTATCTATCTATCTATCTATCTATCTATCTATCTATCTATCTATCTATCTATCTATCTATCTATCTATCTATCTATCTATCTATCTATCTATCTATCTCTCTGCCTGCCTACCTGCCTGCCTTGAAGGTTTAATACAAACAATTCAGTACACTGAATCACACTTTATATTTTATCTTTTAAACAATAGTGTTTTACAAATATTATTTTAATAATTATAATAATATTAATTATTATAATAACACTTTGTGTGTGTGTGTGTGTGTGGGGGGGGGGGGGGGTCGTCTCAAATGCAGTCAAATGAGCAGTGTTGCTATTTTTAGTTAATTACTCCTTTAAAGCATTTGTAAGTGTAGAGTGTATCAATTCCTTGCCATTTTTGTACCCCTGCCCTAACCCTGTTTGTTTATTATAAATTTTGTGTTGACTCAGATTATTGGCTGCAATGTTCTCCTGCTTTACCTCGTGGTCTGGCAGTGAGGGAGCATCTGTGTGTCATTGTATCAAAAATCAAGGTTCTTCTCACTGGAGAGCTTTGATCTCATCCAGCACCCTTTTTGTTAACGTCACAAAGTTTGCTTCTATCTCTCTGTTCTCCTAATCTTTTCGACAAACAACTGGGCCAAACCTGAAGTGTGCCAATCTAGCGTCCTCCACCTTGCATCCATCTGGCTGTTACACAGTTTGATGTTATATGTGGGCCTGTATCATCCTTATCTTCTTTTTTTAAAGAAAGCTTTTAGCCACATTTTAGCACACAAAGCCCTGGCTACTGCTTTTGTAGCCTGCGCCTCTATTTAGAAGAAGGTATTGGGGGAAAAAAAAAAATCAATAATGTGTTTGGGCTCTAAATCTTCCTGGCCAGAAGAGGTGTTTTTTTTTTTTTTTTGGTTGGGGGTGGGGGTGTTTTTGTCATTCATAAGCTTCGCTGACAAATCCCTGACATCATTTGTGGATTGTATCGATAACTTCTTCCTTTTCTGCAAAGGACAAATAGAAATCATTTATCTGCCTTTGCAAGAGGTGAGGGCCGTGGAAACAAAGGCCCCTCTGCCAGGCAGCCATGACATTGGCAGCTGAGGGTATTAGCACAGTGTTCAAGGTCAAAGATCACCAGAGGACAAGCAGGTTGTCCTTGGATTGTCCCTGTGTTTGTAGAGAAGACAGCTGCAGATTCCCATGAGACAGAAGAGGATACAGCTGTTGTTTGATATGCTTTCAGTGCTGCATAAAATAATTCACTCTGAAAAGCATCTCATTTTCACCATGACAAAAGAAAGATTACATGAATATAAGTGAAATTGCAGGAAATACCCAAATCATGATTTGTGTTCACAACACATTGATAGACTTTCTATCTATCTTAATTTTTAATGTCAAGAAATAAAGACACAATTACAAGAAATAAAATTACCTTTTACTTTTTTTTTACTTTTTTTGTGGAAACAGCCCCATAATGTCGTTCTGTGTGATTACTGACATTATCATGCCACACTGGCATGGATATGTAAAAATATTTAAATGTTGTATCGTATCCGATAAACTGTGTTTTTTGTAAAATACAAACATTTCTGAGACATTTTACAGACACCCAATGTAAAATGTATTTGAAGGTTCAACAATACCCTGATACTCATCTCCTTAATGTATTCTGGTCTTGTTTTGTCTCTTGACACTAAAAGCACTATGGAGGTCTAAAATATGCCATGCCACAACTCCTTATTCATGATTTGAGGGGGCTGGGTCTCCCTCTACAGCTCAGAAATGTGGGATAGGGGAAGAGAGGGGGAGGATAGGGGAACATGCGATTCCCAAGATCTGTTTTTACAGTTGTGGGAGTAAGGGGGAAAGTTAAGTCTCTTAAAGGGATAGTTCACCCAAAAAATGTAAATTTTATGGTTATCTGCTTACCCCCAGGGCATTCAAGATATAGGTGACATTGTTCCTTCAGTAGAACACAAACTGAGATTTTAAAGTGAAACCATTGCAGTCTGTTAGTTTTATAATGTAAGTGGATGGGAATCAAGGCTAAAAAAAAAACAAAACTTGATGATACAGTGATGTGTAAAGACACAAAATGATCGGTCTGTGCAAGAAACTGAACAGTATTTATAATGTTTTCTTTTACCTCTGATTCACGCAATGTGCAAACTGTTCGAACTCCCCTATGCATGTCCTCCTGAACATGATCTTAAGCTGACACGTGGGGGGGCTTCTTCTTCTTGCTTTATGGCAGATTGCAGACTTATAAGTGCATTACTGCAACCTATCTCTCAAGTGGACCATTGACACTCTATCTACAATCTCAATTAGGTGTGTCAATGGTCCACTTGAGAGATAGGTTAGAAAGTCACCTATATCTTGGATGCCCTGGGGGTAAGCAGATAAACATCAAAATTTCATTATTAATAGAAAAACGAGCATGAAAATTTCACATACTTACATGTCAACTTCTGCTTTGCATCACCTGCAAATTCATCACAGAGTGTGTTCAAGGTGATTCTGGTTAATTATATAAGGGTGATTAAACATAGATGTGAATACTGTTTATATATATATTTGATATGAAAGTCATTTTTTTATTATTGTTTCATATCGTTTTTTTATATATTAACTGTATATTTTATATAGAATATTATTACATTTATTTTTTAATTACTGTTGCCAAGTTTTTTTATTTTTTTTATTTAAAGTGATACAGTATTACTCTGGTAAGCAAGTTAATCAGAAGATCAAACAGTAACAATTAGAATAGATAGACAGATGGTTGGTAATTACTTAAATCTCAATGACCAGCATCCACCACCATTTTAAGTGCTAGAGACAAGCGTGTTGCCGTATTTAGAGGGGAAGCCAGACAGCGTTAATTGAGACCAGTGTCTGGGGCAAAGGTTTATTTTAGAAAGTCTATTTGAGGGTCCAAATTGACAGATTAATTGGCATTATCCATAGTGGACCAAACAAAGGTCATGTCTCCTCTTTCTAACTGAACCATCCTTGATCAATCGTCAGCCTGTTTACATGCCCTCTTGCATCTCTTGTGTACTTTTTTTTTAATCCCCCACCGAAACATTATGTACAGATATCAGGCATCTTGATAGTTCCTCTGTTGTTCTTTTGAAAATGTCATTAACACAGAGGAAAGCAGCGTCTCGCTCAAAAGCCCCTGGAATATTCTTCAAAACATCTACACCCTCCCCGCTTATGTTGGCCACGTGGTGGAATCCGAATTCAAGTGTTTAATTTTCTGCCATTCCCTCTACGATTTGGTGGTAGCATTCCATGTTAATGCCGCTCAGGATAGAGAGAGAGATATTAAGCTTCCTGCAAGCAGCCGTTGAACCACCACCTGCCCGTTTTGTGTAAAGCCCAAAAACGTACCTGTTGGCAGCTGCTGGTGCCTTCGTGATAACACATACACTAGCATCTCATTAACTCTAAGCACATGCACGAAAAGGCAGAGGCGGAGCTCAGAAAATATCTGCTGCTGCTTTCTAGCTCACAAAGAATGCCAGAAAAGCAGGGATGGAAACAAAACAGAGGAGAGCCAACCTCAAAATGAGGACAAATCTGTTGCTTAATTGATGTCATTAGCAGGGGGAGGCAGGTCTAATTCCTCTCATGTTGTGGATTTGCTGCTAAGTCATTTAATTTACTCATCAGTCAAACAAACTCATGCACCTGGCCTGACTTTTTTATTTTCTATTTTATCCACTTAAGCCGTAAGTTGTTTTTTCATATTCGTTCATATTTTACATGCTCTGTCCTGGCTGCTGATTGCAAATTCATGCCTTGTACATTTTTTAACTCCAATTACATAAATGTACATTTGATGTTTTCATTTTTTCTGTGCCCATTAAACCTCAAAGGGTAATTGACTTTGAGTTGTATCACATAGTGTATTTTTATGCACAATCTGCATGAGAAGTTTTTTTTTTTTTATAAATCAGGTAACACCGCAAATTTCCACAAATTGCAAATTGCACCGTGCAGTTTGAATGGTACATATTTTTTGTTTGTAGGCCAGTTGTGAGGGTAGCAGCACAATATTATAATCTAGTGTACAGCATCATGCTTCATTTTTATAAAAACTTTTAAATTAATTCATGTTAAACCTTGTGAATTAAAAATGCTTAAATCATAATTCTTACAGTCGTTTTAGTATTAATACTAATCATTTGTTACTTTAAAATGTCATCCCTTTATGACTACAGAGTACCTATCTTCTGATGGCTACTTCCAGCAGGATAATGCACCACGTCACAAAGCTCAAATCATCTCAGACTGGTTTCTTTAACATGACAATGAGTTCACTTTACTCAAATGGCCTCAACAGTCACCAGATCTCAATCCAATAGAACAGCTTTGGGATGTGGTGGAACGGGAGATTCACATCATGGATGTGCTGCCGACAAATCTACAGCAACTGCGTGATGCTATCATCTCAATACTGACCAAAATCTCTGAGGAATGTTTCCAGACCCTTGTTGAATCTATGCCATGAAGAATTAAGGCAGTTCTGAAGGCAAAAGGGGGTCCAACCTGGTAATACTTTAATGTTAATACTTGCACAAAGAAACGTTAAAGTAAAAAAAAAAATCCCACACTAAAATCATATTATTGTGTACAGTTTTTGTCTTCTTCTATACTACTGAAAAATTCACTTCCATTTCAAATGCGTTAATTTAAAACATTTTTTTTTAAATGAACGATCGAAGTAGTTTGATCCTAATTTGCATAGACATGAATGACAGAGTACCCACAACACAGTATTTATTTTCTGTACATTTAGTGCCTAGTTTAACTATTGTTGGTGGTTAGTGAATAAAACATCGGCTTTACTTTAAAATACTGCATGCAAAAGTTCTGCAATTGTTTAGTGTATTCACACAGGTCTTTTCAAAGTGTGAGAATGAGAGCGATTGTAAGAACGAGAGAGACTTAAGTAAAACTTGCTGAGTAGAAGCATGGGTCAGAGCCAAAAGGCCGTGTGGATCTGGTGTGACAGGCAGGCACAAAAGGCAAAGTTGTGAGAAGCAAGGACAGAGACAAGGTCAGGGGTGTCCTCTCGACGAGGAAAAGTGCATCAGGAATACAAGCCTATTTCTCCACACTATTGTTGTGTCTATCCTCTTGTGCATCAAACTTCATTTCCACTTCAATTTTTAGCAACCTTCTGCCCGTCTCTCAAGGAGATACGATACAAGCTCTGACACGAATTAGCCCTCAGATCGACTGATACTGCAACGCCCAGGGGACTCTGGGTAAAAAAGCTCGCCTCTACCCTCCCCCCTTCACATCCCACTCTTTTCTGTCTAACCCTTCTCTTTCTGCGCTTCCTCTTCGTCTTGTTTTTCCCTGGTGCCTGCTTGGCAGTCACCTGTCTTGGCGACATCACCCTCGCCTTCAGAGTTGACAGACAGGCGCCGCCGGGTTCTGACGGAGTAATTTGCTCCGAATTTACAAAATGCCTGGCATCAAAGATGGCAGCGGGGTCGTGGGGAAGTGATTGCATTAAGAGCGTAGTTGAGTGGTCTATTTCCACTCATCAACACCACTGACAGTCAGGACCGAATGACATTTGCTATTTTCCTACAAGTTTTTAGCAGGCAGCAAGGGCGCAGACATGGAGACACCTCTGCCATTGAACTGATGGCACTCGAGACGCACTGCACCACAAAACCCTATTCCTAACAAAATGAGCATTATATTGTCTCAAAAAAAAAAACACTCTTATACATTATCAGCCTCTCATAACTGTTCAAAAAACAACTGATGATTATTGTTGGAGGATCAGCTGAATGCAGATCTAGGCCCCGAATCTGGAAGGAACCAAGGGATTTGAAATCAGGTATTGATGGCCTAGAGCAGCCTCATCTTTCGCTGTCCCGTGATGGGACGATTCCTCACCGATATTATTGATTCCTGGCAGGGTGCTCATCTAATACTGGCTGACTATGGTCAGAACAACTGGGCTTTATTGCTGAGCAGAGGCATTCTTTACTCGTAGTGCCACTCCAGGATAATTTCAGAGCCTCTGCATCTTTAGAAGACCCTCTATGTATGCCTCATCACCATTATGCAATACAGATTTTTTTTTGTGTGGCTTTAAATGAACGTTTGGCAGTTTTCAAATGCCTGATTGAGGGTGTATTGATGAATGTGGTCGAAGAAGGAGAATAATGTTTTTGTAAAGAATTAACAGCATTGCAGGCAGTCTATTGTGAGTTTATATATAAAATACTATATATTTATTATAGCTTACATTTAAGTGTTAATAGTATGTTTCTTGAACAGCCTGTAATGAATCCATGTTTCAGATCATTTTTGACTGGTTTTGAGTTAGGTCATCATCACCCTGTCATGCATTTTTCATGGTGCAGGCGTAGAAAAATCGTCTCCTTGACCCCAGACCTCCCTGACCCTCCCTTCTGATGGACACAGGTGTATTTTCCCTAGGATGATATCAGAAACCATACCACAAGTGTAACCATTTATTCCATCTGTTCCTCCTAAATAAACTTTCAAACAAGCTTTCATGACAAGCTTTTCTTTCTTACATTCAAATTCACATTGCAAATCAGCATCCTGTTTGCTGCCATTATTGCAGGGCAAGCTGCTTATATTTAATCGATAAATTAGCATGTCAATTGTTGTACAACAGTGGATTTGGCCTTCCTGTGGTGGTTAATTTTCTCAATCTCTATTTTTCCCCTTCTCTCCTTGCAAGGCACAGGGAAAGAATGACTCCTGCTTAACGATAAAATAATGAATGTCATTTTAAGGCAGGAGTGGGGTGGGGTGTGGGGGACTGGTTTTTAGTGCATTACTTGTGGCGCTGAATTTGCCCCGTGCCAAGGAGTAAATCTGAGTGAAGCCCTGCAATGTGACATCATTTACTCAGAAATCCCTAATTTGTCAGCATTAATATTTCAACCCTACCATTGCCTGTCAGTGAATGCCAGAGATGACTGATCAATCTATAAAACGGCTGCGGCTAATTTATTGAATATTTATGTGCAATGTCATGTGAGAGGCGCGAGTGGAATTTATTTCGCCTGCTTGCCTCTCTGCTTGAGAACTTTTCTAACTAATCACACTTTTTTTTTTAAAGAAGGGGAAAGATGCATAATGATAATGGGATACAGGGACGTGCATTGGCTTTCCTCTCAGCATAGAAAGCTGCTCTCAAACGTATTCGCGTGTCTCTTTCTGTGTCACCATTCCAGTCAATGAATTACAGTGTGGTGCCAGCATATGATTGGGTCGAGATGATTCACAATCCTGCACGGGGTGTTCCGAACGGTTGCAGTCCATTATAGTCGTCTCCTTCTCCATAATTCCATTTTCATTGTCTGCTTTCTGCGGCTCTCCTGACTGACGCCGTCCTGGAGGATAATATGTCTCTGTTGGTACATCGTGTGTTGTTATTTTCCACTGTGTTTTGATAAATGTGTTTGTTTGGTAGTTCTGAACTCTCTGCTGTGAAGTACAGAAGGAAGGTCGGGCTCCAGTCATGGTTTTGTGGCGGACCAATTGGTTTGTCCTATGTTTCAGGGTGAATTAGCGACGACAGGCTCGTTATGGTGGTAGGAATGGGAGTGTTATTTTGCTCAGCATGTGCAGTGTAATCTCTGACTGGCCCAAACTTGACTCTGTCTAGGTGCAGCTTTGTTTTAGGCTTTATAGTACAGTGAACAAATCTAGTCCTTCCTTACAAACCTGTATTAGCCTCTCCGATACCCTCATTATACCCCCGCTAATTACAAATTCTCAAGTCAGTGCCAAGCATTAAAATAAGACAGTGCAGGGAAGCATATGGCATAATATCCTATTAATGAACACTCTAAATTCAAACCCAGGTCAGCTGCTCGTTTCATGAGCGTGTCACCAATCCAAAGGGGGAGAAAAAAGTGACCTTCTTTTAAAATGCACAGACTGATTTGAAGAGATGGAGGCCTCAGGCAAACTCATTGTTTTACTTGTTTAATTTTTTCCAGCAATTATTGATATAACATCGTGTGGCTAGAGCTGAGTTTTTTTTCTGCTTTAAAGGAGCAAAGGTAGCGATCGCTTTCTCATATGATTTCCTGTCGACTAGTTATGTCTCTTTTCTCCCCCCGCCCCTGTTTCCTTCGATCTCTCTTGTTCTCTCTCAAGGGAAACCAAGGCTATTTGCATTGCCTGTCACAACAGTGTGAGAAACAAGTTTCCCCTCTCCGGCGTGCTCTCCTCACATGCAGCTTTTTAATGTGGACTGTCAAACACAAGAGAGATGGATTTCGGTTTCCTATTTAAAAGAGGGATGCAAATAGACACATTTAGCATGCTGGTGTCTCAGCGTGATAGATGCGTCTGTGGCAGCTTGGTTGGAATCAGGTATTTTGAGTTAATCTGCAGCGATGACCCTGTCAGCTGTGATTGGGAATAGCGGAGGGAAGTGTGTAGTTCATTTTAAAAAGAATAAAGGAAAACAACACCTCACCTCTTTTCATCACCATTAACCCATTAATAAAATGTTCATTGCTCTATGAGCCAGGATCACACTCTCAGACTTCAGCCATTCGGATGCTGATTTATATTGACAAGGACACGTTTTGGTCCCGTCTCTGTTCGGCTGTCTCAGGGGAACGTTCCCTCCGGGAGATGTGAGAGACTGCTGGGGCTTAGGGTTGGACCCCAGCCCTGGGCCCTTGTGGAGCAGATTGGGGAATAGTTTGTTTTATAAGACTAAATCCCCCTGAACAGCTGTCCTAAATCAGGACTCAGATCAGGATACCAGAGACAGCTGCAGGTGCATGTCTGGGTTGCATGTGGTCTTTGCAAATATGTGTGTGCATGTGTGCAAACCCAAATCCACATGAATGAAGATTTCTAGTAAGAAGTTGTAGCTATCTGCTAGCACTCCTATATTCATTCTAAACATCTTGTGTCAACTAAAATGTAATAATGAAATTTATGGATAGTTATTTCTAATGCTAAAAACATAAAACAGTCCAAGAGTACACATCAATTAGGCCAAAAAAGTGTGGGTGCTCTCCCACAAAAAATAAGACCAAAATATCAAAGCAGGCACACCACAGCTCCGGAGATAGAGACCTATTTAATAATGTTCTCACCACAGGTGACATTTCGAGCATAAACTCTTTTTATCAAGGTTAGGGTCTTCAACACTCTTCTGTGTCATATGCACCACAAGGATGCACTGTTTTCTTTCAAATTAATGGCTAAATACTTGTAGAAAAAACACACTCTTGTGGCAGACACAGAAGAGTGCATGCAGTCTGATGTGTGGAGAAATGAACTGTTGAATAAAGTTGTTATGGCATTTCTGTTTTCATCTCATACAAAAAGTATTCCCGGCACTTTTTAACATTACGGTTGAACCACTGATGGCAGATGAACTATTTTGTCAATGCTTTTCATAGTTCTCTGGACCTTGACAGTGTATTTTACTTGGCAGTCTATGGGAGAGTCACAAGCCTCACGGTTTTCATCCAAAATATCCTAAATTGTGTTCCGAAGATGAACCAGCTTTTACTGGTTTGGAACGACATGGGACTAATTGATTAATGACAAAATTTGAATTTTGGGGTGGAGTACCATTTTTAAAAAAGAAGGATTTGCTTTATTTTATAGACAGAAAAGAAGAAAGTTATCTGTTCCCTCTCAGTTAGCAGAATAAATCTTTTTGGTTGATGTTTCCGGTGTTTAATGGAGACTTTGTGGTTTCAAGAAATAAGAGGAAAAAAAGAGTGGGAGTATGAGGGATCAAGGCAGCTTAAGAGGAGGAGTGCTGGGCAAATTGATAGAGAACGAGAAAAAAAAAAGGTCAGTTATGTCCTGAAGTAAGCTGGATTCATTGTGTGCAGTATGTGCTATGGAAGACTGATAAAAAAAAAGACCTCAATAAAAATAGCAGTGCCTATGCAATATGCAAATCATTCCATAAAGGACGGGGGCCAGAGTGAGAAGAGTCCACGCAGCATGTGATGTCTTGGCTATCACTCTTTGTGTCCAGGCCTTTTATATATCTTCCCTGCGGATAAAAGCCAGGAGAGGGCACTTGTGGAGGGTCACCTCTGCTGAAGGTGAGGGTAGCTGCATATCACACCCTTCCCTGGACTGACCCATGAAGTTTGCAACAACACATTGACACAAGAGTGCAATTATATAGAGAAATATGAGAATGTTAGCATGTTCCTGTGGTTTTAGTTATGTGTTAATGGAGGCTTTTACATGGTGCCTACTTGAATAATAAACACTTATAGTCATCAGAAGTACAGTGCTCACTCAGCATGAATTCAAACAAAGAACCAACTTACAATACAGTCAGAAATTTGGACACAATTCTTACTTGTACTTGTAATAATAGTAGTAGTAGTCATAGTAGGAGTTTTAATAAACCAATAATAAACAATTAATTACAATTATTAATGTATTTGTTTATTGGATTTTAAACATCTTGGGAAGCAAATTCAGTGAAAAATGAGCAAAAAAGTTTAGACTAAAGTTTAGTTTTAGTGTGTAAAACTCTATGACTGCATGTGCTGGTTACTGTGAAGCCACACTAGTCACATACACTTATATGCATAAATGCATCATTGTTTTATTTTCCTTCTTTCTTTCTTTTTTTAAATTACACCCAAGCTGTATTTTGTAAATTGTAGCCCATAGGGCAGACAGTCGCACACAAGTTCCCATACAGTCACAGTGGCAGGCATTAGAATAGCAGCAGATAATGGCCCATTGTGGAAAACAGGAGAGGTGTGAGATAAAGATTTATAATTTTTTTGTGGGGGTGTGGGGGCAAATGGGATGACACAGAGGCAAAGCAACACAAATTCACTAAGGGTGTGTTGTAATGTGGGCAGACCCTGGCATGCTCACTTGGCACACTGGCCTGCCAAGTTGTAGGATTTACCTCGAAGCCTGAGGGTTTCAACATGAAAAGACTTTATCGGCTAGAGAGGGCCCTGTGGAATGCTCCAGAGAGGCTGGCATGGTTGTGGCAATGGAGAGGAGGAATTGCAGGATGAATGGGTGGGGGGGGGGATAAGAGAGGAAGACAAAGAGAAAGGATGAGTGGTCCAAGAACCACAGCCAAATCGCTGAAACAGAAAGTGAAGGAAAGAATGGGAGGATCAGAACAATGATGTAAAACCATGGTGTGGAACAACTGCCTCTGGCAGTGGCGGCTGCAATGCAGTCACACTTGTGGAGAGGCAGCACACACATACACAAGGTATCACAAAAGGAATAAGCCCACTGTGTCCTAGATGAATGCATTATTATTTCACCCCGTGTTTGTGAACGTCTTTCACTTACAGCTTCAAATTTGTCCCTTAATTTTAAACCCACGGCTGAGTGCGTGAATGCGGCGTGGGTGAGGTGTACACAGAGAAGGGCGTGCGGATGATCCTGGCCGCCTCATCAGCGTGGGGCTGCAGGTGTACGTCTGCTCGCTGGAGAAGAGCTCATCTGCTGTACCAGGAGCACATGGTCAAGTGGTCAGCAAATTGAAAACGGAAAATTGCTGCCACTTGTTCTGGCCATTGAAATGTGTGTGTCAGTAGAAGTGGCTGGGTCACAATAGATGGGCCGGTTTTTTTTTTTTTTTTTTTTGGTTATTGAGAAATTTTCCCCCTTTATGTTACCAGCTTTCAAAACAGGTATAAACAAATATATTATGAAATCTGCTTCGTAACAACTGAAATATCTTAAAGATTTGAGTGAATAAAAAAAAAAACTATGCAGTTTAAATTGTATCTTAATCCAGTTTTCTGTTATACAAGATAAATATGTCAGCTATTTACTGACCTTTCCTAATAGCCAAAAAAAACATTCATTTATGTCATGACATCCACGGAAAGACTTTCCTCATTATATTCAGATAATTTAAACCCAGTTTAAATCATACATTTTTTTGTGGATACTTTTTCTGAATACTTTGATGAATACAATATAATATATATATTTGAAATATTTAAATATAAAAAAAAATTAACATTAGTGTTTTTCTGTGATTTTCGGTCAATTTAATGCATCCTACATTCATTTTAAATCTTACTCCAAACTTCTAAACAGTAATGTATCGCTGGTTAAAAAAAAACAAAATCAAAAAAACATTAAAAAATAAAGAAAAATAAAGCAGCATAGAACCATAAAGCAAATAGAAAACAGTTATTTATATAATAATATAGTATTTTTTCTGTGTTATTGATGGAATAAATACAGCCTTGGTGAGCATTGAAGAATTCTTTCAAAATCATTTAAAATCTTAATTATTCTAAAAAAAAAAATTCTCACTTGCGCTCTGTCTTTTTCTTTTTCTTTCTCGTTCTCTTTCTCTCTTTGTGGGTGTGTGTGTGTGTGTGTGTGTCTGAGAGTAATATATAATGTGGCATATATTACTGATCATTGGTCAACACTATTAATCATTACCATGCTTTTTAAATTCTGCATAGACAAATACAAAATCAGATACTTTATAAAGCACCGCATTTGAAAAAAAAGAAAGAAAAAAATATATACTTCAGTCTGAACTGCAGTGGTAATAGTGTGTGAAGCATATAGCACACTCATTTAACCTCCATACCTTTAATCACCAACATTTTCCAATTCATTTCCTTACCCTCTCACCCAAGCCACGCACAGCATGATAAACACTGAATATTTACTTAGACATGCAGCTAAAGCATATTAATATCACTTCCATCGGGAAAGGATGGAGATGTTCATATTCATGGTTTGTGCTACAATTTATGCATTTATGCATAGGCAAAAATGTTAGGCGTAATTCAAGCCATTTGAATTACAAATTATTTTGTCTGGATTTATGTCAACATTGATTTAATCCTTCAAATGTGGCAGCTCATAAGACTAAATTGTTATTATTGATGATAATAACAATAAAGAATTATGTAATTATGAAATGTATGTAATATTATTGCTATAATAATTAAAATAAAAAAAAATATTATTTTATATGATTTTATTCTCATAAACTTTGTGTCTGTTTAATAAAATACTGTAAGGTTTTGAGAAGATGGGCGTGAATAGATAAGAAGTAAGAGGCATATGGAGAGTCAGGTCTTATGTCAGCATTTTGTTACAGTAACGGAAGGTGCCCCTCTCCACGGGGTGGCAATACAGTGATCCGTCTCTGACACTCCTGCTGTGAAACACACACCTCTCTCTATACCCCTTGACCAAATGTAGGACACAACAACACCATCTCTGAACCGAGGGCACTGATACTGCTGTTTGTTTCCATAATGCTATGATTGAAAATTGACATAAAACTTACAAAAATTGAATGTTGCGGTTTTGTTTCATTTATTATTATTTTTTTTTTTGTAGAATTTTTTTGAAGTTTAATGATTTTGAAAGATTTTTTAAAAAATTAAGAAAACATTTAAGATTCTGCACTATTTTTTGGTCACTAATGATATGTAATTAAAGCTAGGGTAGGCAATGTTTTGCACAAACATTTTTTGTTTTATTGGTTGAAAGTCTTTTCACAGACAGAGCTATTAATAATTAAAGTTAATTATTTATCTTTAATTATTATCTTCTGTGAAAGTCTCTTGACCATAAAATGTTCATCCAATCATTG
The DNA here is from genome assembly GCF_023724105.1 of Carassius gibelio. Taxonomy (NCBI): domain Eukaryota; kingdom Metazoa; phylum Chordata; class Actinopteri; order Cypriniformes; family Cyprinidae; genus Carassius; species Carassius gibelio. The sequence goes on from NC_068410.1 coordinate 11,027,537, forward strand.
CATTTGGTCTGAATGCTAACAGGATGTCCTACCTTAGGGTGGCCATATGTGCCGTTCATACGGGACACGTCCCGGCCAGGATTTTAATATTGCCTAAAACATCGAGAGCAGTTTGACCAATAACATGCAATACAATTTTTGTAGTTCTGCTAGACAAAGTTAACTGCATACTGTTGATCCTGTGAACTTTTGTTTCACAATATTCTCAATTCTGGAAAAAAATAATTCTCAGAATCTGTCAGAATTTTAAGATATGTATGAGAAAAAAAAAGTCTAAACTGTGAGGTGTTAAAGGGATCTTTAGCACATAAAATGTGAAAAATGAAGATTAAAAATGTGACTTAAAAAACAACGCCTAGAAATCCACCAGAAAAGGTATCTCTTGACTTCCTTCACTGTTTCAGTTTCATTTTAATTGAACAAGACTTTTCATTTTCATATCAGATAGTGTTCCATTTTTCTGTTTGTATTGCAGGTATTATAATTCTTCACAAATCTCAGAAATAGTCAAATCGACCAAATCGTCTGTTTTAATACAGACCATGAAGAAGAACTTCGAACAATATTATGTCTCACCCTGCTGTCCCTGTTTTCCTTCTTGCTGTCTTTGTCTTTAAGCACCTGCCATAAATAAGAATGAATTAAAAATGAGTACCATGCAGAATGAGACCCATTGATCTCACCGTACGGAGCCTGCACTTGCCTGTTTCCTTGATTGTCACACTTAGTGTGAATTATGTGGAACATGTGTTGAATTTATAAGATAACGGGCTGGAACCAGATTGCTCTCAATGCCATTATAAGTGAGTGTGATAGCCAGTTTGACTGACGGAATGAATGTTGCCCCCCTTCCATTCCTGTCTTGTGCTTTTGGCGGGATTGTGAGAATGACATTATAGGAAATTTTAACATAAAGAGTTCATGCATACATTTTGTAAACATTTTATACATACAAGAATAAATATATATATATATATATATATATATATATATATATATATATATATATATATATATATATATATATATATATATATATATATATAAACACACACACGCACACACACACACACACAGTGGTGGTCAGAATTGTAAGACCACCGGACAGATTTTAAAATATTGACCTTTTTTGCCTCCAAAACATGATTTAATTTCATAATGTTCATGAAACATGCAGATGATTGCTCTGAGCACAACAAATATCAGATGAAGTGAGTTTTACTTTTTTTTTTAATCCACTTTCAATTTTAATATTTGGTATGTCCACCTTTTGCAGCAATTACAGTAGCACATCTCACTGGCATAGTGTCAATATGTATCCTGAGAACTTCAACACTAATGTTATCCCATGCCTTGTACAACTCAAGCCTAAGGCTTTCCTTTGAATGTACGGTAGATCTGACCAGTTTATTTTCCAACTAGCCCCAAATTTGCTAGATGGTGTTGAGGTCTGGACTTCGAGGGGACCAATCCATCATCAGTGTTCCAGCAGATTCATTCCATCGCAGGTAGTTCTGGCAATAGTTCTTTTTATGAGTATTGTAATGGCCAGTTTGCCAAAATCAACTGAAAGTTCTTAAATATGCTAATAATGTGTGTGTGTATATATATATATATATATATATATATATATATATATATATATATATATATATATATATATATATATATATATATATATATACACACACATTAGTGGACTATAAAAAGTAGAAAAAGCTGATTTGTATATCGAGCAGTTTGCCTCATAGGGACCACCATATTGTTATCACATAACCATCTGAATGCATTTTATTTCAGTAATTCACTTGAATGGACCTTTTTGCATAGGAAATGAGTTATTAATGGATGACTCTGAATAGCACATTTCTACCAGGCCTGAAGAATATTGCTTTTGCATAATGCTGGATCCACACCACTAGGTGTCAGTGTACTGATCTGACAGTGAATAAACATATAAACAAAATACTGAGTGCACTAACTTTTGCCATTTCTTTGTGAACCATTTTAATCCCTTAATGAATCTGTTTGCTTCATGAGTACTGCAAAGTAAGTTCCCATAATATAGGTTTTTTTAGAATTGTCGATCTTTGTGGAGACATTTGATGTGTCAACAAAAATACCTGTTCACACATTTGCATAAATTGCTTAAAAAGGACTCTATTTCAGGCAGTACTGGTGGGCGTTTGGGAACAACATCTCTAAATGAAGCACGCAGCTAAGGCGTGGAAAATGAGCAATGAATCTCCAGTGAGAAGCGAATGAGCTGTGTGTTTATGGTGTAAGTTCATTGTGTTCTTCTCATTTATAGCATCTAAATATCTGAGAGAGAAAAACGGGATCTTCTCGGTCAAAGCTGATACGTGTTTGTAAGTTCACACTTCATTTGCATTTTACACATGACTGGCAGCGTTTTGTACGTGTTTGTGTTAGAAAGTTGCTTTGTGATACGAGAGCTTCAGCACACAGCCCTTTTGTCTAGTTTGAAGGTGGAATCATACATTTGTATTTGAATGTCTCCACGCCCTCTTTGCCTCCCCACCCGCTACTCCCCAAAAACACTATTACTGACTCAATCTTCCTATGGGAAAACAAACTTTATAAAATTCTCCATAACCCACCAAGCGGAACCTATTTTCCTCCCGATGCAATTAACTGCACCAACATTTACAATAATATGATTACAGCCACTTTAGAAAAAGTCAGAGAGGGTGGGAGAACGAATATTAGGTATCAGCAAGGGGTTGATCGTGATGGTCGTATTTTCAGGAGACTTGCATTTTCTTTGAGCAAATAAAGAGCCACTAAATTCTCCTTAGGCAGTAAAACCCAATGCAGTGGAACCACGATAACAAACACACCAGCCACTTTTCCTCTCTCACCAGTTTTTTCTTTTTTTTTCGTTGCTCTCGATCCAGGTTCTTCACTCTTCCTACCTCCCTCAATTAATTAAGCCTTTCACGGGCATGTAATTAGGAACATTACCAAGTCATAAAATTGCCACCAGCCTCTAAATTATGTGCAAGCCCACAGCAATTTGTTAGTAATTCCTTTCTTGAAGACATTGACACCGTGGGGTCCAAAACGTCTTTAGGTGTGCTCCTCAAGTATAGGTATATTATTAACTTAAAAAGGCAATGGCAATGTCAAGATCCTTATTCTGTATTATAGATAAGGAAAAGGCTCCAGCGGGTTAACGTTATTTTGGGTTTGTTTTAGTTGGCTTATCTAAGAAGTATATGGATCCAAGGAAAAATGTCATTACATTATCTCTAAATGGCATTTTAAGACGTTTTTAGCAGTCATCAAGTTCATCACAGTAGTGAAGATGGGGATTTGAACAAAATCTAAAGTAATTTTTTATCTGTACAGTGACTCTTCCAATTTCATGTCTCTGGTAAACAAACCTTTCCAATGAGGCTTGAGAACCGGAGGACAATGAGCAGCCCCATTGTGCCTGTGCTCATAAAGGATTACTGAGAAAAAAAAGTGACAAATCCAAGACTCATTCTTCGTCTGATGATCCCGCTTCCACCACATTGGACATAGACACTGAGGCAAGTGGGGGTCGAGTCGGGAGAAAAGGAACACTATTGAGTTTGTGTGAGCTGCACATGGCATGAAAAGGTTAAAGGCATCAGTAGAGTAAAGTGCTGTGGTGATTGTAACACAAGAACCTAATCATAGGCTCTATCAGCTGAGCCATCCCTGACCCTGTCATAACCATATTCCATTGTTTCTGTTTATGGGCCAGCAGTTGGAAGCAAGCGTAGAAAGAAACCCAAAGGCTGGCAATATTGATTCCTGTCCCCTCATATTGAAACCAGATATTGATTTTCTTTCTTTTTTTAAATAGGAAAAAGTGCATTGTTCAAATGAAAGAGATTTCTTTTGGGATTTGGCAGGAGAGGAGCTGAAATGAGCATCCTTTGGAACATAGTCTCTTGCGGATTTGGTACAGGAGCTGGTAATTGAATCCAGCAAATGGGCTCGTGGATTTGGTGTGAGAGTTTTTGGCCGGAGAAAGGGAAATACGCTTGCCTCTGACAAAGAGGATTTATTCTCGTTCCTTCCATCATATTTAGCCTTAATAGCTCTGATTTTTTTTTGTTCACTCAGTACTGTATTACTCAAGAATGATGAAGTAAATGATAGGACTCTGTAATGGTTATGACATCACAGTGTGTGTTACTCCGATCATGGTGGCTGCCTCCCATCACTGTCTCTTGATTAGCCCGCCGACGTTCGCCAGCATCTATTTCACATTCAGGGGGCGTTTGCGTGTCTCCCACTCAATTTGCAATTAAGACAAAATTTAGACCACTGAAGCCTGAAGGCAGGTGGGTGTCCTCAAAGCATGTTGCTTAGCAACTGTCATATAGCAGGGTCCGGCACCTGTGCAGCAGGGGGCAGCGTGGAGAAGAAGCGGGGGACGGGGTAAAGCCTCCAGCATGGATGTGTCTGAGAGGCTGAGATATAGGAGTCGGACTTAGGGTGCACAGGGGTGGGGGTGGAAGCTTATCTTAGCCAGCCATGGTTCAGTGGTAGCAGACAGACAGAGCCCACGGCTGGAGCCTCGCCCCTCCTCTAGGCGGCTCGGGTTGGGGCCAAAGGGGACTATAGCCTGAGCCCCGACACGGGTCCGACACTGTTATTCCCCCGATCTCCTGGGAGCTGTATCAGTGTGAATGTGCAGTGTGCAGGGAAGGGGACAAGGGGCACTGATGCTATCGCTCTCTCTGAATCCAAATGTTGAGTCCTGGGGGACGGCCTGGTCGGGAGCTGATCAAACCCTCACAGGTCTCCGAAGAGAAATATTATGATTTGCTGACATTGGCCCTCATTGCCATGGGGCTTTTTGACTGATCGACTTGGAAAATCAGTTAAATTCACTAAAGTTACCACATATCAGCTATTAGGTTTCTAGAGTCCTTACAGAGTACTATAATTTTTTTTTTTTTTTTTTTTTTTTTTTTTTTTTTTTTTTTTAGTACTGTGTACAGTTTTGGAAATGTTACTTACAAAGGTAATATACTTTTTTCTTTGTTCTCTTATTTTGGTTCAGTGGGTGAGTGAACAGGTGCATATCCCTGCATTATGTTTGGCATCCAATGACTTACAGATAGCCTATAGCATGAAAAATTGTTTCCTGACTTTCATAAGCATATTTATATAATATATATAATATAATAATTATTATTAATAATAATAATTATTTTAAATGTTATTATAATTTTAATGTTAATATTATTTCAGAAATATTTGTATAATTATTACATATATTACGATTGCCTTTGAATGAATTTTACTGTTTAATATTTTTATAAGCAATTTTGGGCTACAATCTGTACATTTACGTACTGGTCAAAGATTTTGAATTAAAACGTATCCTATAATCATCAAGGCTGAATTTGTTTGATAATAATAATAAAAAAGTAAATAAAAAAAGACAAATATATGTTTTAAATATTAATATTGTTGAATATTCTTAAACATTTAAACAACTTTTTTTTTTTATTTGTATATATTTTACAATGTAATTTATTCCTGTGATGGCAAAGCTGAATTTTCAGCATCCATTCGGATGCTGAAATCATTTTTTTTTTTTTCAGAAATCATTTTATGCAAATTAGGTACTGAAAAAGTACTGGTAAAAGTGCACACACCCATAATTCTTACACATACTATACCAACCCCAGTATACCCATTTCACTCAATATTAGGAAGTTAGATACTGTTAATTGTATTTGTAAGTAAATAAATATAATGCATTTTATTAGAAAAAGTAATATGGTGTGAACATGTTACCCCAAACACTATTTATGAAGCACATTCTATAAAGTATTACATTTATGTATAAACTTGTAGCTGTTATTCATCCAATCCACTCCTTTATGAGTATGGTTTAGTTGTTGTTTATACTGTTGTCCTGTGGCGTTGTCTGGGACAACTGTAATTGGCACAGAAGATGAGTGCTGTGTTCCTCATGCCACGCTGTCCTGACAGGAAGGTTGACTCCAGGCCACTGGCCTTCATTTCCTTCATGTCTCTCTGCTTCGCTCCACTACCTGCCCACATTTCCGCTGTGGCCCAGGAGCGACACCTAGACAAAGAGGTAAAGAAAGAGACAATGAAAACTAAGATGGGCCATGGGTCTTGTAAAAGTCATTGTATAATGTAGATTACTCGAATGTGAACCTGGGTGAGTAAAGTCTAAGATGTTGATCGAGCACTTGTGATCATGATGCTCTGCATGTTACATGTAACAGCACAGTCAATGACAGGCAATTTCAAAACCCCTCCAGGTGGCATAGATCCTAATTTATACCTCATGCCTTTGCAGAGTCATTAGGTCACACTCCAGACAAGCTTTCCAGAATCTGCTTTTTATTGTAGCCCCTCAAAAACGGCACTGTTTGGAATAGTTTGCAAGCTGTTGTAACACAAACTGTTGTCGCCCGGCACACATCAGTCGATGTATTTGCATGTGCTTGGATGCTGAGAACAGCAAATTGACTGAGCAAATAGCCATATTACCACACAGTGGGGGGAGTCATGTTGTATTCCGCAAACAATGGAGAGCGCTCGCAATGGTCCTCATGTGGAGAGGCACATGCATTATGAACACTTGGAAATGTGAAAAGCAGAGATCCAGTAATAATATGCACTCATGACACAAATTGAAGAACAAATATCAATGGAGGACTCCGCTGCTGTCGAGTGGCTGTGCGAAGAACCATTATGAGGGAGTGGAACTGGTCAAGTAAAGACAGATATTTTAAATGAGGCTTGTGCCATGACGGTTCGGTGGGAGGGAAACACAGTGGAGTGCTGAGTAGTTCTGTGGACGTTGTGAGTAGGAGGGTTGGGCAAAATATATAAATCAATTGTAATTCAAATAGGCCACACCCCACATGAGGTTGAATCGGAATGACAGGAAGTAGAATCTATCGGTCTACAGTGCCATTGTGTTATGGGTAACCCGAGATTGAATCCCGGGTGTTCTGTCGATTTGTGCTACCCTGTCAGATTTTGCTACCTCCTATTAAAACAGTGGGTGGTACAATTTGACAACGAAAAATGCTACCTGTAAAATTATGGTTTATTAACGTCTACACCTACCACAACCCTAAACCTACCCTTACAGTAATGCAAATACAGTAATGCTGTGTTATAATCACAGTTGTAGCTAGAAGGGATACAGTTACAGTTACAATAACAATAACAATAAATATTTTTTCCTACCTATTTGATTGTGTTTTATTAAAGTCTACACCTACCCAACCCTAAGCCTACCCTTACAGTAATGCAGATACCGTATTTTTCGGACTATAAGTCGCACCTAAGTATAAGTCGCATCAGTCCAAAACTATGTCATGACGAGGAAAAAAACATATATAAGTCGCACTGGACTATAAGTCGCATTCATTTAGAACCAAGAGAAAGCATTACCGTCTACAGCCATGAGAGGGCGCTCTATGCTGCTCAGTGGTAGACTACAGGAGCACTGAACAGCATAGAGCGCCCTCTCGCGGCTGTAGACGGTAATCTTTTCTATAGTTTCATTTCTCTTGGTTCATGTCAAAGTAATTTTGATAAGTCGCACCTGACTATAAGTCGCAGGACCAGCCAAACTATGAAAAAAAGTGAGACTTATAGTCCGGAAAATACGGTACATTAAATGTTGTTTAGCATGAGAAAAAAAAGATGCAATATTGATGTGCACATGCTCAGTAAACCCTTGTAGGACAATTTGACGGGTAGGATAAAATGTCAGGACAACGGCTCGTGGACCTTTGCTTCCTGTCATTTCACTATCCTATCTAAATAAAGGCTACCATTGGAAATTAGCTGGGGACAATTTTCAGGTTCTGCATAATATCATTAGGCCTGCTTCACCTGTGCAGCAGCAGTACATCTTAAATACTCACAGCACCATATCGCCATATGCATTAGCAGTGGCAAGTTCCTATACTTGCTTGCAGTAGCAGCAATAATCTACAGCTGCAGCAATAACCAACAGCAGCAGCAATTCAGGAGCAGTGTAGCAGATCTTTTCCAACCAAATACATTAACATTGTCATATCAATCACCATGCTAAAATATTCTGAATATTCTGAAAGTTGTCATTATTGAAATATATATATAGAGAGAGAGAGAGAGAGAGAGAGGGAGAGAGAGAGAGAGAGAGAGAGAGTGTAAATATATAGGGGGAGTGTATGTGCATTATTTAGATTTATTCATTGAGCTAACAAATCAAGTCACAAATTGTTATTATCTACAGTATCCATCTGCCTATCCTTCTGTCTATTATTTATATCTATTTAGAATTATACAATATAATTATTACATTTTACGACCAGTTAATACAGAAAACCAACCAAATCCAATGGGATTACATACTTTTTCCAGGTACCCTGAATGGATTTAATTCACCTTTCATTAGTTTTCTGCATTACTGGTCATAAAATGTTATACAATAGATAGATAGATAGATAGATAGATAGATAGATAGATAGATAGATAGATAGATAGATAGATAGATAGATAGATAGATAGATAGATAGATAGATAGATATTTCTATCTTTTAAGAGACATTCTCAGTTTATTTCTGAATGGCGCTCAACCCTGGTGAGTAGGTTTACTGGTCCAGCAAGGCAGAGCATGCATGGCTGATATCTGTGAGTAATGCTGATTAAAGAACAATGACTTCTTTTGATCGGTTTGATCAGTACACATCATTCACAAGATAGCACATTTTAAAGGTTTGGGGACAGGCTCCAGTAAGCACCACCCATCCCTCTTATGCTCAGCTCTCCGTGTCTTAATGCACAGTGGCCGATATGCCCTGGTGTGGATGTCAATGCCATTGAAAGTCATAGTGGGAGAAGTCACTGTTGATTATGATATAATTCTGCTTGCCACAGTTTTATAAAGCCACCCCAGCAATGCCCTTCTAGCCGCAGGGGCCGAGCTGGGCCACGCAATGTGTATTAGAAAGTCCTCAATTTCACACATGCTTACTCTTGAGTGAGTTTCGCATAAAGGGATTAGGAGGGAGGAAGTGCAAGGGAAATGGGATGTTAGACACCCTGCTTAATGGACTGACGGGGCCCGGGCCAGTGTCCTTTCTATTTCCACCTCCCGCACCCCCTTCCGCATCTCTGCTCTAGTGCACTGACACTCTAATCCACGCTGCTCACTCTCCATGTACATCCTGGGAAGAGGGAGGAGGGAAGACAAGGGCGGAGGGGCAAAGATATTTGTTAAACTCTCCAAACACTGCCAGTGCCACATGGTTTATCCCTTTTTTAAGCCTCTGTGAATTTGAACAACCCAAGAACCTTCCCTTCCCCCCATCACTTGGCTTATATATACATTTTGAAACTTGTTTTATTGCTGGTTATTGCTCTTGGATGTAGGCGGTGTCCATCCAGATCAATGGAGGACCCCTATCTCTTAAAAATAAACAAACTAACAAGTGAAAGAACTTTGGTGGCCACGTAAGGCTACGCTCGGATGACTGTTCATTCAGACGCCTGACGAGGGCTTTGATGAATGTGTTTTCCCCTGATAAAGAGGGCCAGTTCTGGGAACTTCATAGTCGGGAGGCCGCCTCAGCCGTGCTCATAGACTTCTCCCGTGCGGTGAGCTGTGGAATGTGTCCTGAGAAAGGATGCGGATGAGGAACTCTGAGGGATAAATGTGAGTGTGAGAAGACCCGCTCAGAGTTACGGGGGCATCAACAGCGTGTCCTCCCGCTCCCCTCACCCCTCCCTGAATCTTTCTCATTGCTTGTCTCTCTTCCTCTCTCTTCACCTTTTTCTCATCTTCCTTCTCTGTCACTTCCATCTTCCTTTCCTCCTCTTCTTCCACTTTTCTCTGCTCTGATGTGGAGGGAAGTTAATCATGGCAAGGGGTCTTGACAAATTGTCTCCTCAGCCCAGTGGAGATTGAGCCACCTGTGTCCCTTTGTTTAAACCCACTGACATGAAAACACACAAACACACACAAGCATACCCAAAAGTTTCGCAAAACAGTTTGACTTGCAAGACTGGTAATTATTGATTTTAATAATTCAGTAATGCTTACTTTTAAATATTTACAGGCTTTTGGAAACACTATACAAAATGGTTCAGTTCTTTTAACTTTAGTTAATGAATTAATTATTGTGAAGAACGTTTTTACAGCACTTTTTTATCTAGATCGTTATTTGTGTATTTAAATCCATTCGTTAAACATAAATATACTATTGTTTATTGTTAATTCCTGTTTGCTCAAAATGCATTAAATAAATTAAAAAAGTCATATTCTTAATTATGTTTACCAGAAGAATTTTACATGAATAAACAATGTTTAAATTAGATTTTTTTTATTAAGTTTTGTTTTTTAATGTTTTAGCTTAACAATGTAATGTTTTATCTTATAGTATTATAGAAAGTTACAAGTAATGAATCGCCATATGATCTGTAAAAGATGTTGTTTTTTTCACTCAGTGGGTTTTTCATGTAGATTTTATTGTATTTAATTATTATTTTTGCCCAATTAAAATAATCCTAAATAGACTTAATATGCAGTATTGTTTCTCATGTACATTTAGTTGATTTAAGGATTTTTTGATATTTATTTTTCACTGAAAATCGTGCTTAAAAAGACAAATTTTACAAGTTTGTTTTTGTAGTGAAATGTAAAATTATACCGTAAACATGTTAAACATGTATTGATATATGTCAAAAGAAGCATTAATCAGACTTAATACATTCTGATAAACTTAATGTTATTTCCTGTTAGCTATTGCTTTAATTAATGTTACCATGTTAGTTAATGGAGGAAAAGGGAAGGGGCAAAACTATAGTTTGTACTTGTAAATTACTGGGGGTCTTTTATAATGACTTGGCACATTTAGCTACAGTGCCCCTTATTATATTACAAGATTATTAAACAGTTAAAGTTCCATGGCATTTATATTAAACTTGTATCATAACCCCATTGCGATAGCCTGCATTAGATTCAGATGCCAAACAATCATCTATATTTAATTAAGGTCTTAATAATTGTCATCAAGCACTAGTTAACTTTTAATAAGACATGTCCTTAGAAAGATAATTCACTTGTAATTATCTTTTCCTGTTAAATCATACTGTAAGGGACCGAACAGTTATTTTTAAACAAATTGCACAATTTTTCATAAACTGTTTCACAATTTGGTAATTAATGTATCTTCTAATCAGATAAGTGTACACTTAATATAAAAATAATCTGTTAGCTTTATAAATGCCAATTAACACCAGGAGCAGCTGGGCCTTTAAAAGTTTATTGTTGATGCCTGGAATGTGATTGGTCTCTTCCTGAAGAGCCTTGAATTTCACGGGGAACATTCCTGAACGGTGGTGGCTCAGCATGTGCCTGTTTATAACGCGATATCTCCTGATATAAGAGATGGCACTGATAAGATAAGCCAGCTCTTTAATGTGATTTTTCATGCAGTAACGCCCTGTATTCAATTTAGATCTCCAGATTATGAGCTTATTTATTTATTTTTTAAAGAGGTTGATAATGCACATGCACAACTATTTTACATTACATCCCTTTGTATTCTATAACTATGTGACATGTTTTATAGGATGCACAGTGATCTGACATTGTGAATTGTGTTTGATTAAATGTGAGCATTAAGAAGAGGAATTTGTCACAGATTTGGTCTCAAAATAATGCGATCGATTGGATAATGTACTCTCTAGGTCAGAAGGGTTTGTATTGGCGCTAGTGAGAGCTCTGTTGTCAATGGCCAGTCCATTTCTATAGACCAGACCTGGCTGATGACGGCCCACCATGAAACACTCATCTATGAGTGTATTATGTGCACATTACTCAAATGGCTCACTGTTGAAATGCTGTGGCTACGTTCTTGATGCATTCTTATGTATTTACAAGAATAAACACAGTTTAGATGTCATGGTTTAGATTTTAGCATTATATAGAAAGTTACAAGTAATGTACTTTCTCTCATTTTGCGAAAATAATTAGATCAGTAAAATATGTATTTTTTCACTTTTTAAAAAGGTTTGTTTATAGTATAAAATCTGTCATTGCTAAATAAGTACATTTATCCAAAGTTTTCTGATTTTGAAGTAACTGAACACGTTACAAATGACATTTTGCTTTACACTATAGAGCAATGCATTTTAAAAGGCTTTGTTAATAGGCCAGGCTTATAGTAGGTTTAGGTGTTGTTGTAGAATATTTTTTATTTATTTATTTTTGCAGCATGTTTGTTGCAGTATGTCTGCCAGCCCTTCCTGCACATGGTATAGCTGGAGTAATGAAGAATTCCGGCTGCCAAGCAGAGCCGCACCGCTTGGACAGTGGGCATTTTTCATCCTGTAATGTGTGCATGGGTCATTAATTGCGGCTTGCCATGGGTCCAACGGGCTTGTCATTTGGGTATACCACATCTATACATCTGCTCTCACCCTACCCCATCACAACACACCTCCCCTGGGTCTGTTTGTGCTCCACTGTGGCCTACATCACCATCCATGTGGGTACATTATGCCCCCCCCCCCCAAAAAATAAAATAAAACAGGAATGGCCTTACTTTAATGGTCGCCTTGTTCTGATTGGACAAAAATAAACCTGTAATTAAATATGCGAAGCGTTTTAAAAAGTTGAGCATTGTGCTACTGAAGAAAACTCTATGGATTTGATTAACTAATAAAATGCATTACTTTAAATGCAGTATTAATTCTTTGGATAATATATATATTTTTAACAAAAACACAAACGGAGATGTTTTGAAGAATGTTTTTCTTTTAGGGGCCAATATACAGGATTTGTTTTTAATCGGCCTATAACATCATATACTTAATTATTTAATCAGAACCAAATTGTTCTGGAACAGTAAAGGTTTTTGTCAGGGAAAGAACAAAGTAGAGACAAATTTAAATATTTTAATAATAATATATATTTGAATACATGAACAAACAATGAGCAGTATATTTTTTCACCATTTTTTTACCTTTGTTCATTAAAATGCTTTATCGCAATGCTTTAATTTATGTTAAGTTTGATTTAAAATATGTATTTGTAAATGTTGAGATTCGCTTAAATGCTGTAGAAGTATTGTTCATCGTTAGTTAATTGTTCATGTTAACTTATGTAGTTAACTAATATTATACATCAAAGTTTTTTATTTATTTTTTTACGTACAGTACTTCAAAATATCTTATTTTGAGTATCACAGTCACAGAAGGATGAAACCTGTACAGGTTTTGAATGATGTGAAAGTGAATAAGTGATGACTGAATTCTCTTTAATACTAGATCTGTCTGATTTTGTATATGTGTCATTTTATGCTTTAAAGTCACTTCAGAGTTCCAGTATTTTATATATTTGCACATGGGTTTAGAGTGTTTCATCAGTATATGCTTGTGAAGAATGGCCCACGGCTGCCCTGAGGCTCATGTTGCTTGCCTGAGGTGGGCTGCTCTCCCACCTTTATCAGTGTGCTGTATTGATTGGGGTGCATATGTGTGTGTGTGTGCGTGTGGATGTAGGTGGGAGACGCTGAAAAGAGTGGCTGCTCTCCTCTATCTTGGCTCTGAATGAGGCCCCACAGCGGGAGGGGAGGAGTCTCTATTGGTGTGATGTGTTTTGTCAGAAGCATCTGTTTGGTCACAGGACGTGGCATAATCCTCGACCTTGAGCGCACCAGCCGAGACTGAGCACAGTGCTCAGCTGTGGCCCTGCGTGGGCCCATTAACACCTCTCACACACAGGCTCGGGGCCCGCGCTGACATCAGAGCCCACACACCTCTCTCCACAGCGCCACAGGCCTCTTCACTTTTTAGACCACAGTTTGGCAGTGCTGTTCCTGTCTGCTTCAGCTTCATTTTGTACTCAGTTTTTCTGATTGTTTGAGGGAAACTAAATTCAGCATTTGTAAAATACATATGCTGTGCAGACGATTTAGGAAGTCGGGAATTTCGGGACATTAGATCTCACTTTCATCGAGAAGCATCCAGAGAAGAAGTTTAGAACAGCCTATTTGTGAACTACAGTATATACAGTAAATATAAATGGAACTGATATCCTCACTTTTAGTTATATTTTAATTCTTATGAAAAACGTTTGGAAACATCTTGGGACCAATTCTCACTATTAACTAGTTGTTTGTTAGCATGCCTATTATTAACATATTGTCTGTTTATTAATTCTTATAAGCACATATTCTGCATGACCACATTCTACATCCCTAATCCTACCCAATACCTATACTTAAAAACTGCCTTACTAACTATTAATAAGCAACAAATTTTTTTTTTTTTTTTTGGTTTTGTCTTTTGAGGCAAAAGTCATTGTTTGTTAATGGTGAAAATTAGACCTTAAAATAAGTGTGAGCAAACATTTTTTTAGTATTATTATTTTTCAATATTTGAAAGTTTTTGTTTACATTAATATATGTGTGTTTGCTCGCTATGTATATTTATTATGTATAAATAAAAACACACACATGTATATATTTCAGAAAAAATATTTTTTGTTTTTATATTAAATAGATTTATATATAATATAAATTATATCAATTTAAATATGTACGTCAATATTTTCACAATATTTACTGTATATGTGTGTATTTATATATTTATACTAAATACACAGTAAACAGACATATATTATGTAAACAAAAAACTTTTATTTTGAATGTGGATATATATATATAGTTAGTTAGTTTGTTTTTGAAATAGAAATTACTATAAGTTAGTTTAAAGATATCCATAAAGTATAGATGTATAGACCATATAGTCTTTTTCTTTTGTGCAAAGGAGAAAAAATCTAATTATTATCATAGCTGCTTATTCAAAGCTGGGGAACAAGATTGTATGGAGAACTAATACTTAATTCTTTTATGCAAATGGCACATTCCCTCAAGCTATGTGTAGTAGATTTATCCAGTATTAGTTGATTTTTACAATCTGCATGCCTAATTTACAGTGCAACTGTAGAGATAATGTGCAGAACAAAGAGGCCTGTAATTAGTACCTTGCTAGCTTTAAGAGAAGCTTGCACACCAAATCTCCTGCTCCGTTGCTAATCGGAGAACGCCGAACACCAGTCTCCGTTATGCCCTTCCGAAGGTCAAAAATTCTCCTTCATAGTTTCTCTTTATTATTTATTTACATTTCAGCTTATTCGTTTCGCAGGCTTCTGCGGGTATAGTGGTGATAAGTGGTTCCGCGGGTGGCCGATTAGCGGGGGGGACGGTGGTGCTTAGATCACCGTTAAGGGAGACGCTACAAACATCTGCAGAGCCATCTTCTCAGGGTCATCTCACTCCAGCTCAACGAGCCCATCCCCACTGTGGCCAATTAAACAAATTGCTGCAAAAAGAGCATTTTATTAGTATTTACCCATTGCTCTCAGTCCATCGCCATAAATTCTCCTTGAGGCACGCTGGAAAACAAATTGGCACATTAACTTGTGAATGGCTAAAGAGGCACTCCGGCTGCGCCTCAGGGGCTGCTGGGTATCAAAGTGTCTGCCGTTCTGAGCAATCTGTCTGCTTTATCATTCAGTGTGACAGTGGGGCTGAGAGAGCCAGGCCTGCCGCAGGGACTGTGCATGAGGGAGAGCATTAGCTCTCTTTCCCTTGGCAGGCCCAAGCTGTTTGCCATTGTATCCCAGAGAGCCCTGTCTATTTATCTGTTATTACATTCGAATTGGCAGATCAAAAGCAGGGGGCCCTTCTGCCGCGACCACGTTGGCTGCGTTTCTCTTTCTCCCTTTCTTCATCTCTGTCATGCGCTTTTCTTTTCTGTACATCCAGCACCTGCTTTATTTCTGTCTCTCTTCTGCCCTCCTTCAGTCTCCCACTCTCTCTCTTAATTCCTCACCATCCCGTTACAGTCATCGCCTCTGTAGATGAGCGGATGAGAGGGGTCTGATGCCTCCTGGCTGATGGGGACTGTTGTGTTTTGGCTGCTGTACTCGTAGCTCATCCTACAGGGGCATCAGTTGGATTGCATTGGTGGGGCTTTCCAAGTTTTAATGAGGATTACCATGTTTGTGTTTGTATGTGTGTCGTGATAATCCTTTTAGTAATAAGTCATTTCCAAGAGCAGTAAATAGGCTTGTCGTGGGCAACCTCACACGTGGAGCTCTGATGGGTGGTCTCGTTTATTGTGTTTTTAAATGGTGTGCTGTGTAGTGATCCTAGCCTTATTGCTTTTAGGTAACAGTTACCACATAATACAAATATTTAGTACACAGTTTTCATTTACAGGTTATTTAATTAAGCAACTTAAGAAATCCATCTGTGCCAAAACATAGGGGGCAGCTATATATATTGGTTATTATCATTAAATAAAACTAAAACATTTAGAAAAATTGATTAGCTGAAATAAACAGTTATATAATTTCTATAATTAAACATTTAGTATATATTTTATATTATTAACTAGATCACAGTTTTCTTCAAATGTCATCCAGGAACGGAACTAGACTCATTTGTATCTTTTGTTTGGAAAATAAATAAATAAAAAAGCACATGGTAGGCCTTCAGACTTGAATTGGTCTTATATTGCATGCAAACTAGCTTCAGATTATACTACTAAAATAGTAATGCATTATTACCTCGCAAGAAAATCTTAAACACCCTAAAATAACTTCTTAACAGTAAAATTTAATTGGGGATGACAATAGCTGTTTACAAGAATTACTACATTCCATAAGAAGGAGACAATACAGCCTGGACTCAGAACACAGCTCCCCTCTCTCTCTCTTTCTTTTTCTCTATACATGTAGTATGCAGTATGGCTGCTTCTTTTGCCAGCCCTGCCGGCCCATCAAAGGGTGATTTTCCACACCGGCAGGCCAGGATGCTCTGAGCTAAAAGAGAGAGAAGGGCCTGTCCTGTAGCCAGGGACAGGTGGAAGGCGGAGCCCTGGACACTAGAGTGCCAGAATCTCAACTCAGGGACAGTGAGTGAGCTCTGGTCATGGGCCAGTCGGTCACTGAACTGAAAATAGTCATGCCCTGACACCCTGACAGCGCTGGGCAAAGTGAGATAGACAGAGATACAGCCAATGTATGACTGTTTAAATTATTATGGCTCGTCTATATTTTGTTATAGGAGCTACATAAACAGTGTATGTTTTCCTTCTTTCTCTTGAACTACAAAAAAAAAAAAAAGTATACTAGAGTGGACACTAGTAACTTAAACTACATTTGTAGTAGCATGGTGGTAGTTAGCGAACAGTTAAAAAAAGTGGCACTTTCTCCTACAAGTAGAGTGATGCACTACAGTGCTGATTTTATTACAAGAAACTCATTTAACTAATTTAAGGAAATTTATTTGTATTACTTCTATTTAGTGTACATTAAAACTTAATTTAGAGTTAATTTATTTTACATAAATTTTTTTTTGCCAGAAGCATGCCACTTGAAAGAAAAGTGGCAAAATAGGTTTTAAATATAAAAAAAAGAAAAAAAAGAAAAGAAACTTCTTCATTAGATGGAAAAGCAACAGTGTATAAGATATGTATCTTTTATCTTAGAAAATTGTATACTGGTGCATTGTCTTTTTTCACTTGCTGTGATGTAATAAAAAAGTATAGGCCTAATTGTGTTAATGATTACATTTATGCAGCATTGTTTCTCAAGTAAATTATCAAAACATTAAAATTCATTTAAGAAAAGAATGAGGCAGTAAAGAAGTTGGCAATTTTTATACATTTTGACTGGAAAAAAAAAATATTAATCACAAATAACAGTTTTCCATTGCAGTTTTAAAGGGATGGTTCACCCCAAAAAAGACGATTCATTTACTCACCCTTATGTATGAATTTATTTTATAATAAAGATATTTTTTTTATATTTAAATGCAGCCAAAAATTTGTCCCACATCAAGCAAGCACAGATAAGATTTTGTTTACCATATTTGACGTGCTGTATGTATGTGTGTTGATCAATGTTAATAAGTAATAATTCAATTATAAAATTATTTTATACTCTTGTATTGTAGTGAGGCTAGTAATATATTGCCTATAGATTTACTTTAAATTACAAGTAGCTTGGGTTCCAGTTTCAAACAATCTACCCCAGTGCTGAAATAAACAGGCCAAATCTAAAGACTAGCATGCAGTGCTGATTCCAGCACTCATCTGCCCCACTGCAGGTTAAACAGCACCACTGTTACTGTCCTTCTCTGGGAGGGTCTCTCCCCTGCCATATTTCAAACTTCCTCTGGCCAACTCTTTTATTCAGGTTAAAATGAGATCCCACAAAATCTATATCACATCTTTAAAATGAAATAACTCTCCCTCTCTGCAGTGGCATTGACCTCGGTGGGGCAGTTCTGGTTCAGTGCACTGGGCCCTCCGGTGGCGACGAAGGGGGAGGCGATTTAAGGCCCCAAGCCACACCGGACCCCAGGTGCGCCAAGGCAAGCAGTTAAATTTCATCATTACCCTTTCTTCAGCGTGTTAGCTTTTTATAGGTCTTTTACAGCTGGAGAGGACGGTGCCGCACTGGTCCCAGTGGTACAGAGTGGAGAACAGAAAAGAACGGACAGAGATGTGGACAGAGGGTGGGGAGAAGGCGAAGGGAGGGAAAAAAGTGTGAAAAAGAGACTGGGACATCACTTGTCATGTTGACTACAGGATGATGTAAAAACAGCGGTGAGGGCAGGGGATAAAAGCGATGATGAATGGGCTGTGGACGTTCATCCATCCAGTTGAAGGATTTGCAGCACAGGAATTGTGTACAGATGCTGACATCTGAAGGGGGTAGAGGCGGAAAGAAAGAAAAAAGGAATGCTATCTGAGAGTAAGACGGAGCACTGCTGATGCGGAGTGATGGGGAAGAAGGACACAGTACAATAAGATGCTCGCAGATCTAAAGTTGGTCATATGAACACAACAGTCAAAGCAGGTGTCACTCAAAAGGTCACTGTTGCAACAGAAAGAGAGCGACGGCTACTTCTGTTAGCAAAGAAAATACAATGCTACTGGGCTCCATTGCTTCGAATTTTGAAATGAGATTCCTATAGAGCAAATTTTCTAAACCTGTATTTAAAAAGCCTCTAATCTAAAATTCAATAAATATATCAAGATTAAGATGTATAATTTTTTTTTTCTCAGATTTAGAAGTGTCTGAATAAGGAGTGTACACATACTCACAACAAGACAAGACAATATAAATAAATTTATTATAAATTAAAGATTAAATAAAAAAATAAAATATGAAAAAAAAAAAAAAAAGAATAATCTAGAAATATTTACAGATTATTTACATATTTACAGTGTTATGGATAGCAATAATATGAATAAACATGATTCATTTTTAAATGTTGGCTGTCATAAAAACCTCTTAATAGTTAGTAAGGTAGTTGTTAATCTTAGGCATCAGGTAGGATTAGGGATGTAGAATATGGTGATGCAGAATATGTGCTTTTATAAGTACTAATAAACAGCAAATATGTTAATAATAGGCATGCTAATAAACAACTAGTTAAAAGTGAGAATTGGTCCATATACTAAAGTTTTACCTTGTAAATTGTAAAAATATTTCAAATATACAGGTGCTGGTCATATAATTGGAATATTGTCAAAAAGTTGATTTATTTCACTAATTTCATTCAAAAAGTGAAACTTTTATGTTATATTAATTCATTACACACATACTGATATATTTCAAATGTTTATTTCTCTTAATTTTGATGATTATAACTGACAACTAAGGAAAATCCCAAATTCGGTATCTCAGAAAATTTGAATATTGTGAAAAGGTTCAATATTGAAGACACCTGGTGCCACACTCTAAGCAGTTAATTAACTCAAAACACTTGCAAAGGCCTTTAAATGGTCTATCAGTCTAGTTCTGTGGGCTACACAATCATGGGGATGACTGCTGACTTGACAGTTGTCCAAAGGACGACCATTGACACCTTGCACAAGGAGGGCAAGACACAAAAGGTCATTGCAAAAGAGGCTGGTTGTTCACAGAGCTCTGTGTCCAAGCACATTAATAGAGAGGTGAAGGGAAGGAAAAGATGTGATAGAAAAAATGTACATGCAGTGGGGATAACTGCACCCTGGAGAGGATTGTGAAACAAAACCCATTCAAAAATGTGGGGGACATTCACAAAGAGTGGACTGCAGCTGGAGTCAGTGCTTCAAGAACCACTACACACAGACATATGCAAGACATCGGTTTCAGCTGTTGCATTCCTTGTGTCAAGCCACTCTTGAACAACAGACAGCGTCAGAAGCGTCTCGCTTCAAAAAGGACTGGACTGCTGCTGATTGGTCCAAAGTTATGTTCTCTGATTAAAGTAAATTGTGCATTTCCTTTGGAAATCAGGGTCCCAGAGTCTGGAGGAAGAGAGGCACACAATCTACGTTGCTTGAGGTCCAGTGTAAAGTTTCCAGTCAGTGATGGTTTGCAGTGCCATGTCATCTGCTGGTGTTGGTCCACTGTGTTTTCTGAGGTCCAAGGTCAATGTAGCCGTATACCAGGAAGTTTTATAGAACTTCATGCGATAAGCCAGACCCAACAATGCAGAAGAGCTGAAGGCCACTATCAGAGCAACCTGGGCTCTCATAACACCTGAGCAGTGCCACAGACTGATCGACTCCATGCCACGCCGCATTGCTGCAGTAATTCAGGCAAAAGAAGCCCCAACTAAGTATTTAGTACGGTTCATACTTTTCATGTTCATACTTTTCAGTTGGCCAAGATTTCTAAAAATCCTTTCTTTGTATTGGTCTTTAGCAATATTCAAATTTTCTGAAATGCTGAATTTGGGATTTTCCTTAGTTGTCAGTTATAATCATCAAAATTAAACGAAATAAACATTTGAAAAATATCAGTCTGTGTGTAATGAATCAAAATAATATACAAGTTTCACTTTTTGAATGGAATTAGCGAAATAAATCAACTTTTTGATTATATTATATGCCCAGCACCTGTATATATATTTTTTCTTCACAATACTGCTTTGAAGTGCACCTTATTAAAGCTCACAACTCAAAAGTTATCATATATTGGTTTGATTTTTATAATTTACTGCCCACAGGTCTCGGTATAACCACTGCCATTTCCAGTCCTCAGGTTAACCTAGATTAATGTCCCAGCCATGAACAAGCTCTCATTGTCTCTCTAAATGTGATTAGCACAGGGTTAAGTACCTCTTCGCTTCGTTCGGTCCAATGGGGTTGTGTTTGAACAAGGGATAAGAAGGGAAAGAGGCGCACGGAGGGTGGCGTGCTGTACCTTTGCACCGTGCCAATGTCAGCAAGCTGTGCCAGTCTCACCGGGCGGCCGTCCACGTCCCGGGA
The DNA here is from genome assembly GCF_023724105.1 of Carassius gibelio. Classification (NCBI taxonomy): domain Eukaryota; kingdom Metazoa; phylum Chordata; class Actinopteri; order Cypriniformes; family Cyprinidae; genus Carassius; species Carassius gibelio. The sequence continues at coordinate 11,048,876 of NC_068410.1, forward strand.
TCCGCCGCGCTACACAGAGACTCCACAAACTCACTGCATATGCTCCGTATGGCCCAGACAGTCCGTCCAATTTTCCACCATCTGCTGGGCCTGTACTTACGCACCACAGAAAGGTCACCGTCAGCTCTGCTTGACTCGTAAAAATTCAAATGACACTATGAGAAACCACCATGATTGTTGCCATCACCAACATCACCTGATGAGACCAGATCCTCCCAATTTGTGTGCGAAAATGGCATCCAGCCAGTTGGGTTAGTGCTGTATCATCTGATTCCACTGCACACGGGGATGATGCAAAAATACAGACAGGCCAAAAGAAGCCGAGACAAAGCCAGAACAGGACGTCTGGTGTCTGGTCCACTGTAACAAGAGGTTTTCAAACAGCTCTGACAGGGAAATGGGTACAATTGCTTTAGAGCTTGCGTATCTCTAAATAACATCAGTGGTCTGCAGATGGGTCCCTGCGTCTTGCTACAATGGGATGGTTCAGCCTTGCCTTCCCTTCAACAACATGCTAGGGTTGTGATATGAGAAGATTAACACAGCTGCCTTCACCTGAACAATGCATTAATTAGCTTTCTTTCATGTCTTTCTATATAAAGACTTGTACCTTTATAAATAAATGAATAAATGTGTGTATGTATGTGTGTGTATATATATATATATATATATATATATATATATATATATATATATATATATATATATATATATACACGTGTGTGTAAATATATTAATAATCCTTAACATTAATATGAAAAGTTTTGTAGAGTATTCAAAATACAAACTACTAGCATTAATATAAAAAATATATTTGTACTGTGAGTTGAGCTAAAAAGAAGAAAAAGCAAAGCTTATGATACCATTGTTTGTCAAATTTGATTGCTGATCTGAAATATTACTGAAAATAATTTTGCCAAACAAAATAGATTTAAGTTTTTCTATATTAAAATAAAGAGCTGTACTATGCAGTGTTTCATGATAATTTTGGTGTTATGTTCTGTAGATACTCTATACTATAATATTTATTAATATTTTGAATTAAGTTTTAATTTTATACTGTATGTTCAGTTTTCATTGTAATTATTGTTGTAATGATTGTTTAGTAATTTCAAATTAGCTTTTGTTTTATTTATTTTATTTTGTCAATTTTAACTTAAAGTGGTCATATGATGTGATTTAATTCTCTTTGGATTGTTACAAGCTCTTGGTGCATAAAAAGAGATCTGTAAAGTTGCCATGACTAAAGTCTCAAATCTAAAGTGATATTCTTTATACAAGTTAAGACTTGCCCAAGTCCTCCTAAAATGCCTAATTTAAACACGCCCCCACATGTCTACATCACTGTGTGGGAAGATTTATTAGATTAACAAGGCAAAGAAAGCAAGCGTAGCTTTGTTAAAATTGTTTCAGAAAGTTTAAGAAAGGCAGGGCATAGAGGAGCAAAAATAATGTATTTTTTTTTTTTTTTACCTTCAACCACATAAACACATTGCATTACACCAAATACACACATCATATGACCCCTTTAATTTAGTTATTTTTTTTTTTAACCTAACTAAAATAACCCAGTGCAGTTTAATTGAGATTAATCGAAATGCACAATGCTAAAACATGATTTTTGAAAAAGGTAAAAAATTGAGTACGGTAATCTGTTTTTGCAAATGAACACCATATATGAACTGACTTGCCTTAAAACGGCTTTGGCCTACATGTTGCTGAGGTGAGCATTAGCAGTGCTGTCCTTGGTCCTAGATCACTCTGTTCCTAGTGAAAACTCCTAGAGACCCATGAATGACATTTTTGTCAGTTATCATGTATTGATTTATTGTGTCTCTATTATCGTCATCAGTACATTAGCATGTCGGAGTAGTGTCTTTGTTTAAATGCACATATATGTTTATTTGTGTGTATCTAAAGGTGGGGGGAGCGTGTGTTTTTGTTAGTCTGTGTATTTGTGGGTGCGTATGTGTGTGCAAGCATTCGTGTGTGTACGTGTGTAAATGTGAGAGGAGACACAGGGGTGGGCGGGAAGGAAGGAGGGGTGGCTTGTTCTAACGGTTCTTTGAAAGAGATAAATGGCTTACAGATGGCCCAATCAATATATTCAAATGAGACATGTAAAGTAGCCGGGCAATCGTCGGAGATCAGGCTTGGGCTAGCTGAAAGGAAAACAGCCAAGGAGACCCAAGACTGTCTCTCTCTCTCATTCTACCTCATGCACGAACACAGACGCAGACCTCACCTGCCCTTTGCCCTGGCCTAACCGCTTTTAACAGCCGTTGATGTTCTCAACGTTAAATTAATTTGGAGTTGTTTTATAGACATTTGAATGTTATATAGATACGTTTACATGTGGTTTACACATTAATAAATCAGCTTTCATATCAACCAATCGTGACCTTGAGAATAAAATAAGAGAAAGCTGATTGGTAGATAAAAATAACAAGATAGCAATTACAAATAAATAAATAGATAAACATATTTTATATATTTTTATTTATTTATGCCATTCATTTGGATTTCACAAATATATTCAATGTTATATATATATATATATATATATATATATATATATATATATATATATATATATATATATATATATATATATATATATATATATATATATATATATATATAGGTGTGTGATGTGTACACTGAAATTTAGGCTACTTGTATGCCATTCATTTGTTTTCACGAATAGTGGCTGTATTTTGTTGAGTAATGCACAGAGAGATTAGCTCTGTGTCTGTGGGTGAGCAGGGAAAGGCTATGGCCCCAGGGCAGCCTCCGGGGGAAAAATGTTCCCCTGACACAGATAACATCCAATTCCTCCCCTGTGAAATGCAAAAATCCACCCCGACATCAGCAAAGTGTTTTATCATCCTGTATCAGATGCTGCCTCTCTTATCATTTTGTTACACACACTTACACGCAAAAGTCCATTTCCTCGAAATCAAATTTGTGTAAAAAAAAAAAAAAAAAGAGGAAGATCCTGGCAACTGTTCATGTTTTTTCACACATAAACATATAGGAGACACTGAACAGCATCACAGAGACAAGTGTGGCACTGCTTTTGTTTAGTTGTCATGATATAATAATGCCTTATGGACACCGATACAGAAAAATGAATGCTAGTTTGGTGGCGTTCTTGAGTAACTTGAGTTGATTCTGGCTGATACTGAATAATGTACCTAGATATGGATAAAAAATTTTTTTAAGTGACATGTTGCCTTTTTTAACATCTTTTTATTGTGTCCACTGTGACACTGCAGTTAAATCTGAAAGATTTACTGTAGTTTGCTTCATATTATGAGAAAAGAGACTCAAAACAAAGTATAAGTTAGCATTAAAGGGATAAATATGGGTTTGAGTATCGATTTGAAAAAAGTACAACTAATAAAGCAATCAGAGCACGCAGAAATTAGAAAGCTCCACAGTTTTTAATAAAATTGTTAATTGCTAACAAGGGCCTTCAGAAAATTGTCTCAATATATATTTTTGGGATACATGGATGGATACATTGTCGAGCTGCTTGTTTCATTGCTTGCAAATGATTAAAAACATTTGCAGATGCCCCTTCATAAACTTATACACTTAGACATAAAGCATGTTCTTGCAAATACTTAAATTTTCCACAGAATTTCACATTCTTCATATATGTGAAAAAGTTCACAGATGCTGTCTTGACCTTTTTATCACTATCATTTGGTGCAGTATGAATCCATAACTGACCATCTGTACATGAAAACACTAACTGATGGATACATTATTAGCTTCAAACTGAACGTGTTAACCTCTATGCATTCTGCAGTGCTGATGGGATACTGTAGGAAGTCTTGGCTCCTGTATGAGAGATTCTCACCTTGCCCTCTGTCAGCTAACCCAGTAAAAGGGTCCTTGGCCTATTAATTGCCTTGACAGTGATAAAGGAAACAGAGGGGGATGCTATTTGTCTTTAATGCAATACCTCGCATATTACCCAGAGACAAATTGAAAGTGTTTCCTAACATGAGCTGCTCTCATTTTTCTCCTAGGTTTTGAGAAGGTGAAAGAGGTAGGTCATGGATAGAGGCTTGAGGGTGTTTGGGGCCACGACGGAAGGTTTTCGCACCTCATTCTTTCTCGTGTCAGACCTGAATATGTGCGTGTTGTACGTACGTGAGGCCAACACCTGTGAGCAGTCAGGGGTCAGATGTCAAGGAGAGGGCAGCCCTAAGTGGCTACAGGATGTTGTGGGGGTTCGAGACAAATGGAGGAGAGAAAGGGCTGTTCCTATGTGAAATGACCATTGTTAATCCTTCCAGGGACACGTGGCCTCTTGTCCAGTCCGCTGTTTCGTGAGTCCGCCTACTCACAAAGATGCTTCACTCAGCTGCTGACCTTGGCTTGCCCTGCCTTACAAAAGCAACAAAGATGAATGCTTATTTGGTGAGCCACTCGCACCATTATCTTCCACACATGTCATTTCCTTGAGTGGCTCATCCTAACATGACCTGCACTGAGTCAGGTCTGCTCTTTCTCTTTATGCATAATGTTCACATCTATAAACTCATTCTGCTATAGAATTGGGCTCGGTTTTACTGGGGTGTTTGATGGTTTTAAGTTCAAGTATGTAAAAATGTTTCTTTTTTGCATTACATCCATATTCACTTTTAAATTAGGCCTCAAAATGGCTCCTTTCTTCCTCTTTGAAGTCTTTGCAGTCCTTTATTTTTCTTTAAACCTTTTATGTTAGTTGTAACACCCACCCCAAAAGCTGTATGAGAAAATCTGTCTTCAATTGTTCAGTCATTTTCGTGGGTTTATATACACTGTTATAGCAAATTGCCATAATAGTCATGCTGTCCTAGAATAATTTATAAAGTATTGACTTTATAGAACTGAAGTTAAAGTGATTTGTTTTTGTTTGTGTTTCTTTCTCAGTGATTTTTGTTCTGAAACCCATGATTAATTATTATTATTATTAATTTTTTTTTTTTACTTCAATCACTTAATTTGAATTTTGAAGGAGGGGTTGTGTGAAAAACAGGGGGGAAACTGTTTTTGTAGATTCAATTTTATTTCTGTTTTAGTGGTCTGACCAATGAGTCCCATGCCTATAGCTCACAAGACTTTATCACATTTGAAAGAGTTTGAAATTCAATCAGTGCAGAATGAATTTCCCAAGGTAAGACTATCTTCTCTAGTTCTCACATTCCAAATTATGCAGCGATGAGGATGGTATTAGTATGCTATGATAATTTGACAGGATATACTTACACACCGATTAGCATATCAGCAAGACCAGACAAAGATAGAAAGGTAGTAACTGAGAAATGAAAGGGGAACATTGAAAGATAAGAGGTTTCCCATTTCTTCCACATGGATACACACACTCTCATACACACACACACACACACACACACACACACAAACACACCATAAATGTATATCAAAAGCAGGGATACAGGGGGGTTGTGTACGTAACATGCCACACACTATGTGTTTCCTGACATTTTATTATATTTTATTTTATTGAAAATAAAAACAAATTGATTAAAGTGACAACATCTATTGTCTGTAGAACTATTTCAGGCATTTAATCATAAGCCTTTAGTTCATGAGAAACAAATGCAGTTTAGTACATCCAAACGTTTGACCGCAGTGAACCAGCTGGATGCTAAACTTGCCCTATACAGAGAGGGCCATCTCTTGTTGATGTAGTATAAAAACTGCAGGATCAGTTCGGCTTTTGTCATTTAAAGGGACTTGTAGATAAAGTGCTGACTGTCTTTGCTGGGCATTTGAGATCTCTGTATCTCCATGTTGTTCTGTGTATAGCAATACGTCTATCTGTCCTCACGCGTGTTGTATTGGCTCCCTGCTGTCGATACCCACAGTGTGGTGTCATCCTGACTAATGCACTTCTGGTTAGTGCATATATCATTGCCAATTGCAATTGCCGAATTGATTATCATCATCACAGGAATCTTAAATCACATAGACTAATATCAGAGGAGAGATGTTGCAACTGGTCCGGCTCTGTGTGTGTCCCTACAAATACAGAAAATATTATTTTATTGCACTTAAATTTAGCTTTTATTATAATTTTTTGCCATTTCAGTATTTTTCACTTAATTCATGTTTTAAGCATTAATGCTTAAATAAAAGATTCCAAAAAAAAAAAATCTGTAAAAAAAAAAAAAAAAAAAAAAAAGGGCACAATGTACTATATTAATATGAAGGAATTTTCTGTATAGATTTTTTAAAGGTGTTTTGCCCATATTTAGATATTTGCATTTTGTTGTGTTTTAGAATTGAAGGAATAGTTCACCTCAAAATTATATATATATATATATATATATATATATATATATATATATATATATATATATATATATATTTACTTATCCTCAAGCCATCTAAGTGTAGATGAATTTATTCATTGCAACAGATTTGGAAAAATGTAAGTTACTAGTGGATCCTCTGAAGTGAATGTGTGCCGTCAGAATAAGAGCCAGAACAGCTGATAACAACATCACGATAATTAAGTAATCCACACAACTCCAGTCCATTAATTCATGTCTTAAAGTGAAAAGCTGCATGTTTGTAATAAGCAAATCCATCAATAAACCATTTTCCAAGTTCAAAAAGTTACTTCTGGCTAAAATATGAGTCCTCCACCTATAATATTTCTTTCTCCAATCAAAATGTAGTCTTATCTGGAACAGATGAGAAATATGCACAGATCAAGCTCCGTTTATTAGAGAAAACGGTTCTAAACAGTTCTAAACAAATATGTAGGTGGATTTTGATGTGAGAGGACTACGGGAAATTGTCTCCAGTTTTCCAGTTCCAGTTTTCTCCAGTCTTTTTCACTGGAGAAAGCATAATTATAGATTATAGACTTTTATTTTGGCTAGAAGGGACAACTTAAAGTTAAAGCGCCTTAATGATGGATTCATTTCTTTCAAACGTGGTGGCTTTTCATTTCACAAGACATTAATTGATGGGTTATTGTGATGTTTTTATCAGCTGTTTGGACTCTCATTCTGACAGCACCCATTCACTGGAAAAGACTCATCTTCATCTTGGATGTCCTGAGGGTGAGAAAAGTACTACATATTTTAATAGAATAATTTTTAAGTTAAGTTCAGTTCTGCATTTTGTTAACTTGTCACACGAATAAATATAATTCATTTTCTCAGTTTTGACAGTTTTGAAGATGAAGCCCCCTATAGAGCGATACAGCTTTCATTGTGCACTGTGAGTTCTTCCGCCATTAAGGAGTTACTTGGCAATACATAAATCTATAGAGGCTATGCGATTTTGTCAACTGTGACATCCAGCTCGAATGCAAGCTCTGATGCGGCCCCAGAGGATATCAAGCCTCTGACACATGAGTCTGTAATTTTCTGCTTCCACGTGCAGGATGCCATAATAATCAAACTAAAATGACTTTGTAACTACCAGATCTCTTTTGTACGGCTTCACTCATGCCCACTGCCCTAATTGAATCACCTCCGAGTCACTGTATCAATTCTAACTTTGGTATTAGGGTTTAATCAGGCATGCCGGGGACCAGCTTGGTGAGGTGAAGGGGGTCCTTTGTGTGGCGCCCATCTGTTTGTGACACAAGGCCCAGTTGGGACCCAAAGGGTGCAGCCAAGACAAAAAAACAACAACAAAAAAACAAAAACACAGATAGACACCCTCCTAAATGTCTCAAAGTAGGTGATAGAACCTCCACCTTCCCCAAATATTCTTCATATATTTCTCATCCAGCCAGACAATCCGAATCTCTTTTGTGTAATTTGTGTATTGCCTGATTTTTTCCCCCTCTGCTGGCTCCCTGCCTAATATTTTCACATGGCAGCTCATTGGGTCGGTGATGTAGACATTGCAGTGACTGCTATTGCAGACCAGTTGGGGAGGGCTGCTTTATTTGTCCCTTCAGTTTCAATTGATTGTGACAGCGGTGTTGCCCCCTGCCCTGCCTGTGTGGGAGGAAAAGGATGGGGATTGAAGGAGGGGGTGCCATTTAGGTTGGCTCCAATTTGACTCTCCCATCACTCAGCCAGGGTCACGACCCCACTGTAAACGAGGCTGAATGCTCAGGGTGCACTGTTGATACCTGATTGTGTGGTGAACTAGACTGATCAGCTGTGTAGGAAACCATCTCTCACTTGCACTGGGATGCTGAGGACATTAGCTATTTTTCCATGAGGGAGTGCTGAGCGGTGCTCCCCGCAGAGAGAACCTGTCCTGGCTCAGCAGGTGTACCTGATCACCGCACACGGCCGGCACTCAGAGCGTAAGACTGGAAGAGCACAACCACGATGCAAACAAATGGTGGTACAGGCTGTCAACACACTCTCCCATATGGATATGGACACTTTATTCATACTAATGTGACCTTCAGTAGTTTATTTGGTTTTTTAAACTTGCCAATTGTGTTTAGTTGTTGGGATTTGGTTAAGTTGTTAAACTTATATGATACAAATAAATAAATGATAACAAATAAAAAAAATTGTATTGTCATATTTTACAGGTTCAACTTATGGTAACACTTTATTTTAAGGACCTATTCTCACTAATAACTAGTTTAGCATGCATATTACTATGGTTTTGCTGCTTATATATTTTTTACAATATGTATGTATGTATAATGCTATACAATTATTGATTGTTCATGATTCCTAATGCATTAACTAATGTCAACAAATGTAACATTATTGTTAAGTTTCTCTACTTTGAGCATCAAAATGGTTTTAAAAACGCACATCTCATCTGTCTGGCAGCGTAAAGTTGGTGGAGATCGTTAATCTAAATTGTAGAGTACTGAGCAATCAGTCAGTAGGATGTTTACCCTGGCAAGTCTCGTTCTCATGTTTACACATTCTCTCAAGGCAAAAGGCTCTTACCACAGACTGCTGGTAGTTAGTCACAGCTTACTGCCAAGTCCATCGAGGGGTGTGTGGAAAGGTTGGAAATGGTTAGTATGGTGCTTTCCTTTTGAGAAGCACTGGCATGGATTGCCTTGCAGATGGACTGCCTTGCAGATGGAGGGGATGGGTGGCTGTCACGGCCCCACTCGAGCAGGGGGTGATGTGACTATGGCTGTGTGCTTGTGTATGTGTGTGTGTCTGTGGGTATCTATGTACGAAGTGGTGAAAGTGTACTAGAGTGAATCTGGACGGCCCTCTGCAGTCTCCTCCTCAGCCGGGCCCCATATGCCGGCCCACGTTGCCCTCCCGGATCTCCTCCTCCTCCTGGCCTGCCCACCCTGTCTACACTGGCTGCACAAATTAGCACAATGTGCAGGCAGGGCTCCTCAGCTGGCCTCCACACCCCACTTGACATGGGCCTGACCTCTCCAGTGTGTGCTTCTCTTGCCCGGCTGGGCCCTCTCCGGCTGCCTGTCACTCCCACAGCCCACCCTGGTTTTGCCAGCTAAGGGGGCGTGGTGAAGGCGGGACACAGACTGCCAAGTCTGGGTGAGGAAGTGCGGATAGATGGGAATGAGCAGGGGTGGTGGACTTTCGAGGTAGCCTCTGGGGTTGCCTGGTCAATTAAATTCACATTGTGGATAAATGATTTGCAAATGATATACAAACAAGTAAGTGTCTTCGAGAGCTCTTTTCTCATGGCCTATTAAAAAGTGAACTAAAAGCAGGGCTCATCTGTCAATGCACTGTAGATAGACACTTACCTCTACAGGATACTGATAAACCAGATTGTCTGTGATGTTTAAAGCATCCCCATCTATCATTGTTTGGATAAACAGCTTATCTTAGTCAATCTGAAATATGTTCTGTAATATTCTTTTTTATCTAATCTAATATAATGTTATATCTATCTATCTATCTATCTATCTATCTATCTATCTATCTATCTATCTATCTATCTATCTATCTATCTATCTATCTATCTATCTATCTATCTATCTATCTATCTATCTATCCATCTAGCTATTGTATATCTATCTGTCTGTCTATACTTACTCACTTATAGCCACCTCTGCCTGTATTTTAACATAAAAAAACCTTACAAATGCAATATACTTCAATAATTCAAACATGACAAAGTCAGCCAGTCTGAATCGTGCTGATAAAATGTTAGTAGCTTGCGTATTTTTATGTGATGCTGTATCTCTATGATCTTAGAAGCAGCTGGAGACACATGCACACACATGGACACACACACATGGAAACATTCATCAAGCAGACACGCTCCAGTCTTGAGGGCATATGCAGGAGGTTGAGTGTGTGTGTCTGTTTGTGCGCATTCATGTGCTTGAGTGAAAGGCGTGTAACAGTCCCTCTGCCTGCTCCCTGAGGAGTAGATGATACTAAAGACACTAAACGGGACCCCGGCGGTGAGAGGAGGGAGGAGGGGTGGGGAGCAGCCTTAGCCTTGTGCCATTCTGCTCCTTTACAACTTTACAAAATAGGCTTTTAATTTTGCTGAGCGGCTGGGGTGTGTGTGTCCTGCCTGTATCAATCATCATCATGGGGCTGCAGGCGCAGGGCTGCTCCCTTGGGTCTGGTCTCCTTCTGTAGCCTGGAGCTTGCAACACACACTCTTTCTCTTTATTCCTCCTGCTCCATGGCCTCGACTGCCCACAGCGCCGCACTGTGTTGTACCGTGGTGGATTCAGCTCCTGCAGGTGAAACAGACTGAGTGTGATCATCTAGAATGCAGGACGGAAAAGGTGGCTTCCTTTGTAGAACGTCTGCATCCAGCAGATGCCCTGTCTGAGACTCATTCAGTGCTTCACTCCCTCTTTCATGATTAGAAATGTCAAGGTTGAGGAAAACGAAGTACAATGTGCCCAATAGGGAAAATCTGTCAACATCCATTTATGCAGTACTTTATCCAAATGTGAGAATTGAATTATTTCTTACACTAATGAGATCTACACCTATGCTGCTTATATATGTGAGACACAGACACACACACACAGTACTATATATATATATATATATATATATATATATATATATATATATATATATATATATATATATATATATATATATATATATATATATATATATATATATATATATATATGTATATATATGTATATATATATATATATAGTAAAGTCATAGATTTTTTTTTTTAAGAATTATACTTACAAGTCTGTCAGTGAAGCTAAAAAAAAAAACTTACACCAGTCTAAGGACTGTCCTGGTGGCTGGTGTTAGAGGGTTTTTTGGCAACTGGCGAGGCTAGCAGTATCTGAAGACCAGTTTGACCAGCCTGGAAGAAACCAGCAAACCAATTTAGGCTAGTTTAAGCATTTATTTTTTTAGTTTTTAGAAAGGTTATTCACTAATAATGTTGTTACCCAAAATTCATGTCTAGACCAAGTTCAGAATTTAAAAACACATGCATTAATCAATTCTGTTTTGGCATTAATAACATAGACATGCTATTTTGCTTTTTGACAATACTTCCTAGATAGATAGATAGATAGATGCACTACATTTGTGCAGTAAGACTTACCTGTATTTTCACCTCATGCTATATAATTCAGTGTCATTGCGGCCTCGCTGTGGCCTCTGGGTGTCAGGGTGACATGAACTGTGCTGCTCTCAAAGGGCAGATGGAGTGGCAGAGGGCACACACCTCAGGGCATGACCGATCTAGGACCCTGGTGAGTAAACACTTCTGTTAGCAAACATAGCCAAAATCACAAAGACACACGTAGTCTGACAAGCTCCATGGCATCATTCACACGTTTCACAAAACGAGACAAGTATAAATGAGAAACAATCTACAGTTATTGTGCTGTTCTCTTCACAACCCCATAAGCAGAATGATTACACAACAGTCTCCGTTTGACACCAAAACAAACACATGTGAAAATGGGTCGGTGGAGAGCCAAGGATGTAAATCTGTTTAAGTACATCAAATGATCCGTGATGAATCTGTAGGCGTTCGTACACAACATACGGCGGTACCAGGCAGCGGCTCTAAAGCGAGGGTTTAGTATTAGCTTATATGCAAAAATGGGATGTAGCATCTTTCAATAAGCGAGCTAAACACGGAAGGAACTTGGCACAAGCGTAGAACTGATATGATGCCTAATTAGGTTATGAGACTAATCTGTGTAGATTATTTTGAAGCTGTGATTAGCAAACGTATACCCATATGTTTAGATGCCTGAGGATGAAGTAATGTAAATGATTAGCTGACAGATTCCAATCAAGACAAATGGAAATGCTGTGGCACGGGCGACTCCTCCTTCATTTGGACTGGTAACAGTAATTCAGTAACAGCATGAGGTGAATGTCTGATTGCTAGACAATCAGAGCAGTGAAGTGTGTTACTGGTCATGTTACACATCTCAACTGTACTCAAGCTTGACAAGGAACAGAGTGTGTCTCTCTTTCCCGTTCCCTGTCTCTTCTTCTCCTTGTTTCTTTTCTTTGACTTTACTCCAACCCCCCCATCACCCTCCAAACCCACTTTCTCTCTCTCTCTCTCTCTCTCTCTCTTCTCGTTTCGACTGCCGGGGGCTCTAATCTGATAAAGTGAGCCGAGAGGTGTGATAAGGGCGAGCCGGGAGCAGCAGGCCCCCCTCGCCAGGCCGTTTAGTATGCATAGACTTCAGCTATCTGCTCTGCTGCACCTTGACTCCCACTGATCAGCCTCCCTGACAACAACCCCCCTTTCACTCCGCCCCATCCTGCACATACCCCTAACAGCACCCTCTTGCCCTAGGGGAGAGAGAAAGGGGAGGGCTGGGACACAGGTGGAGGGAGGAGACCCGGTCTGTAGTGGTCCATAACTCAGAAATACCCCTCTTCCACTCAAATGTTGCTGGAACCAATACCCCATCATGTCCACCAAAGAATAAAAAGGGACTGGACCTTCATGATAATTGATATAGGATGGTGAAATCTTATTAGATAATACAAAAACATACAACTTTTAGAAAGGGATCAGACTTGGGTATACTGATTTATATATATATATATATATACAGTCTTGTTCAAAATAATAGCAGTACAATGTGACTAACCAGAATAATCAAGGTTTTTAGTATATTTTTTATTGCTACGTGGCAAACAAGTTACCAGTAGGTTCAGTAGATTCTCAGAAAACAAATGAGACCCAGCATTCATGATATGCACGCTCTTAAGGCTGTGCAATTGGGCAATTAGTTGAATTAGTTGAAAGGGGTGTGTTCAAAAAAATAGCAGTGTGGCATTCAATCACTGAGGTCATCAATTTTGTGAAGAAACAGGTGTGAATCAGGTGGCCCCTATTTAAGGATGAAGCCAACACTTGTTGATCATGCATTTGAAAGCTGAGGAAAATGGGTCGTTCAAGACATTGTTCAGAAGAACAGCGTACTTTGAATAAAAAGTTGATTAGAGAGGGGAAAACCTCTAAAGAGGTGCAAAAAATGATAGGCTGTTCAGCTAAAATGATCTCCAATGCCTTAAAATGGAGAGCAAAACCAGAGAGACGTGGAAGAAAACGGAAGACAACCATCAAAATGGATAGAAGAATAACCAGAATGGCAAAGGCTCAGCCAATGATCACCTCCAGGATGATCAAAGACAGTCTGGAGTTACCTGTAAGTACTGTGACAGTTAGAAGACGTCTGTGTGAAGCTAATCTATTTTCAAGAATCCCCCGCAAAGTCCCTCTGTTAAAAAAAAGGCATGTGCAGAAGAGGTTACAATTTGCCAAAGAACACATCAACTGGCCTAAAGAGAAATGGAGGAACATTTTGTGGACTGATGAGAGTAAAATTGTTCTTTTTGGGTCCAAGGGCCACAGGCAGTTTGTGAGACGACCCCCAAACTCTGAATTCAAGCCACAGTACAGAGTGAAGCATGGAGGTGCAAGCATCATGATATGGGCATGTTTCTCCTACTATGGTGTTGGGCCTATTTATCGCATACCAGGGATCATGGATCAGTTTGCATCTGTTAAAATACTTGAAGAGGTCATGTTGCCCTATGCTGAAGAGGACATGCCCTTGAAATGGTTGTTTCAACAAGACAATGACCCAAAACACACTAGTAAACGGGCAAAGTCTTGGTTCCAAACCAACAAAATTAATGTTATGGAGTGGCCTTAATCCAATTGAGAACTTGTGGGGTGATATCAAAAATGCTGTTTCTGAAGCAAAACCAAGAAATGTGAGTGAATTGTGGAATGTTGTTAAAGAATCATGGAGTGGAATAACAGCTGAGAGGTGCCACAAGTTGGTTGACTCCATGCCACACAGATGTCAAGCAGTTTTAAAAAACTGTGGTCATACAACTAAATATTAGTTTAGTGATTCACAGGATTGCTAAATCCCAGAAATTTTTTTTTTTTGTACAAAATAGTTTTGAGTTTGTACAGTCAAAGGTAGACACTGCTATTTTTTTGAACACACCCCTTTCAACTAATTGCCCAATTGCACAGCCTTAAGAGCGTGCATATCATGAATGCTGGGTCTCATTTGTTTTCTGAGAATCTACTGAACCTACTGGTAACTTGTTTGCCACGTAGCAATAAAAAATATACTAAAAACCTTGATTATTCTGGTTAGTCACATTGTACTGCTATTATTTTGAACAAGACTGTATATATATATATATATATATATATATATATATATATATATATATATATATATATATATATATATAATTGATCAGTTTAGACTTTGACAATTTTTTTTATTTGTATTTGTACAATGTAGGTTTAGATTATACATTTCTGTACTTATGTTACTCATAATTCTTCCAGCTATTTAAGATTTCTTAAAAATTAAGACTTTTTGAGATTGTGATCAATTCGTAATAAAAGTTTGGGAAATTAAGGGTGTCTTCACCAATCACAATAGTGTCAATATTCAGCTTGAATCAGCTGATTCAAATTCAGTTCAGTAGCAGTGCCAGTGTTAAATGAATGTATTTTATTTGTAAAAATGATTGATTTCTATTTACTTTTTTTAATATATTTAAATAACCAATGTTACATAGCTTGAGATGAATACAGTGATTACAATAGACCCTAAACTAAGTTACACTAAGTATTACAATATAGAAAATCCTATTCTTAACGGTTGGTCTATTTATTTTAATGTTAAAATGTTTAAGAAAATAAAATGTGTGTGTGTGTGTGTGTGTGTGTATATATAGATGTATTGTGCATATATATATATATATATATATATATATATATATATATATATATATATATATATATATGCACAATGTTATGTATGTTATGTAGTAATATCGTCTGTTTTGATGCACTATTTTATGTTGTAACATAATCTGTTGCATCATTTTTTGTTTATGAAGTCAGTGAAAATGTGGCCAGTCCATACTGACCTGCTAAAATTGCATCTCTGTCTCAGTATATCTGTAACACATCAGCATTTTGCATCCTTGTTATCCTCTCTCTCTCTTATTAATTGATTGCTCTACTTTTGTATGTTTTTTAGATGTTGGCACAGTTTCCAATCATTTTTCTTTTTCTCTGTTTCTCTTTCTCCGCTTCTTCCTGTCTCGTCTTCCTCCCGCTAGTCCCTGTGCTGCCACTCACCTGGGAGGCGTGCTGCTCAGTGATAATGGCAGTGGGAGAGCCAGAAGCAGCTATCCGCCTCTGGTGATGCTGAAAAGGGATTTGGCCTGAGTTTGGGTGGAGGAGGTTATTACGGATCAGGGGGGCCTGGTTTTGAAGCGGAGAGATGAACTGGGCCACGGTATGACTAGAACCGCTGGGATGTCAGTCAGCTTTCTTCTCTAACAATGGCAGATAAGACAAAAGTGGTTGTTTGCCGTCTCTCTCTTACACACTGGCCCATTAAAGGTGTGCTGTTATCTGATAAGCCGTGAGAGGTGTGATCACCTACACACACAAATACACAAATACACACCTCCAGTCCCTCATTCAGTGCTCACTTATGACCTCGAACCCGTCTCGCTCGGTCCTCGGTGTCCGTATGCTGAAAGAGATGGCGAAAGTGTCATGTGGCTCTGTGCTTTTTCTGTTGTTTTGTTCCCGTTCAAGTGCTCTCCTAGCTTATTTTCCTTTATTCTTATCGTTCCATCTGGCTGCTAGTCACACATTAATCTAAATTCCAAACAGGGTTTCTCCAGTGGCGTTATCAACTCGCCGTTGATGTGAGCGTTGGCCCAGGAGAGGGGAGGCTGGCAAAGGGGGAAAAAACAACACACAGCACAACAAATTGATGTGGATGGGGGAGTGAGTGAGTGAGTGAGTGAGTGAGTGAGTGAGTGAGTGAGTGAGTGAGTGAGAGACAGAGAGAGCCGGAGTGCTTGCTTGCTTGCATGCTTGACAATTGCGCCAAGCTTCATCATGACTTCAGTACAGGTGTGAGACTTAATCACAGGTATAAAAATTCACTCAGAAGACTGTCTCTGTATATTAAATGTAATTTGCAGTGCTGTGTAGCCCACTGCAGGTTTTTCTATTAATACATTTCACTGCTGTCCACTTTATTGTGATGGGGCAATATCACCAAGTGATATATAAACAGGTATTTTCTGAAAAGTTATATCTCAATTCTTATTGGTTGATTGGTATGTTGTTCCAGGATCAACAAGGATGTTGATCCAGGAACATGTTGTTCTTGGTGAAATCACGCTCACTAATACACTGAGCAAGGGCACTCACGCTGGGCCGGGGCTAAGCCCCCTGTCTTGTCCTGACAAACTGGGCTGATAAAGTCTTCCTGGAGCTGCGTCACATCCTTAAATTAGTCCAGACAAATGCTTTTCTCCCCTCAGGTTCTGGCTCAGGTAGACTCCCAGTGCACTGCCAGAGGGAAGTTCACGGTAATCTACAGATTTAGCAGCAGGGTGCCACACATTCCTCTGCCAGTGCCGTCCTGAGTTGAATAGGATCTCCTCCTTTTCCCTGCATACTGCAGCCCTGTGTGTCTGATGTTTCATTTCACACTTGTTTTGCGAAGACAAAACCAATGATTTGACAATTACGTCTATAGAATTAACCCCATTGTTACCACGTCATGTTTGGCTATAAATGTTTGTTTGTTTGAATTCTTTTCATTCATTCTGTAACCATTTAGGTCAGAGCTGGAATAATTAGGGCTGTACTGAAAACTAATAATGTTATGGATTAATGTGGGAGAACTTGACAGAAGCACATCATTTAGTGGGAGAAATCCATGATATAAATTGGCAGACAAAGCACAAGGCAGTCAATACGGATTACAGCTAAGCCTCTCTTCTTTGCCGGCGTTTGGACTGGCATTGATAGGCTCTCACAGGTCTGCAAGCCCACACTCTGCTGGACGGAGAACGCGGAGGATCGGGCATGCTGCCATGTCACTCCGAACACCCCCTGCCTCCACCCTCCGGTTCCGCCTCATCCCCTCGCCCCCCACCACAAACCCTAAAGCCTGTACCCCAGGCACTGTGCTGGCACAACCTTGGCACGCCGATGCCAGCTGGGCAAACACTCAAGTCATTGACAAAATAAACACCTTTCAAATAGAGGCAAAACAAGACGACAGTCTGATACAAACAACAGACTAAATAAATCATAAGTGTGATGCTGGGAAGGGAGGAGAAAAACAGGAGGAGAAGATCTCTTTAGAGACGGATATGTATCTTGCAATGTGCAATGACAATATGAAACTAAACTTAACAAAAACTGTACGAGGATTTCATTTTATTTTTGGACCAGCAGTGTTTAATATTATTAGTTGTATGTCTGTTTGTGCTAATCAAGAGTTTTTAAACTTTTTGATGCCCAAGACCCCCAAATATTGTCTTGCGAGTTATATTTTTTCCCCAAATAATTGTCTTCTGTTGCTGTTTATACTAAAGCAAATAATTTCAATATTATCTGGAATTTTTTTTATAATTTAAAAAATATTTTAATATATATTATTATTATTTCTCTACATAAAAATAAATAAATAAATCATACATAATACATAAATACATAAAATACATAAATCTTAAAATGTTAAATGTAAAAATATTTAACATTTGTAATAAATGTTAAATATTTTATATATATATATATATATATATATATATATATATATATATATATATATATATATATATATATATATATTCTTAAATTTGAAAACCCCTGTTTTAATATCCATAAGCATTCCTAAGGGGAGAGGTTTGGGATGACCCGATAAAAATTATGCTGCATGCAGGACAGACAAATCAATTTTCAATCAATTTCTCTTTAAGGGTGAACTTATTTCTTTCAATGTCATTTTTTCCTTGTTCCTGTCCCATTTTAATATGCACAGACAACTGTAAGTAGATATTTTGGAGACTGATGTCCTTAAAAAGTGTAATACTGTTACTCTTTTGTACTATCAGAACATATCTTTTTGTTCCCAACCAGCAAAATTGGCTCAACCAATAGAATGTTTAATTTAAGACTACCCGTTTAGCCTTCCAATGGAAGACTGATTTCATTAATCTATTATTTAATTAATTTATTGTTATTTACATTTTATTTATGTGATTATTTTTTCAATTCCACTTAGAAATCTTAAAGGGTTAGTTCATCGAAAAATGTAAATTATTAATAACTCACCCTCATGTCGTTCCGAATCCGTAAGACCTCCGTTCATCTTCGGAACACAGTTTGAGATATTTTAGATTTAGTCCGAGAGCTCTCAGTCCCTCCATTGAAGCAGTGTGTACGGTCTACTGTCCATGTCCAGAAAGGTAAGAAAAACATCTTTGAAGTAATCCATGTGACATCAGAGGGTCAGTTAGAATTTTTTGAAGCATCGTAAATACATTTTGGTCCAAAAATAGCAAAAACTATGACTTTATTCAGCATTGTCTTCTCTTCCGTGTCTGTTGTGAGCGAGTTCAAAACACTGCAGTTTAGTGATATCCGGTTCGCATAAGAATCACTCGATGTAACCGGATCTTCTTGAACCAGTTCACTAAATCGAACTGAATCGTTTGAAACTTTTCGTGTCTCCAATAAGCATTAATCCACAAATGACTTAAGCTGTTAACTTTTTTAATGTGGCTGACACTCCCTCAGAGTTCAAACAAACCAATGTCCCAGAGTAATTCATGTATTTAAACAGTACATTGACTGAACTGCTGTGAAGAGAGAACTGAAGATGAACACCGAGCCGAGCCAGATAACGAACAACAGATTGACTCGTTCTTGAGTCAAGAACCGTTTCTGTCAGACGTGTCCGATTAGAGAACCGAGGAGCTGATGATACTAGGCTCTGTGTTCATCTTCAGTTCTCTCTTCACAGCAGTTTAGTCAGTGTACTGTTTGAGTTACACTGAGCATGAATTACTCCGGGATATTGGTTTGTTTGAATTCAGAGGGAGTGTCAGCCACATTAAAAAATTTAACAGCTTAAGTCATTTGTGGATTAATGCTTATTGGAGAAGAAAACCATTTCAAATGATTCAGTTCAATTTGGTGAACTGGTTCAAGAAGATCTGGTTACATCGAGTGATTCGTTCGCGAACCGGATATCATTGAACTGTTGTGTTTTGAACTCACTCACAACAGACACAGAAGAGAAGACAATTCTGAATAAAGTCGTCGTTTTTGCTCTTTTTGGACCAAAATGTATTTTCGATGCTTTAAAAAATTCTAACTGACCCTCTGATGTCACATGGACTACTTCAAATATGTTTTTATTACCTTTGTGGACATCGACAGTAGACCGTACACACAGTTTCAATGGAGGGACCAAGAGCTCTCGGACTAAATCTAAAATATCTTAATTAAACTGTGTTCTGAAGATGAACGGAGGTCTTACGGGTTTGGAACGACATGAGGGTGAGTCATTAATAACGTAATTTTCATTTTTGGGTGAACTATCCCTTTAACCTCGAAATTTAAAAAATATTATTGTCAAGTGCCACACAATCCATTGCCTCTCCTACTGTCTGCCCATGTTAGCAGTAAACACGTTTACAGCAAATAAAGGCAATTAATCCAATAATGAAAGAATGCAGCAATCCTTTTGTGGGATGAGAAAGGAGGGGGAAATGATTTGAGTCAAGGCGGGTGGAGATTTTTATTCATTTTATTCATCCCTCATTCATTCAAGCTTGTTTTATAATTCTTTAATTTTTATGTTAATGGCCATCAGTAGCTGAATGAGACCATTTTGATGACATATCTCCAGTCTCGATCCATGGCCAGCTTAGCAGCTGACGAAAATAGCGGCGAAATCCAGAGAATAATGGGGCTCGGGAGGATTTTGTGCAGCTGAGGCTTTGCATTCAAATGGGTGGCCATCTCAGCAGAGGCCCTGCGCCGCTTTATCATGTCTTTACAGCCAGCAGCTTGTTTATGAATAAAAAATGTGGCATGAAACCAGAGGAGTGAGTTGTCTTTGTTTTGTCAAGTGTGCTGAGACAAAATGCTTCTCGCTCTCCTTGCTCTCTCCGTTTCTCTCTCTCTCCATCTCGAGGGACCTGCAGGGGCAGCTGAACCCCTAGCCCCCTACCTGACGAACTGTTGCCATGGGAATTGCTGTCCCTTGGTGATCGTTTGATGCTGCCCACCCTACCCCAATCTCGCAAACAAAACACACTGCACACTCCGAACAAGGGTGCGCTGATCACAGCCCAGACGCCACACACAAGCAGACACAATCCCTAAGCTCACCCACCGTAGCATTTTCTGCTCACTCCAACAAGTTCTGTTAAATATTAATGATGTGTGACTACAGGAGGGTTTGGCCCCCACCCACGTCCCTTACACCCCCTCTGTCTCCCTGAGCCTTTGTTTTGGGACTTCTGCCCTTCTGCCCAGCCTTTAAAGTAAAAGCAGGGCTGAGATGACAGGCGGATGGTTTTGATGGATTTATTAGCCCTCAGCAGTTGTCTTTAAAGTCAGCAGTGAAGGGAGCACAGAACACTGGTTTTAACTCAACTCTATAACATTGTGTGTGTGTGTGTACATATATATATTTCATTTATGTAACCGTTCTGACTGATATTTTAAATTTATTAAAATATATGTCTGTGTGTATGTATGCATGTTACCAGATATTTAAAAATTTGTATTTACAATTTTTTATAAAGTAGTTTTTTCTTAATGTTAGATGTTTAAACTTAAAATATACTGTTCAAAAATAATGAAAACAAATTTATTAAAAATTGTCACTTTGACAGAAATATATATATATATATATATATATATATATATATATATATATATATATATATATATATATATATATATATATATTGTCAAAATGAATAAAATCTAAAAAAGTTTTTTGAAATGTATTTGTATGTGCTTAATACTTACATTATATATAAAATTTGTTAAAATCATATATATATTATATAAATATTATAAATGTTATATTTAGGGTGTGTGTGTGTGTGTCTGTCTGTATATATATATATATATATATATATATATATATATATATATATATATATATATATATATATATATATATATATATATATATATATATATATATATATATATGGGTCACGGGTGTATTAGCGTATTATTTCCCATTACAGGCACGGTTAGTTCCACACAGAAGGCTATGTGTGTGTCTGGGGCTAAGATGATTAGCAGGCTCAGTGATTCAGGCAGGCTGGTATGTAAGATGCTGCCCCAGGGCATGCAGGGAAGCTGAGGGGCAGGTGGGTGGCTGGCTGTCTGTCTTGGTGTTACCTGGGTGGAGCAGCATGTGGGCTGGGCTAAGCCCCAGCTCTCCTTGCTTGAGTGGACCGCTATAGCTGTGCCAGTCTTACTACCCTATTCGATGCCAGCCTGCCCACTGTACCATCTGACACACATTCACACCTTTCCCTACTGGGCACCGTCGGCCTCTGCCACCATGCCTCAGCACTTGAGGCTGCAAGTGCACGCGCCGCTGTGTGAGCATGTACACCACATAGCTGTCTATCTGAGAATCTTTCTGTCTTCTTGAGGCAAGTGTGCTTGTCAAAAGGCAAGGTTATTCAGAAGATGACACTGTGCATTGCTTGTTGTTGCTTGTCTTGTGCCCTACACTTTAGACACTGAAGGAGAAAGGAATGGAGAGTGTTGCTGATGCCAGTGTGTGCCCAGACACCTGCCAGGCACCTGTTTTCATGTGTTTGTGTCAATGTCAGCTCAGGACTCCAGGTCTCTGACACAGGTTACGGGCCCAGCAGGACAAGCGCCTCTTCTCGCTCGATCTCTCGCCCGACTGGGAATCACCTGCCCTTGCCAGCCAAATCACTGACGTATAAAAACCCTCCAACAGTCTGCCTGTCCATATGTCCATATTAACTCAAACATTCAGTCTGAAAGCACCAGAATAAGCTACTTCAGGCATCGTTTGGAGGTTTGAACTGAATTGACTCAACACTAAACTGACTTGAGCTGAATAGTGACCAGATTGTTGAATAGTCTTATATTTTAGGTTGATTCTGTTGTCTGTTGTTGATTCTGATACTTTCTTGTTTATAATTCTGAAGCTGCTCTGTAACAACCTGTAGGTCACAGATAGTTTGTGTTCTGCATTCCCCTGAATTTAGGAGTATTTGGATTTTTTTTTATCTTCCTGGGTATTCTTCCTGTTAATTTATTCCCTTGGGTATTCATGATGTTCAACTGTTCCTTGTTTAGTTGGTCATTTAGTCTGTATAGCCCTCTTTTTCAGTGTTATTTGTCCATTCCCGTCCATATAAAGTTTGTAAAGCTGTTCTCCTGTGCACCCACGTTATTGTTTTTGTTTTTTTACAAAAAAAAAAAAAATGTTCACCCACAAATAAACATTATGTCAACATTTAGAATTTATGATTATAATTCAGAACATTTATTTTGAAGAGTGTTGGTAACCAAACAGTTGATAGTAGCCATTTAGTAGTTTTCTCCACACTATAGAAGTCACTGGCTACCAGCTTCTTTAGCTACCAGCATTCTTTAAAATATATATTTTTTGTGTTCAACAGCTGAAGGAAACTCATACTGTTTTGACATTTTGAAGAATGTTGGTAACAGTTAAAAGTAGCCAATGACTTCCATAGTATTGTTCTCCTTACTATAGAAGTCAATGGGTACCATCAAATGTTTGGCTGCCAAAATCCTTCACAAACTCTTATTTTTTGTTCAACAGCTAAAGGAAAGTCATTCTGGTTTGGTACAACATCAGAATGAGTAAATGATGACAGAATTTTCATTTTGGGTGAACTGTCCCTTTAATAAATATAACACTTGCGAATGGATCCTTCCATCATCTCTCCTTGGCTGTACCAAATCGTGACACTGTAGTGAATAAGGATGCAAATTTGCAGGGTTGCAAATGTCTTAAATGTCTGATCCTTGCATGAGTATCAACACACATTACTCTCTCATAGCTCAGACTTTGTTCTAGGCCTTCCAAAAAATAAATTTGCTATCACTAAGGATACACTTTCTACTTATTTCTTCTCTCTCAACATGTTATATTCATTCCAACTCTCACTGTCCATACATATAGTGGCTCGCAGCTCCACCCCTCTCTCTCTCTTTCTTTCTCTTTCTGTCTCTGTCCCCTCCCTATCTGCCGGACTCAGCAGCAGCTCCTATAATCTCTTGTGCTCCGGCGGTGCAGCACACGCTGGCCCCTCATGGGCCTACAGATGCCCTCTGTCCATGGGAGCACTTCCTGCGCAGGTGTGCCATGGGGCAGGGGCGGCACTAGACAACACGCATCCGTGCCAGTCTGAGCACCCCCATTCATCACCCAGAGTCACCCAAACAGCACTGGTCCAGATGCCGTTTCGTCTGCGCGCCATCTAGTCCTGAACCACGTATCTGACTCGAACGTATTTTGATAGTTGTACTTCTTCTCGTGGCTGGCATCTCTTAATCAATGTTAATTGGCTCCAATTAACATATGTTAATTAATGATATTTACCTCAAATTAAAGGTATGAAAGGTCCCAGAGGGTTTCCTGTTCATCCAATTAGAACCAATTAGCTGCAATTAACACGTGTAAATGAGATGCTATTGAGTCCAAAACAAACAGTGTGTAGTCTGCGCGATTCCCATGCAGTTTAACCTGAGCTGTGTGTGTGTATGTATCTCATCACAGACACACACATACAAACTCTGTTGAACACACACATATACAAGCTCTGTGGGGCAATTTGGCAGGTCCATGGCCAGGATTTCAAGCTTAGCCATCTGACACTTCTAAGCAGATTGCATTTATAAGCATGTCATGCAAGGTGGTGATATTTAAAATACTGTAATAAAAAAAAAAAAAAAATAGTTCAACCAAAAGTATAAAGAATTCTGAAAATTAACCATCAGGCCACCCAGGATGTAAGGGAGTTACATCCTTAGCATTACATCACTTTCTCACCAATGGATCCTCTGCAGTGAATGGAAGTTGTCAGAATGAGAGTGCAAACAGCTGATAAAAACAGCACAATAATCCATCAGTTAATGTCTTGTGAAATGAAAAGCTGTGTGTTCGTAAGAAACAAATCCATTATTAAGGGATTAAAACCTTCAAAAAACGTAAAACCTTTGCTTCTGGCATAGAATCCGTCCCCTGTTGTCCTTTCATATCAAAATCAACTGACATATTTGTTTAGAACTCTTTTGTTTTAGAAACGGTGCTTGATCTGTGCACATTTCTCTCCTGATTCAAACAAGATGACATTTTCACTGTAGAAAGCAATATTTCAGATAGAGGGCTCATATTTTGTTCATAAGCACCATATTTTGGTCTTAAATAAAAAATGCTTCACAAGACATTCATTGATGGACTGGAGTCATTTTGATTACTTGTGTATTATTGTGATGTTTTTATCAGCTGTTTGAACTGCAGAGGATCCACTGGTATATATAAGAATCAGGAGCTTTTGTTAATAGAAGAATTTCTTTTTGTGTGAAAAGAGGTTGTTTTTAGATAGCTATTGATTCAACAAGAGAAAATAGTGTGTGAAATACATTAGGATTTTAATGTGGTGTAAACAGGCAGCAATAGCCAAATGAACATAATACAGAGCAGCAGTAATGTAGCTGTGTATTATGAAAATATCCCACCTCTTCTACAACAAAAACACTTCTTTTATGGCAAAATAAATGTGCTGTGGGTATTCCAGACTGGGCTCTTTTAGCCAGCTATACCATTTAGTTTAGAAAATTACATATTTTCCAAAACCAAACACTGAATTCTTTACCTGGGTATTAAGACTCAAGGGAAGCCATTTTTCATGCCTCTTTTCAGTTCAATTATACCAGCAGCAGAACCAAGGTAGCAATAAGCATGCAAAGTTGACATCAATAACTTCCATACACCCGCTCTATATCTGAATAGATGCAGATTATTTCACGTTGGGCTTGAATAAGCGCGCAAGCCTTTTGAAATCGACGTCGAGAGCAGACTGTAATCTGAGTTAGCAGTTTTTGGAGAGTGTTGACAGCAATCTCCCCCAGCGTGGTGTGGTTGCGTTGCATTAGTCTCCAGGTTTTACAGTGGAAATGGAGAACAGTTCCGATACTTACCATTGTAACAATCGGGGGTTTCTGAGCTTTGCGATGGGGGGAAGAAGCCGCTTTGTTCGGTGATAAGAGCGGAGGGGAAATATGAGGAGAAAAGGCAATCCAAAGGGCTGAACAAATCTGGGAGCAGTATTATGGGATGGTAAACACGTCTGCTGCTAAGAGGGAGCGGATTTGCTGTTTCTTATTTTGGGGACGTGCTGTATTTGGAAAGAAGCACAAAGGGTGGAAGGGCATCAAGGGTGGGGGGGGGGATCAGGGGGTGTGTCTTGTTGGAAAACATGCAAAAAAAAAACAAAGTGGTATAGCAAGAATCAAAGAACAAGAGAGCAAAATGTTCCACTGTAATTACATGCAAACAAAACAACTTATCGGTGTTCACTGTCTTTACACTGTCCACATGACCTTTCCCATTGAATTCCCTGTTCTATTGGCAGAGTTCATGCACAGGACCAGTGTCTGGTGTGGATTGATATAACTCATTTTGCATTGGAAATTATATTATTATTATATAAAGCCTAAAAGGGTTAGTTCACCCAAAATTTAAAATTACACTGTTTTACTTACCCTCGAAGCATCCTATGTATACATGACTCTCTTCTTTCAGACAAATCCAGTCGGAGTTATATAAAAAATTGTCCTGGCTATTCCAAGCTCTATCATTGCAGTCAGCAGGTGTTGCAGTAGAACAGTTCACAAGTCATCAAATAAAGCGCTGCATTCATAATAAAACTTTCACATGGCTCCGGGAGTGAATAAAGGCCTCCTGTAATGAATGCATGCGTTTTTGTAAGAAAAATATCCAGATTTCAAACATAATAAACACTTTTCTCCCACTTCCGGTATCTGTCATATGCGGAAGCTGTTTTTGGGTGAACTAACCCTTTGAAGCATGCTCACACCAAGAACAATAACTATAAAGATAACTATAACAACTAGTTTGACCATGCTATATTTATTATAAGGATGGAGTTGTCAATTGCCACTTTAAATGTTCAAGAGAGCAAGTTGAATTCTGACTGTCAAAATTGTTGGCATTATCAGCTGGGGGAAAAATCGGAGTTTCCAGTGATATTGTACCTCTTTGCTGTTATAGTTGTGGTGCTATTTTTTGCACAAATATATTTTGAACATTATCATTATCGTTCTTAGAGGGAATGAGCGTTTAATGCCAGTTTTAATGTACTAAAAATAAAATAGTTTTCAAAACAAATTGTACTAAAAATAAATACTTTTTTGATGTTTTTTGTGTGTAAACAAAAAATTCAATTTTAATTTAGTACAATTTATTTGTGAAATAAAAAACCTATGAGTAAACACACAGTTGGAAAAAAAACACACTAAAATCAATTATTTGTGACAAATATTTATTGAAATTTGCATAGTCAAATAATTGTACAATTGAAACTTAAATGCATGTGGATGCGCCATTTTGTCCGTTTTTGCTCTGTAACAACATCTGTGCACAGCACCATAAATCCACATCTACTTTTCTCTCTTTACATTGTTCAATTCTGCCGTAGTATTTTGCCAGCTCTCTGGTAATGATTAAAACCATGCAAGTCAATCCGCTCACACTGTTTATTTACAGTCAAATCCATTTCTATCCCTGATCCATGGAAGATCCAAGGAGAAGTATATAAGCTAGTTAAATGGGGAAGATCTTGGAAACATTGTACAATATCAGATTGGTGCTCACATGTTTTTTGTGCAGCATTAATTCTGCTCTCCATCTCTAACTCTGAGCAGTGAAGGTCTACGGAGGCTTTTCTGTGTGTGCAAAGCTGTCCCAGCGTTAATATTTTCAGTGTCTCAAGCTTACAGAGAGTGAACTCTCACCCCTCCCCACTGCTGCTGCACAGAGATAAAACTTTCCGTTTCCCTTTTTTTCAGCAGAGAATTACAAGAAGAAGTCGATAACACCGCCACAATCAGCTTTAACACAGAGGATTGGGCTCAGGTGAATAGCATGGGACTTCTCTCTAGGCTGACAAACAGACAGGACCATACAGCACACCTGTGGGACTCGGGAAGACCACTTCATCCCATTGTGAACATGACCAATGAAAAGAAATATCCTATCAAGCAGGCTTTTGTCTGTGCGATGCTATAGGAGAGTGGTATTTGTCTGGCTCTCTCATCGCAGTGAAGCTAGCTCAATTACATTATCTTGTGCTAAAGGTATAGTTCCAGGGCATTCTGTTGGCAATCAATCAATTAATCAATCTTTCAGTGTTCATCTTGATGTTCTTTCCCAGGTCTGGAATCTCTGAAAGCACAGAATGCCATACCCAATCCCCAATCTGTTCCTGTGCATGGACAAGAGTAGGACATTGAAGTACTTGCCAACATAGGAAAGTTACAAGTTCTTGAAATCAGATTAAACATCCAATTAAAAAGTTGATTTACAAATGTAAAAGTTGATTTGATTTTATAAATAATAATGAAATAAAATAATACAAACAATGCAATTATTTTAATTAAATTGATAAAGCATTCAATTGAGCATTTAATTCCATTTTTTTTCTTTTATTATTATTATTATTTTAAAATCTAGCCAGTAAATCTGAAGCGCTACTATACTACAAAACCATTATAAATTAATTTTAAAACAACATGTTATGAATATAGGAATTCTTTCTTCTTTCATTTAGTTATTTTTCCCCTAAAAATCTGCAATAGGGTCCCAGCTGGTCTAGGAAACAATACAAAATAACCACAATTAATTTGTGCCTCAGTGTGTTGGACAGAGCTTGATTCATTGAGCCTCTCCCTTTTGTCGAGACACCCTTAAAACTCCGCAACCTTCTGTCTATCTATTCTTTAACAGATATATAGTTATCTAGATATAGAGTGTGTATAGGTGAGATTTATGTTCAGCCTAATGCATACATTTGCTGGTCAGCCTAATCGGCATTTCGTGTGGCCGGTCGGGAAATGGGAGAAACGGTAAACCTGTGATGCTCTGATAGGGGATTCCTGCAGGCCTGATTAGATCTAGGGCATGTTTGTCTTCCAGTAACAGGAATTACATGATTTGTAAGTGGGCCTGGCTTCCAGCAGCTTTTGAGTATTAATTCCCACCCACAGCCTGAGGAGAAAGCATTAAAGAGCCGGGAACTTATAAATAGCAGTCAGTAAGACACCATATACTTTGAGGGTTTGATGCCTGATGCATAGATCTCTAGAAGGTGAATGGGGAAATGCTGAGCATGGCTAACATAGTTTCTCAAATGTGTAGTCAATTATTTCAGATCTTTCCTGTCAGATTTAAATTGTGCATTTATTTTTTATAAAATGTTTGTACACAGGGCATTGACTTAATACATTTAATAAATATAATGTATATACACAATGTGGGTGCGTGGGTGTGTACATATATATGTGGATCTCAGAAAAGATGGATTTCAAAGTCATACAGTCACTGCTGGAAAGGTTACAAATATGCAAAAGATGCTGGAAATTCAAACAATATTTTTAGTCTATCTATACATATATCTGCCATTTTTAATATATGTTGATATCATCCTATTTGATATTCTATAATGCTTCATTTTGTATATATCTATTAGGTTTTATATATAAAACAAAATCTCCAGAGGACTTTAATTTGTAATTTATGTGAAGCCTATTTATCAAGTTATGTATAGATCAAATTTAGATACAGCTTCATCAATGGGGAGAGTTACAGTGCAGTCTGTTCAGACACAGTGTGATTAGGATGCCTTAAGGGTGTGTGCTCTTTTAGATGGTATTTTCAAACTAAGGTCTGCTCCAGCGGTCCCTGCCATCTGGACCCGGCAGACCCGCAAACAGGTCAAGGTGGGTGCCATTCCCATGGCCCTGACTGCCTGTCACTATGCCAGTGTGCTAATTTACAGCCAGCAACCCCCCTATCCCGTCCTGCCATGCCAGCCAGCAACTCAAGGGTGTGAAGATGCCAAGAGCATGCTCTGCTGAAGACAAATCAGCTTCAGTCTCTCATAAAACACCCAGAGGTCATGACCTCTTCACCTTTTCAACTCATCACACCCCGTTCCTACAGCCCTGCCTCCCGCCATGCCTATCTGATGGCCCACTCAGGCACAAACATACAAGGGGAAAATCAGGTCCAAACAAGGTAACAGTCTCATCTGAGCTCACCACACAGAGAAAACTATTTGCATGCCCACCCTCTGTTTCAGCTCTCCAGACACAGCAGGAGGAATATGAAAGTCTGTAGTCTGTGAGTAAAGCAGCCAGGATATCTCACCAAACGTACAGTGAGGAACCACTGGAGTACAGTGGAGCAGCACCTCATTCAACTAATGGCCCTGGAACAACAGGAGGGCCTGTAGCAAAAATGGGTTTGTCTCAAATTCGCCATTCTAACCAGTTTCTTGGCTTTTGTTGTCTGCTGAAAATGAGAATACTTTCTTTTCGGTGCAGCATGCAGTATTTTTTTTTCTCCGTGTGAGCAGTTCAGTTCAACTTTTGTCCCTTTCAAATGGGAATGATTTTGAAAGAGGATTTTGAGAGGCCATGTCATCATCTAACAATATTTTCTTTATCATTGCACAGTACTAGTTTGGTTTATACTGTTTCAAAGCCAAGATGAGTAAAACATACTAGAAATCCAGAAAGCTCTTCTTTTTTGGGCTCTGCATTTGCTAAAAGGTTCACAAAATATGTCTTGAACTGATACCTGACAGAACATGTGTAGATAGACACAGAAATGATGGTGGATGCACAACAAACTCACTGATTGTGATGGAAATACCCACAGCCAATGCATATAGTCCACTCCCTGAAATAAACTGCCCAATTAAAATAAAATGTGTCCCATATTACGAATTGAAAGCGCTGCATAATTTGAAGGGGATCCCAAGTAGGATAAGAGGCTGGTGCAAAATGAGATTATTAGCAGTGAGATATAATTGATTCACAATCTCATAAGACAAAGCATCCTCAGTGAAACTCAAAAGCATGCTTATTGTTTACATCCAAGTCCTAACAATAAATTACTACCTAATATTTCTATTTAAAATTACCTGGTATCATGAAAATGTGTATTAGTAGCAGGAGTTTCTGTTTCAATTTGGTGTAGGCTATAACTATGTATACGCAGAAATGGATTTTGGCGTGCATATGATGCGTAATGGGTAGGATTAGGGTTTTGGGGTAGATGCGTATCATATGTACGCAAAAAACTGCATTTAAAACCAGCGTTGTTGTGGTAGTAATGACTAACAGTGAGGAGATTCGGAATCCATTTATAAATCTCCTTAACTATTACTATAACTATCATTGGTCGTATATGTTTAAAAAATGGCACTGTAGGCACATGTATCTGGACTAGTCGAGAGCATCACGTATTTATATGTTCGTGCTCAGTCGCGCGCTCGGCTTTCACCGGCCCTAAATCCCGACAGCTCCTGCTGACGTGAGGCATGCTGGGGTGAGTGCGTTTTGCCTATGCATTAGCCATTCATTTCGTCTGTCTGACACCTCTCCAACATAAAACCGTACGGCGGAGGTAAAATATCTCTCTCCTGGCGAAAATAAAGCTTTGTCTCCCTCCTGATCTATAGGATATAAAATAAAGCCATGGCTTTGATGGTGGCTTTACCTTATGCAGGGCTTGCTTTTTGTGCACACAAAAGCAATGAAGATGAATGAGGAGGGATTGCCGGGGCCTTGTCTCCCGTGGTCCTTTAGGATCGCCCCCCTTTTCCTGTGTTCACTGCAGACTCTCGGAGAAGTTAGTCAGGCAGCTTTATTATTGATCCGTGGCAGTGGATTGCCATGAGAAGGGATGCGTCCGGTCTGCTCGAATTTTTTTTCTTTTCTTTTTTGGTTTCTGAGCTTAGATCAGACTTCATCGATTAGCACCGTTTACATTTTTTTGTCAATTTAAAGGCTATAGCTAGGCCTATTCTTTGCGTTTCAAGTAGTTTGTTATATTTTCTGCAAGACACAATAAGTTCTTCATCTCTTCTGCACGTATTACTAAAAACATATTGGTATATAAAGTGAAACGTAGACAAACGAGCGCTTCAGATCACAAGTAGGCTATCTAAATCTAATATGTGTAGGCTATAGTTTAAACGGATCCTTCCTCTTGCTTTCACAGTTTAAGCAGATGCAAAGCAGCACTTTATATGTTATAAATTCACGTTGATTATTGCAAATTTTGATATATGGCTGCCATTGTAATGCTCTTCTGTTTGCATCTGTTACGTTTTGTACTGTAGCCTATAGGCGAAGTAAGATCAACATCTCGTGCACTAACATTAAACTCACATTAAACAGAATCATTTTGTTGCACCGGTTCTACAAACAAGCAGTCTGGTTTGGAAAAAGGCCCTCCAAAATTAACGTAGGATGCTAGTTAAGATTATTTTACAGCTTGTAAAGATGAGCCAACTTCGTTTGTGCATTAATGAGATGGAAATAACGCATCTTAAATAATCACACGGAGGGAAAAAAATTCATTTGTAGCCAATATTAAAGGGCAGCTACTTACCGGATAGTCCTTTGCTTTTTTGTGCTTTTTTAAGGGGGGAAAATCATTCTTGGCTTACAAAAAATACAAACAGAATGTTTTAATTCAGCCCCTGGCTGTTGATATCAGCAGTAGACAGGACTGTAGCCTACTCGTGCATGCTCTTGGAGCTTCAGTGCAGAAATTTGCTCCTGTTTAGTAGCTATCTGCTGATTTTCAGCCTCGCAGCCCGTCCCCTGAGCATTGCCCACTGCACGATAATATCTCAAAGGGAGTGGTTATCACCACACATTATATTATAATCATTAGTGATCCTGGCCCTTTCACCCGCACTGCAGAATAAACGCGGGGAACCATTAATCTAAACTAGAGCGACCACTCTCAAAGACTGCTCGTTTCAATTCGGGCCCAGCGGGGAATAATATAATAATTTCTTGCCACTGCTCTTTGGTTGGCTGTCGCTAATGAGATAATGAGGTAGATTTTCTCAGGGTTTTTGTGAATGTTTACCTGCATCAAGAACGGTTCTCTATTTTTTTTCCATAAAATATCAAATTACTATCTATAGTAATATGGGGGTTCCATATGGGGGGGGGGGGGGGGGGGGATTGCATCATAGTGGTGAGTCATCATCGCGGTAAGTAGCTAATTTTTCATCCATCTTGTAAACAAATTGTTAAGACTTAATGTGCCAGATATATCTGATTCATTAATAATCGAATTTGTGAAAGCAATTTTATAAATTAATGCTTATTCAGATTTAGTCTGGTAGCCTGTAGTTAAATTTGAATATAAAAGACTGTTAATCCTTGGTCAGGGATGCGAGGCCTAAGCAGTCTCCTTGTCTGTGTTTGATTATCGGGTTTAGGGGAGAAATAACAGCTGTTCCAGTGATGCGACTATACGAGATCTATAACCTCAATCGAATTTCTTTTGCCAGACTTCCGCAGAGTTGGAAAATCAGGAAAATTGTTTATGTTGAGTTGTTGGTCAATATTGAAGCTACCAGATTATGCCTACCCCCTTTTTTCCTTTTTTTTTTTTTTTTTTTTTTTCTCACAGGAGCATTTCATTTGACGTTGTTTTTACTGCTACTGATCATTATTCCTGAACACTTCATTTACCCACAAGTCAACAGTTTTAGATTCGTTGAGTTAGTAGGCCTACATATTATATATTTTTGGTTGGAAACTACTGTAAGGAATATAATTGCAGAGGTCTTGCTTGAGTCGTCCCTGACCCCTAATCGGTTTGGACATGCTGTGGGTCCGGGACGGGTTTGGTCGCTGCACATCACCTCACTGCACCGCAGAGCCGAATAGATTGATAGAACGCGGTCCTGGAGTGCCACATGCCTATTGTCCACACTGCGAAGATAAAGACATTCTCTTGAAAGAAAAGCAAAACATATGCTCCGCTGCAGTCATATTTAAATTGTCCCCGCCCACCTCAGACACCCCTCCCCAACATGATTCAGTATGCTTGCCATGTCAGACCTTATGATATTTTTTTACTGTTTGTAAACTGTTTAACATTATTTAAATAATGGAATGCTACGAGTAAAAATGGAGGGATGACTTTACAAAGAAAAAAAAATATAAGAAAAAAGGCATGAAAAATAAAAAAAAATACGATTTCATAGTTTGGGAATAAAAAATTAGGCTTTTTTATATACTAGGCTATATCTTACTTTTGTCGCTAACCCATGCACTACCCTACCCTAATTTTTGTTTTTTTTGTTTTTTTTACTACAGAGCATGTTAGTAACAGTCATTCCACATATCATGAATAAAACCTGTAAACAAACAGGCAGCGGTGCAGAGCGATATGAAGAGGGGCCCGAGGCACAGAGCCCCCCTTTACTCGGGCTGAGTAAGGGGTAATATTTCTCACTTTATTACCGGAGTCACATCGTGTCTGTTCGGCCGGCGATCACACACTGCTCTGCCCACACTACTCAGTTAATGTATCGCTATATAGGATGACTAGGCCTACATGCGAAAAATATATAGCTACTAAAACACACTCTCTTAATATTAAAACAAGGCACTTGCTTCAAGGTGAAATTTTTAAATTGCATTTACGTTTTGTACCATTTTCTGTTTGCAGTCGAATTTTAAAACGAATAAGCCTATTTAACGACTTTTAAAAGAAAAAAATACAAACGTTTTAAATTGATTAGACAAAAACGTAAATAAGTCAAAAAATAAAGCTAAAGCGCATAAAAAATTAGTAGGCTACTTTATTTATTTATTTTTATTTATTATTTTAGATATATTTAATGACAGCCTATCAGATGCACTACTAGGCATCACAGACTGTGTACTTATTTTAATAAATGCATTGTTCATGACGTGAACAACAGGAATTTTTGTCAAAACTTTTGCCTTTTAAGAAATTGCAAATGAATCATATGTTTAAGCACTTGGCTGAGTTTTGATCTGCTACAAAGTTGTCATGATATATTTCAGAGAATGTTCACCATTATCTATTAACCACTAAGACACATGAACCGGTTGATTCAGTCGCTCGCTTTTAACGTTTTGCTTATTCGAAAACTATTCCGCGCTAAGAGCATGCGTAATGCAGCGAGTGACAGGCATCTGGTCTCCAAGCGCTGAGAATTTTGCGATCGATAGCTCCCTCTAGCACTGCACCATCTCCAGACTCGCCGTCTCTTTTCCCCGATTCGGTCAGTCCACCTGACAATGACACTAACTGAAAACTTTATTCCCATCACGGATGAGTCAGCATGTCAAATATCAGTCTGCAGACGAAATGGATACATTCGCAATTATGAGCCTTAATCCAAATATTAATGAAACTTCTCTCGTAGGTTGTTGTTTCAGAAGTACATTGTAAACGAACGATGGTCACTTTTAGATTATTAAAAAGTTCCAAAAATATCTTTATGGAGTTAAAAGTAAACGTATTTGCAAATGATTTTTTAACTGTTAACATATAATGTCATAATGTTAATCAGTGTGAGAAAATTATTATTACTACTATTACTATTATAAGCTATGCAATAATAGAAATTAGTTTTCGTTTTTAATTAACTCTTTAACTCTCACTATTTCTGCATTCGAAACATCCCGTGGATTTGCATGCTCTACAAACGGGAGAAAAGACTAGTTCAAAGGAGAGACAGGGGAGGGGTGGTGGTCGCATAGGCGAGTGCAAAAGATGGAGTGTGTTCATATTTTATCTGTTATTCTTCGTGAAACAGCACATGTCATCCAAGGGACCCACAAGCAAAGAGGAGCGCTCCCTTGACGCTCATCGGCAGCTGTTTCTGTGTGCTGTGTAAGGAAGGCCCTTTTCTGCCTTGGCGTGGACCAGCCCCATGCCATTTTAGAAGTGGCTCATATGCACAACGTTGCGTGGTATTGATTCCAGATTCCAGACTGGAACGTTTGCACAATATACGCTGACAGAATGTAAATAGCTGAGATTGTGAGGTTGAGGGTCGCGTGTGTGTGTGTATGCATGAGTTGGAATGACCGAGTCAGTTTATGGTCGTGAATGGTGTCAGTGTCACACATGAAGGAAAGGTTCAAGAGGTTTGAAATGAGATTAGGAATCGGTACGTGTCCTTTAATGTTATCGAATTATTACAGTGATACATATATTCGCTGTGAACAATTCAGATGAAGTTAATGTGCATAATGATTGTACAAAAAAAAAAAAAATCAATAATTACATATTACACACTGAACATATTTTATTATTATAAAACATTAAAAATAAGAGTTATCGAAATTGTCCATACAGGGAAAACAAACATACAATTTGAAACTGCTTTAAATTCAGTACCCGTTATCTACTTTTTATTTGTAATGAAATGTAACTAGCCATATATACTTGAAGAACACGATGTATATTGCTTAAAATCAGAAGAACGGACTTAACAGATCTTACAAAACACTATAAGGTGTTTGGGCCATTAGAGGCTGCTGAAGTGATCTAACATCCTGTAAAGTTAAGAGCCCTCTTGTCTTTCACTTTCTCTCGTTTAACAAAAGACCAAAGGAGGATGTAGTTCTTAAGTGTCTTTTCGTTGACTGAGTGACGTATAAAAGGTAACACAAATTGTCTGCGTAAATTACTTAAACGGAATATAAGGAATATAGTCTTAAAAGTTAGTTTTTTTTAACATGCGTAAAAATTGCATTATTGTCTCTAACTGTACTAGGAAATAGAATGGATATAAATTAGACTTAATGTCAGGGAAGAAGAAATTAACTATTAAAGTTCTCGCCATAGACATACAAACGTTATTTTATTTCATAATTTTATGGCATTATTCATGAATGTTTCAGGAAACAAATTGTGTTGTCTTGATCGTTACATGTCAGATACAATACAAATCTTATCATGCTTGGGCTGCTATTTGATATATAAAATAATAAAGAATAAAAAGATATTCTGCATATTCCAGAATAAGCATCTTTACGCCAGATTTCTTATTAAGAAATAAACACAACCACAACACAACAGCTTTCACAGCATGACGCATCTCAAAGTAGGCTACTGACACATAATCTACATATACAAAAACTATGTTTAAATTATCAGATTTGTACCTTATAAAATGCTTCTCTCGTTCCTCGGTTCCACCAGAATGGACGAATATTGGAAAATGACGAGAAAAAAAAAATCAATTTTAAGAAGACTTTCGAATAGCATGTTCTGTTTTCTGACTCTCCACATTAACTAAGATATGACAGTTTCTGGGATTTTTGACAATTGGTGTCTTCTGTTCCCTATAAATAGCGCAGAGTGTGCCGGTAAAGCGGTGAGGGGATAGCTAATGGTTACTTGAACGGAAAGCCGCTGATTGGCCTCGTCCCGGAGTGACGTCAGGAGGCTGTGAATAAGGCTGGCTCGCGTGCTTTCAGGAACATGCAGAACACCGGAGGCTGTTCGGGGATCGTCATCAGTCCTGCAACGAGATGTCACGCGCATTCTGTTCACACTAGCATCTTTCACCTCTTGTCTTACCGAGGAAACAGCACACGTTACAGAGGGAGACGCACTTTGCAAAGCGTTTGGTCATTGCATCTTTCAGAGGGACGTAAAAACAGTGGATACGTTGACATGGTAAAGTGCACTCCAGAGTCTCTGGGCTCGCATTTCTCGTGTGTTAGTTCCGTCCAAGACCGGCTGTATTAGATGCTTGTTTATGAAAGACTTTAATGCACATCATCACAAATGCTTCACATTGTTGTTGAGAACGGCGACGTGCTTTTCCCCCGCAATGATGTCCTTGTCTTTGTAGCCAACGAGCAGTTGGTGTTTTGAAAGGTTTCTCTATGCTGGTTTCATTTATGCATCTCAACATTTGTCAAGGAAGAAGATGAGAAATAATGACTGACAACTGAAGCACTACCTCATGAGAAGATCTTCTTTTATTATCCAGATTTTGGACCTCTACAGGTCCGTCCAAATACACAGAAGTGGTGAATATAACTAAAACTTCTTGATCTTTTCCTTTCGAACCTGTTCGCAAAAACTGACTTGGAGCATCTTTCATCATTGCGTCCCTTTCAATTCTCTCTCTGGAAAGAGAGAAAACAGGAGCAGACTCTCAGGTTGTGGACACCACGGCAGTAACTGTGGGAGCACATCCAAAGACAATGGTCCACTGTGCGGGCTGCGAGAGGCCTATATTGGACAGGTTTCTCCTTAATGTTCTGGACAGAGCCTGGCACATCAAGTGCGTACAATGCTGCGAGTGCAAATGTAACCTAACAGAAAAATGCTTCTCTCGAGAAGGAAAACTGTATTGCAAAAACGACTTCTTTAGGTAAGTTCCTTAATACATACAAAAAAGGTTGTTTTTTTCTGGTTTGATTCTATTACTATTATGTATTACTGTGATTCATGGAAATATAATAGTTTATTTAATAGCAGGCGCTTCAGAGGTAGCCTATTTGTATACAAGAACAATAAAATAAGTTAGCTATATATATATATATATATATATATATATATATATATATATATATATATATATATATATATATATATATATATATATATATATATATATATATATATATATATCAACATAACTGGTTCTTAAAGAATAAAAAAAAACTGTGTAATTTAGATTATACATAAAACCAACATATCATACTTAAATGATTTTCACTTTTTAACAGGTTCCAAGTATTTGGTAAGTAGCTTAAACACCATCATGCCTCAAATTTAATAAATCAATCATTTTTTCCATCACTCAAAATATTTACAGTGCTACTGTAATTTACAGAATTTTATTTTTTATTAAACAGAAGGACAATTCAAAATCCTTCTTTACACAGTCCTGTTTACAGCTTTACACATTGCATACGCGTATCCAATTTTGCATGATTTCATTAGAATTTAGGACGTGCATTCACACTTAAATGAAGTGTGATCCTAAGTACTGTCAACACGACCGACTTGTTTGATTCTTTGATTAGGACGCCCATTAATTAAATGCTTGTTAATTTGAATTGTCATGCAAAATGACGAGCAGATACACTAATAGACTGTGTACTCGTCCGCAGCAAGGTTTTAAAGGAAATCACACTTTGTTTACAGCGAATGGCAGCTAGGGAAGCCGCGGGGATCAATGCTTTGCCAGGGCAGTTGAAAGTGTAACGCGGCCCAGTGCACAGCCCCGCGTGTGTTTGCAGTGGTTTGAGTTAAGATGTGATAAGTGGATTTGAATAATAAACGACTTTGAGCTGGAAACCCTCAGACAATGTAATCACAGACTCAGAATCAACAATATGTAGAGAACCACAATACACATTATTGGTCACAATATTAAGTGGTGAATATTTACTGCAATGGTGTTTGTATTGAAAGAATGTTAGTAGTACATGTCCTTTTGTTAAGGGTGATTGTAAATTAGGCATTAATATAAATTAAGATGCATGCAAAATACATCCAAATAATACAATACTTTTATTTAGGCCTGCAACTGTGTTTATTTACACAAAATAAATAAAATAGATAAGAATGCATTTCTAAATGTTGAAATTTCGATTTCCTTTAACAGTGCATAAACAATAACAACTGAACAAACAATAATTGTCATATATTTTTCCCAAAATAACTGATAATATTAAACATTAACGAAGACTCATTTTATGTACACTCAAATATAAACTATGCTATTCCATCACCTTGGTCTCAGCTGATGATAACAGATTCTTTTATAATTGATCGACTGTTTTGCTGTGTTTTAGTGACCTTTATTCTTGGTCTGTTCATTTGCAGGCGCTTTGGAACAAAATGCGCGGGTTGTGCTCAGGGGATCTCGCCGAATGACTTGGTCCGGAGGGCACGGAGCAAAGTGTTTCATCTGAACTGCTTCACATGCATGATGTGTAACAAGCAACTATCCACGGGGGAGGAATTGTACATCATAGACGAAAATAAATTTGTCTGTAAAGACGATTATTTAAGCAGCACGAACGGAAAAGACACCAATCTCCTTTCAGGTGAGTAAAATGAATTAAAAGATATGAGAACTGGGGAAAATGCAAACTGCACGTGCTATTATCTCGCTTTATCAGTATAATACTTAGGCTAATATAGTATATTCAGTACTTTAGATTGATAAGGTGACGTTTGATCTAAAAACAATATGAAAATATTTGACGAATACACACTGGGCTTCGAAGTCCTTTATTCAATATAATGTTTTCCCCCACAAATTTAAAATAAACCTTTAGACGGTGTCATACAATATATTCTGAAAAGCATTTTTTTTTTTTTTTTATCCAATTTCCATGTGAAGTGAAATACAGATTTTGTTGCATTCATTTTGTGGCCTATTTCTAGCCAGTTTGTTTTCTAATAATCTTTTTCACTGCTGTTGACTAGTGCATTGTGACAGTTCTTTCAGCTCTAAATACCGGTGTTTCTTTGTTCTTTCTTTGTTTATTCGTTTATTTTGTTTTATTAAATCTTCTGTTTGTTTCTTTTTTTCTTTCTCTGTGTTTATTTATTTACTTTACATTCCATTGTTTAGTGTCTAACACTCCTCTGGTCCCCATGTCTAATTCTGAGGTTTTTATTTCGACCTCCTTTTTCCGACGGCCCTTCTTTCCCCATTCAGTTACAGCGTGCAGTGATCCTAGTTTATCGCCAGATTCGCAAGACCAGCTGCAGGACGATGTTAAGGATGGGGAAATTGCGAACTTATCGGACAAAGAAACGGGTAACAATGAAAACGATGACCAGAACCTCGGAGGCAAACGGAGAGGACCGCGTACCACCATTAAAGCAAAGCAACTGGAGACACTGAAAGCGGCGTTCGCGGCGACCCCCAAACCAACCAGACACATCAGGGAACAACTGGCACAGGAAACGGGGCTCAACATGCGAGTTATTCAGGTAAACCTAGCCTACACACTATTACAGAAAAGTAAATATGCATAAAGATATACACCAATACTAACAAACTGTATTTACTCTTAACTTATCATTGCTATGTATGCTGCTAGTAATTTTCAGGACAAATACAATAATATAGACCTATGACGAGAATTTATAGTGTGTGTTTGTTAAGATAAGACATCCTGTGGTACAAATTTGGGACAAACAGGGAAGAGCCTGGATGAAATAGAAAGAAAAGCACACGCGCGCCTTCCTTGTGCCTCTTCTTTCCAATCCTTGAGGCAAGACTATTTGAATAGAAACGAGGACACTTCTTTGCTGGCACCTGTAAATATTTGGAAGTAACATTTATATGGTTAGCCTTTTTATACTTGACTCGAGAGATGGAGAGGCACGCCAGCTGGCATCAGACTGGTGGGAACGATGGGAGTCTTGGCAATGCAGCGCCATCACGTTTTGCGACCACATTTAGACATGCTGTGACGGTTCCCAGTCAAGTGGAAACGCAGAAATCTGTCCCTGTGTCTGTCAAAGTACCTCATACTAGGTGGTTTTCAGTGAGAAATTGAGAATCGATCCTTGCTTTTTTTGTCGAGTGAAGTGCGGAACAATGAGAGTCCAGCCAATGTGCGCAGTACCCCCTTATTTACGCACGCTCTATGGGATTATAGTCAGCATCGTTTTAAAGAGCCTCATCTTGGTCATTTTTTCGAATACAGATAAAGCATCGTCGTTAAAAGTGTCCTAATAGATTGGTGCTATGGGGATAAAGCCTTAAAATGAGACTGAACTTAAGATCAAGTGCAGGGAAAGGGGTTAAGATTAATAGAGTGGCGAGGTTGGATATTTAAGACCGTCAGAGTAAACTATAATTAGCAAAAGGAATTCAAGGGTGGGTGTATAGATTACGAAATAATAACTGCATAGAGCCGGTTAATATAT
Source organism: Carassius gibelio (assembly GCF_023724105.1). NCBI lineage: Eukaryota > Metazoa > Chordata > Actinopteri > Cypriniformes > Cyprinidae > Carassius > Carassius gibelio. Next base: position 11,090,178 of record NC_068410.1, read on the forward strand.
CAGTAACCACCCTCCTATTAAGTATTAATTAGAGATTTAAAAAGTCCCCGCTGCTGCCCCTTCAATCGGAGTAAATGGAGGGTTAAAAGATCATTAAAGTGAGGTTAGATCCGACTCTCTAACAGTGACGATAATTACAAGTAATCTTGTCACCACAATACGAATGTATTCTGTCACTTCAGAGCCCTACCTCAGTAGACTGTGAAAACACTGCTCTAAACCAATGAAAAGGGGTAAACTTGACATGTAAACATTAGGCCATAGTGTCAGACTGTTAGGTCTGGTTGTCTTATTTCAATGCACTACTCTTAAATGATTTTTTTTCGATGCATAATAATAGAATACAAAAGAAAAGTTCAATTGCTGCCTTAAATGTCAAAATGGTGCCAAAGGCCTGCAAGTATTTGAAATTTTGTTCACTTTGAATTACTAATAAATAAAACCGAGTTGACCCTCTGAAACACTAAAATTAAGCAGAATTGGCAGAAATTGCTGTGACAAATTAAATGGGTAGAAACAGGTGTTATATTCCGACACAATTTAAACAGTGCAGATCATAAAATGTAAAAGTCACATACAAAAAGAGGTTAATAAAACGTATTATAATAATATAATAATTATTATTATTACTGCTAGGTGATAATATGCTTTCTGATTTTTCTTCACATTTACTGTGTATTTTTTATAACTAAGCAAAGAATCGCAATTAATTAATAGGCTACTTATGCAATTATTTCTTGAAGCGCCACATAGCCTACGATGCACGCTATTATTGTTTTTATCATTGTAATTAACTACTGGGACGTGCTCCTCTGTCACTCTGACACTCTTCTGTAAAGTGTCACCGATTTAAAAAAAAAAAAAAAAATTAATAGCAATTTAATAGGTTTCTATTGCTATTTGTCCATGTGCACTAGGTGTGGTTTCAGAACCGGCGGTCCAAAGAGCGGCGCATGAAACAGCTGAGCGCGCTCGGCGCGAGGAGACACGCGTTCTTCCGGAGCCCGAGAAGAATGCGAACGCTAGTGGACAGACTCGAGCCTGGAGAATTAATTCCAAACGGCCCTTTTTCATATTACGGAGGTAAGATAAAATTGCGTATTGTAGACTTATCTTTCTCAAACATTTGTCTGAAATATGGTTTTATTTTTCGCGCTGGTTTCAATCGTGACGCATCAGTAGTGAAAATGGTTGAGTTAACCGACAAATACGAGGTCAAGAGGTTTTTTATTCGCCTGTTTGTGTTTTAAATAGTTAAATGGTCTGCAAATATAATTTTTGTTTTGTAATTAGGGGCTTCTGTTCTGAACGTGGGAAATTAAACTAGCTAGACTACTGGCTAAATTGTCATGTTATCCATGTTTTTGAGGCTTAAATGTTTTGATATAGTCAAACGATTGATATTTGTTGAGTTGCTCCTTGAACTTTTGACAGCTGCAAGCCGTTTTGTCGTTTTCCTTTTGTTTTAACCCACAATGCCGTGCATATTACGCCATCGTACATATTTCGACATTGTATGTGTTTTATTCAGTCTAGTTTATTTATATCTCACTTTACATTTGACCTAGTTTATATGTATATATATAAATGGCATATTCATTACATATTAATGACAGTATGCATATAGGGAAGACATGAGGACTGTATCTTGAATCAAAAGTTGTATTACATCTGTAATTTAATAATCAGTGGATACAAATGTTGCTTTAAAAAACCTAGCCTCTTAAATTAGTATAAAATTCCTTTTTGTGAATTTTGTGAATCCAATTAAAATCCCAATATCACAAACAAAGTGTAAACAAGTGGCAATAACAAAAAAACACAGTATGAAACTGTCAACAAACCCAATTTTCCCTATATTTTCATGATCTGCTAGGTTTTTGTCCAGATACATGAAGCAAGGCAGTTATTGTTATATATACACTATCATATCAATAACAGCTTTGTTTTATAAGTTTTCAGCTATTCAAAGCCTTCCTCACTGTAATTAGCAAAGCTTTGTTCTCCCCACACAGCTACATTTGTGATTTCAGTGTAACATGTTCTGTGACTAATGTGGCATATTGAGATTTGTTCCAAAGCACGACACATTACATATTCAATGGATTTTTAAACAAGGAGTTTCTCCTGCTCTTTGTTTCTATATCACCACAATTCTTGTATCCTTTGTGTATCTGCAGATTATCAAAGCGAGTACTACGGTCCGGGAGGGAATTACGACTTCTTTCCCCAAGGTCCCCCATCTTCACAGGCCCAGACTCCTGTAGATCTCCCTTTTGTTCCATCGTCAGGACCCACCGGTACCCCGCTAGGGGGCATGGACCATCCTATCCCAGGCCACCATCCATCCAGTGAAGTACAGCGCTTTTCAGACATCATGTCTCACCACCCAGGAGACTCACCCAGTCCAGAGCCAGGGATACCTGGACCCCTGCACAGTATGTCCACAGATGTTTTTGGACCCAGTCCGTCCTTTACATCCCTCTCCCTCAACGGCAGCGGATACAGCAACCACCTCTCCCACCCTCCGTCAGAAATGAATGAGGGCACGGTCTGGTAGCTTCTGTGAATGGACATTTCGGCAGAGAGAAATGATTATAAACAGAGGAAGGAGGGAGGGTGGGAACAGGGACACTGGCCACACATTCTGGTTCTCATTTCCCGTTTTTTCACGTCATAAATGTGGTGGGACAGCTCACAGAGAGAGCAGCAGAGGGCAGCATGGGCATTGACATTTACCTTCTTGAACTCGTTGTATTGATGTTCCGTTTCCTTCTTTCTTTCTTCATCCCAAGTCCGAACTCAAGAAGAGAAAGAACTGATACTGTTGACCTGTGTGCTGTATGAACTCAGCTATGAGGCCCAGCTTTGCCGCGTCCCTCCAGAAGCTCAATGCTTGTACCACCGGTTAAACCGCCGCTCTAAAAACAGCGATTGCGACACATTAATAGCATCAGCTACCGTCAAAGTCTTGTCAGCTTTACAAAGAAACACCCAAGGCGGCTGATCTAACACTAACCTGCAATGTTGACTCCAGGAAAGATCTAAGCCGTCAGACTAATTTATTTATTTGAAAACTCCTCAGACCTCCTTGCCTTTCAAGGCTCTGCCATACTGACACTTAAACAACCTTTTCAACACTAAATATGTTTCTGAAGGCCAGGGAGAAAAAGCTTTTTTTCTCTCATTCTGGACATATCCTGTTATTTCTATTTTTTTTTTTTTTCATTTTTCAAGAATTCCACCAAATCTGAAGAAGATAGCCTTCAAAAGGCAAAGTGTTAAAATGTGTATGGCTGGTGAACCCTTTATTTAATGGAAGAGAACTTGAAATGTTGATAAATGAAGTCTACCTTCTAAAATTATTTTAACAAGGGTCTGAAAGGGACAAAGAACAGTCAACTGTTTACGTAATATATTTAATTCAGGAGTTAAAAGTATCAACCATGATTTAGAACCTCTTGATCCAGAAAAAAATGTTCCAAGCAACCAACCAAACTTTTGTATTGATTTTATTTATATTGTATGATGAAAACAAGTTTGCTGGGGTTGTGGTTCACTGTGCTAGTTTGTACAAAATGTTGTTTACAAAAAAAAAAAACTGAAAAAAAAAAAAAATCAAGTAGACAGTTGCCAAATAAAAACATAGCACAAATACTGTAAAAGTGCTTTGCACCATTATCTGCAGAACGTGTTGAAACAAAGTGTAAGTGTTTAAAAAACAATGAGAAGTATTGACTTCTTAATTTTTTTAGTCTGCTGAAAAAAAAAACATTCATAAATTGTTAATATAACATACTTAGACCTACAAGTTTTATTTTTGTGTCTTTAAAGGAAAATCCAAACTATTGAAATTGATGGTCAAATGTGCAGCAAGCAGCTGCTACTTTCTTTAAATATCAAATTCTCATGGTATGTCTTTTATTGTTCTAATAAACCTAAGCTTACGTGACCTCCAGTGCATATTAGACCATTCACTGTATAAATACAACATGTTGAACAAATTTGTGAGTTTTTAATAAAATTAGAAAATATGAAATTCAGATGATAGGTGCTTTTCCTTGGAATAGCTGAGCATCAAAGACAAGCAAACAAAGGGATTGTCCCTGTCTTGAGATGCTCGCTTTAGTATTTAGAGGCTGGTTTCTGAGAATTATGGATTCTGAAGAATATTCCTGTGGCAGTCTAGCTGAAAATAGCACTGTGAGACATTTGCATCTCTCAGGATGAACTTGACATGGTGGAGGACACCACATAACCCTCACAAGGTTGTCTTGCCTGCTATATGAGCAACAGTCTTGTGATGTCCTTTCATGATACAGCATATTCACAAAGCATCATTTACTCATCGATTAAATCAGCTAAATTAAATGTTTTGTATATGATGCCTTGTGATTATGGTTGTACCATTTCCACATTGAGATACACTGTGAATGGAAATGTATTTGTCATATCCTTGCTCAAAAGAGTGAGGTTTGCTTTCAGTGCAAGCAGGGTTAAAGGGCATGTAGTCACAAGCTGAGAAAATCTAAACTGATCATATTCTTTTTCTGATTCTTTTATCTCTTTATTTTCATTTTTCAAAAGAAAAATCATTAATTCATTCATACTTTTTTGAATATATATATATATGTCAAAATTGCGCTGTTTCCTCAAAATATTTTGTTGCCTTTGTACTTAAGAGCAGTAACGTTAATTTTTATAGCACCTACCTGACAGTAACTATATAACAGTACTTCTATACTATATGACAGAAGTTGACAGTACTTTTGTGTTATACAAGTTTATTCATTACTTATATTTTGTATGCCAGCATCATAAATGAATTCATCTTAGTTTTTAGTTGTTTTTTTTTTGGCTATGCTACCAAGTTTTACTGGTTCTGCTAAGTTCTACTAAGGCCTACTGACAGAGAATCAATGTGAAAAATCTTAAAAGGTGGCATTAGACATGCAGAGGAACACCTACATCTACGACAATAGATATAGAGAAACAAAAAAGCGACAAACTCATCGCTGAACTCATCTCATTTCATATCTCAATTCATAGTCGGGGAAAAACAAAAGAGTCAGATGAGATTCAGTGATTTGACTCTCAGTGGGGAGCGTATGTGGGGGGAATCCTTCACAGGTACGGAGGCAAGGAAGACGGGCATCAAATTGAGCCTGCTATCTGGGGGAAAAGCCTTTATCTCATTGCAGTGTGTGGTTTTAGTGTGAAGGAGCCCAGCGGTGCCCCTGCTGCACCCAGCACATAATCCACTATGAATTAATCATGGTCCTGAGAGTTAAACAGGCCTTCAGGCCCTCATGAGCCCAGGGCTTAACCACACCGCTGACTTCATGCTCTGTCACCCGGGAGGCCAAAGCTCTTTAAATTCAAATCTCATATTGATTGAACATCGACTATTGGTTCGGCCTGACCTTGTCGACACATTAAATATAAAAGTTTGGAGTGTTTTTTTAAATCTTGAGAGCAGGATATGAATTCAGACATGCATCGCACTAATGTGATAATTTTGATGTGATGGTGATGGTCAGTTGGAGGTGACGGGTTTATGTTGCATAATATGTCATGCATAGTTAATTAACTGAGGGATTTCTCTCTGTGCTGTTGTTATTGATTCCAAAGCTTATCAACATATACTTTACATATTAAATTAAATATGGTCATGTGAAAAGGTTATGTTTAAAAAAAAAACAATTATATTTCACTTATCCAGTTCTTACTATCACAAATCTAGTGATATACAATGAGCATTTTAGCTCATTTTCAGTCTAGCAAAGACGTATAAAGAAACAACAGAATCAGTGTAGTGTGACTATCCATCTATAGCCAGGATTTTTATCCCTAACAAACAAGGATTTCTCCAACATAAGCTCACTGGGAATGTATTTTTTTTTGTTGCAAAACTCCTAAAATATACCTATACATGCAATTTACTGCAGTTTCCACCTGAAATGAACACTAATGGTAGTAAAACATAAACATATTTTATAATATTTAGCCAATAAGTCTTTCGGTTAGTACATAGAACTCCCGATTGATTTAAACACTGTACTTTGCATCAGAAAGATAGACAAATAAGTCTAGAGGACATTTGAATATCTGTAAGGAAATAAGGAATTCAAATGTCAGATTTCCAAATATCTGGTCAGGTTAAAAATGTGCTATTAGTAACAATTTAATTAAATTTCTTTATGAGTTTAAAAAGAAATGACAATTGATGTACGTCACTTATTCTAGAATCAAACATAAACATTATGATATAACGTGTAACCCATTCCATTTAAAGTGTTTATTTTTTTGCCTATCAGAAAATTAATGATGCAATCTAAAAGATAATGATCAGAATGAAGAATAAATCAGACATCTTTTTGCCCTTTTGCGATATAATTTTTCCATATCAAATGAGTGAGAAAAGATAAACTAATCAGATTACAAAGATTTTTATAATTTTAGTGTGTTAAAGTGTGGCAAATCATATTTGTTAGGCTACACTATGCTAGGCCTGTAAGTTATACTGCACAGATAATTAATTATATTTTCTATTGACCCCTAAATATATTTTCATAAGGAAAACTTGTACATTAATAAGGACAGTAAAGCAAACAGCACCATCACTTTCATTGTAATTTGTCAGGCCTCACAATCAAGATTTCATTAAATCTAGTTTCAAAATAAATCGAATTTTGATTTCAGTGTGACAATCTAATATATTTTAAACTCAAAACCAGATGACATGGAGACAGAATCTGCAAACCATACTCAGTAATGACTCACTCGATTGTCTTATTTTTCAATGTGGACTTTTTAAAACAGTATAATGCATCGCTCTTTATATGTGATTGTCCTATTTTTAAATGTGAGTAGGCGTTTAGCTAATTGTTGATCAGCAAATTACTAGTTTGATCAGTGTTAATGATTAATTGTTTGATGGCTGAATACAATAACTCACCAAATTCCAGATTTCCGGTGCAAAATTAGCAGCGGGTCTATAGTCAGATGTGTTTCTAGAACTTCTTGAAGGGGTCTTTGAAATGGGCAGAAGTCACCCAAAACAAATGTGGCCTTTTCTCTGGAAAACCACCAGCATGGATATTTTTCACATTTTTAGACATTCATTCCAATTAAAGCGGCCTTGTGCGAGTGCAGCCATGCGGCGCTGTTATTCAATTCCATTAAAATGAATGAAGCAGTGGCATGCAACCATGCAGTTAACAGGAATTAAAACTACAGGCAAGATGACAGATTACAGAGGAAATTGAGTGGTGTATGCTGAATGTGTGCGTCTTTTTTGTTGTATTTTACATGTGTGTGGTAAGAAATGTGCATGCATGAATTTCAACATCTGTTCAGATCCATACAGCCCTATTGTACCTCAAGGGGACCTTACGGCCATTAATAGTGATGGTTAGAACATATTTATTGACATTTTGTGTAACAATTCTTTGTGAACTTTTATATGCAAATACTAATTCATGCATGGTCAAAATATTTAGATCTAAATCCAAGTGCTTCATTTGTATGGGAAGCACAGGATGTGACACAATGTTCAGACTTAAACGCCATCCACACGTTTCACCTCGGCTCTGACTGAACTTCCAGTAGACAGAGTAGCCATGCAATTAATTAAAAACAAAAGCTGGAAACAATTCATCAGCTTGGAATCCCCTCTTCTTTATAGACCTTATTATGAGGACGACTGGATAAGAGAGATCTCTGAAATGTAATTTATGAACAGTGAGGATGCAGAAGCCAGAAAGATGACTGTTTTACTCGAATGATTCCTGGTTTTTGCTGAGCTACTAAGAAGGAAAACTCCTAAAGCAGTGGGATATGTGACGGAAAGTGGTTTGTCTGCCATTCATGCCCTGAGCTCTTCTGTCCATGTGTGCTACTCAAGGTCACCACACAATGGCACTGTCCACACCTCTGTTCAGGGAACAATACAGTTAAACCACAGCTCATAAACAAAGAACCTTTTAAAATTTCACTGATTAGATGAGACTGAATAAAACTGAGATTATTTTATGACAATACATGTGATAATCATCAGCCTTAAATTGAAATAATCTTATTTTGCATAGCATGTTTGTTTATTTAAATTACAGACGTTAGGCGAGAGACGGCCACTCCAGCATGCAATCACATGGACTTACGTGCCATTATTTGTGCTCTGATTAGCTCTAAGTGGCTGAGGAGAGCTCTGTGAGAAGCACTTGGATGCTTCTATTGGTCTGTAGGGGAAAACATCATGTTCTTGATTTGTGTCAAGCAGAGGAAAGGGGTGAGTTTAAAAGGATAATATGAGGCATGCTTTCCTTTTACTACTTTTTCACCTCTGTGTCACAAACAAACAAGTTTTCCTTTCTGCTTGATGAGGTGCCATCACACACCCATTTCGTTTTTGCCTTGAGGAAAACATTGAAGTGTTAGCTCCAGACCTTGACACGAGAGCAACTTTGCATTATGGATTTAAAATGCTACGTCTGTTGCATTATTGTCCTCGATCAGACGTTCTTTATAGGTGTCTTCACTTCGTCAATGTGGCAACTAGAGGAAAAGTTAAATGAAATGCTAGACGTTTCGAGGCCACATTAAGACACATCAGACAAACACATTTGAACTGTAACTATTATCTGTGTGATAACATTAATGGGCTTTCATGGCAATGAGTTCAGGGACTCACTGTCTAATGATTTCTATCCATGTTTTTGGTGCAGAGCAGTAAAACACATTATTTTGCACTAAACAAAGCATTAATCAAAGTGCAGCTAAAAAGAAAATAAATATGGTTTGTCACCAGCCTTGTTGTAGAAAGGTGTATATTTATTTTATTTGAAAGATATTAGTACTTTTATTCAGCAAGGATGCATTAAATTGATCAAAAGCGACAGCAAAGACATAGCAAAAGATATATATTCAAAATAAATGCTGTTCTTTCAAATTTTCTATTCCTCAAAGAATCCTGAAAATGAAAATGTAGCACAATCTCCTCAAAAATGTTAAGTAGCACAACTGTTTTCAACACTGATTATAAGAAATCAGCATTTTAGAAAGAGTTCTGAAAGATCATATGACACTGAAGACTAGTTATGACTGCTGAAAATTCATCTCTGCCATCACAGGAATAAAATACATTTTAAATTATAATAAAATTTATATTTTTTTATTTTAAATTGCAATAATATTAATATATATATATATATATATATATATATATATATATATATATCTATATATATATATATATATATATATATATATATATATATATATATATATATATATATATATTAATTGTGTTTTTAATAAAATAAATGCCATCATTGTTCATTCACAATTATTTATAGTAATTTCCCCACACTATTATTTATCATTTCCAACACTATCTCACGACCAATTCGTACGTATTTTACGAGGTGGCTTATTTGTACAAATTTGTATGACCTCACTCGTACGATTTTTAACAATTTGTCTAAACCCCAGTGATGGTTAGGTTTAGGGGCGGGGTTAGGTGTAGGTCATTCGTACAAATTCATACGAATTGTGCAACTCGTAAAATACGAAAAAATCTTTGTACGAGTGTGGTCGTACGAATTCGGACGAATAAGCCACCTTGTAAAATATGTACGAATTGCCGTGAGATCGGGTTGTAATTTCCTAATTGTTCTAAGTTATCTGTATCAATAATAATGATAATAATAATACAAAAATTGCAGTTAAGGTTCAGAAACAAAAAAAAAAAAAAAAAAAAAGACAAAAAATATTTCTGATAATAATATATCAGAGTACAACAAAACAATACTATAAACAGAAAACACACCACAAACAACATCCTAAAGTAATTATTGTATTTTATTAACTAAATCAAAATGACTTTACACAGGACATGTTATGTCTATGACAGCGCGGCCAGCACATGGTCTTTCCCACCTGGGTCTATGAGATAAATCATGATTGATTCGCATCTGGATTCTGGCAGATTTTACCACACTCTCTCTCTATCTCACGTTCACATTACTAAAACACTGTTTTAGTATGTTGTGGCAGCAGAGGCTGTGTCCTAAAGCAGCCAGTTCTGGTTGATGATTTACAGCAAAATTGCTTGTAAATTGACGAAGAAACTGTTTTGCAGACCTGGCAGCTTTCAAGCCCTGCTCCCATTTGTCACCCAGCATTTCCTTTTGTGTATAGCACAGGAATTAATTAGCTGGTGCTGCCGGAAAAGTTTACGGCCATTATTTATGGGAGATGAAATGTCTTGGACAGAAACCTCTCTCTGGCCCTCTACTTTTTTTTCTTTCCAGTGTTGTGGTTGTTTTTAAACTTTTGTCTTGTGACATCAATTTAAATTTTGTCAGCTGTAGGTTTTCTCTGACAGGTTCATGCTGGTGTGTCCATAAAAGTGACTCAGTGATTACTGCTGCAAGGTGACTTAAAATACTGACGAACACCGGTATGTAATGCAGTATGCTGTAAACACACAGGCAGACGTCTGTTCAGACTCACATTAAATACACTCTTAAAAAGGTTCCAAAAGGGGGCTTTCACAGCAATGAATTACGTAAAGAATGAGGAACATTTTAATAATCTAGATAACATTTTTCTGCTATGAAGATTTTTATTAAAAAACATTTTTGCAATGGAAAGGTTAAAGGTTCTTCGTAGGAGCTTTATTTTTCTCTCTACTCTACACACAGTTTCATTTCCCACCTATTTTCCCTATCATTGAAGCACATTAACCTTGTATGTCATATGTAAACTTCACATTTGTAGCACGTTTAGCAATATTCTGCTATAGTAGGCATCAACAGGAAATATTTCATTTCCAGATGGCATCACTTTACATTAGTTGAGCCTGTTGTGGATTCATTGAGCCCTGCGCTGCTTGAATGACAGCCAGTCAATGGGCATAGAATCAATGGGCACAGCACATGTATACCCACATTTCCACATCTTTATGTCATTTATCACAAGACTAGTTTACAATTAATCTCTACCCTAACCGTAGCATTCACACAGGCCTTTCGCCTCATGCCGAGGAGCGTACTGTCAGGATGTCTATTGTGGCAGCAGACGTGATAATCTGCTCTTTTTTTCTCCAAAGCGTCCCCCTTGTGGTGCGGCACGGAGCCCGCAGCATTTCCGATAATCACTCATGCCTCTTTGTAATCAATGCCCACAGAAATAGGATTCCTTTGGCCGATGGCAATTAATAAATTTGTGTCCTTTTTTAACACTAGCGAGCTCAGCTTGAAATTACCAGTGACTGGCTTCTCCTCATTTGCATATTTATTGCAGCGCGGGAAAAAAAAAATTCCGGGGAATGATTGATGTGGAGCCTGCCTACTGAATCCCAAACAGCATATTATTATGGGGAGGGGGGAATGCCAGCGTACAGTTGATTAAAGTTGAAGACGGTGGGATCGCTTGCCGCTACTTTTTTCCCCATCCTTTTTGTTTCCTCTCCCGTTTTGTTATATCTTCGGAGATGGCGGGCGTAAGAATTAAAAGCATATTTTAATGGATGTTGACAAGAAGTGAACTAACAAAAGCCCAAGCGAAGGATTTGCTTGAAAAGATTCAATCAAACATGTTTGCTGAAATTAATTGTGGGTGGAGGTGGGTGATGGTGGGCTTGAATGAGGTTGATTGTTTCTGGGGTCACCTGCGCTGATTCCCTCTGTCATTTTGAGTGATAATTTGGAAATGTCCTATGATTGTAGCTAAAGAGCTAAACCTCTTCGACGCGCCACCCCCTTTCTCAAACCCCATTCGATTGATTGAGTTCTGTTTGTGTGGAGGTGAATGGTGACTAGAGTTAAAACGGACCCTTACTATTCTAATTGGATGACACCATCTAAATGGAATCATACAACCAGGGCTGTTGTAAAAGGTTTCTTTGGATATGATAATATGTGACCTGTTCCATCATTTTGACACTGAAATACATTCTGAGTTCTATACAATGAATGAAATGAAATGAAAATCTCGTCTCTGCTTTCTAATGGTATAATTGTTATGTTTCAACTCCAAACCGTTGTTGATATAAATCATGTAAATTGAATGGTGGCTGTTGTAAAAACATGAAATGGCTTTTAAGTAACAATATATTTAGGTTTCCAGCTATATTCTCTTCTCTAAAGCTCTTTTGTCTAGGAAAGGAATGAGTTACTGTATAGATACTGAACCCTAGTAATATATCAAGTCTAAAATGTGTAAATTAATATCAAGTCTAAAATGTGTTTTAATGTCACTTTATGTACGATATGTACGCCTGATCAATCACTGATGGACTGGCGATAGGGATATGTGCCATCCACCAGGATGCAATCCCCGGCATGGCGCAGAAGGGCGTTGGTGACAGTGTGGACGCACCTCCACATCGGGTGAGGTCTTGATTAGGCCGTAGCCCTTTCCTACGACCTCAATGAATCTCTCTGTAGCAAAAAATAATAATAATAAAAAAAAAATAAAAAAAAACAAATTGTAAAAAAAAAGTAGCGCTGGGCTTCAGGGCTTAAAGCAAAAAATTCCGCAACATTTGCCTGGCAAGCCCAGGTCTGAGAAGGTCCAGCAGCTCCATAATGAGCTGTCTTGGGAGGCATTTTTTTTTTTGTATATAGCAACGTCCGGAAAAAGGGCTTAAGTTTTGCCGAATAAAAAAATTGACTAAACGGCTCTGCGTCCGGCTCCGTCTTTGATTCAGTACAAGGACACGTTGGATCGCTGCCATAGTTGGTCGCTTACTGTACACCACCATGCTTACCCATTTATAGATCTTAGCCATTTAGAGCCAAATTGTTTGCCAGATTTTAATGATCAAAAAATTGATTGTCAAATCGCTTTAATTACATTACGAAAAAGCCTAGGCTAATTACCACCATATTAGTTCTGATACCACATAAAGTCAACTTCATAAATAGGCCTGTATCCATTGCGAACATAATTTATTATGAGTCTTAAAAAATAACATAAAATCATTGTTGAGCCACAACATTGTCAACATACCATAGTTTGACTTGTACTTATGCGCTGGTTTCTAAAGACTGCTGCCATAAGGTTAAGAGAGAGGTTAAGGAATAGGTTAAGAACTACTTAGCAATAAGAATGTTTTGGGGAACCGGGCCCATATCTTTAATTGGACTTGAGCACTACTTCTACTACTTACTGCATTAAGTACAAAATTATGTGTTCCAAATTTTAGTATACTAAAAATACAACTGCAGGGCATTTTATTAAGTACATAAATATGAATTTGTATTTTTAGTATAAGCATACAACATTTACTGAGGTAAATTTTGGGTGACAAGCTGTTTTACTGACATTTTTGCCAGTTGAAACACTTTCGATTTTATGAAAGATTATACATTATACAGTGTCTTTAACTTGTTCATTCATATTCATTTTTGCCATAACTTGTAAGTCCCTGGTTTTATTGCAGAACTGGGCTACTTTTGCACTGTTGACCCCATGATTTCGACAAAAGGGACCCACTATGGAGATGAAAATTGTAGAAAAGACACGATTGAGCTAGTTTTGAATAGCGATTGGGGTGGTTTTGTTTCGCAAACCTGTCAACCTTGAACTAGTAGTAAAATTACACAGACTATCGTTTCATGTGCACTTTCACTGAAATGGCTACAGTGATCTGTCACACCACATTAAAGAGTGCCAAAACAACATTTACTATTGATTTGAAATACAAAGTTCAGCTTTTTCGGTTATATTTGCCTAATGCGTTTCTCCTCAAATGGCTCATTGTGACTTCCTACTCAATGATAGTGCAGGTCACGTTTGTGTAATAACTTGATGAAAGTCTATTGTGCGTTCAGAGAGTCAGGTCTGCCGTCCACGTGCTGAAGGAGCTCTCTTCACCCATAAAACTTCCTCAGAAGTGCACAGCAAAGTCGGATTTGTGCCGGTGAGTGCGTGCGCAGCAAATTGGCAGCTACATCAAATTATTCCCGCATTAAGACCCGCTCGCCGTAATCCACTGCAGGGCCCTGCCGCCCCTCCCCCAACTTGTAACTTTTGTCAACGTAAACTGCAGATTTCATGCTCTGCCATTAATCTGTCGGATTATGGGTGCAGTTCAGGAGGACTTATATTTTAATGAATTCCTTTCCTGGCTTAACTAGAGGGGGGTGGAGTTTGAGGAGGAAGGGGGCCCCGGTTGGACACAGGTTGGTTCCTCATCCTTCAACAAACCCCTCAATCGCACGCGTGTATGTGCGAGTGTGCTCACACATGTGTCCGCCTGCATCTGCGTGAGTGCCCCCCACTGTCGGCCCCCTCTCAGCATCTGGAGTGCTGTCACACAGGGAGACGGCGGAGCACTCCATGGTGCTGACACCTCCTCACACATAGACGACAATCCTCCGTGCCACAATAAATTGAATGTCTCGAGGAGCGGCATTTGTAAAACAAGACAAATAATGAATTATTGTTACAGCGGACTCTTCACCCCCTTCCCTTCAGATGCACCTGTGCATATCTGCACTCCATTTCTGTTTGTTGCCTCCTTGCTTTCTCCATCCATCTAGGTATCTCTTTATCTCTCTATCTCTCTCCCCATACTGTGCCTCTCTATCTGCACGCTGTCACAGTTCGCTGTAGTCTCTGTCGCTGTCTGCCGCTATCTGTGCTGCAAGCCTGGCCTGCTTCATCCCTCCTCCTCCTCCCTAACCGCTGTCCCGCTCTGTCACTGTACGGCCAAAATGAATTAGTCACTAGCCTGAGAGATGCGAATGTGTGGCCTATCTTGCTGTCTTGCTGCCACTCATTAGAATATGCTGTTACCAAATTCAAATTTTCTCTAGCCAAATGCTGGGTTTTTGTTCACACATTAGTAACAGGAAATGGTTCTACTGAATCCCAAATAGCATATTAAAGTGAAGTCATACTAGACTTTGAGGAATCACAAGGTCACATGCTACGTATGACCTAAAATTCACATAGCAAAAAGATGTTCGACCAACAGATGTAAACATTACATTGATCCTGTTGATCCCTTTGCTTCCTTTTGATCCTTTATTTCCCTGTAGAGTTGCAAGAAACTTGTGTAAATAATATAATATAATATAATATAATATAATATAATATAATATAATAATTGGTTTTAATATGAGTATTTTTTTAAATAAGTTAATTTTAATAAATATTATATTTTATACATATTATTAGTAATCTGTTAAATATTAGATATTAAAAAAGACAGCTTTAAAGCATATCATATCCTGTTGGCAATATTCTTTGAGGTCTTAGCTACCATTATTATCAGGGAATACTGGAGAGAAATAAAAACTGAAGGAATTTGCCCAGCTCATTTTTCCTTGGGATAATTTTGGAATTTATGTTGTTTAATGCTGCAGCTCTGATCCTAACATCAAAAACACCTAGGCTCCTTCTGGATAAAAAAAAAAAAGTTACAATGTGCTCCAGTTTTAGACAAAATATACCCATTTTCTCCCCCGCCAAGCAACACTGTGGAACTCCACTGCCCAAGCATTTGACACCCCGCTGCTTGACGCCCAAATCAACACGGCAAGATATACGGCTGGAGGCCAGCGCAAATTTGCATGGAACATCTCTGACTACTTAATTCTGCTTTGATCTCCATTTCCTGAAGAGGGGATTGTCTGCTCTATTGCGTGGAAACACTTTTGTGTGAGTCAGTGTGCTGTACATCATCCACCCTATGAAGAATCCCAGGCTTTGCCTCTTTCTAGTCACTCTCTTTCCTCCCTCTGTTGCTCTCTTTCACTCGCTTTTCTGCCTCTCACTTTCTCACTCTTTGACTCCAGCGGGCTTTAATGCCTTTTCTTCAAGGACAAGCATCTACTGCACATCATCTGAATAAGACTTTGAGTCAGCATGCCCTCCTGGGGCTTTAGTCCAGCCAAATGCCCTGAGGCCTGTTTTAACACCAGGCTACTTTTGTAAATAAATATTAATATTGGAACCAAGTACATCCAGTCCTGCAGCCACATCCATTGAGCTCTTTACTCGTTGTGACTGTGGGAAAAGGCAGTGGCATGGCAATGTCATTTCGTGGCTGTGACAGCAACATTCCCAGCCTGTAGACATGCATGCACAGGATAATCTAAAGTTGCTGACAACATTAAATTGATATACAACAAAGATATAAAAATTAAACAGCTTGTAGCATTAGGAAATCTGGCCTTTTTTTTTTTTTTTTTTTTTTTTTGAAGAATCAATTCTTACAAATAGCCAGGAAAGGATTCAGTCAGTCACACACACACAAACACACACAATTATTTATTTATTTATTTTCAAGAAGCATGCACATTCTATATTTTTATTAAACTAGTCAGTTGGGGCTTTATTAAAAACAGGCTTTATTAAATTTTGTGTAAATTCACGTTCTGATTTGATTTAGAAATATGTTTACTTTTTACCTCTACTTCATGTTAGCTACATCAAACTTTTGATCTTACATTCCCAAGTTTATACAATTCATAGTTAATTAAGACCACATGAGTCTAATAAAAAGATCAACAATAACTAATAAACAAACATTTAAACAATTAAACATCTTCATTATTTAGCTGTATATATTATTTTCATTTGCAATCTTTTGATAACAAATAACACAGTAACAAATAAATTTCTTTTGCTGTAAGTCAGCTATTATAAGTCGTTATCTATTTTTTACCATGTTTCAAATAGCACATGACTGAAAATTATAACCTTGATTCGGTTGGTTCAGTTAAATTTTACCCAAAAACTTTGATTCGGTCCAATCTAAAAAAAGGTTATAATCCATTAAAATGAACCAATTATAATATTCACTAGTGAGACACCACATTGCTCAAAAATATAATGGACCTCTTTACATTATATTTTTGATGATCATACGGAGTACTGTTACTGGAGGACTAAAAACTACTAAAAGGACTACGAAAACAACTATTGAAAGATTCAAAAAGGATCATAGCTAAATGGGAGGCTAGCACATACATATTTTCCAGCTAGCTGGAATGGTGCCTGAAATAAAGGAAAGCACACACACACAGTGCAGGACAAAGAAATGCATCAGCTATAATACAAACACACAAAGCAAGCACAGATGACACATTACACAGCAAATCAGCATCTAGCTAGCCAGTGAGAAAGTGAAGCCAGTTAGCGTCCCTCTCAACCGAGGCACACCTGAGACAGAGGAGCCTCACTGTTCAGCAAGCTGTGGCTGCTGTCCCGGGTCCTGTTTCAGCCTGCTCTCTGAGCCAGATTCATTACCACTTGCAGCAGGGGTATTAAGATATGGCTGTATTAACAAAGTTGTCCGGTATCTTAATTGAATCTATCCCTGCCGTACAGCATCTGGATTATGTTTACCTGAAATATAAGCAGCTCGGCACTGGAACATGGGCCCACTGATAAAACACTGGGTTATTCGTTCCAATCCTAATCCCAAATATAATTTGCTCCCTCTGGATGTATCAGCTCAGCATAAGCTGTTGATTCGTTTCAGAATAGAAGTATTTTCAGGGAGGTTAATATATTATAAGCAGTGTTTTTTATTTTCAGATCATTTTCTTCGCACAAATAGAACAGGTGCTAAATTTTTGGTGCTATAATGATGCTTTATCTAATGCCTGTCTAGGATGTTTAGGAGATCCATTTTGAACATAAACACAATTAATGTAAGCAATTCACAATTGCTATAATGTCTTTGTGTACAGGAACAGTTTTCAGCAATTTAGCTGTAATGCTGCTTAAAACTGGATATAAGCACCTTACTCAAGGGCACAGCCTCCCAGGATCTGCACCTATCACCCCTCAAACTGGACCTTTGAGCTGAAGCTGGACCGGGGTGAATGTTCAGGTGCATTTCAAGATGGGAAGGGGGTCTGCATGAAAGATTGCTTTGTAGTGGCTGGGTGCACGGGCTCAGGGCACTGCAATTTTGTCCTTCATGGGGTGACATACCCTCGCTCAAGATGTCTTGTGGATGGAGGTGCTTATTTCCTATTGGTTGAAGGATGATGGGCTAGTCATGTATTAGGGATTGAACTAAATATCCTATTGTGCTTGTGTGTACAGAATGTGTGTGTGTGTGTGTGTGTGCTTGCGTGTGTGTACGCAGGTCTACATGCTGTGCCACCACTCTTGAGAACATTTCTGTCAGCAAGTCCTCATGTGTGTCATAAATCATACTTCAGCATCCAAGGACACACTGTGTGTGTGCATCACAAACACACACATGCACATATGCACCATTGATTTCTTTAGTTTTTATATTGTGCAGGTGAAATTTTGATATATGTACTGATGTGTGTGTGTGTGTGTGTTTCTGTTTATATATGTGTGTACTGTGTATATTTATTATTTACATATAAAGACACACACATTCAGTATATATTATACAAATTTTTACATGTGTGTGTGTGTGTGTATAAATATATATATATATATATATATATATATATATATATATATATATATATATATGTGTGTGTGTGTGTGTGTGTGTGTGTGTGTGTTTAATATTGAAACATAGCATATGTTTCTTAAATATGAACATTCATGTATGTGTGTTTATATATACATAATAAACATGCACAGTACACACACATATATATTATGTACACAAAAACAGTGTTATATTCATTTAACACTGCCCAGCACTATATATAGTAAATGTATAGTTAAATATAAGTAAAATGACTCAATCTAAGCATAGGAGCATACATATATATATATATATATATATATATATATATATATATATATATATATATATATATATATATATATATATATATATATATATGATAGCATCATTTATTAAAAGTACAAAAAAATACAAGTTATTGTTTATAATAACTATAATCTAATATGTACTATATAAAGCTAGTATTTAATGAGCTTTAATAAAAGCATGATGGAGTTATTATGATCCCTCTGTGACACTTCCTGTCCCTCAGCTTCTAAACTGGGTTCAGATGGGCTCAGGAAGGTCTATGCATGTGTTTGAGTGTGTACGTGCAGACGGACTTGCTCAAAGGACATGTTCGCTCAGTGCTCGCAGCCACACGGCACTCTGTCTCTCTTTGCCCCCATTCCCCGGGAACAGATGCCAGGAGTGTGGCATGCGCGTGTGCTGGGGGAGTGGGTTAATTGGGGTAGTAGTGGGGGTTAATTTCAATTAAAATTTCAACTAATGGAGGTCAGGCAAGTGTCTGCAAACACCTGATTAAAACAAATGGTCCTGCCAGTCAAAACTTTATCTTGGTCACCCCCCGGCGGAGCGTCCCAGCAAGGAGGATGCAGGAGGAAGAGATGACTAATGTTGAGCGAACGGGGGGGGGGGGGGGGGGCACTTGTTAGTGTAGCATCTGCTGGTAGCAACTCTAAAGGCGAGAAAAGAGAGAGACAATGTGTATGTGTGAGAGGAAGAGATGAGTTTGCAGGGGGACACGATCTCATCCCTATCTGATCGTAGACTTGCTGTGCTGACTGCTGCTGCCATGCTTCTCCATGCATGCCACAGCAGCTCCTAACATCTGGCAGGGCCCTGGAGGTGTGCACCCGGCCCGGCATCCCGCCGATGCTAAATATGGTGCGGGGTTAACGCAGAGCTCCCTAATCACTTAGCCACTGTCTGGCAGCTCTGCCACCACTGCTTCTTACTCAACTACAGACATCTGTGGTGCCGCCAGCCATTCTCTCACTCTCTTTTACTGCGTCTTCATTCTGTACGCATGCACGTTTGCTTGGGATAGGTTAAGTTTGTTGTGCTCAAAGTTTGGTAGTTAATACATAAGTAGAGATACAATTAGATCAATTATGTGTCTTCTCTATGCTGTTATTGTGATATTCTTTTATAAAACAGCCTTAATATATATATATATATATATATATATATATATATATATATATATATATATATATATATATATATATATATATATATATATAAAGATGATATTTTTTACTGTTTTAAATAATGTGAGGATGATACAACTTTCCTAATAACAAAATGTCCCATTAAAATAATTCATTAATTTAAACATGTTTTAAAATTATTTTTGACTATTTTTATTTTTTAGTTTTATAGTCTATTTGTACTATTGTAAATATTTCAGGGTAATATGACTGTTCTAATGTCATGTTGCCTCATTAAAGGAACAAACGTTTTAAAAAGAAAACTTTGATTTATTACACAAATTCATAGTCATCTGTGACTAACAAAATGATGTCATCCAACCAACATGCAGAAACTTATTGTCACTCTTTGTCATTAACCTGGATGCTTTAAAGAAAATTTCAGAGAAAACTAGATCTATGCAAATGTTAACATGTGGTTGTGCTAATGTTTTCTATCTACTGTACATGTAGACATTTCTTGTGAATATGCTAAAGTCTTGGATTTTTTTTTCTGCCACTGCAGAGGCACCATAGCCTGATACGAGTCAGGTTGCAAATGAAATTAGCAAAAAGACCACCAAAAGAGATATGCGGCCTGATTTCAAGCTGACACATTAACTGCGAGTAGCTGCCATGCATGTGTACATGTGTGCAGGTGTACTTCCAGGTCCCCGCGCTCATGTGTGGAAGCTGAGCTGTGGTCCCTGCAGAGAGCAGCGAGCCGGGCTCCATGAGAAACCGTAGCTTTATTGTGCTTGGCCCCAGGCAACCCTGTTTACCGAGCCTGCCACACGTCAGCTTTACAATGGCGCAGATGTGTGTAGCAGCGGATTTGGAGCTTGTATTTAGCTGCCAGGAGTGACGGTGATGAAGTAGCGGTGATAAACTGATAGATTGGCTGCCACTGAAATTTTGGGAATGGGTCAGATAAACATGGCAGAGGAAAAGCTCTCTGTGTTCTGGTGATAATAAACTTGTCGTTCTACGGGTGCTTTAGATTCCAGACCTGAAGAAATTACAGGGAAAAGAGAGAGGTAGAAGCTGAGAGACAGGAAGAAAAAACACTAGCCGTTGTAAAGCGAGAGGGTGAGTTAGAGAAAGAGAGAGAGAATGGAATAGCATCTCTGCTTGGAATTACAGCGGGCTGCTAACACTAGGTTTTAAGGGTAGCCCTGCAGACTGATGGGATTTCAGATTGTTGGTTCACAAATCATTAGCTGTTGTCACTGTATAGCGTAGATATGTTTGAGAAACTCTCTCACCTTCAAAATATATGGCGTGGAAGAGGATGTCTGCGGTCCACAGCCGGCTATGAAACAGCTTCATGGTCTAATTTACCATTCCCTAAGCAAAACGATACGCAAAGATGTAGTTCTCTGTTTTTCACGTTTTATGTTTTTCATATCAGCCGCACTGTATTCTCATTTCAGCATTATTTTGTTATGATTGGATATTCATCACTGAATGCGTAGGATATCGCTAATGCTTTAGACGAGAGCAAGAATCTTCCCTAATCTCCATACGCCTGCATTTCTGATGGTAAGAATAAACAGAGGTGTTCGTTCACACCTTCCTCTCCTCAGAGAGCTCCCTAAACAAAAGTGAGAACAGAACCAGAGATATCAGCTTCACTCCCTCCGCCCACTTCCCGCCTCTACCCAACAGCACCACAGACTAAACAACACCCAAAAATAGTAGAACTAATCCAGGGTGGAACAGTTTGGGAGCTGGTTATGCATTTGAGGGGAGAAAAAGGAGCTGATGTGTTCGAAATAAGCTCTATATTTTGAAAAAAAAAAAACTATGTGTTAACATCCTTTTCTGCCTATCAGCCTGTTAATCTATGATATCAGGACTCAGATAGGGAAGGGAAGTGCTGCCCACATCTTTCCATGACTGTGTGAGAGCAGATTAGTCTAATTCGGAACAACTGCAAGGTTTCTGTTGTACTCAGTTCAGATTCATTTTGAAATATATCAGTTATAATGGCTATGTTGGAACATAACCAAAAATATTAAAAGGATAGCTTACCCAAAAATTTAAATTCTGTCATTATATAATCAAGCTGATGTTGTTCTGATGCTGTTTTCACACCACCAAAGAACCAGTTTTTATTTCAGACTAAACCGAATGCAATGTAGATTTCTGATTCACCAATAAAGAAACCTTGCACTGCAGGTTTTTGATTCATTAAGTCATTGAGTCATTTTGTTAGGGATTTAGACATGTGCAACTCACAAGGACAACTCTACAGAAAGATATGGTTTCTTGCCAAAATTTTGTGCTACACTGTCTTGTAGGTAACACACACTGGCATAGAGTAAAGAATTGATTTAAGGATTTTAAGGATCCAGATGGTTCAAAAGCAGATTAAGATTAATCGCAAACTATTTTAAGGCAAGTCGCATTCTTTGCTCTAGTCCACAAAAGCTTGACATTAATTTGATAACTACAATCAATATACAGTGCGATGCAATACAAAAATACAATGCATTCCATTCAGCTCAAAAGATTATTCTCATTTAGTAGGGGAAAGTCAGAATGGGAAAACTGTTTATTAGATCTCATGCAGTACAGGCACGTGATGGAGAGAAAATGAAGTTGTTCGTTTATTAGGAGCACCAGATAAACACTATACTGCTAACACTTTATGTACGTATAATTAAAGGGTAAGCATTGCCACTCAAGGTGAGAAAGAACATTTAAATTCTTTTCCCATGAGCAAGAATTGCTCTTTTAATTTCCCCATCTGAAAGGTCACAGGCAGTGTTCTTGTTTTCCTCCTTAATTGAATCTTAGAATGCATTGCAGGAAATGATGGAGAGTTCAGGAGCTCTGAATCAGCCCCCTACACCAGAAAGGTAAAAGTTGAACGAATCACTAATTGCTGTTATGCAGTCGTGCTCAGGCCGGTAGCCAGCTATGAGGTCACGGAGGTCTCGATTGAACAAGTGATTAAATGACTCACTCATAGATAAGTCACTTGTTTAGTTAAAAACTGAACTGAATCAGTTGAGCAAATGATTCAACACATTTACTTATAAAGAGGGTCCTGAATGAATCTGTGTGATTGAACGAATTGGAGTGAATGAATCAATGACTCACCTACAAAGAGAGCAGCTTGTCGCCATCAACTGATGGAAATAAAAAAAGACAAGAGCTGGAAAGTGTGTTGTATAAATGCATTTATGCACTTGGTAGCACTTTAGAATAAGGTTCCATTAGTTGATGTTAGTTAATGTATTAATTAACATGAACAAACAATGAATAATACATTTATTACTGTATTTATTCATCTTCATTAATGTTAGTTAATGAAAATACAGTTATTCATTGTTAGTTCACGGTAATTCACACTGCATTAACTAATGTTAACAAGCACAACTTCTGATTTAAATAATTCATTAGTAAATGTTGAAATTAACATGAACTAAGACTTATAAATGCTGTAGAAGGATTGTTCTTGCTTAGTTCATGTTAACAAAAGTAGTTAACTAACCTTAACTAATGGAACCTTATTCTAAAGTGTTACCATGCACTTCTTTACTTTCTCCCTCTTTGATGCAGTTAAACAGCAGGCTTTACAATGGAAAACTTCATTCTGTGCTAGTATAAAAAGAATATTTCTTGTCGCATGGTGAATAAACAGACTCTATATCTATCTGTTTATTGCACAGTAAATGTTTGTGGTTGTTGCTATAACTCTGTTTTTACTGCCACTGAGCTGTATTCATGTAGATAAAACCCAAAGTGTCCTTGAAGTTTCTCAATACATATGCATTGACCCAGTTAGCAATGCTCCCTATATGCATTTAAGTGTAATATAAAGCACTGAAAAAGTCATTAGTTTTCTGTCAAGAATGAATGCTGTCCATTATTCCTTTTTCCTCTCAATCAGAAACTCCTAGATGGCAGCTACAATATGAATTCCCCCTACACCTCGAGACTGAATTCACCTGCACTTGCTGACCAGAGTGGCATGAAGGATAACGGGCTGCATGAAAGGGATTAATACTGTTCATCAGGCGTTCCACCTGCCCCTCTCTTTCATTGACCCATTCCTCAGCCTTCCATCTCTTATCAGATCACCATTCCTCAGTGCCGTCAGTGATCTGTCACTGCCTCAGTCCACTGTAATGTTTTATACCCCAAAACATGTCTCTCTATATACTGTACGTTCATTGCTCATTGCCTTCCCTTTCAGAATAAGGAACTGTTGGACAATATATTTAAATATATTTATATGTACGTTAAAACTTATATATAATAAAGACGAATTAGAGTTAATAAGCGACATAACAATTGCTGCATGTTTCCTATTTGCTTATTTTGTTTCCTTCTGGGTACAAGAAATTTAAGCAAGAGAAGAAATAATCCAAATCAAACAGACCTTGTTGATTTGATTTCACCAAGGGCCACTGCATTTAGATCAGAAATGAAACTACAAGAACAGTTTGGGTGAAGTGCAGAGCAGGAATAGTGTCTCTTCTTCTCTAACAAAGTGGTCTAGTCTAGAAGAGTCTTTTGTGGTATGTCTCTGTTTCTTTATCTTTTCTACTGAGGAAAAAAAATCAGTAGTGTTAGTTTTAACTAAAATTATATGACATATAAGGACAATAAAATAATGATAATAATCATTAACTAAAATAAAGCTGGAATAAAATAAACTACAGTATATATATATATCCTAAAAATAAAAAACAAACAAACAAAACATTAGTAATGTTAGAAATGTTCCCTTTGAAAACCAAATGAAATAAACTGGAGTACAAAATTTATAAAAATAAATCACTAATAAAAACTGTTAATTTAAGCTAAATATAAATATTATAAATCAAATGACAAAAGCACATAAAATTCCTAATATTAAAGGTGCAGTCTGTAAGTGTTGCCTCTTTGTCGCCATCTTTGTGGAATGATCTTCGTTGCATGGGTTGTGCGACATCACGGCTCCAGCACAGATAAATTTAAAGTTTTAAGGAGTTTGTGTGGCAGTCAGTCATCAAACCGGTGCGGATATTTACTTTGGAATCCCAGTTTCTAGTTTATGTCTGGGAATATTTGACCCAGATAATAATTTTCACCAGATATTGTCATCTGAACAAGCAAGTAACAAGTCTGCCACATTTGCTCTGACCAACTGAGGGAAAAAAGCATTACAATAAATCACGCTACAATGGTAATTAAATCTAACGATTGGTTAGCTCATATCACATCAAACCATCTCTCATTTTCATACCATTCGAATTTCATATTAAGAAATTCTTTTAACCCAAAAAGCTAATTACGCTCTCTTGGAACTGGTTGTCTTTAAAATACAAATCTTTTGTAGGCCAATCCCAGGCTATCTGTAATCAGAAGAACATTTAAAACTGGAATATAATTTAATTTCATCCACATGCATTTCGTAAACACATAGCCCTTTCTGGATTACAATACGCCATCAAAATAATACAGTATTCTAGATGCTGTGAGAAAAGGATGTAAACCAGGGGTGTCCAAACTTGGTCCTATAGGGCCGGTGTCCTCCAGAGTTAAGCTCCAACTTGTCTCAACATACCTGCCTGAAAGATCCTAGTATGCCTAGTAAGAGACTGGTTCAGCTGTGTCTAATTAGGGTTGGAGCCAAACTCTGCAAGACAGTAGGCGTTTCTCAATGTCAAGGATCCTTGATCCTGATCCTTCCAAGTCACTTCCTTCAGAGGCTAGGCGAGACTCCTCTTTAGCATACGGAGAACACGTAAATGGAACAGGCTAGCAAGTGCACGTAATTACATCATTACGTCAGTGAAAAGGTCCGTTTGAATAACGCTGTGAATGGTATCATTAAATTACTTTGGACAACTTAACTAGTTATTTATAAAAGAAATGCCGATGTTGCAACCAATTGTTAAATGACAGGTCCGGTTCAGTTAACCATTTGTATTTGTATAATTTACAATATCAATACGGTAGTAATTTGTACTGGCATTTAAACGTCAAACTTTACTTATGTTTACTACAGTTATAACAAATGTTTGGTAACGTAAATAAAAACCGTTAACTCTCCGACTACGTTAACGTTTGACATTTTTTTATTTTTGAGCTAACGTTAGAAGGCAAAAATTACACTGCCTAACATGGTTTACATCATAGACCAGCTTATAATAGTTATAGACCTTCAAATACTGTCTATTTGTGATATTTCCTTTAGGAAAAAAATAAAATAAAATGGTATAAAACATAGGGGGTTTTCAGTGACCAATCTTAATTTTCTCACATGTGGTTCTAGGTACTATTTTTGAAGCATTTAGTCCTTGACAAGGATGTTTTATAATAAACATGATCTACAGAATACCAATAAGCCCTGTAATACATTCATAAATCATAGCTGTTTGCATGGCTTTTAATTCACTTTGATTAATAGTGACATGTGGTGGAGATAGGCAGCAGTGTTTTGAGGTCTCCTTTTGTCTTGGGTGGTTCAGATGATTTCCAGGGAAATCATACAAGAGGATATGAGACTATGACGCTAATGGATATGGCTCTTCAAGCATGCTTAAAGACAAACAAATATATACATGCACCTGGACACCATGCTGCACTGCTGAACACCTGGACCTCCTCATAAGACGGCCGCTTGCTCATGTGCACACATTCCTCTCGGTTGTGATGCTCCAGAAAAGCAAATAAATGTGAATCTCGTGCCATCCAACCAAACAACTGATACATATTTGCTGCTTTTAATGGAGGTTTTTGAACGGGCGGCTCGACAAAACAGGAAATTCTCTCAAGTGGACTTTTGTTCAAACAAGCACCTCTCATCAGTCTTTCAGGTCCAACAGCGTCAGATGTGGTATCATCCCACTCTAACATCTAAAGGATCTGTCATGAGCAGTGTCCATTTATAGAGAGAAATGCACTGTGAGTGTTTTTCACATGTGTCAAAGAGAGCACAGAAACAATATTGTGTTCCTGAATGACGACGAGTGCATTAAGCGCTAATGTTGACTTAACAAACAGAAAATACATATTTTTTCACCTTCAATATAATAATCCATTTCTTAGTGATAGTCATAATAGTCCATTTCTTAAATTGATCCTGATGTGAATCCACTCAGTGTTAGGTTTATTGATGGAGCTACATCTACATCCACTCCTTATGTAGTATACAATATAGTAAACTCTGTCATTGATGTTACATTGGAAAGATTTGTTTAGGCTGAATTGAATTAGTAAGTGAAAAGACACCACTAGCCTGAAAACTGTCTTACTTTATGTATTTGCTGGTATACATACATTAAAATTTGGTCATTAATTACTCACCTTCATGTTGTTCCATGCGCATGCTCTCCTCTGAAAGCAAACGGTGCAAAAGATGGGATAAGAAGGAGAAGAATTGTTGCATAGAGTTGTTATTTTTGTTTTCTTTGCGTACAAAAAGCATTCTTGTAGCTTTGTAAAATTACGGTTTAAATTGACTATTTTACCGATGTCCTTCCTGCGTTTCTGTGGCTTTACCGTGGTAATACCCTTGCTGTCTACGGAGGATCAGAGCTTGTTCTGAAGTGATCTGAAGATTACATGTTTGGAACGACATGAGGGTGAGTAATTCATGACAGAATATTCATTTTTGGGTGAACTAACCCTTTAAATATAAGGATTCTTGAATGGTTCTTTGTCGGGATGTATTTTCAGACAGTAGTAGTTTCAAACAAGTACCTTTAAAATCCATTCTACTGCATAAAAATTATGTGGACTATATGGCCGGTTTTCATACTAAGAAAAAAAAGTATTTTAAAAACCTTTCACTGAAAGGTTCTTTTGAAGGTCCAGAAATGGTTCTTCTAAAGCTTTTCTGTGAAAACCCTTATAGAAACTGCCATATAGCCTTGATTTTGTCCAATGAAATATGTTCTCTATTCTGATTAAGTTCTATGGTGCCACTTCAGCTAACACATATAAATCATTATTGCAAATTTTCTTGTCAATGGAAGTGTATGTTATGTCTATACATTGAACAGAGGACAGTAAAGCAGAGGTCTAGGACAGAAAAGTCTTGACTTCAAGATCGTGGGCCAGACAAAACAAAAGGGAATGATTTCAAATGGCTGAGTGATTGATTGAAGTGGGCAGGGGGCAGTGGTGGCAGACAGTGCCCAGTGCCATGGCAGTAGAGATGGAGTGTTGTTGCCACTGCCTGTGCCCTCTCAGCCAGGCATCTGCTGAGAACAGCGCTGACAGGAAATCAACTTCTCTCACACTGCCAGAGCTACCACTGGGACTTACCACAGAGCCACTTAGAGCCAAAAGGTATTTTACAAGTGAAGCTCATTTTAAAAAAGGCTGTTAAATGACAAAAAGCTTTACGATTCTTTCCCACAAAAAGTAATATATTTTATTAAACAAAGTAGGCTATGCAGTTTCTGCTCTACTAGTGTCATTTTAGCAGAACTAACATTGCAATTAACATTACAAAAATACAGCATGTTTTGAATTCATCACGCACTTTTGCGCCTCGCTTCCAACTCAAACATCGCAAAAAAAGACAGCATGTCAAACAGTCAGATCGGGTCTTTAAAAGGAAAGGGCTGACGTGTGGTAAAAAAAAAAACAGAGTACCCATCTCACTGAAACCCAAACATTCCATCAAATTCTTTCTTTGTAAAAGCACCGCCAAAGTTTACCTTTGTTTTACTCTGTTGCCTGTCTCTAAGAATATTGACAAGTCTTAAGATATGACGAAATTAATGATGTGAGTTTCAGTACGTGATTCAGATAACTTGAAGAAATGTTCATGTGTTTATGATTCCCTTAAAAGAACCGGATCATAAGAGTCTTTTCAAACTTTTCTGGTCTCATAGCATGCCTCTGATTCACTAAAAACCTCGGTTAACATGAGTCGTTAGCTCGAGACTTTACTGGTTACATGGCCAGGCCTGGTTTCTATGAATAGGCTACAATTTTTTTTTCTTCTTCATAGTTTTGTACACATACTAATGGGACAAAAACATTTGTCAAAATATGTGCGTTAAGTGCATACTAAGATGAATGAAAAAATATGTTCCCAAATGTTCACGCAAAGAAAGAAGGCATGGTCACAATAACCGCAGTTAGTGTTGAATTAGTCATGTCAAGGAGATGCTGTGTGTATCTAGGTGAAAGCAAAAGCACTTTATTTTATCTTCTGAAGGAAGATGCATTTAGGAAACTTTAAGATTACTTATAACAGAACAGCAACGCATTTTAAAGACGACCTTTTCGTGAACATAGGAGAGGATGTTATTCTGACTTTACGACTACAAGCTGGTGCTTCTGAATCAGCTATTGTAAGTAGCCTATGTTTTGTTATTAGTTTAAGTATTTGCTATTGAATGTTCAAATGCAGAATTTTGCACATCCTGTGTGTATGTGTGCACGCATGTGTGTGAGAAAGAGAGAGAGAGAGAAAGGGTCATACAGTGAAGTCAGCTGTCTTAGATGGCTTGTGTACTGCAAAGACATACAACCTTCATCACTGTGTCTGTCATGTGACTCTGTTCCCCTTTCTGGCTTGAACTGATGGTAAAACTAAGGACATTATTCTATACATTTATTTTGAAAGATGAAGCTCGCGTTAATGAAAAGGGGCGGTGTTTGGCAAAACACAATGCACTGGGTCAGTTGGTCAATTAGAGCAGACTGCGCTTGTCGGAAGGAGGGACTTTGTAGACAATGACACGTTTGAGAGAGGTGGGGCATAGAAGACATATATAATGTGCAGTATTTGAAAAATAATGTTTTTATTGAACATTAAAGCATGTCAACATATTTTGTTACACCAAATACACAACATAAAGATCTTTTTAAAAAAGTGTCATATGACCCCTTTAAGAAAAGGAAATGGTCATGCTGTATGTTTCATGCTGAATAGAATGCCTAATACAGTATATTCAGAATATAATGTTCTGTCCAAATTGTCAAAAGAAGAACCAGCTCTTGTTTCCCCAACCCCAAATGTAATAATTTATTATCAATATAGCAGAAAATACCATGCTAACTGTAACACGGTACTGTCATAGTACTGTCACCTCTAATGCAAAAGTTGTTAAATGCCAAGTTTGAAAGCATGCTAGAAAAAAATAATAATAAAAAGAGCAACAGAAGCATACAGTGATAACAATAAATAAATAACTGAAAAAACAAGAGCAACAGAAGCATGCACTGATAACAATCTCCCTCTATTATGATCTCAGAGATACTGGGCAATATAAATATTAAGCAGAAACAATATGCCCTGATCTAAAAGATCTTTATCACTGTTTGAGCAAACAAATGTGAGATTTCGCCATCAATGTGTTTACAGAGCTAAACCAGGAGGCGAAAGCCCACGTTCAGCATGCAGGGAAGGTGCGGAGCACTCGCTAACCTCTCTCACTGATCCATGCACAAGGTTAGCCTCATCTACATACGATCAATACACTACAGTAATAATTGTGATCTATTGCGTAAATATTGCAGCGGTCATTGAACTGTCTGAGTAAGAGCCGGAGTGGGTGACCTGCGGGGTAGCAGCTGGAACCTCTCAGCACAACTCAATGGGAGGCGGCATGGAAAATGACACGGCCTACTGGCTCTATGAATGCTAATGTCCAGACAGGGGACAGGGGACAGGGGACGAGGACACCCAGAGGAGCCCGTGGGATTGCACGGCGAGGAGGTGATGTTCCACCTGGTTGCCACATG